>NC_053395.1:224381113-225111946 GCF_905171765.1 Bufo bufo | reverse complement strand
TACTGTCCTCTGTAGTATATATACCATATACTGTCCTCTGTAGTATATATACAGTATACTGTCCTCTGTAGTATATATACCATATACTGTCCTCTGTAGTATATATACAGTATACTGCCCTCTGAAGTGTATATATATATACACAGTATACTGTCCTCTGTAGTATATATACAATATACTGTCCTCTGTAGTATATATACACAGTATACTGTCCTCTGTTGTATATATACAGTATACTGTCCTCTGTAGTATATATACACAGTATACTGTCCTCTGTAGTATATATACAGTATACAGTCCTCTGTAGTATATACAGTATACTGTCCTCTGTAGTATATATACAGTATACTGTCCTCTGTAATATATATACACAGTATACTGTCCTCTGTAGTATATACAGTATACTGTCCTCTGTAGTATATGTACAGTGTACTGTCCTCTGTAGTATATATACAGTATACTGTCCTCTGTAGTATATATTCAGTATACTGTCCTCTGTAGTATATATATACAGTATACTGTCCTCTGTAGTATATATACAGTATACTGTCCTCTGTAGTATATATACAGTATACTGTCCTCTGTAGTATATACACAGTATACTGTCCTCTGTAGTGTATACACAGTATACTGTCCTCTGTAGTATATATATACAGTATACTGTCCTCTGTAGTATATATACAGTATATTGTCCTCTGTAGTGTATACACAGTATACTGTCCTCTGTAGTATATATACAGTATACTGTCCTCTGTAGTATATATACAGTATATTGTCCTCTGTAGTATATATACAGTATACTGTCCTCTGTAGTATACATATACAGTATACTGTCCTCTGTAGTATATATACAGTATACTGTCCACTGTAGTATATATACAGCATACTGTCCTCTGTGGTACATATATACAGTATACTGTCCTCTGTAGTGTATATATACAGTATACTGCCCTCTGTAGTATATCTATACAGTATACTGTCCTCTGTAGTATATATACACAGTATACTGTCCTCTGTAGTATATATACAGTATACTGTCCTCTGTAGTATATATACAGTATATTGTCCTCTGTAGTGTATATACAGTATACTGTCCTCTGTAGTATATATACAGTATACTGTCCTCTGTAGTATATATACAGTATACTGTCCTCTGTAGTATATATACAGTATATTGTCCTCTGTAGTATATATACAGTATACTGTCCTCTGTAGTATATATATACAGTATACTGTCCTCTGTAGTATATATACAGTATACTGTCCACTGTAGTATATATACAGCATACTGTCCTCTGTGGTACATATATACAGTATACTGTCCTCTGTAGTGTATATATACAGTATACTGCCCTCTGTAGTATATCTATACAGTATACTGTCCTCTGTAGTATATATACACAGTATACTGTCCTCTGTAGTATATATACAGTATACTGTCCTCTGTAGTATATATACAGTATACTGTCCTATGTAGTATGTACACAGTATACTGTCCTCTGTAGTGTATATATACAGTATACTGCCCTCTGTAGTATATATACAGTATATTGTCCTCTGTAGTGTATATACAGTATACTATCCTCTGTAGTATATATACAGTATACTGTCCTCTGTAGTATATATACAGTATACTGTTCTCTGTAGTATATATACAGTATACTGTCCTATGTAGTATATATACACTATACTGTCCTCTGTAGTATATATATACAGTATACTGTCCTCTGTAGTATATATACAATATACTGTTCTCTGTAGTATATATACACACTATACTATCCTCTGTAGTATATATACAGTATACTGTCCTCTGTAGTATATATACAGTATACTGTTCTCTGTAGTATATATACAGTATACTGTCCTCTGTAGTATATATACACAGTATACTGTCCTCTGTAGTATATATACAGTATACTGTCCTCTGTAGTATATATACAATATACTGTTCTCTGTAGTATATATACACACTATACTATCCTCTGTAGTATATATACAGTATACTGTCCTCTGTAGTATATATACAGTATACTGTTCTCTGTAGTATATATACAGTATACTGTCCTCTGTAGTATATATACAGTATACTGTCCTCTGTAGTATATATACAGTATATTGTCCTCTGTAGTGTATATACAGTATACTGTCCTCTGTAGTATATATACAGTATACTGTCCTCTGTAGTATATATACAGTATACTGTTCTCTGTAGTATATATACAGTATACTGTCTTCTGTAGTATATATTACAGTGATACTGTCCTCTGTAGTATATATACAGTATACTGTCCCTGTAGTAATATACAGTATACTGTCCTCTGTAGTGTATATATACAGTAACTGTTCTCTGTAGTATATATACAGTATACTGTCCTCTGTAGTATATATACAGTATACTGTCCTCTGTAGTGTATATATACAGTATACTGTTCTCTGTAGTATATATACAGTGTACTGTCCTCTGTAGTATATATACAGTATACTGTCCTCTGTAGTATATATACAGTATATTGTCCTCTGTAGTATATATACAGTATACTGTCCTCTGTAGTATATATACAGTATACTGTCCTCTGTAGTATATACACAGTATACTGTCCTCTGTAGTATATATACAGTATACTGTCCTCTGTAGTATATATACAGTATACTGTCTTCTGTAGTATATATACAGTATACTGTGCTCTTCCGTGTTAATTACTTTACACAGTTTAGTGTCATCTGTAAAAATTGATACTTTACTATGCAAGCCTTCTATAAGATCATTAATAAATATATTGAAGAGAATAGGGCCCAATACTGACCCCTGGGGTACCCCACTAGTGACAGTGACCCCTCCAATACTGACCCCTGAGGTACCCCGCTAGTGACAGTGACCCCTCCAGTACTGTACTTGGGGTACCCCACTAGTGACAGTGACCCCTCCAATACTGACCCCTGAGGTACCCCGCTAGTGACAGTAACCTCTCCAGTACTGACCCCTAAGGTACTCCACTAGTGACAGTGAAATTTTGCATTAAAAAAAATCATGCTTTTGTGTGTACTGAGTGCAGCAGGAGGATACAGCTACTGCAACACCGAGACAGGCTACAAAGAATCCCTGTGTGTGGTCTGATCCTGCAATCATATGCTGCTTCTCTCTGACCTCCTCCTGAGCTCTGTGTTGGCCTCTCTGATCAGACCTGCTTAGTACTATTTGCACTCAACAGGTTATTATAACCCTTAGGAGCTAAATTTCTTTCCTCAGACATCACAGCTGGTACAGTGCAAAAGAGGGGAAAGGAAAGGACAACTTTACTGGGAATACCCACTGAGCTCTGAACTTGCAGCTTCAGAAGCAGGGAACAGCCATTGATCTCTGAGCTTCATAAGCATCATAGAAAAGCAAGTTCAGGAAATAAAATCAGCAAAACACAATTCAACAAATAAATATTGCAGTCTAAAATCCAGGATTTTTTTTTTTAAACCCCTTTCTCTCTCCCCAGCAGCATCTGTGTAGAGACCTGTTGTTTCCTGCTCCCTGCTGCTCCGTTCGTGCTCCTTGGCCCTGGTCTGTGTACATGGGACTTCTGGTCCCTGCATGTAAGCCTACTGCATGGATGAGGTCACCTGCACCTGGGTAATGTGGTGCTTGAGGAGACATCACCAGTAAGGCCAATCATTGGCTGCAGTGGCACATGTAACCCAATCCATGCAAGATGTTTCCATGCAGGGATCGGAAGTCTGGTGAAGACAGGCCAGGAGCCATGGATGGACAGCAGTAGGGATCGACCGATATTGATTTTTTAGGACCGATACCGATACCGATAATTTGTGAACTTTCAGGCCGATAGCCGATAATTTATACCGATATTCTGGGAATTTTCATTTTTGAGAAAAAAAAAATTCCTACACAAATCTGCTGAAAATTAATATGTTTATTGTTAATGTGTATTTTTTTCTTTATTGTTAATGTGTATTTTTTTGTTTATTGTTAATGTGTATTTTTTTTTATAAATCTTTTTCATTTATACTTAATATTTTTGTGTGTTTTTTTTTTTTTTACTAACTTTTAGCCCCCTTAGGGACTAGAACCCTTGTCCTATTCCCCCTGATAGATCTCTATCAGGGTTAATAGGATCTCACACTGTCCCTGCTGCTCTGTGCTTTGTGCACACAGCAGCATGGAGCTTACCATGGCAGCCAGGGCTTCAATAGCGTCCTGGCTGCCATGGTAACCGATCGGAGCCCCAGGCTTACACTGCTGGGGCTCCGATCGGAGGAGGAGGGGAGAGGGGATCCTGTGGCCACTGCCACCAATGAGTAATACTGGGTGGGGGGGGGGGGGCGCACTGCGCCACCAATGTTTTTACTATTGGCCGGGATTGGGGTGGGGGGCGCACTGCGCCACCAATGATTAATACTGGGGGGCTTGGGGGGGCGCACTGCGCCACCAATGAAGATGAGTCTTTAATTCATTCATACACAGGAGGCGGGAGCTGGCTGCAGAATCACATAGCCGGCTCCCGACCTCTATGACAAGTAGCTGCGGTCCGCGGTAGTTAACTCCTCAGGTGCCGCGGATCGCAGCTACCGCTCATAGAGGTCGGGAGACGGCTATGTGATTCTGCAGCCAGCTCCCGCCTCCTGTGTATGAATGAATGAAAGACTCATCTTCATTGGTGGCGCAGCGGCCACAGCCCCTCCCCTTCTCTTGTACTTCTTCCTCTCATTGGCGGCAGCGGCAGCAGCATCACAGGGGGAGGGAGACACTGCTTCCTTCTCCCCTGTGCTGCGGAGGGAACACAGAACGCGCTGAGAGCAGCGCGTTCTGTGTTCCCAATACGTTATCGGAATATCGGCAAAATAGATGCCGATACCGATAACGTTCAAAATCCTCAATATCGGCCGATAATATCGGCCAAACCGATAATCGGTCGATCCCTAGACAGCAGGTAAGAAAATCCTGGACAATCCCTTCAAGAGCTCATGCACACGACCGTTGCCTGTTTTCCGGTCCACAAACTGAGGATACGCAAAACACGGATACCGGCTGTGTGTATTCCACATTTTGTGGAACGGAACGTCCTGCCCTCTAAAGAACTGTCCCATCCTTGTCCGTAAAACAGACAAGAATAGGACATGTTCTATTTTTTTTGCGGGGCTGCAGAACGGACATACGGATGCAAACAGCACACATCTTTTGCGGTCCCATTGAAGTGAATGAGTCTGCATCCGACCTGCAAAAAATGCGGATCAGATGCGGACCAAAAATACGTTTGTGTGCATGAGCCCTAAGAAACTGTTAAAACTAAATAAAATCATTACTTCCCCCAACTGATTTCCCCTGCCCCTGTTCTAAAGCTGCTCTCGTCTCTGCTGCTAGTCTCAATATGCTGGAAATGCCAGTTAAAGCCCCCTTAGCCGACCACAGACTGAGGTGGGTCGCCACTTATGCAGTGATTGAGCAGTATTATACTACAGTTCCTACAAGCACTTGGTGGTTTGTGCTGTGGACTGCGCATACTCACCCGGTGCAAGTGGAGAAAGTGAGATGCCGCACATTATAACGGACAGTATAATGGTGGTGCC
Organism: Bufo bufo; assembly: GCF_905171765.1. Classification (NCBI taxonomy): domain Eukaryota; kingdom Metazoa; phylum Chordata; class Amphibia; order Anura; family Bufonidae; genus Bufo; species Bufo bufo. The sequence continues at coordinate 225,106,372 of NC_053395.1, read as the reverse complement.
CTACTGTGCATGCTGGGAAGACAGGACTACCGGGGGAAATTTATAATAGCAAGACGGTATGGACATCTGTACAGCAAGGGGGTATTTTGGGGGGGTTATGGCAGATAAACAGTTTGTTTTATATATGTTTATATTTTGAAACATTGTTTATTTCATAAATGGATACAAAATCTGATACAGTGAGGCCAGTGAATGATCCTGGGAATTCCTTTATTTCCACAGACACTGACAGCTTCGAAATGTCAATAAATTATTTTGACTAAAGACATCATTTTGCAGTTAAAATACTAAATACATCAGCTTACTGATCGCTTCCAAGTGTGCAAATACTTCTTATGTGACAGAGGGTCCCCTCAAGCACCAGCACCTGAGAAAGAAATTAGCCTTTGCACCCCATCTAGATACGTTCCTGCCCAAGTGGATGGTTCAATAAGTAAAAAACATAATTTCTATAGTTCAGAAACAAGATCTTATTAATAATCCCAAGAAAACTCAGTAATGAAGTGTGACGGATCGTTCTCTGGAATTCACAGGTCCATTATCCAGGTGTCAAAGCCATAAAAGCATCAGTCATGGCACCTCATGTTCATGTCGGCAAAATGCATTCATGGAATGTGCTGTCAAAGGTTTACCTGCAAGGGGGACACATGGCTAGCCTCAGGGGTCCCGGTCACATGACTTACCTCAGGGGTCCTGCTCTGGTTTCCATCTTTGAGGATTTGTTGAGGACGGTGCTGTCTGTAAGCATGCCGCATGTATAAAATATTACAGAAGTAATCCATAATTAGTATTGATACAATGTAAGTCCCAGAAGATACTGGAGGTGCTACCCCTGCCTCCGGGGCTGGAGATGCAAGGTACTCTTATATTCAAGGAAGTCATTACAAATAGGGATATGCGTGACTGAGAGTATTTCTAGGGTAGTTCTGATGTGATGGTGAGCAACACTAAACAGTAGACTGCCTCTCCATACTACACATACTTGTGTTGATCTGATCTGATTTCAAGAGCAATGCTGAATGCAAAGGAGCCAAAGGGAAGTACCGTGTATCATCGCATGTACGTAAATGTATTCTAATATATTTACTGTGAGTACTCTGAGTGCCGTGTATTAGTAATGATTAGGGATGAGCGGACCCGTGGATGTTCAGGTTCGACGAGTTTGGGAGAAAGTTTAGTTCGGGTACCCGAACTTGACCCCGAACCCCATAGAAGTTAATGGGGACCTGACCTTTGGTGCAGTAAAATGGCTATAAAATAGTCTTAGTAAGGGCTAGAGGGCTGCAAAAGGAAGCAAAATGGGGATAAAAGCAGGACAGCTGCCCTGCAAACAAATGTGAATAGGGAAACGACTTAAAATAACATAAAATAGAAAAATAAATAAATGATAAACTTGAAGCAGGAGGCAGAGGTCCAAGTGGAGTTGGAGGTCGAGGATGCAATGGACGTGGCGTTGTAGGTGGAAGAGAAGGTAGCCAGCACTGTTTTTGTTTTTATTTTATTTTTTCATTTGGGGAGGGCATTATACCTATAGGGGCACCACAGGAAAGCCTTATTACTACTGGGGCATTATACCTATAAGGGGGCACTACAGGAGGGCATTATAGCTATAGGGGCACCACAGGAAAGCCTTATTACTACTGGGGCATTATACCTATAAGGGGGCACTACAGGAGGGCATTATAGCTATAGGGGCACCACAGGAAAGCCTTATTACTACTGGGGCATTATACCTATAGGGGTCACCACAGATGGGCAATATTGCTACTGGTGCACTACAGGAGGGTATTATACCTATTTGGGGGCACCACTGGAGATCCTTATTAGTACTGGGACACTACAGGAGGGGATTATACCTATAGTGGCACCATAGAAGGGCCTTATTACGGCTGGGGCACTACAGCAGGGTATTATACCTATTGGGGCACCACAAGAGGGCATTAAACTACTGCGGCACTACAGGGGAGAACTATAACTAGTGGAACACTATAGCAGACATTTTAACTACTAGAACATTATGGGGGGCATTATAAATACAGGGGAACTATAGGGGGCATTAGACAGTAATCACTGGGGGTCTTTTAGGGAACATCTTAACTACTGGGGACCCTATAATGGTGTATAAGTACTACAAGGGGCCTTATTAATATTATATAGAATCTTATTACTGCTGGGGCACTATGGTGGCCATTGTTATTGGGCACTATCACTAACAGGGGCACTCTTGGGGAGCAGTATCATTATTGGGTGCATTGTAGGGGTCAGTATTACTAATAAGGGCACTCTGGGAGAGAATTATTGCTATTAGTAGGACTTGTATATTACTTTAGGTGGACTAATCTGTATGGCAGTATGATTTAGCGGTATAGTATTTAGGCGCATTTCAGAGCAAGGTGGGCACAGTATTCCGGGCAGGACCAGGATAATACTGTTGGGGCAGTAGCAGGGTGAGGAGGATGATAATAGAAAAGTGAGGAACCTAAGATGTCTGTTTGGTAAACTCTGAGAGACAAGAGACGGCTGAAAGAAGTTCTTTGGCCCGAATGGAGAAGATGGGGAAAGAAAACGACGCCAGAGGAGACATCACCTGTGAGAGGTATGTGGTGCTGTATGTTTGGTAGTGTCCATGCAGCAAGTAAAATATGTCTTTAGTCCTAGGGCGAGCTTGTGTGTATTTAGGGCGGATACTTCGAGAATATGACACATATCTATTGGGGTTTGGGCCCCAGATCTTTTGAGACCTTAGCAACACTGTACAGTAGTAATGCTATACTTACTCTGAGTGCAGTGTACTGAATATATCTACAGTGAGAACAGTGTGCTAGTAATGGTGTATTTACTGTGAGTGCAGTGTATTAGTAATGGTATATTTATTATAAGTGCGGTGTATTAGTAATGGTATATTTATTATGAGTGTAGTGTATTAGTAATGGTATATTTATTATAAGTGCAGTGTATTAGTAATGGTATATTTATTATCAGTGCAGTGTATTAGTAATGGTATATTTATTATAAGTGCGGTGTATTAGTAATAGTATATTTATTATGAGTGTAGTGTATTAGTAATGGTATATTTATTATAAGTGCGGTGTATTAGTAATGGTATATTTACTGTGAATTCAGTGTCTTAGTAATTGTATATTTATTATCAGTGCGGTGTATTAGTAATGGTATATTTATTATAAGTGCGGTGTATTAGTAATGGTATATTTATTATCAGTGTAGTGTATTAGTAATGGTATATTTATTATGAGTGTAGTGTATTAGTAATGGTATATTTATTATAAGTGCGGTGTATTAGTAATGGTATATTTATTATAAGTGCGGTGTATTAGTAATGGTATATTTACTGTGAATTCAGTGTCTTAGTAATTGTATATTTATTATGAGTGTAGTGTATTAGTAATGGTATATTTATTATAAGTGCGGTGTATTAGTAATGGTATATTTATTATGAGTGCAGTGTATTAGTAATGGTATATTTATTATCAGTGCAGTGTATTAGTAATGGTATATTTATTATCAGTGCGGTGTATTAGTAATGGTATATTTATTATAAGTGCGGTGTATTAGTAATTGTATATTTATTATGAGTGCAGTGTATTAGTAATGGTATATTTATTATCAGTGCAGTGTATTAGTAATGGTATATTTATTATGAGTGTAGTGTATTAGTAATGGTATATTTTTTATAAGCGCGGTGTATTAGTAATGGTATATTTATTATCAGTGCAGTGTATTAGTAATGGTATATTTATTATGAGTGTAGTGTATTAGTAATGGTATATTTTTTATAAGTGCGGTGTATTAGTAATGGTATATTTATTATCAGTGCAGTGTATTAGTAATGGTATATTTATTATGAGTGCAGTGTATTAGTAATGGTATATTTATTATCAGTGCAGTGTATTAGTAATGGTATATTTATTATCAGTGTAGTGTATTAGTAATGGTATATTTATTATAAGTGCGGTGTATTAGTAATTGTATATTTATTATGAGTGCAGTGTATTAGTAATGGTATATTTATTATGAGTGTAGTGTATTAGTAATGGTATATTTTTTATAAGTGCGGTGTATTAGTAATGGTATATTTATTATCAGTGCAGTGTATTAGTAATGGTATATTTATTATGAGTGCAGTGTATTAGTAATGGTATATTTATTATCAGTGCAGTGTATTAGTAATGGTATATTTATTATAAGTGCGGTGTATTAGTAATTGTATATTTATTATGAGTGCAGTGTATTAGTAATGGTATATTTATTATCAGTGCGGTGTATTAGTAATGGTATATTTATTATGAGTGTAGTGTATTAGTAATGGTATATTTATCATGAGTGTAATATATTAGTAATGGTATATTTATTATCATTGCGGTGTATTAGTAATGGTATATTTATTATAAGTGCGGTGTATTAGTAATTGTATATTTATTATGAGTGCAGTGTATTAGTAATGGTATATTTATTATCATTGCGGTGTATTAGTAATGGTATATTTATTATGAGTGCAGTGTATTAGTAATGGTATATTTATTATCAGTGCGGTGTATTAGTAATGGTATATTTATTATGAGTGCAGTGTATTAGTAATGGTATATTTATCATGAGTGTAATATATTAGTAATGGTATATTTATTATCATTGCGGTGTATTAGTAATGGTATATTTTTTGTGAGTGTAGTGTATTAGTAATAGAGAGAAGGCTTTGAGTCCTGCTTCCTCCACCAACTTATAGAGAAGGCCTGTGAGTCCTGCTTCCCCCATTCACTAATGTCAGTGCATATAGACACTGTTGTAAACTGCATCCAAATATGGTGTGATTTGGTGCACTCTGGGGCATTTGCCACATGTAGTTCTTGAGAAATCCTCTGCACCTAGCTCAACAAGGTGTGTGGCTTACCAGAAAAGGGGAATAGCTTCATTGGAAAGGGGTGTGGCTTAATATGTGACATTTAATTGTGCTATAATAGTTGGTACAGAGATAGACAAAAGTGTCCATCCATGCACCACATGTCAGTGTTGTAAAGTTCATGGAGGCAGGCTATACTACTGTCATAGGCCCGGGGAAGGTGGGCCCAGCGCTGGACTCCTTCTTCTGTTCCCGCCATAAAAATACAGAATTTTCATGTAGCTTCCATAAATGGCATTTCAGTGCAATTAAGATTTTACAGCTTTCATTGCAGTCAATGGTAGCTGTATAAATTAAATGCATTGGGTTCCCCCTAGTGGTGGCTGCAGGCGGACAGTTTTATAATATACTGTGTGAATGCAAGCAGATTTGTCGATGTATTTTTTGCCAGTTGTCTGATGTAAATAGATTGAGAAATATGGTGTTCAGAATGAGTGCCATATTTGTGAAGCACTTATTTCATTTTTTTTATACAGAAGACAATATTTTTTTATCACTTTTTTCTTCATTAAAATTTCTTCTGCCTAATAAAAAAATATATAAAATTCGTCAGTAATCTAGGGTGTCACACTTAGCATTCCACATTGTCTGGGACTGTCTGACACATGTATGCTGGGAAACAGGGTGGGTCAGGGGGGCATACTAAGTTTTGCTATGCGGCTCTAGGAGATCTGTGTATGCCCCTGGGCACTGTGACAAATCTGTTGCATATCTAGAAAGTTTATGCCATCTATAGGATCAGTAAATCTTCCCCATGAGTTCTGTTTCCCCCACTTACTGTACTAATAGAAAAGCCTGAAAGTCTTGCTTTTCTCGCCCACTCATAACGAAAGCCTATGAGTCTTGCTTTTCCTGCTCATTCATAATGAAAGTCTGTGAGTCCTGCTCCCCTGCCCACTCCTAGAGAAAGTCTGTGAGTCCTGCTTTTTCTACCCACTCCTAGAGAAAGCCTGCGAGTCCTGCTTTTCCTACCCACTCCTAGAGAAAGCTTGTGAGTCCTGCTTTTCCTACCCACTCCTAGAGAAAGCTTGTGAGCCCTTCTTTTCCTACCCACTCCTAGAAAAAGCTTGTGAGCCCTGCTTTCCCTGCCCACTCCTAGAGAAAGCCTGGGAGTCCTGCTTTTCCTGCCCACTCCTAGAGAAAGCTTGTGAGCCCTGCTTTTCCTACCCACTCCTACAGAAAGCTTGTGAGCCCTGCTTTTCCTACCCACTCCTAGAGAAAGCTTGTGAGCCCTGCTTTCCCTGCCCACTCCTAGAGAAAGATTGTGAGCCCTGCTTTTCCTACCCACTCCTAGAGAAAGCTTGTGAGCCCTGCTTTTCCTACCCACTCCTAGAGAAAACGTGTGAGTCCTGCTTTTCTCACTCATGGAGAAAGCCTGTCAGTCCTGCTTTTCCTGCACACTCCTAGAGAAAGCTTGTGAGCCCTGCTTTTCCTACCCACTCCTAGAGAAAGCTTGTGAGCCCTGCTTTTCCTACCTACTCCTAGAGAAAACCTGTGAGTCCTGCTTTTCTCACTCATGGAGAAAGCCTGTCAGTCCTGCTTTTCCTGCCCACTCCTAGAAAAAGCTTGTGAGCCCTGCTTTTCCTACCCACTCCTAGAGAAAGCTTGTGAGTCCTGCTTTTCCCACCCACTCATAGAGAAAGCCTGTTAGTACTACTTTTCCAACCCATTCATAGAGAAATTCTGTAAGTCCTGCTTCCACCGAAAACTCATAGAGAAGGCTTTTGGGTCCTGCTTTTCCTGCCCACTCCTAGAGAAAGCTTGTGAGCCCTGCTTTTCCTACCCACTCCTAGAGAAAGCTTGTGAGCCCTGCTTTTCCCACCCACTCCTAGAGAAAGCTTGTGAGCCCTGCTTTCCCTGCCCACTCCTAGAGAAAGATTGTGAGCCCTGCTTTTCCTACCCACTCCTAGAGAAAGCTTGTGAACCCTGCTTTTCCTACCCACTCCTAGAGAAAGCTTGTGAGCCCTGCTTTTCCTACCCACTCCTAGAGAAAACCTGTGAGTCCTGCTTTTCTCACTCATGGAGAAAGCCTGTCAGTCCTGCTTTTCCTGCCCACTCCTAGAGAAAGCTTGTGAGCCCTCTTTTCCTACCCACTCCTAGAGAAAGCTTGTGAGCCCTGCTTTTCCTACCCACTCCTAGAGAAAGCTTGTGAGCCCTGCTTTCCCTGCCCATGCCTAGAGAAAACCTGTGAGTCCTGCTTTTCTCACTCATGGAGAAAGCCTGTGAGTACTGCTTTCCCCACTCACACATAGAGAAAGCCTGTGAGTCCTGCTTTTTCCAGCTAGCCTTCGGGAATGCCTATCAATGCTACTTGATGGAAAAAGTCTGTGAGTTCTTCTTCCTCCACTCACTCATAGAGAAAGCCTGTGGGTCCTGCTTCCCCTACCCCCTCATAGAGAAAGCCAGAGAGTCGTGTTTCCCTCACCCACTCATATAGAAAGCCTGTGAGTCCTGCTTCCCCTGCCCACTCATACAGAAACCTGGGAGTCCTGCTTTTCCCACCTACTCATAGAGAAAGCCTGTGAGTCCTGCTTTTCCCAGCTACTCATAGAGAAAGCCTCTGAGTCCTGCTTTTCCCACCTACTCATGGAGAAATCCTGAGAGTCCTGCTTTCTCATGCACTAATGCAGAAAGCCTGAGAGTCCTGCTTTTCTCCCTCACTCCTGTAGAAGGCCAGTGAGTCCTGCTTTTCCCGCTCACTCATAGAGAAATCCTGTGAGTCCTGCTTCCCCCACCCATTCATAGAGAAAGCCTGTGAGTTCTACATTTATCCCCAACTCCGGGAGAAAGCCTGTAAGTGCTGCTTACCCCACCCACTCATACAGTAAGCCTGAGATTCCTGCTTTTCCCACCTACTCATGGAGAAATCCTGTCCCACTTTTTCCATCCACTCGTAGAGAGAGAGATTTCTCCCCCAATCCTGTAGAAGGCCTGTGAGTCCTGCTTCCTCCACCCACTCATAGAGAATGCCTGTAAGTCCTGCTTCCCACACTTACTCATAAAGAAAGCACGCAAGTCCTGCTTTTCCCACCCACTCATAGAGAAAGCCTGTTAGTACTACTTTTCCAACCCATTCATAGAGAAATTCTGTAAGTCCTGCTTCCACCGAAAACTCATAGAGAAGGCTTTTGGGTCCTGCTTTTCTGCCTGTGAGTCATGCTTTTCCCATCCACTTACATAGAGAAAGCCTATGAGTCCTGCTTCCCTTGCTCACACATAGAGAAAGCCTATGAGTCTTGTTCCACCGACTAAGTCCCACTCAGGGAGAAAGCATGTGAGTCCTGCTTTTCCCACTAAGCCTGTGAGTCCTGCGTACTCACAGAGAAATCCTGTGAGTCGTCTTTTTCCCATCCACTCATAGAGAAAGCCTGTGAGTCCTGCTTCCCAAACCCACTCATAGAGAAAGCATTTGAGTCCTGCTTTTCCCAGCTAGTCAGAGTATAAGCCTGTGAGTCTTGTTTTTCTAGCTAGTCATAAAGCCTGTGAGTACTGCTTCCTCCACCCACTCATAGAGAAAGCCTGTGAGTCCTGCTTTTCCGAGCTAATCATAAAAAAAGCCTATGAATCCTGCTTCCCACACTCACTTATAGAGAAAGCCAGTGAGTCCTGCTTTTCCCAGCTAGTCAGAGTGTAAGCCTGGGAGTCTTGTTTTTTACAGCTAGTCATAAAGCCTGTTAGTCCTGCTTCCTCCCCCCACTCATAGAGAAAGCCTGTGAGTCCTGCTTTTCCAATCTAATCATAGAGAAAGCCTGCGAGTCCTGCTTCCCACACCCACTCATAGAGAAAGACAGTGAGTCTTTCTTTTCCCAGCTAGTCATAGTGTAAGCCTGTGAGTCTTGCTTTTCCCAGCTAGTCATAGAAAAGTCTGTGAGTCCTGCTTCCTCCACCCACTCATAGAGAAAGCCTGTGAGTCCTGCTTTTCCGATCTAATCATAGAGAAAGCCTGTGAGTCCTGCTTTTCCGATCTAATCATAGAGAAAGCCTGTGAGTCCTGCTTTTCCCAGCTAGTCATAGTGTAAGCCTATGAGTCTTGCTTTTCCCTGCTAGTCATAGAGAAAGCCTGTAAGTCTTGTTTTTTTTCCAGCTAGTCATAAAGTCTGTGAGTCCTGCTATTCCGAGCTAGTCATAGAGAAAGTCTGTGAGTCCTGCTTCCCACACTCACTCATAGAGAAAGCATGTGAGTCCTGCTTTTCCCAGCTAGTCATACTGTAAGCCTGTGAGTGTTTTTTTTTTCCAGCTAGTCATAAAGCCTGTGAGCTATTCCCGGCTAATCATAGAGAAAGCATGTGAGTCCTGCTTTTCCCAGCTAGTCATACTGTAAGCCTGTGAGTGTTGTTTTTTCCAGCTAGTCATAAAGCCTGTGAGTCCTGCTATTCCCGGCTAATCATAGAGAAAGCTTGTGAGTCCTTCTTTTTCCACGCACTCATAGAGATTGCTTTAATGTGCCTAGTAGGGTTGAGCGAAGCACGCTTCGGATCATAGATCCGAAGTCGCTTTATTTGAAATTTGTTAAGCTGCTGTTTTAAAATGGTTTTCAAGTTGAATATTTAAAGATCGAAGTTCTTCACCGAAGTCTTGTGAGACTTCAGACTTAACAGCTTTCATTTCCGTACTGCAGTCAAATGAAGTTCTGAACGAAGTGACTTCGGATCTATGAACCGAAGCGCGCTTTGCTTAACCCTAGTGGCTAGTATTTAATCGCAGTCTGGATTATGGTGTATTTGCTCTGAGTTTCTTGAAATACAATTTGCCCTCTAAAGACCATGCGGGAGATTTATCGAAATTGGTGAAAAGGACAACTGGTTTAGTTGTCCATAGCAACCAATCTGATTCAATTTTTCACAGCTCCTTTGGGAAACTAAAGATGGAATCTGATTGACTGCTATGGGCAACAAAGTCAGTTTTTCTTTACACCAGTTACCTACGGTATTACCAGGATCTATCCATCGCCCAACTCTTCTGAACCCTACAATATGTTTGTAAAGTTGTGCCCGTTGAGACGGATGTACGGAACTTAACGCCACTTTTCCCCCACACAGTTTATTAGCTGTGCTGTCTTATGGAATACTGTGAATGATACATTGTAACTACATATGGAATATGTATAGAATACGTCACCATATACAGTGGCGCAGCAAACCGTGCGATTACATACAGCAGAATAAATCGTACTGCAGGGTATGACAGTCCGGTGGAGGCCTGTAGGGCACGCTTTAGATGTCCGTTAGGTTAATCGGATTATATATACATTAGAAGTACAGGATGCGCCAGAAGCTTTCCCAATAGCTGTGGTGAACTGAAGTGTGAATGGCGTATTGGGTCTGATTATAAAGTTTATTACCAGGGTCTTAGGTTGTGGGGTCTCAGAGGTCTATTATTGGGGTACTGGGTGTGTCAAGTACATTTGATTGCATTCTCTATGTGAATTTTCTAGCAATTGCACATATCTCATTGTGTCTAGTGAGGCCACCGCGGACGGATCCTGTAAGAATAATATCTGTGTACGGAGCTCCGAGAGTGTGCGTCTGCTGGGAGAGAGATCCCCTATAGTGCTATATAGCAGGGAGACTGTGATGAGAGGGAAAGAGACATAGCAGCCACAAAGAGAGCGACTGAGGGAGAGGGTGGGAGGAGGAGGAGACAGGAGGGGAGCAGAGGAGAAATAAAAGCAGATGAAAGGTGCAGGGAGAAGTGAGAGAGACAGGAGCAAAGTGCTGAACCAGCTCCAGCTGCAAACTAGTGTCTGACTGCACTCCGGGGGGATACAGGCGGAGGGGCAGCAGGGTGCAGGCGGAGGGGCAGCAGAGTGCAGGCAGGGGGGCAACAGGGTGCAGGCAGGGGGGCAACAGAGTGCAGGCGGAGGGGCAGCAGGGTGCAGGCAGGGGGGCAACAGGGTGCAGGCAGGGGGGCAACAGGGTGCAGGCAGAGGGGCAACAGAGTGCAGGCAGGGGGGCAACAGAGTGCAGGCAGGGGAAGCAAAGTGCAGGCAGAGGGGCAACAGAGTGCAGGCAGGGGAAGCAAAGTGCAGGCAGAGGGGCAAGGGTGCAGGCAGAGGGGCAAGGGTGCAGGCAGAGGGGCAAGGGTGCAGGCAGGGGTAACAGTGCAGAAAGTGCTACAGAGCACAGGTATAGACTGGACAGAAGCTGCAACCATAGACAGGGCAATACAGTGCGAGGGGGACTAGACTGCAGACAGGGGGTAAACTGCAGAATCAGGGAGGTCCAGGGGTAGGGGAAAGACTTCCGAGAAGAGCAGAGGGGTCTAGGCAGAACCCAGTACCAGGCAGGAGGAGGACCAGGTAACTTACCCAAGTGTCAGGGCAACCTCAGACCCAGCTGTGTGCCTGTCTCTCCGGTGACCCCGCTTCAGGATGCATCACCCCGGGCACCTGCTACTGCTGCTGGTTTCTGTGTGCGCCCCATCCGCCGCAGAGGTCCTTTTCCGCTGCCCACAGTGCACCCCGGAGCGCCTGGCCGCCTGCCCCGCAGCCTCCGCCCGCACCCCGTGTGCAGAGCTGGTGCGGGCCCCGGGCTGCGGCTGCTGCTCGGTGTGTGCCCGGCCGGAGGGGGAGTCGTGCGGGGTGTACACCGCCCGCTGCGCCGCCGGACTGCGCTGCTACCCCAGCCCCGGGGCAGAGCTCCCCCTGCAGGCGCTGGTGCAGGGGCAGGGCACGTGCGCCAAGAGGAGGGACGCCGACTACGGGGGCAGCCAGGAGCGACTGACAGGTACCCGGCTCTTGTGGGGGTCTCTGAGGGGAGGGAAGGGGCATTGCTTTTTATTGGGGTATCTGTCAAGGTGCTCTGAATAAATGTGGGGTTCAGGGCTCCAGGCTGCACACAGGACCCTCTGAGGTGGGGTGCGGGGGATATTGCATGGACGCCCCCCACTCCCCAACTGCATTATGTGTAGGATTATTATGGTTCTTATTGATGCGCATTTCCCCGGATATAGGACATTAGGTGCTTTCAGTTTTTGGGGGTCACTTGTTGCTCTGAAACATAATGGGGGCATAGCTTGTGGTGTGGAGCCTCACCTGCATCTATAGGGACATGGGGGCTGGACATTGCAGGGTCTCATTCCACTGGGGGATCTGCCATTAATATTCTCTATAGGCCATAATCAGGGCAAACTGGGCTCCTGCATAGGGCTGCACAGTTCGGGGGGCAGCAATGGATTAGATGTATTATTTGCTCCCGTATTAGAGCTCTGTTATCGGGCTCTTGGAGAGAGTGGGTCCCTAAGGTCGAGGGGTATTTTGATCTCCACCATGGGACCCCCTCTCATCTGTGTATGATTTTTTTTTTATAGCTGTATTATCAGAGACAAGGGAGAAGAAATCTGGGGGTTCTTCCCTAAGTAAACTTCTATATGTCTCCAAATATACCTGTCCATACCCCGCTTACTACACATTGATGATAAGGGGGTGAGGACTCCTCTATAGTCGGGGGTCTCTATGTAAGAGCAGCCTCTGCTCCGGTGACCCCCAGGGTCCATGTTTGGCTAGCGAGCTTCCCCTGCTGGAGGCCTGGGCATGAGGCAAAATGAGGCATCCCTCACCCCTGACTATAGGGGGCAGTGTTCTGGCAGATGCACAATCTTTCTCTGTACTTTCCACTCTTTAATTAGGGAAGGAGAAGAAGCAATGTCAGCTATCACCTAAGGCACCCCTGTGCATACATAACCCTATGCATAGGTGGTGCATTGCTCAGCGATGGTGCCTATAAAAGGACTTGTTGACAGTGCAAAGGTCGGAAACCAGAGCGTGACCCCCTCACCATGTGCAATGACCTGACTACTCTGCAGATCAGTATATGCCTGTAATCTGCCCATTGCAGCAGTGGATGGTCTGCCTGGAAGATGCTGCAGTCCAAGTCCCGACTTCCTTTGTTTTACTCCTTAGACTGTCTGGCTTTCTTTATAGTGTCTGGAGCAGCTTGAGGTGACTTATAAGGTGTCTGCTGTACAGAACGGTGCCAGGTGCGCGCTCTGAACGCACCTGCATGCGGCCGATGCAGGCGGGGGTTGTGCATTTATTACATTTGCACTGAGTTTCTTTGTTCTGGATTATACAGTGTTATTCTTTTTATTTATAAATGTAACAAAACGATGAAACATCAAAATGATGGACAATCCCATAGAAATAAGAGACACGTGACATACAAGGAAAGTTATGGTGGATTTCGTATCATAGAAGTCTCATGGGGGAAGGGAACAGGAGTGGGGATGTTAGATGCTCTCAGCTCAAAAAGGGTGCAAGTCCCTTATGGAAAGGAATAAAGAAATTGGAGATGACTTTTCTCCTTTGCTGTACCCTAGAATGTTACCCCAGCCCCAGAATCCTGTGGTTTAGAGCTCAAGTTGCTGGTGTCCAGTTGTTTTATACCCTAGTACCTGGTTTCCAGTGATTTAGCACCATAGTCCTGGTATCCAGTGGGTTAATGACCCAATTCCTTGTGACCTGTGGTTTAAAAGGGTTCTCCAACTCTTTGCAACTGATGGGTCTTGAGCTTTAAATGGGTTTTCCAAAACTTTTTAACTGATGACCTATCCTCTGGATAGGTCATCATCAGTATCTGATCGGTGGGGGTCCGACACCCAGGACCCCAATGATCACCCTTTTGAGAAGGCACCAGCAGTCACAGGAGCGCCACGGCCTTCTCTGTACATAGTATAGTGGCTGTGCTTGGTATCACGCTCAGTCCTATTCACTTCAATGTTGTCACCGGCCTAGGGAAAGCAGAGAGAAGGCCGTGGCGCTCACAGAAGTGCTGATCAGTGGAGGTCTCGGTCTATCCTCTGGATAGGTCATCACTTAAAAAGTTTTGCAAAACCCCCTTAAAGCTCAAGACCTTTGTGTCCATTGAATAAAGTTCATGTTTTCAGTATTCATTGGTTTAGGACCTCATTCATTAGTCAGTATTATGATGACTCAGATTATGGTATCCAGTGGTTTAGTGCCCCAGTACCTCGTAGCCAGTGGTTTAGTGCCCCAGTCCCTGGTTGCCAGTGGTTTATTACCCTAGTCTCATTGCTGCCAGTGGTACCATCGTTTCTGGTGTCCAGTAGTATGGTGCATCAGTCCCAGCTATCCAGTGGTTTAGTGCCACAGTCCCTGGTATCCATTGTGGTTTTGTACCACTGTATTTGGTATCCATTGGTTTAGTACACTGTTTAGTTTACTATCTATATATCAATAAACTGCAGTCATTGAGCATGGACTCCCATATTGTTGAGTGGATTAGGCAGTGGCTGAGTGACAGACAACAGAGGGTTGTAGTCAATGGAGAACATTCAAAACAAGGTCATGTTTCCAGTGGGGTTCCACAGGGATCTGTACTGGGACCGATTTTGTTTAATATCTTCATAAGTGATATTGCAAAAGGCCTCGAAGGTTTGTCTTTTTGCTGATGACACAAAGATATGTAACAGGGTTGATGTTCCTGGAGGGAAACGCCAAATGGAAAAGGATTTAGGAAAACTAGAAGAATGGTCAGAACTCTGGAAACTGAAATTTAATGTGGATAAGTGCAAGATAATGCACCTGGGGCGTAAAAACCCAAGGGCAGAATATAGAATATTTGACACAGTCCTGAGCTCAGTATCTGAGGAAAGGGATTTAGGAGTAATTATTTCAGAAGACTTAAAGGTGGGAAGACAATGTAATAGAGCAGCACGAAATGCCAGCAGAATGCTTGGATGTATAGGGAGAGGTATAAGCAGTAGAAAGAGTGAAGTGCTTATGCCGGTGTACAGAACACTGGTGAGACCTCACTTGGAGTAATGTGCGCAGTACTGGAGGCCATATCTCCAGAAGGATATAGATACTCTAGAGCAGGGATCAGCAACCTTCGGCACTCCAGCTGTTGTAAAACTACAATTCCCAGCATGCTCCATCCATTTTTATAAGAGTTTTTAGAAGAGCAGAGCAAGTATGCATGCTGGGAGTTGTAGTTTCACAACAGCTGGAGTGCCGGAGGTTGCCTACCCCTGCTCTAGAGAGAGTTCAGAGAAGAGCTACTAAACTAGTACATGGATTGCAGGATAAAACTTACCAGGAAAGGTTAAAGGACCTTAACATGTACAGCTTGGAAGAAAGACGAGACAGAGGGGATATGATAGAAACTTTTAAATACATAAAGGGAATCAACTCGGTAAAGAAGGAGAGCATATTTAAAAGAAGAAAAACTGCTACAAGAGGACACAGTTTTAAATTAGAGGGGCAAAGGTTTAAAAGTAATATAAGGAAGTATTACTTTACTGAGAGAGTAGTGGATGCATGGAATAGCCTTCCTGCAGAAGTGGTAGCTGCAAATACAGTGAAGGGGTTTAAGCATGCATGGGATAGGCATAAGGCCATCCTTTATATAAGATAAAGCCAGGGGCTATCCATAGTATTCAGTATATTGGGCAGACTAGATGGGCCAAATGGTTCTTATCTGCCGACACATTCTATGTTTCTATGTTTCTATGTTTCTATATTGTTCAGTGTTATTAATTTCTTTGTCCCTGGTCTCTAGTGGTCAATCCTTTTGATCACATGGTAAGAACCTTTTTATGTGTCCTAGCCAGCTGCCTCCCCTTGTTCACCTTTCCCTTACATCTGTATAGGCTGTATATTACCATAGTTTTAGTTAAAATTACTATTCATGGAACAACAATGTTGTGTGATGATGCTAAAGGAGGATAGCCTTTAAAGGCAAATAAATGAACTGGATGCAGAAAAGACCACTGAGAAACTAACCACAGTTCAAAACTCAGTGGGTGTTCCCTGCATGTAGAGCTGCAGGTTCAGTGCTCAGTAGGTGTTCCCTACTTGTGCTATTGCAGGTTCAGAGCTCAGTGGGTGTTTTCTGCTTGTAGAGCTGCAGGTTTCGGGGCTCAGTGGGTGCTCCCTGATCTGAGAGCTGCAGATTCAGAGTTCAATAGGTGTTCCCTACTTGTAGAGCTACAGGTTCAGAGGTCAGTGGGTGTTCCTTACTTGTGAAGATGCAGGTTCAGGGCTAAGTGGGTGTTCCCTGCTTGTAGAGCTACAGGTTCAGAGTTCAATAGGTGTTCCCTGCTTGTAGAGCCAGACCTCCCAAGTGTCCCTCTTTTTGATGTAAGTCCCTCTGTCCCTCTTTGCTCCATAAATGTCTTTCTTTTTGATCTGAGGTATAGATTTTCATTATTGCATTTATAATATTGATCCAGAAAGTGTTTGTCTGGCTCCTATAGGTATATTAGAGCCCACCTTGTATATTATTTCATTGCTTGATGCAATTTGAAGTTTAATCATTTCTATAGTCAGATAAATTGTGCACTACTTCGTAAGTGAAAACGATTGAAGTGTATAAATATGCAAGAAAAATTGATCTTTCACGCATTGAACCATAAGTGTCCCTCTTTGAACATCCAGAAAGTTGGGAGGTATGGTAGAGCTGCAGGTTCAGAGGTCAGTGGTAGTTCCCTACTTGTGGAGATGCAGGTTCAGAGTTCGATAGGTGTTCCTTGCTTGTAGAGCTGCAGATTTAGAGGTCAGTGGGTGTTCCTTACTTGTTAAGATGCCGGTTCAGGGCTCAGTGGGTATTCCTTGCTTATAGAGCTTCAGGTTCAGAGGTCAGTGGGTGATCCCTACTTGTGGAGATGCAGGTTCAGAGGTCAGTGGGTGTTCCTTATATATGTACAGCTGCAGGTTCAGGGCTCAGTGGGTGTTGTCTGCTTGTGGAGATGCAGGTTCAGGGCTCAGTAGGTGTTGTCTGCTTGTGGAGATGCAGGTTCAGAGGTCAGTGAGTGTTCCTTACTTGTAGAGCTTCAGGTTCAGATGTCAGTGGGTGTTCCCTACTTGTGTAGATGCAGATTCAGAGGTCAGTGGGTGTGTCTGCTTGTGGAGATGCAGGTTCAGAGGTCAGTGGGTGTTTCTTATATGTACAGCTGCAGGTTCAGGGCTCAGTGGGTGTTGTCTGCTTGTGGAGATGCAGGTTCAGGGCTCAGTAGGTGTTGTCTGCTTGTGGAGATGCAGGTTCAGAGCTCAGTAGGTGTTGTCTGCTTGTGGAGAGGCAGAGTTAATAACATGGAGCTACTCTGCCACAGATGCCTCTACAGGAAGAGATTTTAAAAAAGAGATGTTCTACTACATGACTGCAGGATCAGAATATAGAGAATTTGTTTGTAGTATGTAACCATGGAGACGAAAGTCTGCATAGGAGGAACTGTATACACAAAACGGTAGGAGATTTGTAATAAGGACTATTAGAAAAGTTGACTTACTTGCAATCGCATTCAGTCATGCAGGGACTTCGATCTCCCCTCATTAAACGCATGTACATTATGAATGATATATTATACACAAGGATGTCATCAGTCATCCTCGCAGGGTCTCTGCACATATAACGACATAGGCCTAGAGGCCAAATGCATTTTCTACAGCTCATAAAGTGAGAGGTGAATTTTATTAACTTTAATACCCTCAGGCCCTGGATTGCGTAATCGCTTATAATAGACTGCGATGCCTGAGCGCACAGGTCAGAAACAGAACGCTCTGCAGATACAGCGGATATCAGGAGTGTATTATATACAATTATATACATTGTTATAATGTTATTAGATATTGTATACATTATAATGATATATCTGCCATATGTGTTCCTGACTGCCGCCGCTGCTATCTCCCCCTGCCCCAGCCTTGTTGAAGAGGGGCTTCATGTCAGTGAGATACAGTTAAGTCCTGATTCTTCTTTCACAAGATGCTTGAGGTTCTGCAGAAGCTGAGGAGTATATTATGCACACAACTTACCTGCTGGAACTCATAAATCCCACCTCAGCTGCTGCAGAACCCCATAGCTCGCACCTTGGCTGCCGCAGAGCTTAATATCACACTCCTCGGCCATAGCTGAAAATCGTAATACACACCTCAGCTGCTGCAGAACCTCATAATACACACATCATCTGCAGCTGTGCCTTATAATACACACCTCAGCTGCTGCAGAACCTCATAATACACACATCATCTGCAGCTGTGCCTTATAATACACACCTCAGCTGCTGCAGAACCTCATAATACACACATCATGTGCATCTGTGCCTTATAATACACACCTCAGCTGCTGCAGAACCTCTTAATACATGTTAATACATGTCTCATAGTACACACACCTGAAATACTGCAGAGCATCATAACACACCTCAGCTGCTGCAGAACAACATTATACACACTTCAGCTACTGCAGAACAGCTTTGAAATGGATAAGCATTATATATGAGTGAAGGACCCCCGTCCTCTCCTGCTGCAGCTGGTATCTGTATTATAACGGGTAATGTGCTCCTTACTGTGCATTATAAGAATATTAGAAGTGACCTTGGGATCTACATTTGGTCCTTGTACTTTATTTACAGGGGGGGGGGGGGGGGGGGGGGGTCATGCTCCTGCATATTTGCCCTATTACCTCCTGAGCAGCTTGTATATATTGTGATTGGATGTTGCAGGACAGGTGATCATCTCACAGTCGCACCTGTAATTAAAGGCGCACATAATCTGGGAATCGTATGGGAAGGTCTGCGTTCTGTTAGCAGTTTTTATAATTGCTCGTCTGGTGCCAGACAGAAATACCATGTGGAGTTCCTGATGAAATGATGTTGGAGTGACACATTGTAATATACTTTGTAGCTCAACTCCTCATCATTCCCCAGATCTCTGCTTCCTTTCCGCTAATAAGAATATTCCCCTTTAGCTCCAGAGAATGAAAACCCATCCTGACCTGATACTTCTCATTGCTACAGTTGTATCCGGTCAACAAAACTACCACCAGCTAAACGGCCTGCTGATATCTTTTACTTGCACTGATACATTGTAGCAAACTACCAGACCAACATGATATGCTGAGTTTATAGTGCATGAATTAAACTGGATACCAAAGTATCAAGTCTGTACAGGTTTTCAGTTTTTAGCTGTAAGCAAGACTAATTTCATTACCGGACAGCAAGCAGAGTTCTTAAAAGTGGTAATTAGCATCTAAAGTATATAGGAAAGTTGTGGAACTTTTTATTATAGAAGAATTAAGGTTAATTTATAAAAAATAAATAAACACCAACAATTTGATAAATTAAAGACTGCTGCGCTCTGTCTGTCCACCAGGTGGTGATGTAGAGTGACCTGCAACTGTCACATGCTCTTCTGGGCTGTCCAGTTTTTTTGTTTTATTTTATGCATATTATGATTATAGGAATATTGGAGGTCACCTGATGATGTAAATGTGTGTTTAAGCTTTGGGCACTAGAGGCCGAAGCAAAATAATGGCGTCGGTGTGTGTCCACGAACATACAGCAACCTATATGGATGGGATAAGCAGACTTTATGACAGTTCATACAATATTTTTTTGATCACTGATTCTTACATTGTCACTGGAAAGTGTAATTTACAGGACAGAGTAAAGCCAGACAAAGACTCCTCTAAAAACATTTTATAGTTTTTAGAATGGATCTACATGAAAAGTTATGTTACTTATCTTAAGTTCATGTATTATACTTGTATTATACTCCAGAGCTGCACTCAATATTCTGC
The DNA here is from genome assembly GCF_905171765.1 of Bufo bufo. Taxonomy (NCBI): domain Eukaryota; kingdom Metazoa; phylum Chordata; class Amphibia; order Anura; family Bufonidae; genus Bufo; species Bufo bufo. The sequence goes on along the minus strand of NC_053395.1, from coordinate 225,086,920 downwards.
TGGTGCAGTAACTGTGTACATACATTACATTACTTATCCTGTACTGATCCTGAGTTACATCCTGTATTATACTGCAGAGCTGCACTCACTATTCTGCTGGTGGAGTCACTGTGTACATACATTACTTATCCTGTACTGATCCTGAGTTACATCCTGTATTATACTACAGAGCTGCACTCACTATTCTGCTGGTGCAGTCACTGTGTACATACATTACTTATCCTGTGCTTATCCTGAGTTACATCCTGTATTATACTCCAGAGCTGCACTCACTATTCTGCTGGTGCAATCACTGTATACATACATTACTTATCGTGAACTGGTCCTGAGTTACATTCTGTATTATTCTCCAGAGCTGCTCTCACTATTCTGCTGGTGCAGTCACTGTGTACATACATTACTTATCCAGAGTTACATCCTGTATTATAGTCCAGAGCTGCCCTCACTATTCTGCTGGTGAAGTCACTGTGTACATACATTATATTACTTATCCTGTACTGATCCTGAGTTACATTCTGTATTATTCTCCAGAGCTGCACTCACTATTCTGCTGGTGGAGTCACTGTGTACATACATTACATTACTTATCCTGTACTGATCCGGAGTTACATCCTGTATTATAGTCCAGAGCTGCACTCACTATTCTGCTGGTGCAGTCACTGTGTACATACATTACTTATCCTGTACTGATCCTGAGTTACATCCTGTATTATACTCCAGAGCTGCACTCACTATTCTTCTGGTGCAGTCACTGTGTACATACATTACATTACTTATCCTGTACTGATCCGGAGTTACATCCTGTATTATACTCCAGAGCTGCACTCACTATTCTGCTGGTGCAGTCACTGTGTACATACATTACATTACTTATCCTGTACTGATCCGGAGTTACATCCTGTATTATACTCCAGAGCTGCACTCACTATTCTGCTGGTGCAGTCACTGTGTACATACATTACATTACTTATCCTGTACTGATCCTGAGTTACATCCTGTATTATACACCAGAGCTGCACTCACTATTCTGCTGGTGCAGTCACTGTGTACATACATTACTTATCCTGTACTGATCCTGAGTTACATCCTGTATTATACTCCAGAGCTGCACTCACTATTCTGCTGGTGCAGTCACTGTGTACATACATTACTTATCCTGTACTGATCCTGAGTTATATCCTGTATTATACTCCAGAGCTGCACTCACTATTCTGCTGGTGCAGTCACTGTGTACATACATTACTTATCCTGTACTGATCCTGAGTTACATCCTGTATTATACTCCAGAGCTGCACTCACTATTCTGCTGGTGCAGTCACTGTGTACATACATTACTTATCCTGTACTGATCCTGAGTTACATCCTGTATTATACTCCAGAGCTGCACTCACTATTCTGCTGGTGCAGTCACTGTGTACATACATTACTTATCCTGTACTGATCCTGAATTACATCCTGTATTATACCCCAGAGCTGCACTCACTATTCTGCTGGGGCAGTCACTGTGTACATGCATTACTGAAGGGTTTCTGTCACCAGAATTAACCCTACTAAACTAGCTGACATTAGCGATGTGCTAATGTCAGCTGAACCTAACTAGTCTACTCCTACTTGTATCTATGCCCCCGTTACTCCAGAAACATAACTTTTAAAATATGCTAATTAGCCTCTAGGTGCAGGGGGGGCGTTGCCCATGCTCCTAGAGGCTCCCTTCTCCCGCCTCTGGCCACGCCCTGCTACACTAGATTGACAGGGCCAGGCAGCCTTCACCTCCAACTGGGCCCTGCGCGCGTCCAGCCATAAATATTGATGACATCCTCAGAATAGGTCATCAATATCTGATGGGCGGGCGTCCGACACTCGGCATCTCCGCCGATCCGCTGTTTGACGAGGAGGTGATGATCCATGTGATCATCGCTTCCTCCTTTTTTACACTACGTAATCTTCGTTTCCGCTAATCTACCCGAGTAAATCCACCTTTCGTTTTCCGAGAATGCAAATGCAGCCTATTGTTTGCCGCTGGTGCAATCCCACTAAGGGTATTTTTTCTCATGGAATCCAGTAAATAGTAAATAAATATAATTTTATCTAATAAATTTGGGGAGAAAATATATCCCGATAGATTGTAACAGCGGCATCCAATCTACATCACTGAATCTGGAAGATACTGATGGAGGAGGCCGACCGCCTACGAAACGCGTTATACATCCCAGCAGTAGGACCCCTACTTGTAGATAGCGGATAACTTGTTATAACGAGAATACCCCTTTAAGTGACATGAGCAGAAGTGAAGGTACGCAGCTCCAGTGCAGAGTTTATTGCTGGTCTCTAGGGAGAGGCGATTATTTATGGACAATTAAGTCCCAAACACAAAATATTCTGTAAAAGGTTTCAGCGCGGCCCCTTGTGTGGCTGCAGTAATCGCAGAGGACGCAGTGATGTCAGCGAGTGCTCCGCTCATCATTGCTCTCACACCGTCACCACAGCCATCAGCACTCTCATCATCCCGCACCAGACACATCTCTCTACTAGCTGCTCTGGGTAACGTTGCAAAACTACAACTTCCAGCATCCCCTGACTGTATTTGTATGGCCACACACACTGAGAGTAGTTGTTTTCAATCAGATTAGCAGGATTTTACACACTGTCTATGATATAGGTATTGTCTCTGCTGTGCCCTATAGGCTTGTGTTCAAAAGAAGCGCAAGGTATCCATATAACAGTAATATAGTAGCTCATGTCATATATATATAGAAGCATATTATTGTAGTTATATCCTTGTACATAGGAGGCAGTATTATAGTAGTTATAATCTTGTACATAGGAGCAGTATTATAGGAGTTATATTCCTGTACATAGGAGGCAGTATTATAGTAGTTATATTCTTGTACATGGGAGCAGTATTATAGTAGTTATATTCTTGTACATAGCAGCAGTATTATAGTAGTTATATTCTTGTACATAGGAGCAGTATTATAGTAGTTATATTCTTGTACATAGGAGGCAGTATTATAGTAGTTATATTCTTGTACATAGGAGCAGTATTATAGTAGTTATATTCTTGTACATAGGTGCAGTATTATAGTAGTTATAATCTTGTATATAGGAGCAGTATTATAGTAGTTATATTCCTGTACATAGGAGCAGTATTAAAGTAGTTATATTCTTGTACATAGCAGCAGTATTATAGTAGTTATATTCTTGTACATAGGAGGCAGTATTATAGTAGTTATATTCTTGTACATAGGAGCAGTATTATAGTAGTTATATTCTTGTACATAGGTGCAGTATTATAGTAGTTATAATCTTGTATATAGGAGCAGTATTATAGTAGTTATATTCTTGTACATATGAGGCAGTATTATAGTAGTTATATTCTTGTACATAGGAGCAGTATTATAGTAGTTATATTCTTGTACATAGGAGACAGTATTATAGTAGTTATATTCTTGTACATAGGAGCAGTATTATAGTAGTTATATTCTTGTACATAGGAGCAGTATTATAGTAGTTATATTCTTGTACATAGGAGCAGTATTATAGTAGTTATATTCTTGTACATAGAAGCAGTATTATAGTAGTTATATTCTTGTACATAGGAGCAGTATTATAGTAGTTATGTTCTTGTACATAGGAAGCAGTATTATAGCAGTTATATTCTTGTACCTAGGAGCAGTATTATAGTAGTTATATTCCTGTACATAGGAGACAGTATTATAGTAGGTATATTCTTGTACATAGGAGCAGTATTATAGTAGTTATGTTCTTGTACATAGGAGCAGTATTATAGTAGTTATATTCTTGTACATAGGAGCAGTATTATAGTAGTTATATTCTTGTACATAGGAGACAGTATTATAGTAGTTATATTCTTGTACATAGAAGCAGTATTATAGTAGTTATATTCTTGTACATAGGAGGCAGTATTATAGTAGTTATATTCTAGTACATAGGAGCAATATTATAGTAGGTATATTCTCGTACATAGGAGCAGTATTATAGTAGTTATATTCTTGTACATAGGAGCAGTATTATAGTAGTTATATTCTAGTACATAGGAGCAGTATTATAGTAGGTATATTCTCGTACATAGGAGCAGTATTATAGTAGTTATATTCTTGTACATAGGAGCAGTATTATAGTAGTTATATTCTTGTACATAGGAGCAGTATTATAGTAGTTATATCCTTGTACATAGGAGCAGTATTACAGTAGTTATATTCTTGTACATAGGAGCAGTATTATAGTAGTTATATTCTTGTACATAGGAGGCAGTATTATAGTAGTTATATTCTTGTACATAGGAGGCAGTATTATAGTAGTTATATTCTTGTACATAGGAGCAGTATTATAGTAGTTATATTCTTGTACATAGGAGCAGTGTTATAGTAGTTATATTCTTGTACATAGGAGCAGTATTATAGTAGTTATATTCTTGTACATAGGAGCAGTATTATAGTAGTTATATTCTTGTACATAGGAGCAGTATTATAGTAGTTATATTCTTGTACATAGGAGCAGTATTACAGTAGTTATATACTTGTACATAGGAGGCAGTATTATAGTAGTTATATTCTTGTACATAGGAGCAGTATTATAGTAGTTATATTCTTGTACATAGGAGCAGTATTATAGTAGTTATATTCTTGTACATAGGAGCAGTATTATAGTAGTTATATTCTCGTACATAGTAGCAGTATTATAGTAGTTATATTCTTGTACATAGGAGCAGTATTATAGTAGTTATATTCTTGTACATAGGAGCAGTATTATAGTAGTTATATTCTTGTACATAGGAGCAGTATTACAGTAGTTATATACTTGTACATAGGAGGCAGTATTATAGTAGTTATATTCTTGTACATAGGAGCAGTATTATAGTAGTTATATTCTTGTACATAGGAGCAGTATTATAGTAGTTATATTCTTGCACATAGGAGCAGTATTATAGTAGTTATATTCTTGTACATATGAGGCAGTATTATAGTAGTTATATTCTTGTACATAGGAGACAGTATTATAGTAGTTATATTCTTGTACATAGGAGACAGTATTATAGTAGTTATATTCTTGTACATAGGAGCAGTATTATAGTAGTTATATTCCTGTACATACAAGCAGTATTATAGTAATTCTATTCTTGTACATAGGAGCAGTATTATAGTAGTTATATTCTTGTACATAGGAGCAGTATTATAGTAGTTATATTCTTGTACATAGGAGCAGTATTATAGTAGTTATATTCTTGTACATAGGAGCAGTATTATAGTAGTTATATTCTTGTACATAGGGGCAGTATTATAGTAGTTATATTCTTGTACATAGGAGACAGTATTATAGTAGTTATATTCTTGTACATAGGAGACAGTATTATAGTAGTTATATTCTTGGACATAGGAGGCAGTATTATAGTAGTTATATTCTTGTACATAGGAGGCAGTAGCATTTGTAATAATGCAATATTTGCAAATTACCATAAACCTATTTACATAGTTAATACGGTTAAAAAAAGACATAAGTCCATCAAGTTCAACCAAGGGATATGTGGGGATGCAAAGTATTTAGCAATAGAAGGTTACAATATTCCCAGAAGTAATTAGATATTAACATCTTGTATTGAAACTTAAGTTTGTCCTCCAGTTCTCCTTTTTTGGGTAACAATTGTCTGCCGTTATCATAGTCCTCTCTCCCGAGTAGCATTCATTTCTGCTGCAGCCAAGAATCCATCATATCTAATGGAAGCTCAGCCAGTGACCGGCTGTTTTGTTGAAGGCCATTTATATAATTTTGTTTCCTATCAGTTCCCATTTGGTGCCGTTTAGAGCTGTGATTTTCTGACCTCTTGGTGAGTTCTTTGTGTTTTCCTCTTTCAGTCCCAACCATGAGAAAACAGCATGAAGCAAACAATCACTAAGTTATTACGACAGGACAGATACTGTAAGCTTTGGCCTCACCTTTTTTGACCTCGTGTTTTTAGCTGCCGAGGACTTGCCTGGCTGAGCAGTGGACATTGGACATCGCCTGTAGTCAGGGTTCCTGCTCCGAAAAGCGCTGCACTTGCAGGCAAATATACTGTAGCTAGAAATCATATTGTAAAACGACACCTTCCATTGTGGTCTTAAACTAGCCACAGTGACTTAATTTTAACAAATGTTGTACCTCAATCAAACCTGTGCCTACAGCTGCAGCACGGCACATTGCATGGTATTGCCATATGATTAGAAGGTATTGGAACATATCTGAATCCTTTGTCCCTCCACTATCAGTCAACTGCATAACAATAACCACCACTAGAGGGTGCTTCGGAGCTTAATATATACAATTCATTATATTCAGGTCTGTGTGTAAATCAGTATGCAATGAGCTCCCCCTAGTGGTGGCTGGAAGCCGTATTATTATTATTATTATTATTTTGTTTGACCTTGAATATTTGGTAATACTTTTTTAGATTTCCTTTTCCTTTCCTTTCCGTCTTTTAGTGTTATTTTCTGATAAACCCATTACTAGTAAGTTCTTAACCAGCAGAGTCACATTTTCCTTACTGAGCTGTACCAAAAACATCTCATGCTGCTCACTGCTATGGACAATGCCTATAGACCCTTTTCTATATAAACTTCCTAGTTAATAATTATAATTCTAGAAGTAGATTAAGGTGAGGGCTACACTGCGACATGTGCCGCGCGATAAGAAAGTCGTGACATTTCATATAATGTATATCAATGGCATTCCTGTGAGACACGCGACATGCTGCACCTGAGATGCGAACAGTCACATAAAATCCAACTCTGCTGTCACAGGTCACATGTCGCGTGACTTTTACTCCATTGACTTTAATGTAAGTCGCTCTACACATGACTCACCCGCCACATGGCTGCGACTCTGCGTGTTTTCACAGCCAAATCCCAGCTCTAAAATAGTCGCGCGACAGCAAGTTGTAGGCAGGTTGTGTCCTTTCAGCGACTTGTAGCCCTAGCCTAAAGATTTACATTAAAGCCTGACCCTCCAGCAGAGAAAAAGGAGAGAGGGATTGGATCTAATAGTGAAGTACTGTAGGTACCGAGGCGGCCAAACAGGGTGTGCAGAAACATGGCTGACCACTTTGATGAGCATTGAAATATTTGATCGTTATTAAAAGAAAACTCTTGCCTGGCATTGCTGGTATAAATACAGAAAAGACTGGCGCGTTTCGAGCTACACTAGCCTTTTCTCAAAGCTTTCGACATAGACATTTGCAACATTAAATAATAAAATCAAGGGGAATGAGATCAGAGAATCAATAAAAATTGACACAAATAATTTGAGAAAGTTTCTGTAATTATTTTTATCCATTTTTATTAATTCTCTGATTTGATTGGTTGCTCATCCCCTTGATTTTATTATTTAATGTTGTAACTGTCAATGTCAAGAAGCTTTGAGATAAGGGTACTTTCACACTAGCGTGTTTCTTTTCCGGCGCTGAGTTCCGTCCTAGGGGCTCAATACCGGAAAAGAACTGATCGGTTTTATCCCCATGCATTCTGAATGGAGAGCGATCCGTTCAGGATGCATCAGGACGTCTTCAGTTCAGTCTTTTTGACTTTTCAGGACGGAGATAAAACAGCAGCATGCTCCGGTTTTATCTCCGGCCAAAAAAAACGGAACACTTACCTGAATGCCGGATCCGGCATTCTTTTCCATAGGAATGTATTAGTTCCGGATCCGTCCTTCCGGTCTGCGCATGCGCAGACCTTTAAAATTGTGGGGGAAAAAATTGAAACTAATCCGTTTGTCCGTATGACAGACGGATCTGTCCTTGCAATGCATTTGTGAGACGGATCCACATCCGGATCCGTCTGCAAAGGCTGTCCGTTTGCATGCAGATTCCGGCGACGGAACTGCTTGCCGGATCACTCTTCCGCAAGTGTGAAAGTAGCCTTAGGGCTAGTGTAGCCCAAAATGCGTCAGTGATTTCTGTATTCATTCCATACAGTAACGATACAGCAGTGCCGGACTTGGTTTTTCGGTTGGCCCTTTCTCCAGGTGGATTGTGATCCCTGGTCACCCTGGTGCTTGTGTTTGCCATGTGATCATTAGTGGTTGTCAGACCAAGGTATCTCAGAGGCAGGGGTTTCTGTTTCCAGGTCGTCGCCCCCCCCCCCTCACCTTCCTTGGACTGATTGATGCAGGAAGAATTGTAGAACCTTTTGCATTTGGGATTTGACAGGGATGCAGTTTCGGTTCACTTGCTTTGTATCTTTGAGCCTGGGAACCTCCCCTGTAATAGTCATCACTCTGTCAGCCCCCTGGGTGCCCGCCGGGCGTACTTACCTGGGTGACACACACACAAAAAATATTTTGCTTAACTTGCCAAAGGGATTCCAGCCCTAGAGACGACCAACATGTCCTAACAGCGTGAGGCGGGAAAACGGTTACGCCTCAAATTAGTGTGCTACTTTCAACTTTCTCCACATTGATAGACGCGTCCTGAATGAACTTGTACAGCGGGATTGGGGATCCTAGAAGAGGGGCCGAATCACCTGTCTGTAATAACCGTCACAGATACCAACCTGGAGTCATAGACGTCTCTGACCTTTAAAGCATTTCTTCAAGATCTCACTAAAAATGATTTCACTTCTACATTTGTACTCCAGTCACATCCAGAGCTGCATTCAAAATTCTGCTGGCTGGATGACATCTTAGCTCCACCCAGACACGGGACCTGATAGTTAAAGGAGCATTCTACCCTGAAGTATTTCTCACCTATGTATGGCTTATCCATTGAATGCTAGAGTTGTAAAGCTTTAGACATGAGTGGAGAAGAAAATATAATTAAAAGGTCACTGAACAAAGACTGTTCAGAGTGAACCTCCCCTTTAAGTCAAGCTATTCTAATAATTCACTGATAACCCCTGGAGGAGACCAGTTAAGGGGCCTATACATTTTAGGATGGGAATGCACATGTAGCAGGGAGGAGTCTGACAACTGTTGGCTTGAATGGGAAAAAAGGTGTCATGGAAATACTCCCCACAGGCTGATGGAATATAGAGCCCACGCTGTAATGTACACAGACTATACATTGTATCAGGCCGGAGCTCACTGTTTACTAACATGCACATGTTCAATTCTGAATGGATCTTTAAATGGATACATTGTGTCAGGGAGCATTGCCATAGCAACCAGTAAGATTCTGATTGGCATTTTCCGAGTGCAGGTAAGGCTCTATTCACACTGACATCAGTCTCTGCAGTTTTGAATGGAAGTCAGTGGAGTTTTGGTACGATAAACAGAAGCTGCAATGTTGGTGTGAACAGAGGCTGAATCTGCAGTACGTGGCTGAAGTCTGTGTGTGGGGAAAGGGAAGTGACAACCATCTAAGCACATATCAGATTTAGAATTGTGGTTGTCACCTTCCTAGAGCTTCTATCCCTTATCCCACTCAGTGAAGGGGATGCCATCTTTTCTGTAGCAGTACAAAGCACAAGCCTCTTCTCGGACGGCGGCTCCTGTCCGTTTTGTGCGGAGTTGTGCTGATTACACGACTCTCTTCCATCCGGCTCCTATCATGAAATTCTTCTATTGTTATTGTTTAACCAGAACGTCTCTGCGCCAACTCACATAGAGACCATGACATCCCTGACACTGTCCCCTGCCTGATACTTCTGACCACCCCACCTCTGGAGCCTGTCGAAGGGAGGAGAGATATCTGAGGAATGGTGAATCAGCAAGTTATTATACACACACCGAACAACCAGACCGCGGACTGGAGTATAAGAGACATTGTTATTAATATGATCAATGAGATAAAGCCTCATTACACTAATTATATAATTACACAAAAGATGGAGTCACTGTGTACATACATTACATTACTGATCCTGAGTTACATCCTGTATTATACTCCAGAGCTGTACTCACTATTCTGCTGGTGCAGTCATTGTGTACATACATTACTTATCCTGTACTGATCCGGAGTTACATCCTGTATTATACTCCAGAGCTGCACTCACTATTCTGCTGGTGGAGTCACTGTGCACATACATTACTTATCCTGTACTGATCCTGAGTTACATCCTGTATTATACTCCAGAGCTGCACTCACTATTCTGCTGGTGCAGTCACTGTGTACATACATTACATTACTTATCCTGTACTGATCCTGAGTTACATCTTGTATTATACTCCAGAGCTGCACTCACTATTCTGCTGGCGCAGTCACTGTGTACATACATTACTTATCCTGTACTGATGCTGAGTTACATCCTGTATTATACTCCAGAGCTGCACTCACTATTCTGCTGGTGCAGTCACTGTGTACATACATTACTTATCCTGTACTGATCCTGAGTTACATCCTGTATTATACTCCAGAGCTGCACTCACTATTCTGCTGGTGCAGTCTCTGTGTACATACATTACTTATCCTGTACTGATCCTGAGTTACATTCTGTATTATACTCCAGAGCTGCACTCACTATTCTGCTGGTGCAGTCACTGTGTACATACATTACTTATCCTGTACTGATCCTGAGTTACATCCTGTATTATACTCTAGAGCTGCACTCACTATTCTGTTGGTGCAGTCACTGTGTACATACATTACATTACTTATCCTGTACTGATCCTGAGTTACATCTTGTATTATACTCCAGAGCTGCACTCACTATTCTGCTGGTGCAGTCACTGTGTACATACATTACTTATCCTGTACTGATCCTGAGTTACATCCTGTATTATACTCCAGAGCTGCACTCACTATTCTGCTGGTGCAGTCTCTGTGTACATACATTACTTATCCTGTACTGATCCTGAGTTACATCCTGTATTATACTCCAGAGCTGCACTCACTATTCTGCTGGTGCAGTCACTGTGTACATACATTACTTATCCTGTACTGATCCTGAGTTACATCCTGTGTTATACTCCAGAGCTGCACTCACTATTCTGCTGATGCAGTCACTGTGTACATACATTACTTATCCTGTACTGATCCTGAGTTACATCCTGTATTATACTCCAGAGCTGCACTCACTATTCTGCTGGTGCAGTCTCTGTGTACATACATTACTTATCCTGTACTGATCCTGAGTTACATCCTGTATTATACTCCAGAGCTGCACTCACTATTCTGCTGGTGCAGTCACTGTGTACATACATTACATTACTTATTCTGTACTGATCCTGAGTTACATCCTGTATTATACTCCAGAGCTGCACTCACTATTCTGCTGGTGCTGTCACTGTGTACATACATTACTTATCCTGTACTGATCCTGAGTTACATCCTGTGTTATACTCCAGAGCTGCACTCACTATTCTGCTGATGCAGTCACTGTGTACATACATTACTTATCCTGTACTGATCCTGAGTTACATCCTGTATTATACTCCAGAGCTGCACTCACTATTCTGCTGGTGCAGTCTCTGTGTACATACATTACTTATCCTGTACTGATCCTGAGTTACATCCTGTATTATACTCCAGAGCTGCACTCACTATTCTGCTGGTGCAGTCACTGTGTACATACATTACATTACTTATTCTGTACTGATCCTGAGTTACATCCTGTATTATACTCCAGAGCTGCACTCACTATTCTGCTGGTGCTGTCACTGTGTACATACATAACTTATTCTGTACTGATCCTGAGTTACATCCTGTATTATACTCCAGAGCTGCACTCACTATTCAGCTGTCATGATGGTAAGTACAGGGACACATGTGACAGCTGTACTATTCTGACTGGAGGAGAATGATGGAGACAAGTGGGAGGTCGCAGACATAATGTCAGGTGCACAGTCCCCAGCAGCACAGAGTATTTCAGGAGAGGATTGTCTTGATGTTGTGGGTAGTCACAGATTGAGAATTACGTAGAGAAAGTAGCAGGGCTCCCCCAACAGCACAGAGTATTTCAGGATACCTGTACATTGTGTCTTTGAGGTCAGCACTTTGCGGGGTCATTTCTTGGGAACATCATTTCGTAAACCACTAGGGATGCCAGGACCTCGAGTTCTAGAGGGGGCGCATACTTTTAATACCGCCATTGTAAACAAGAAGTCACATGTCTGGTGTCTTAGTGGGACACTGGGGGACGGTTAGTGTGTCAGCGCTGCGCAGGAATGTTCTCAATGTGCCGCTGGCGATGGAGCGCTGCCATATTCTGTAATGGCTGTGTACACACGGGATAATCCGAGGATTGTGCTGGTGCTGAGCGCTGATTAGCTGTTCTTTCAGATACTGACGAGATGCCGTGCGGGCTCCACTCCTAAAGAATGCCCGCGGCGCAGGCCCTGCGTCCCCAACACCAGGGAACTGGCCATTTACTGGTGTCCGCTCCTATGGGAAACAGGGGCAGCGTTGTGAGATGAGCCTGAGTGGATATTATATATTGAATTTGTACCCCAGCAGCACAGAGTATTTCAGGAGATATGAGTGATTTTATGAGCATTCACATGTCAGTGATTTACGGACAGTACGCGTACCCATTCACTTTAATCATCCATGTTTTTGCACGGAAGCATGACCTATATTGTCCGTGTTTATAGATCCTTCACGCCCATTATAGTCAATGTGTCCATGAAAAACATGGAGGCAACATGTATGCCATCCGTGTTTCACCCATGTTTCACTGACCATTAAGAGGAGGTGCTCTTAAAATACATTTTCAGCTGTGCAATGTCCGTGGAGCACGGATGACACACAGCGAGCAAAAACGGACACACGGGCCAAACACGGATTCTTCACAGAAATCGTCATGGATTTCATCACGGACCTGTGAATGAGGACTGAGCGTTACAGACTGTAAGTTGAAGACTGACCTCCCACACGAGGGAGGGACTTCCAGCAGCACAGAGTATTTCAGAAGAGGAGCAGGCAGATTTTTTTTTATTATGTTTTTTTTTTTTTGTCTTTGAGAGACTTTGACTTAAATAATAATTTTTCTGCAGCACAGAGTATTTCAGGACATAAGTAATAATTTAATTTTATAAGAGGTCAAACATGGAGTGTTACTTAATGGAAGAAGCAGGATCCCGTATCCCCAGCGGCACAGAGTACTTCTGAAGAGAGCATGCTGACCTTGTGCGAGGTGAGCGTGTAAAATGGAGAGCAGGATCCACAGCAGCACAGAGGATTTCAGGAGAGGAGTTTGCTGATCTTGTGAGAGGTCGCATAACAGTAGAATCAGGGTTTTCTAACAGCGCAGCGTATTTTTAGAAGAGCAGCATGCTGATCTTGGGGGAGGTGTGTTATTTAGGGGCTTTCAGCAGCACAGAGTATTTTAGGAGACAATTATGCTGGATAAGACCTGTGTGCTCCAACTCCACAAGCACCTGAGATATTGGCCTTGTAGATGCAGGTACAACGGTTTTTATTAGGGTGCAAACCTGACCTAGGAAGAGTAGGGGGGGCATCAGCTATAGAGAGGGGGGTTTGCATATTTTGTCCTTGAGTGCATTGACGATATTTATGACATAGGGGGTTAATATTCTTACCTGTACTCTCTGAGATGCAGTGGGGCTCCTTATCTCCAGCCATGCTCCCTTACAGCCTCCTATTGGAGTGTTTTGTCCCTTATTATAGTCTATGGAGATCTTCATGGCAAATATTCCCCCCAGGGGCTGCACACAGGGTGGGTCTCGTCCTCATATGCCAGTCTATATGGGCAGCTTCTCACTCAGTTTTCATTGGCTATATTGGAAATACAAAACACTGCATATCCATACACTATGAAAAATGTATTTCTTTACTCCATTTCTATTCTATTCAATGAAAAATTAAAATTGATGCTGGAAACCATCAGCAAGCAGGTATACAAATATAAATATTTTTATTGGTATTAATGAACCAGGTGTGACCATTATGATCAGCAGAATGAGCGTGCACTCAGAGCCATGCAAACAGCTGAGCGCGCTCACTAGTCCTGGCTATTGGAGGGAACCAATCAGACCCGCAGCAGGGCTCAAAGTACTAAAGAGAGGCAGATATCAGCAATCACATATCCATCGACAGCAGCATGCTGACAGTTTCCATGTATCTATCTTTTTCAGTATGCTGCGTTTTGCCGATACTGACTATATTATGCATGTTTACTATTGGACCTTTACTGGTGCCCCTCAGTTATACCACACAGCACCCCCCGAATGCTATGGACCCTCAAGTCACCAGCTGTGTACCCTATGGGAAGGCAAAGCATATTATAGGGTTACTTATGTGATATGACCCGATAGAACCCCCTGTACCATGTCATTTATTTATAATCCTGACTATTCGGCATGGTTTAGCGGAATCTGGTCGGAAGGTTATAACGGAAATGCCGCGTCTTGGGGAAATTGTAGCCGCTCAGACATTGTGAAAGAGTTTATTTAACCTAATGTGACTGGGACAATAGTGCCCTCCAGATATACGATCCCCCCTGCGAGTCGTGGACACAGGGGGACATGTCCGAATCTGCTCTTCTGTTGCTAAATGCTTATTACATGGACACGTTATTACATAGACAATGATACCTTGGTTATTAATATAGTCGTTGACACATTGTTATCTGAGTCAGCATGTTCTTCCTCCCAGTATGGCAGAGGGAGAATAAAAGCCGTGCTCTAGATCAGTTATATTCCAGTGACATGCAAAAGTTTGGGCACCCCCTGGTCACAATTAACTGCTAAGGCTCATGTGTGGCCTGTGGCCATATTGCGCACCACAAACAGTGGATCTGCAATATACGGGCACCAGCCCGCGTAGCTCTCCGTATCATAGAATGCGGACCCATTCTTGAAGTCCAGAGAAGCATAAGGAGAGCTTAAGCACATCCATGAACAGCGGGCACACGGGCTGGTGCCCGGGCATTGCGGACCCTCTATTTGCGGTCCACAGCATGGGCACATGTGCATGAGCCCTTATTGTGAATAGTAACATAGTTTATAAGGCCGAAAAAAGCCCTCCGTCTATCCAGTTCGGCCTGTCATCCTGCAAGTTGATTCAGAGGAAGGCAAAAAAAAACAAACCCTGTGAGGTAGAAGCCAATTTTCTCCACTTTAGGGGAAAGAATTCCTTCCCGACTCCAATCAGGCATCATAATAACTCCCTGGATCAGCGACCCCTCTGTAGTAGCTATAACCTGTAATATTATTACACTCCAGAAATACATCCAGGCCCCTCTTGAATTCCTTTATTGTACTCACCATCACCACCTCCTCAGGCAGAGAGCTCCATAGTCTCACTGCTCTTACCGTAAAGAGTCCTCTTCTATGTTTGTGTACAAACCTTCTTTCCTCCAGACGCAGAGGATGTCCCCTCGTCACAGTCACAGTCCTGGGGATAAATAGATGATGGGAGAGATCTCTGTACTGACCCCTGATATATTTATACATAGTAATTAGATCTCCCCTCAGTCGTCTTTTTTCTAACGTGAATAACCCTAATGTTGATAATCTTTCAGGGTACTGTAGTTGCCCCATTCCAGTTATTACAGTAGTTGCCCTCCTCTGACCCTCTCCAGCTCTGCTATGTCTTCCGTGTTCACAGGAGCCCAGAACTGTACACAGTCCTCCATGTGTGGTCTGACTAGTGATATGTAAAGTGGTAGGACTATGTTCTCACAAGGGCATCTATGCCCCTTCTGATGCAAACCATTATCTTATTGGCCTTGGCAGCAGCTGCCTGACACTGGTTTCTGCAGCTTAGTTTGCTGTTCACTAAAATTCCTAGATCCTTTTCCATGTCAGTGTTACCGAGTGTGTTACCATTTAGTATGTACGGGTGACTTGCATTATTCCTTCCCATGTGCATAACCTTACATTTGTCAGTGTTAAACCTCATCTGCACTTCTCTGCCCAAGCCTCTAATCTATCCAGAACCCTCTGTAGTGTATCAATAGTTAAAGGGGTTGTCAGCTTTTTTACTATTTATGAACCTATCCTCAGGATAGGTCATCATATTCAGATCGGCGGGGGTCTGACACCCGCACCTCCTAAGATCAGTGGTTGAAGAGAGGGCCGCACTCCGTGCCAGCGCTGCCTTCTCTTCATTGTTTATCTGCTCTCCATTGTAACCACAGCAGCGATCAGCGTCATTACAAGAAGCCGCTCCATTCACTTCCATGGGACTGCTGGTTCCTATTCAAATGTATACTACAGAGCCGTCCATGGAAGTGAATGGAGCGGCTTCTTGTAATGACGCTGATCGCTGCTGCTGTTACAATGGAGAGCAGATAAACAATGAAGAGAAGGCAGCGCTGGCACGGAGCGCTGCCCTCTCTTCAACCAGCTGATCGGCGGCGGTGCCAGGTGTCGGACCCCCGCCGATCTAATATTGATGACCTATCCTGAGAATAGGTCATCATCAATAAAAATAACTTGGACAGCCGCTATTACGCAAATTGAAGATGAAATGATTAGTGTTGAGGTGAACTTCTGTTGTCAAGGTTTGGTGTACAAGGTTTGGGATATCTAAGAATTCCGTTATGGATTCGTCTACCATAAGTTATGGTCCGTGGTGGCGGAATCCATAGCGGAATTCTTAAATAACACGAACACGAACCTTGTACGCTGAAACAGAAGTTCGCGCATCCCTAGAAATGATCTTTAAAAGGCATAAAGTTAAAGAGTGACACATGACCATTGTATTTTAAGAAAAAAACATTTTATTTTTTTATTTTCATCTTTTACATTTTCAAAATAACAAAAAATGATTTTGCGGGATTTTCCTCCATTCTTCCTTGCAGACGTCTTCCAGTTCTGTGAGATTCCTGGGCCGTCTTGCACGCACTGCTCTTTTGAGGTCTCTCCACAGATGGGGGGTCTATAAAGACCATGGTAAAACCTTCAGGTGATAATATGAGGAACTAAAGAAGATTACCGGGACACTGCTGTATACATAGACGGAGGGGACGAGCCTGAATGAGGGGGAGCAGCCAATAGCAGGCCGCGAAGGTGACCTGCCTCCCTTGCATCGCAGGTGACGCCAGGGAGGCTTGTCCCTATCGCGGCCTGCTATTGGCTGCTCTTCCCCCCCCCATCGCCAGATGTTTTGATCCACACGATGGGGAGAGGCAGCAGTGGCCGTGCAGGGATCCAGAGGGACGTGGGTGCCGGGGACAGGGCAAGTATCATCTTTAGGAGGGGCCCAGGCATTGTGGGGGGTATTTTGTACTTTTGGATAACCCCTTTAAAACATCTCCTATATTTTACATTGACTTAGCTTGAAAGCTCACCTACATGGAGCTGTCACGGCTGAGGATGGGGGAAATCCTCAGCCGTGTGCAGCCCGGTGATGTATCGGCTGCTTGGCCATGTAGACAGGATTAGGGAGCAGGTCACCTCCTAAGGCATCCCTAACCTGACCCTAGCTCCTAGTTACATGGGCCAACCTTGATGGTAGGAGGGCCCATGCTCCGGAACCTAAAAGTCCCTGCTGGCCCTCAAGAGACCCTCACCTAGGAGCTGCGTAAGACAAGCCCACTCCTCCTAGACACGGAGGAGCAGGAGTCTCAACGGCCAAGCTGCAGGAAAAGGGGAGACATAACAGCTCTATGGATGATGGCAGGTGAACAAAGAGTTCCACCTACCTGCCACAGCCTTGCTGACTGGATCCCTGTGTTAGCAGGGTGCAGATCACAAACGCATCCCCACACAGGGACCCAGATCCATAGCGCTGTTTATGTCTCCCCTTTTCTTGCAGCTTGGCCGTTGAGACTCCTGCTCCTCCGTGTCTAGAGGAGTGGGCTTGTCTTACTCAGCTCCTAGGTGAGGGTCATCTTGAGGGCCAGCAGGGACTTTAGGTTCCGGAGCATGGGCCCTCCTACCATCAAGGTTGGCCCATGTAACTAGGAGCTAGGGTCAGGTTAGGGATGCCTTAGGAGGTGACCTGCTCCCTAATCCTGGTCTACATGGCCAAGCAGCCGATACATCACCGGGCTGCACACGGCTGAGGATTTCCCCCATCCTCAGCCGTGACAGTATGACCACAGTCGCTCTTTACGTGGCGCTCCCTCGAAAGAGGGTAAAGCATGCACCGCTATCTGTGGATGGGGTGCATGCGCGTTCTCCGGAGGGAGAGCGTTTTGGGGCTCACCATCTACGCGCGGTGTGAGTGCATTCCCCGCCATTCCTCGGTCACCGTGTTCCGTGTTGGTGTCCCCTTTTTGTTTGTCTTCCCCTCCCCCCCTCCACTGTTTTTTATGCCTCACCAACTTTCCCCTTTTGTTGTTGGGAGGGGCTTTGAGGGGTGGGAGTATGCATTCCCTCGAAAGAGGGTGTAGCATGTACCGCCGTCTGCGGAAGGGGTACATGCGCGCTCTTCGGAGGGAGAGCGTTCTGGGGGTTTCGCCTCTGACGGCGCGGTGAGTGGCGTTTCCCCGCCATCCCTTCACCGTTGCCTTGTGTGGCGTCCCCCTGATTTTACTACACGTGGTGTGTGTCTGGTATGCGGTATGCATACCTTCGAAAGAGGGTGCAGCATGCAGTGCCATACCATTGTGGCCTGCATGCGCGTTCTCCGGAGGGAGAGCGTTCCTGGGGGTTCTCCGTTAACGGCACGGTTGGTGGCTTATTCCCCGCCACCTTACTTTCCGTGCCGTGTTGGGGATCCCTCGTCCCTCTCCATGTTCCCATCTCTGGTCGTCTGCTGGCAGCACTCCGTAAGTGGTCCGGCTGCGTGCTGGTTAGGAGTGTCTGCTGGCAGCGACTGGAGTGGGGACGTGAGTGGAGAGTCCCCTCGTCCATCTCTCAGTGGTTCTTTTCTCTTTGTTGCTGGTGCGGGCTGCAGTCCTCGTCGGACTGGCTAGTGTGAGCCGGGAGAGGATGCAGCTGACAGCGACCCCTTTTTAGAACCGGCAACTGAGAGTGGACGTTCTCCTTCTCCTATCCCCTTGTCTGAGTCCCTCACGTGTCTTTTTTTGGTGGGGGGGGGCTTTGAGGGTGGGAGTGTCACGGCATGGCTATGACCGTGACTCCTGAAACGCATGCGGTTGTCAGCGGTTGTCATTGGTCTTCATCACAGGGAGGGCTGTGGTATTGGCCTCACCTGTGGTTGGCCGCTGGCAACAGTATGTATGTGGCAGCGTAGCAGGCTGAGCTGTGCCATGCAGCTCGCTACGCTGCGCATGCGGTTTGGTGTGTGATGTGTGGATGTGTGCACTGTGTTTTATGTTATTGTGTGCACGTTCCCTTTAAGTGGTGTTTTCCGTCCCTGGTGTTGGAAGGGTTAATCCCTTCCTAGTGTGTGTGATCACTGGGTGTGTCCGACTGTGGGGTGTGGCTTCTTGGCCTATAAAGCCTCACTGCTTTTGCAGGCCTTCAGGTTGCTTCAGCCATGCTTAGCTGAGAGCAGCTCATGTATTTATTACCTGCCAGTAAGAGCCACCCCTGTGGTCATAAAACCTTTATGTCAAACTTTATTGTGGCTTAAGTTATTTCTAGTTATGTGTGATGTCCGTGTGATGTTTTATATGTGATTTTGTGCAGCTATGGATCTGGGTCCCTGTGTAGGGATGCGCTTGTGAACTGCACCCTGCTAACACAGGGATCCAGTCAGCAAGGCTGTGGCAGGTAGGTGGAACTCTTTGTTCACCTGCCATATCCATAGAGCTGTTTATGTCTCCCCTTTTCCTGCAGCTTGGCCGTTGAGACTCCTGCTCCTCCGTGTCTAGGGAGGAGTGGCCTGTCTTACTCAGCTCCTAGGTGAGGGTCATCTTGAGGGCTAGCAGGGACTTTTAGGTTCCGGAGCATGGGCCCTCCTACCATCAAGGTTGGCCCATGTAACTAGGAGCTAGGGTCAGGTTAGGGATGCCTTAGGAGGTGACCTGCTCCCTAATCCTGTCTACATGGCCAAGCAGCCGATACATCACCGGGCTGCACACGGCTGAGGATTTCCCCCATCCTCAGCCGTGACAGGAGCTTATGGGATATGGTGACTAGAATGGAATGAAAGTATACAACTGATCCCCATGTGGGAGTCCAGTCTATACCCCCGATCCTGGCCTTTGGTTCACCAGGTGGTGGGTTCTAGAAAAGTTACCAATTAGGGTGGGTTCGCATTGGCGCTATTGAATTCCGATATAGGTTCTGTTATAATAGAGTTATAACAGAATATAATGGACTTCTAGGTAGGATTGTTGAGGGTATCGAAATTTCGATACCCAATCGATACTTTTGTCCCGGTATCGATAGGAATAATGGTAAGTGCTGGGACATCTCTGGGCGCCGCTCTGTGTAGCCTAATACTTAAAGTCTGGACCCATATAAGGTAGTCTTTAATACATAATACAGGAGGCGGTGCCGGCAGCAGAATCGCATAGTCGGCAGTGGCACCCTGACTCTGACAGGGAGCTGCGATCAGCGGCAGTTAACCCCTCAGGTGCGGCACCTGAGGGGTTAACTGCCGCTGATCTGCTGCCAGTACCCGCCTCCTGTATTAAGGGGTAATTATCATTGGTGGCACAGTGCGCCCCCCCCCCCCAACACCCCCAGTATTAAAATCATTGGTGGCAGTTTCCCTCCCCTCGTCCTCATTGGTGGCAGTTTCAGTTCCCATTGGAGCCCCAGCAGTGTAAGCCTGGGGCTCCGATCGGTTCCCATGGCAGCCAGGACGCTACTGAAGCCCTGGCTGCCATGGTAACCTCCCTGCTGCTGTGTGTACTATGCACAGGGCAGCAGGGAGAGTGTGAAGTCCTATTCACCCTAATAGAGATCTATCAGGGTGAAGAGGACAAGGGATGAAAGATCCCAGGCTCTAGCCCCTAAGGGGGGAAATGGTCATTAAATAAAAAATGTAAAAAAATAAATAAAGTTAAATGTATGTAGTATGAATCACCCCCTTTCCCAATTTCACATATAAAATATATAAACAATAAATAAACATATCGCCACGACAGAAAAGTCCAAACTAATAAAATATAAAAAAAATCTATGCGGTGAACTCCGGAACATAAAAAAGAAATAAAAACTGCGCGATTCGCCATTTTTAAAAATGCGGAATGCACGTGGCTTTTTTTGGTTTATTTTTTCGTGTGGTATCGAGTATCGCAATACTTTTTTATGGTATCGAAATCGAATCAAAAATTTGGTATCGCAACAACTCTACTTCTAGGACAGAAGGCAAAATCGATACCTTTAAGAGACATTCCGCTTTGCTCTGTCCTAATACATGTCGACAGGAATACTTTTTCCATCATGTATAACGGAAACAAACGGAACCGTTATTTGGCCCCATAGACATGTATTAAGATTGAGCAAAGCGGAATGTCTCTTAAAGGTTTCCGTTTTGCCTTCCGTCCTATAATTCCGTTATATTCTGTTATAATGGAACCTATAACAGAATCCAATAACGCCAATGCGAATATCCAGAGGCGGTCGGAATCGGCAGGAAGTCGGGCTATACTATCGCCCGATGGGAGGTGTTAAGAGTCGGGGATACTTTTATTTCCTGGGTTCAACTACTATATTGCGGTCCCACAGCTAGGGTTAGAGCTAACGGTGGTACATCGGAAGCCTTTGAGTTGGGGAGGGGTACCCGTCAGGGATGCCCGCTATCCCCTCTTTTATTCGCCATTGCAATTGAGCCACTTGCATACCTGCTTCGATCATCTAATAGAATTGCGGGGTTCCCAATGGAAGTCAGAGAGGAACGCGTCTCCCTGTATGCGGATGACATGCTCATATATGTGGGGGATATGGAGGGGTCGTTAGGCCCATTTATGTCTCTTAGGCCTCCTGCACACGACCGTTGTGTGCACCCGTGGCCGTTGTGCCGTTTTCCGTTTTTTTTCTCGGACCCATTGACTTTCAATGGGTCCGTGGAAAAATCGGAAAATGCACCGTTTTGCAGCCGCATCCGTGCTCCGTGTTTCCTGGCCGTGAAAAAAATATGACCTGTCCTATTTTTTTCACGGCCAACGGTTCACGGACCCATTCAAGTCAATGGGTCCGTGAAAGAACACGGATGCACACAAGATTGGCATCCGTGTCCGTGATCCGTGGCCATAGGTTAGTTTTTATACAGACGGATCCGAAGATCCGTCTGTATAAAAGCTTTTTCAAAGCTGAGTATTCACTTTGTGAAAACTCAGAACCGACAGTATATTCTAACACAGAAGCGTTCCCATGGTGATGGGGACGCTTCTAGTTAGAATACACTACAAACTGTGTACAAGACTGCCCCCTGCTGCCTGGCAGCACCCGATCTCTTACAGGGGGCCATGATCAGCACAATTAACCCCTTCAGGTGCGGCACCTGAAGGGGTTAATTGTGCTGATCACGGCCCCCTGTAAGAGATCAGGGCTGCCAGGCAGCAGGGGGCAGACCCTCCCCCCCCTCCCCAGTTTGAATATCATTGGTGGCCAGTGCGGCCCCTCCCTCTATTGTAATAATAGGTTGGTGGCCAGTGCGGCCCCCCCCCTCCCTCTATTGTAATAATTCGTTGGTGGCACAGTGTGCGCCCCCATCGGCCCCCCCTCCCTCTATAGCATTAACAACATTGGTGGCCAGTGTGCGGCCTCCCATCTCTCCCCCCCCATCATTGGTGGCAGCGGAGTTCCGATCGGAGTCCCAGTTTAATCGCTGGGGCTCCGATCGGTAACCATGGCAACCAGGACGCTACTACAGTCCTGGTTGCCATGGTTACTTAACAATAGTACAATAGTAGAAGATTCATACTTACCGGCTGCTGCGATGTTCGTGTCCGGCCGGGAGCTCCACCTACTGGTAAGTGTCATTGCTAAATGAACTGTCACTTACCAGTAGGAGGAGCTCCCGGCCGGAAGCAGACATCGCAGCTCCCAGGTAAGTATGAATCTTTTACTATTGTACTATTGCTAGTAACCCGCTGCCACCAATGATCGGGGGGGGGGGGGGGTAGATGGGAGGCCGCACACTGGCCACCAATGTTGCTAATGCTATAGAGGGAGGGGGACCAATGGGGGGCGCACACTGTGCCACCAACGATTACAATAGAGGGAGGAAGGGGGGGGGGCGCACACTGTGCCACCAACGAATTATTACAATAGAGGGAGGAAGGGGGGGGGGGGGGGGCGCACACTGTGCACCAACGATTTATTACAATAGAGGGAGGAAGGGGGGGGGGGGAGCGGGGGGGCGCACACTGTGCCACCAACGAATTATTACAATAGGAGGGAGGAAGGGGGGGGGGGGGGCCGCACTGGCCACCAATGATATTCAAACTGGGGAGGGGGGAGGGGGGGGGGGGGGGGTCTGCCCCCTGCTGCCTGGCAGCCCTGATCTCTTACAGGGGGGATATGATAGCACAATTAACCCCTTCAGGTGCGGCACCTGAAGGGTTAATTGTGCTGATCACAGCCCCCTGTAAGAGATCGGATGCTGCTAGGCAGCAGGGGGCAGTCATGTACACAGTTTGTAGTATATTCTAACTAGAAGCGTCCCCATCACCATGGGAACGCCTCTGTGTTAGAATATACTGTCGGAAATGAGGTTTCACGATCTAACTCATATCCGACAGTATATTCTAACATAGAGGCGTTCCCATGGTGATGGGGACGCTTCAAGTTAAAATATACCATCGGATTGGAGAAAACTACGATCCGATGGTATAAAAGGGACTCCAGACTTTACATTCAAAATCAATGGGGACGGATCCGTTTGAAATGGCACCATATTGTGTCAACGTCAAACGGATCCGTCCCCATTGACTTGCATTGTAATTCAGGACGGATCCGTTTGGCTCCGCACGGCCAGGCGGACACCAAAACGACTTTTTTTTCATGTCCGTGGATCCTCCAAAAATCAAGGAAGACCCACGGACGAAAAAACGGTCACGGATCACGGAAAAAACGGGACCCGTTTTTGCGGACCGCAAAAAAATACGTTCGTGTGCAGGAGGCCTTATACAAGACTTTGGAGACCGGTCTGGTCTTCATATAAATTGGGACAAGTCCATTCTGTTTCCACTGGACCCGGCCCCGCTGAAACGTGAAACATAATGTGGAGCGTGTCTGAAAAGATCAGAGCGTGGTGTAACCTCCCAATGTCTGAAATAGGTCGAAGTAACCTCCTTAAGATGATACTTATGTATGTCTGACATAACTCTCCTGTTTGGATCCCACAACGGAGCTTTTTTAGAATACAAGTGTTATTCAGAAGTTTAATTTGGCGCAAAAAAGGACCAGGATTCGGTTGGATACTTTACAAAGAGGGAAGGATTCAGGGGGTCTCTCTATTCCTAATCCATCCTTATATTTTATTTCCTCCCAACTGCAGCAATTGAGGGATTGGGGGAGAACCCCTGGGGACAATGCATCTGCAAGGCTGATAGCCCCACATTATAGAAAATGAATCCCCTATAGCAGTGATGGCGAACCTATGGCACGGGTGCCAGAGGCGGCACTCAGAGCCCTCTATGTGGGCACCCACACCCTGGAAAAAGTCTATGGCATAGCAATATGCTTTAGACTTTTCCTGCCATTCATCCTCCCCAGGACACACTATAAACAGCACAGGCAGCGCATTAAATGTAGGCTATTAATCTATTATAGATAAATGATAAAGGACATGAAAGATATATTATATTGGTATTTAGGTTAAATTGCCGTGTCGGCACTTTGTGATAAATAAGTGGGTATTTGTTGCAGTTTTGGGCACTCGGTCTCTAAAAGGTTCACCATCACTGCCCTATAGCCTTACTAGAACATAGTGGTCTCTCTGACAAGTTGGCGGGACTTGCTATCTATACGGGGCTTCACCCAGGTCACTCCTCTATGGAGAAATCCCCAATTGCCTGAAATGTTTCTCCTAGAGGGGTTCTCCCCATGGGAACGGAAGGGCGTGATGTTCTTGTATCAACTGCAAAGAGATGGTGTGTTTAAATCTTTTGAACAATTCAGGAATGAGTTTGTGCTTCCTTATACGGCCTTTTTTCAATTTTTGCAATTAAGACATGCATTCCAGGTACAGGAAAAATGTATGTCACTTACATGTACAACAGTCCCACTCCTGCGACGGATTCTCACCTGTGGCTCCTCGAGTGGACTAGAGTTGTTGCGATACCAAATTTTTGATTTGGTTTCGATACCATAAAAAAGTATTGCGATACTCGATACCATTCGATACCACACGAAAAAATTAACCAAAAAAGCCACGTGCATTCCGCATTTTGCATTTTTAAAAATGGCAAATCGCGCAGTTTTTATTTATTTTTTCTGTTCCGGCGTTCACTGCAAAGATTTTTTTTATATTTTAATAGTTTGGACTTTTCTGACGTGGCGATATGTGATGTTTATTTATTGTTTATACATTTTATATCTGAAATTGGGAAAGGGGGTGATTCATACTTAATATTTTGGTGGGGTTTTTTGAAACTTTTTTTTATTTTATTTTTTACACTTTTTATTTAAGAACTATTTCCCCCCTTAGGGGCCAGAACCTGGTATTTTTTTCATCCCTTGTCCTATTCACCCTGATAGAGCTCTATCAGGGTGAATAGGACTTCACACTGTCCCTGCTGCCCTGTGCACACAGCATCAGGGATGTTACCATGGCAGCCAGAGCTTCAGTAGCGTCCTGGCTGCCATGGTAACCGATCGCAGCCCCAGGCTTACACTGCTGGGGCTCCGATTAGAAGGAGGGGAGAGGACCCTGTGGCCACTGCCACCAATGATTTTAATGGGGTGGAGGGTTGAGGGGGGAGGGCGCACTGCACCACCAATGATAATTACCCCTTAATACAGGAGGCGGGTACTGGCAGCAGATCAGCGGCAGTTAACCCCTCAGGTGCCGCACCTGAGGGGTTAACTGCCGCTGATCGCAGCTCCCTGTCAGGGGTAGGGTGCCGGCAATGCGATTCTGCTGCCTCTTGTATTATTATGTGTTAAAGACGTGGGTCCAGACTTTAAGTATTAGGCTACACAGAGAGGCGCCCAGCGATGTCCCAGCACTTACCATTATTCCTGGGCGCCGCTCCGTTTCACCGCAGTGCCCCATTACTGTCTCATCTCCAGCTCCATATGCTAATTACTATTGGAGCGATGGGGAGAAGACATCAGCTTCTCTAGTGGGCGTTCCTTCTCCATGGCTGTAGCACTGTCCAATCGCAGCGCAGGGAGAAGGAACGCCTACTAGAGAAGCTGCTGTCTCCTCCCCATTGCTCCAATAGTAATTAGCATACGGAGCAGGAGAGGAGACAGTAATGGGGCACAGCGGGCGAACGGAGCGGCGCCCAGGAATAATGGTAAGTGCTGGGACATCTCTGGGCGCCGCTCTGTGTAGGAAAAGTCCTATCATTGGTGGCGCAGTGCGCCCGCCCCTCTCTTCGTTCATTGGTGGCAGCGGCACAGGGGGGAGAGACTGCTTCCTTCTTCCCAGCGCTCTCACGTTCAGAGATACTAGACTGCGCAGCCCAGTATAAAAAAAATGCAAATCCCGGTATCGTATCGATACCGGGACAAAAGTATCGATTGGGTATCGAAATTTCGATCCCCGCAACAACCCTAGAGTGGACTAATATCGTCCATTTACAGCAGAGATGCTCAACCTGCGGCCCTCCAGCTGTTGTAAAACTACAACTCCCACCATGCCCTTCTGTAGGCTGATAGCTGTAGGCTGTCCAGGAATGATGGGAGTTGTAGTTTTGCAACAGCTGGAGGGCCGCATGTTGAGCATGCCTGCTTTACAGGAATCTGGTCGTGAAATCTGTGAGGCGTGACTCCTTGGTGGTCAAACAAAAATAGGAGAGGGAGGTTGGGTATATATCAGAGGATCAATGGGAAGCCATACTGGCGCTAACACCTCAGTTATCAGTCTGCGAGGGCCGGCGTATGTCCCAATTACTTCTTGTTCACCGAGTATACCGGACTCCATCCTTTCTGTTCAAGATCGGGGTTAGGAATGATGGTTCCTGCCCCAGATGTGGGGAGAGTCCTGCACCCCTGATACACATGTTCTGGGAGTGTACGGAACTTCTGAATGTCTGGACAGGCGTGCTAACCTGTATTAAAGATGCTTATCATATTGTGGTCCCGCCTGGTCCGAGGACGTGTGTGTTGGGACTGTTGGACATTACAAATCGCAGTTCGCGCCTTCCAGGCCAGGAAATGAATTGCTAAATACTGGCTTAGACCCCAGCCCCCTTCTTGGGCTGAATTTTTGAACAGAATGGCTGAGATTCTTCATCTGGAAAAAGGAGTATATATTAAAAGGCAGTGCTTGGCCAAGTTCACAAAAATCTGGGACAAGTGGGTGTCTCAGAGGATCAATGCGGCATAGTTTGGCTTATGATTGCCTTGGCTGTGATGAGGGGAGTGACTTTGAAGTTGCGCATGGGTTCTCAGTTTGCACATACAGGACCGGGATTGGGAATGATAATTATGGTGGGTGATCTGGGGCGGAGGAGATGAGAGACCTTATTCAGGGTGACAGTTATATTCTCTTCAACGTTCTGACACACGCTACTTATTATTATAGTACCCGTCTTATCACTGGGGCGGTTTATGTTATTTTGTGCTATATATGAACAGGTATATTTATGTATCTTTCGATTTCATTATTGAAATATGGATGTCAATTATGGAAAAAGCCTTGACAATTTTCTGAATGCCATCTTTGATTGTATATACCCATCCCTTTATTTCTTTTTTGTTTCTCTGTTTTTTGAATACTTGTTTATTAAAAAATATCAAATTTAAAAAAATTAAAAATAACGTCCAGGCGAACCCGACCTCAGTGGTCATTTTATATAGGGCTGGGCCCCAAGGGGATAGAGAATATATGAATCAATAGATCACTGTGGTCTAAGCCTACATTCACACTATGTTAGTTAAAAACTGCAAAACTGGATTTTTTTAACAGACGTTTTTAACTACGGTCTTTATAAGAAACGGGCGTTAAAAAACGGCGCCATTCAATTTTATGAGGTCTGTTGGTCAGTGATAATGGACAGGATAGAACATGTTCTATTTTTTGTGTAAATAGCCCCATACACTACCATTGTTTTTAAACATGTGGCGACTGTTAAACATTTTCATTTGTGAATGTAGCCTGTCATGGGACAACAACCTCCAGCACAAGCTGTTGAGAAACTACAACTCCTAGCATGCTCCATTCAGTTCTATGAGAGGTCCAAGAATTGCTAAGCAAGTGTGCATGCTGGAAGATGATTTGTATGTATATATATTCCAAGTTACTATAAATTTGGAGCTTGTGACTGACCTGGTGCTCATGTGCAAAGAACTTATTCTCCTGACACGGCTACCAATAGGGGGAGCTCAAGGCATGCAGATCTACACTGTTAAAGACTAGCTCTATAAATATATATGTAGTGAGCTCCCTCTAGTGGTGGATGTATAATCTGTATGTAGTGAGCTCTCCCTAGTGGTGGCTGTATAATCTGTATGTAGTGAGCTCCCTCTAGTGGTGGATGTATAATCTGTATGTAGTGAGCTCCCTCTAGTGGTGGATGTAGAATCTGTATGTAGTGAGCTTCCTCTAGTGGTGGATGTATAATCTATATGTAGTGAGCTCCCTCTAGTGGTGGCTGCATAATCTGTATGCGGTGAGCTCTCCCTAGTGGTGGCTGTATAATCTGTATGTAGTGAGCTCCCCCTAGTGGTGGCTGTATAATCTGTATGTAGTGAGCTCCCTCTAGTGGTGACTGTATAACCTGTATGTAGTGAGCTCCCTCTAGCGATGGCTGTATAATCTGTATGTAGTGAGCTCCCTCTAGTGTTGGCTGTATAATCTGAATGTAGTGAGCTCCCTCTAGTGGTGGCTGTATAATCTGTATGTAGTGAGCTCCCTCTAGTGGTGGCTGTATAATCTGTATGTAGTGAGCTCCCTCTAGTGGGGGCTGTATAATCTGTATGTAGTGAGCTCCCTCTAGTAGTGGCTGTATAATCTGTATGTAGTGAGCTCCCTCTAGTGGTGACTGTATGATCTGTATGTAGTGAGCTCCTTCTAGTGGTGGCTGTATAAATCCATATGTAGTGAGCTCCCTCTAGTAGTGGCAGTATAATCTGTATGTAGTGAGCTCCCTCTAGTGGTGACTGTATGATCTGTATGTAGTGAGCTCCCTTAGTGGTGGCTTAATAAATACATATGTAGTGAGCTCCCTCTAGTGGTGGCTGTATAATCTGTCTGTAGTGAGCTCCCTCTAGTGGTGGCTGTATAATCTGTATGTAGTGAGCTCCCTCTAGTGGTGGCTGTATAATCTGTCTGTAGTGAGCTCCCCCTAGTGGTGACTGTATAATCTGTATGTAGTGAGCTCCCTCTAGTGGTGGCTGTATAATCTGTATGTAGTGAGCTCCCCCTAGTGGTGGCTGTATGATCTGTATGTAGTGAGCTCCCCTTAGTGGTGGCTTAATAAATACATATGTAGTGAGCTCCCTCTAGTGGTGGCTGTATAATCTGTCTGTAGTGAGCTCCCTCTAGTGGTGGCTGTATAATCTGTATGTAGTGAGCTCCCTCTAGTGGTGGCTGTATAATCTGTCTGTAGTGAGCTCCCCCTAGTGGTGACTGTATAATCTGTATGTAGTGGTCTCCCTCTAGTGGTGACTGTATAAATCCATATGTAGTGAGCTCCCGTTAGCATTATATAACTTATTGAGTCAGAACACAGCGCTCCTCTATACAGATATATTATGAAATAAATCAGCACACAAGGGGGGGGGGTATCTGGCCTTGAAGGGAGAGGAAAAGGTCACCATCTAATGAATCCTAACCCTAGCCCTGACTGCTAACCGAATGAACGGACCTCAGTGGTAGGACCGTTCATTCACTGGAACCTAAAGCCTGACTTACCCTGTAATGCCCTGAGGTAGTGATAGGGCCCAAAGACGTCCCGTTCCTTAAGCAGAAGGAACAGGAGTCTTGACTCAGACCAGATACCAGAAGGCAGGGAAAACAACACAAATACAAAGGAATGAGACACTTAACTCCTAAAGTAGAAGAAAGAGCAGGAACACCAGAGGAGACAAAGGAGACAACACACACCAGCTCTTCCACTTGCAAATGAAGCTATACACCGCAAGGAGTGAAGGGAGTAGCCGGACTTAAATAGTAATGACCACTATGCTGCACCTGACTAGAGGTGTGGTCATTACCATCAACAACAAAGGGAAATTAAAAGAGGCTGTCAGATGACATCACGTGCAGACAGCCTCTCCGACCTTCTAACACCTAGCCTTGGTGTGACCGTGACACCCAGTGATCTCTCCATATGCTCCAGGCTAAGATTGTTGCTGTCTATGTTGAGGACATTCTACATTTTTGGATACTTTTTCCTGCACCTGAGCTTTGTCCCCCTAAGGTTGTGAACCATTGCAGTGTGGATATTTCTTTGTTTTATATGCCCCTCATCATGTACCAGCAGTGGGTACTGTAAATACTAACAGGTCACCAGCTGCTTTTTATGTATGTAGAATACGTATATGTGATTTACTGAATCAGATCTGCACAGTAGTAGGGACTATGGTAGGGACAATGTATGATCTTTACTGAGATGTCTTCTTCTGCCAGACATGCTGGAGGAGCGCTCAGACAACATGCTCGTGGACAATAACTTGGATGCTGGACCGATGGTGACAGATATTTTACCAAGAAGACCATTGAGACCTCCAGTAAAGGAAGACGCTGTAAACCGCGGAAGAGCCAATGAACATCACCGATCAAAAACCAACAAACCTCATGACGAGAAGAAGAACCCAAGACAGTCAGCTCAGAGGGTGAGACACTAGGGTTATACTACAGCAAGGAGAAGCAGCTCCTAGGGGCCCATCTCCACCCTGAGTGATGAGTAAGGATGTCACAGAATGGAAGTGGCAGTGGAAACCTAGGGGAGGAGTGACAAATGGTACCAGCTTAATGAAATGTGGTCAGGGTGGTTGTCAGGAGATAGGTGGAGAGCCACCCAATATCTCTGCCAGGGTTCCTGTAGAGTCAGCTATCAATGTGTGGCTCATCGTTATGGTATAAAAAAGGGTCTCTCTCTGATGAACCCCCATCACTAAGGGAAGATGGTGAAGTGAGGACACAACGTGGGTCAGGTGGTCAGAAGGGGACACAGCTGATGGCTTGTTACAATGTATCATGGTAGGTAAAGCCAATAAGTAATGGTTTAGTGATGTCATCAGTATACGACCAGGTAGCGATCTCTGAAGTGCACATGATACCAGTGGCTGATGTGCTGCAGATCTTACGCCCTCCCCCCATTTTTCAGAGTCTCTGTCAGCAGCAGTTGGATCAGGTCTTGGAGAGGATTTCATCCATGAACCTCCCCGATGAGAGAGGGCCGCTGGAGCATCTGTACGCCCTTCATATCCCCAACTGCGACAAGAGTGGCCTGTTCAACCTTAAACAGGTGAGCGTCGGATGGAATCACCTGACGTATTTGAGTAAAGCTTAATGATTGCATACGTTCTGTAATTGCTAATAGACTTTGATTCAATGTATTTGCTTTTGCAAGATCTCTGCTTGCTGCTGGTGAACGGGAGCATTCTTGTTAATGCCTAAAAAATCAGCACAGACTAAAAACCTCTCACAGTACAGTGTATGGTAAAATTCATCAGCCTGGGGTCCACAAAACAGAATGGTGTCCACCTCTCACTGTTAGATCTGTGTGGGCTTTCAGCTTCTGGATGTAAACACGAAGGTTCCTGTTTACTGACAGCAAACATAGATCTTGAAATTGAACCATAACGTATGTTAGAAACTTGCAACTCTTTTCATTACTCAATGAAACTTGTCAGCAGGATCAATCTTATCACACCGTGCATACTACCTGGTAGGGTTGGTCCTGTTGATTAAAATGGTACCCTTCTTTCAAAAACCGGTTGTGGTGTTCCTGAGGGAAAAAAAGACTTTTATTATTTAGGCAAATGAGAGCTTCAGTGCACCAAGGGGTGGGGCAGGCATGGAAAGTTGTGGATCTAAGGTGCAACGAGGGGCTAGGCCTGCACTAATACCGTCATTTGCATGAATAAAGTATTTTTTTCTTGGGAATACCACAACCAATTTGTGTGTAAATGATTTACATGCAGTAGGATAAATCAGTTACTAATATACTGTCTGAGACAGACCCAGATGTAGTTACACGACCATACTCCTACTAAATTAGGCACATCTTACCTCAGTGGGCTTCACATTAAGAACTGCATATAAAATGCCAGTCTTAAAAAATTCCCCCAATGTCAGTAAGAGCCGTCTTCTAGATGGTAATTCCAACCAGAGCAAGCCCTGGCAGCATAAAAACAACTGTGCTGCACAGAATTGGGCAGTAAAATGTAAAAATATTTACTTCTGAACTTTGATGGCATCAACTGCTTATCATTCAGACAAATATTGTATAGTTAGTATTTTCTATAAGCTCTTTAAGTATATAGTATAAACTGCATAAACCCTAGTAAAGTCTCTGTAACATCTGTTCTCTCTGGCAGTGATTGTCTTTTAAATCGATCATGGATTTTCCTTTACTTTACTTCTCCCATCTCCTTCCACAGTGTAAGATGTCCCTGAATGGTCAGCGAGGAGAATGCTGGTGTGTCAACCCCAATACTGGGAAGATGATTGCTGGAGCCCCCACGATTCGAGGTGACCCAGAGTGCCACCTATATTATCCAAACACCGAGGAGGAACGCAAGCAGCGCGGCCAGTAGTTTACTGTCCAGGCGATCCGCTCACGCTGCTGTCTACTCTCACAATGTCTGTATTTCTACACGTAGGGTCACTGACAGTTTTGAAAGTGGGCTGGTTGATGGTGGGCTGCCAGTTGTGCCAGCAGGTGCCATAGACAAGGTGCCAAAGTCTTTCTCAGAACCATCCCAGTTCCAAAACTCATGAACCTAAATGATCAGAGAGCTACAGCAAAGGTTCACACCTAAACCGGCACCTCTCTCTACGTGCACTCGGAGACCGACACATTAGGTTTCCTGACGTTGAATTTACATTTCCAAGGAACGTTTAATAAAAATCAACTTCTCTGGGATCACGGGTGCCCCGAGTTAACCTGTCAATCATATGAAACAATGTATCCTTCCTTGCTTGTTGTATTCTATATTGTTGCAAATGTTGGACCTTGGTTTCTAACCGATTTTGTGAGACTAATTACCGATTGTACATGCTGCTTACTTCATTAATTTCCAGTCAATGGCAATTTGATGGATCTGGCATGTTCTTGCCCAGGGGGGTTCTTTTTTTCTGACACAACAATAAACTGCAACCCCAAAGACATAATTTCCAGCAGAACCATCAGCAAGTGTGGGCATGGGCGTCACCTGTAGGCATGGGGCGAATAACAAAGTCTTAAGTTGGGTTCTACTCGGCAATGTTCAGTGATGTCACTGTAGTGGGATAAGGTGCACAGTGACATCACAATGCATGGATTATATGCAGAGTGATGTCATAATAGCAGAATAATATGCAGTGATGTCAAAGACAGGGATCATGCACAGTGATATGACAGCATTGAAATAATACACACAGTGATGTCACAGTACAGGGATCATGCACGTAGTGATATGACAGCATTGAAATAATGCACACAGTGATGTCACAGTACAGGGATCATGCACACTGTGATGTTATAGCATAAGCATACTTCACATAATGATGTCAAGGATAATCACACAGTGACATCACAGCCAAAGAAATCACAATGATCTCACAGAACTGGAATAATGCACATGGCAAGGATCTTGGAATGGGGTCCCATTTAGTTTTTCACCCCCCCCCCCCCTTCCATAAGCATTACCAGCCTTACTTTCTGAGAGTTGGGCCCCATGGTAGCTGCCTTGTCTGTCTGCCACCCTGATGGGAGAAGGTCTTACACCAACAGGGGCATGACCATTTCCTGTGTGGGTGTAGGGGTGCACTTCTCAGTTTGAAGGTCAGTTACTGTAGACACTTTCACATTGGGGTTGCCAAAAACACATTGCACCATTGAGGATTAAGGATCTGACTAATAAGGTGGATTTTACTGGAATTTCTGAGGTGTGGCCACACGATTTA
This sequence comes from Bufo bufo, assembly GCF_905171765.1. NCBI lineage: Eukaryota > Metazoa > Chordata > Amphibia > Anura > Bufonidae > Bufo > Bufo bufo. The sequence continues at coordinate 225,052,983 of NC_053395.1, read as the reverse complement.
ATGATTTATCATCGCATCACGATGGATACTGCCGCGTCTTGTCCGCTCAATTATCATCAAATGCAGGAACAGTCACATTTACTTGTTCATTATTTGCATTCTGAGTGATCTCCTCAGGTTACAGAAGAATCTCTGACTATAAAATTGTAACGTTCAATGAATCAGCCTTTTAATATTGCAAAGTATCAAGCTCAATCCCCTGTAATGTTACAAAATATCAACTTCAACCCCTGTAAGGGTACTTTCACACTAGCGTTAACGTTTTCCGGTATTGAGTTCCGTCCTAGGGGCTCGATACCGGAAAAAAAACTGATCAGTTTTATCCTAATGCATTCTGAATGGAGAGCGATCCGTTCAGGATGCATCAGGATGTCTTCAGTTCAGTCACTCTTACGGTATTTGGCCTGAGAAAATACCGCAGCATGCGGAGGAGTACCCTCGTTATAGATGGGAAAGGGTTAACATGATCTCGGGTCTCAGCCTTTCACCAGATCCCAAAGCAGCCTTGTCTGTCTATATGGTAGACATTACAGAAACATTATTCAGGGATGATACAGTGAAACTTGTTCTTTCAGCAGGTCCTGATGAAACGTGACAACCAGTCCACTAAGTGACCTCATAATATTTACGGTCATACTAAGATCATATGTAACACTATATGTTATATTCTTCATGCTAGGACATATTTAATACATACACATATCTTAGGACATACAAACATATATACCTCTTTTTCTCCAAATGGATTATACTGAATGGTTTTCATGGCAGGTCAGTACTTTAAAGTGAATGTCCACTATTAATCATCATTTAGAATTTCTTCCTCAATATATGTTTATAGTAGTCAGAACTTGTGATACAGAGCTCCAAATCCCCTGCAGAAACATAGTTATATGATAAAATTCTGTCTGCAGGCACCACTAGGGGGAGCCACAAAGCTTATTGCATACACAGTATACAGTGAGCTCCACCTAGTGGTGGCTGCAGGCAGACAGAATTCTATCATGTAACTAGGAGCTTTGGAGCTGGGATCTGACAGATGAACATTTAGATTAAGCGATTAACACTGTGTCCAAAAGATCTAAAAAAAAATCTATCAGAATAATTTATTGATATTATAATTAAATTGGGGAAATTAAAATTATATAATTGGTATAATATGACACCCATGACCCTCTGCTTTATTCTTCCTGCTGAGCTCCCCCTAGTGGTGACTGTATGTATCTGTATGAAATAATCTCCTGAGCTTCCTCTGTTTGTGGCTGCATGTAACTGTATGCAGTCATTTCCTGAGTTCCCTGTAGTAGCGACTGTATATATCTGTATGCAGTAATCTCCTGAGCTCCCTCTAGTGATGGCTGTATATATCTGTATGCAGTAATCTCCTGAGCTCCCTCTAGTGGTGTCTGCATATATCTCTATATAGTAAGCTCCTGTGCTCCCTCTAGTGGTAGCTGCATATATCTGTATGCAATAATCTCCTGAGCTCTCTCTAGTGGTGTCTGCATATATCTCTATATAGTAAGCTCCTGTGCTCCCTCTAGTGGTAGCTGCATATATCTGTATGCAATAATCTCCTGAGCTCTCTCTAGTGGTGTCTGCATATATCTCTATATAGTAAGCTCCTGTGCTCCCTCTAGTGGTAGCTGCATATATCTGTATGCAATAATCTCCTGAGCTCACTCTAGTGGTGACTGTATATATATGTATGCAGTAATCTCCTGAGTTCCCTGTAGTAGCGACTGTATATATCTGTATGCAGTAATCTCCTGAGCTCCCTCTAGTGGTGACTGTATATATATATGTATGCAGTAATCTCCTGATCTCCCTCTAGTGGTGGCTGTTTATATCTGTATGCAGTAATTTCCAGAGCTCCCTCTAGTGGTGGCTGTATATACCTGTATGCAGTAATCTCCTGATCTCCCTCTAGTGGTGGCTGTATATATCTGTATGCAGTAATCTCCTGAGCTCCCTCTACTGGTGGATGTATATATCTGTATGCAGTAATCTCCTGCGCTCCCTCTAGTGGTGGCTGCTGGCATACAGAATTTCATCATTTATACCATCAAGGTTTTCCATAAAATTACAGACTAGAATAATTAAATATAAGAAAACTCTGATATTGACTTTTGCATAGTTAGTAGAGAGGAGCGAAATTCAGGTTATGAAATTAGTTCACGCTTCGTTTACGAATGGTGAATTGCGTTATGGAGTCCGTTACCACGAACCATAACGCAATTCTATGACGGAATGCCTTTAGAGACATTCCGTTATTCATTCCGTCATAATTAAAGTCTATGGGCTGCAAAACGGATCCGTCCCGTTTCCGTTATGCAGTAGAGGACTCCCCTGCATAAAGGTAACGGAACGGATCCGTTTTGCAGCCCATAGACTTCTATTATGACGGAATGAATAACGGAATGCCTCTAAAGGCATTCAGTCATAGAATTGCGTTATGGTCCGTGGTAACGGAATCCATAACGCGATTCACCTTTTACCAGTAAATGAAGCGTGAACGAATTTCAAAATATGAAATTCGCCCATCTCCCTAAGAAATACTGAAACTTGGTGCAATTTGTAACACTGTGTGGAATAAACAAATGCTGCTTCTTAATGAATGTTCCAAAGATCTTCTCCTTACCTGTTGAAATGTATTTTGTGTCTACCTGTTCTGTGTGCATCTTTTTAATAAAATGTATTTGTACAGTCCCCTAGGGGGGAGATTATGTGATATGGACCCAGCCCATTCTAATTAGTTCCAGACAATCACTGTATTCGAAGGGACAAGTCTTGTCTGTGCAGATCTGTTCTCGCTTCTGCTTCAGTTAATTGTTTGTCTTCTATATTTTGCTTTATCTGTATTCTTGTCTCTATTTTGGACCTTACAGTGCAATGTCACCCACATACTGTAAAATTAAAAGCAGCATTGTTATCCATAGGGGGCAGTATAACAGCTGGTGGTTAAAGAGTAAAGATGTTCAGCTTCATCTGACCGGTCAATGGCTGAATGGTGTCGGACGACCACTTTGGTGAGGCAGGAATGTGCTCAGAGCAGTTTTCCCTTCCCTTCCCCCGCTGCTGTGAACTAAATTACTCAGCAGGAGGCAACACTGAGTGCAAGAAAAGACTCTCCCTGACTCTGTGCTTCATTCTGAGACATGATGGAAGGGACATTCAGAACCAATCCCAATTATGATTGGAATTGCCCTTTAATTTAATCAGAGGTGCACTGTAGCCATTGGCCACTAGGTGGCAGCTCTCAGTTTTCCATGTAAAGATTTCCAAGGTGCATCCGTATTCCTTACCCATGATGAAAGGTTTTTCATTTTCAGTACTGCTTGTGGGCGGCTGGAGAGATTTCTGTATTGATTCTGTAATTGTAATTTGGTGAAATATTTGCATGTTAATAAAGCTTACTCAATTTGATTATCGTTACCGGAGAACGTGTGACTCCCTGCACTTATAAGCACATGGAATAAAACTTTTCACAAGTTGGTTTCTGATCTTTTTATTTTTAGATAAAAAATTCAGTGAAATATCCAAATAATTTCTTAAAGGGTCCATATAATACCTCCACACGGTTCCCACATTATACTGCCTGCCACTACATTTCCAAAGGGATGGTCCAAATTGGAAAACTTCTTTCTGTTGCTAATAAGGGGGTGGTGGTTCGATTGTTGCAGGAGCCCTCACAAGCAGGGGCATTGCCCAATGTAAACTCCCTCTTTACGACCGTGTTCCCACTGTGCAGCTTTTAGGATCATACACATTATTCCTGCTATTTTTGCATTTTCTATCCGTTCTTCCTCCATAAAGTGGTATAAGGAGCACAGACCAGCTCTTCAGGCTCCTCCCCATTATTTCAGGCTCCTCCCCTCAGTCTTTTTGCAACAATTTCCAGATACTTTCAATTGCTTGGAGATTATAGTCAGTCTATCCTTTCTGTAATAGTAATCATCTCTCCCTGTGCTGGTTTTCTGCTAAGTTTGTGGTTATACACAGCAGACAAGCAGAGCTGCAGTGTAAAGCATGGGGGATGTAACAGCAGTTTGAGCCCCTGACGAGACAGGAGGATGATTTCAGACTATCTCAGAGCCCCCAACAGACAGTGGAGCTAAGCTGGAGTCACTGACTATTTTGGTGGTTAAATAAAAGCCAAGACTGAGCTCGCCGTCCACCAGGGACACTGTATATTTAAGCAGAATCACTCAGCAGGGATCATGGAGGCAGCACACGGCGCCTCACTTCTCAGCGTCTCTGGCTATATGATGTTCCCCTGAGCTGACAAGCTGCGCCCTGATTCCTCCAGCAAGTCTGAATCTGCATAATCCTCCATATAATCATACTGAGCGCACACCAGGAGCAAACTGGGCACAAACCAGCAGCTGGACTGGGAATACGCTGATTCATATCATAACCCACTGGTAATTGTGCGTAGACTGGTGAACTGCACACAGGTAGATGAGAGCATAGATCTGCTGGATGAAAAAATGCAATGAAACACCAAAATCTATTATTCTCCAGTCACATCCAAAGCTGCAGCAGAATGCATCTCATTATAGGACGTCATGGAGGCTGCCACCTGCCACGTCCTGCCACACCTGTGCACATTTCACACTATTATGGACCTGCATAAACTCTACCAATCCATTGCTGTCATCACATCAGCGCTGCGCAGCAGAACAACTGCCCCTCTGATTGTCACCTGCCCCTCCTGGAAGATAGCGTCCGTGAACGATACTGCCGCGATTCGCCAGCCCTCACCTGCTGCACAAACTCCAATACAACAATGTAACATAACGTATCAAAGGTAACAGGAAAAGTAACAAATAAACATTAGACATACACACATTGCGTTCTGAGGAGGCTCTATATACAGTATCTCACAAAAGTCAGTGCACCCCTCACATTTTTGTAAATATTTTATTCTCTCTTTTCCTGGGACAGCACTGAAGATCTGACACTTTGATACAATGTAACGTAGTCAGTGGACGGCTTGTAGAACGGTGTAAATTTGGTGAGCCCTCAAAATAACTCATCACACAGCCATTAATGTCTAAACCGCTGGCAACAAAAGTAAGAACACCCCTAAGTGAGAATGGCCAAATTGTTCCCAAAGTGTCAATACTTTGTGTGGCCACCATTATTTTCCAGCACGGCCTTCACTCTCTTGGGCATGGAGTTCACTGGAGCTTCACAGGTTCCACCGGAATCCTCTTCCCTCCTCCATGAGGACATCACGGAGCTGGTGGATGTTAGAGACCTTGGGCTCCACCACCTTCTGTTTGAGGAGGCCCCACACACAGATGCTCCATAGGGTTTAGGTCTGGAGACATGCTCGGCCAGTCCAGCACCTTTACCCTCAGTCTCTTTGGCAAGGCAGTGGCCGTCTTGGGGGTGTTTGGGGTCGTTATCATGTTGGAATACTGCCCTGCCGCCCAGTTTCTGAAGGGAGGGGATCATGCGCTGCCTCAGTATGTCACAGGACATGTTGGCAATCATGGTTCCCTTAGTGGACTGTAGCTCCCCACAGCCGGCAGCACTCATGCATGCACCGTGACTCTCCCACCACCGTTCTTGAATGTAGGCAGGACACGCTGGTCTCCAGTCCTCACCTGTATACCGCCGCACACGCTGGACACCATCTGAACCAAAAAAGGTTATCGTAATGGTCTCATTAGACTACAGAACATGGTTCCAGTAATCCATGTCCTTAGTGCTTGTCTTCAGTAAACTGTTTGTGGGCTTTCTTGTGCATCATCTTCTTTCTGGGACGACCAATTTGATGCAGTTTGCTGCGTATGGTCTGAGCGCTGACAGGCAAACCCCCCACCCCTGTAACCTCTGCATCAATGCTGGCAGCACTCGTACATCCTCGGGATATGACGTTGACCACGTGCACTCATCTTATTTAGTCGACCATGGCAAGGTCTGGAACCCGTCTTGTTAAACCGCTGGATGGTCGTGGCCCCCGCGCTGCAGCTCAGTTTCGATCTTCTTATAGCCTCGGCCATCTTTATGTAAAGCAACAATTCTTTTTTTCCGATCCTCAGAGAGTTCTTTGCCATGAGGAGCCATGTTGGACTTCCAGTGACCAGTATGAGAGAGTGCGAGAGCGATAACACCGAATGTAACCCACCTGATCCCCATTCACACCTGAGACCTTGTAACACTAACGAGTCACATGACACCGGGGAGGGAACATGGCTAATTGGGCGCAATTTGACCATTCTCACTTAGGGGTGTCCTCACTTTTGTTGCCAGCGGTTTAGACATTAATGGCTGTGTGATGAGTTATTTTGAGGGCACACCAAATTTACACTGTTAGGGTCCATTCACACGTCCGTAAGTTTTTTGCGGACCGCACATCACAAACACTATAATAGAAAATGCCTTTTCTGGTCCGCAATTGCAGACAAGAATAGGACATGTTCTATTTTTTTAAGGAACGGAATTGCGGATCCCGAAAAAACGGATGCGGATCCCGAAAATGCGGATGCAGATTCCGGAAATGCGGATTCACATCCGTTCCAGCCCCATTGAAAGTGAATGGGTCCGCAAATTGCAGAATGAATGCGGACGTGTAAATGGACCCTTACACAAGCCGTGCACTGACTACTGTACATTGTATCAAAGTGTGAGATCTTCAGTGTTGTCCCAGGAAAAGATAGAATAAAATATTTACAACTCCATCAATCTGCCTCTGTGCCATTAGTTTCTATTGAATGTAGCTTTGGCTGTGAAGGGAGCACAACATCAATATAATATATATAAAACATCTTATATAAAATATAAACTGTCACTGCTGTGCAGTACAATGCAGTCTCCTGCTCCAGACTGTACAGGCAGGTGACGGAAATCTATTACCCCTTAATATATCAGCCATTTCAGGGAAGAGGATGACTGTAGGACAGGAGAATACAGTCTATTACCCCCTGATATCAGCCATTTCAGTGGAGAGGATGACTGTAGGACAGGAGAATACAGTCTATTGCCCCCTGTTATCAGCCATTTCATGGGGGAGAGGATGACTGTAGGACAGGAGAATACAGTCTATTGCCCCCTGTTATCAGCCATTTCAGGTTGGGGAGAGAGGATGACTGTAGGACAGGAGAATACGGTCTATTGCCCCTTGTTATCAGCCATTTCAGGGGAGAGGATGACTGTAGGACAGGAGAATACAGTCTATTGCACCCTGTTATCAGCCATTTCAGGAGAGAGGATGACTGTAGGACAGGAGAATACAGTCTATTGCTCAATGTTATCAGCCATTTTAGGGGAGAGGATGACTGTAGGACAGGAGAATACAGTATATTGCTCCCTGTTATCAGCCATTTCAGGGGAGAGGATGACTGTAGGACAGGAGAATACAGTCTATTGCTCCCTGTTATCAGCCATTTCAGGGGAGAGGATGACTGTAGGACAGGAGAATGCAATCTATTGCCCCCTGTTATCAGCCATTTCAGGGGAGAGGATGACTGTAGGACAGGAGAATACAATGCATTGCCCCCTGTTATCAGCCATTTCAGGGAAGAGGATGACTGTAGGACAGGAGAATACAGTCTATTGCCCCCTGTTATCAGACATTTCAGGGGAGAGGATGACTGTAGGACAGGAGAATACAGTCTATTGCCCCCTGTAATCAGACATTTCAGGGGAGAGGATGACTGTAGGACAGGAGTATACAGTCTATTGCTCCCTGTTATCAGCCATTTCAGGGGAGAGGATGACTGTAGGACAGGAGAATACAGTCTATTGCCCCCTGTTATCAGCCATTTCAGGGGAGAGGATGACTGTAGGACAGGAGAATACAGTCTATTGCTCCTGTTATCAGACATTTCAGGGGAGAGGATGACTGTAGGACAGGAGAATACAATCTATTGCTCCCTGTTATCAGCCATTTCAGGGGAGAGGATGACTGTAGGACAGGAGAATACAGTCTATTGCTCCCTGTTATCAGCCATTTCAGGGGAGAGGATGACTGTAGGACAGGAGAATACAGTCTATTGCCCCCTGTTATCAGCCATTTCAGGGGAGAGGATGACTGTAGGACAGGAGAATACAGTCTATTGCTCCCTGTTATCAGCCATTTCAGGGGAGAAGATGACTGTAGGACAGGAGAATACAGTCTATTGCTCCCTGTTATCAGCCATTTCAGGGGAGAGGATGACTGTAGGACAGGAGAATACAATCTATTGCCCCCTGTTATCAGCCATTTCAGGGAAGAGGATGACTGTAGGACAGGAGAATACAGTCTATTGCCCCCCTGTTATCAGCCATTTCAGGGGAGAGGATGACTGTAGAACAGGAGAATACAGTCTATTGTTCCCTGTTATCAGCCATTTCAGGGGAGAGGATGACTGTAGGACAGGAGAATACAGTCTATTGCTCTCTGTTATCAGCCATTTCAGGGGGGAGGATGACTGTAGGACAGGAGAATACAGTCTATTGCCCCCGGTTATCAGCCATTTCAGGGGAGAGGATGACTGTAGGACAGGAGAATACAGTCTATTACCCCCTGTTATCAGCCATTTCAGGGGAGAGGATGACTGTAGAACAGGAGAATACAGTCTATTGCTCCCTGTTATCAGCCATTTCAGGGGAGAGGATGACTGTAGGACAGGAGAATACAATCTATTGCCCCCTGTTATCAGCCATTTCAGGGGAGAGGATGACTGTAGGACAGGAGAATACAGTCTATTGCCCCCTGTTATCAGCCATTTCAGGGGAGAGGATGACTGTAGGACAGGAGAATACAGTCTATTGCTCCCTGTTATCAGCCATTTCAGGGGAGAGGATGACTGTAGGACAGGAGAATACAGTCTATTGCCCCCTGTTATCAGCCATTTCAGAGGAGAGGATGACTGTAGAACAGGAGAATACAGTCTATTGCCCCCTGTTATCAGCCATTTCAGGGGAGAGGATGACTGTAGGACAGGAGAATACAATCTATTGCTCCCTGTTATCAGCCATTTCAGGGGAGAGGATGACTGTAGTACAGGAGAATACAGTCTATTGCTCCCTGTTATCAGCCATTTCAGGGGAGAGGATGACTGTAGGACAGGAGAATACAATCTATTGCTCCCTGTTATCAGCCATTTCAGAGGAGAGGATGACTGTAGGACAGGAGAATACAGTCTATTGCCCCCTGTTATCAGCCATTTCAGGGGAGAGGATGACTGTAGGACAGGAGAATACAGTCTATTGCTCCCTGTTATCAGCCATTTCAGGGGGGAGGATGACTGTAAGACAGGAGAATACAGTCTATTGCCCTCTGTTATCAGCCATTTCAGGGGGGAGGATGACTGTAGGACAGGAGAATACAGTCTATTGCCCTCTGTTATCAGCCATTTCAGGGGAGAGGATGACTGTAGGACAGGAGAATACAGTCTATTGCCCCCTGTAATCAGACATTTCAGGGGAGAGGATGACTGTAGGACAGGAGAATACAGTCTATTGCCCCTGTTATCAGCCATTTCATGGAGGAGGATGACTGTAGGACAGAAGAATACAGTCTATTGCTCCCTGTTATCAGCCATTTCAGGGGAGAGGATGACTGTAGGACAGGAGAATACAGTCTATTGCCCCCTGTTATCAGCCATTTCAGGGGAGAGGATGACTGTAGGACAGGAGAATACAGTCTATTGCCCCCTGTTATCAGCCATTTCAGAGAGAGGATGACTGTAGGACAGTAGAATACAGTCTATTGCTCCCTGTTATCAGCCATTTCAGGGGAGAGGATGACTGTAGGACAGGAGAATACAGTCTATTGCCCTCTGTTATCAGCCATTTCAGGGGAGAGGATTACTGTAGGACAGGAGAATACAATCTATTGCCCCCTGTTATCAGCCATTTCAGAGGAGAGGATGACTGTAGGACAGGAGAATACAGTCTATTGCCCTCTGTTATCAGCCATTTCAGAGGAGAGGATGACTGTAGGACAGGAGAATACAATCTATTGCTCCCTGTTATCAGCCATTTCAGGGGAGAGGATGACTGTAGGACAGGAGAATACAGTCTATTGCCTCCTGTTATCAGCCATTTCAGGGGGGAGTATGACTGTAGGACAGGAGAATACAGACTATTGCCCCCTGTTATCAGCCATTTCAGAGGAGAGGATGACTGTAGGACAGGAGAATACAGTCTATTGCCCCCTGTTATCAGCCATTTCAGGGGAGAGGATGACTGTAGGACAGGAGAATACAGTCTATTGCCCCCTGTTATCAGCCATTTCAGGGGGGAGTATGACTGTAGGACAGGAGAATACAGACTATTGCCCCCTGTTATCAGCCATTTCAGAGGAGAGGATGACTGTAGGACAGGAGAATACAGTCTATTGCCCCCTGTTATCAGCCATTTCAGGGGAGAGGATGACTGTAGGACAGGAGAATACCGACTATTGCCCCTGTTATCAGCCATTTCAGGGGTGAGGATGACTTTATTACAGGAGAATACAATCTATTTTCCCCTGTTATCAGCCATTTCAGGGGAGAGGATGACTGTAGGACAGGAGAATACAGTCTATTGCTCCCTGTTATCAGCCATTTCAGGGGAGAGAATGACTGTAGGATAGGAGAATACAGTCTATTGCCCTCTGTTATCAGCCATTTCAGGGGAGAGGATTACTGTAGGACAGGAGAATACAATCTATTGCTCCCTGTTATCAGCCATTTTAGAGGAGAGGATGACTGTAGGACAGGAGAATACAATCTATTGCCCTCTGTTATCAGCCATTTCAGGGGAGAGGATGACTGTAGGACAGGAGAATACAGTCTATTGCCCTCTGTTATCAGCCATTTCAGAGGAGAGGATGACTGTAGGACAGTAGAATACAGTCTATTGCTCCCTGTTATCAGCCATTTCAGGGGAGAGGATGACTGTAGGACAGGAGAATACAGTCTATTGCCCCCTGTTATCAGACATTTCAGGGGAGAGGATGACTGTAGGACAGGAGAATACAATCTATTGCCCCCTGTTATCAGCCATTTCAGGGGAGAGGATGACTGTAGGACAGGAGAATACAGTTTATTGCCCCCTGTTATCAGCCATTTCAGGGGAGGGGATGACTGTAGGACAGGAGAATACAGTCTATTGATCCCTGTTATCGGCCATTTCAGGGGAGAGGATGACTGTAGGACAGGAGGATACAGTCTATTGCCCCCTGTTATCAACCATTTCAGGGGAGAGGATGACTGTAGGACAGGAGAATACAGTCTATTGCCCCTGTTATCGGCCATTTCAGGGGGGGAGAGGATGACTGTAGGACAGGAGAATACAATCTATTGCCCCCTGTTATCAGCCATTTCAGGGGAGAGGATGACTGTAAGACAGGAGAATACAGTCTATTGCCCCCTGTTATCAGCCATTTCAGGGGAGAGGATGACTGTAGGACAGGAGAATACAGTCTATTGATCCCTGTTATCGGCCATTTCAGGGGGGGAGAGGATGACTGTAGGACAGGAGAATACAATCTATTGCCCCCTGTTATCAGCCATTTCAGGGGAGAGGATGACTGTAAGACAGGAGAATACAGTCTATTGCTCCCTGTTATCAGCCATTTCTGGGGAGAGGATGAATGTAGGACAGGAGAATACAGTCTATTGCCCCCTGTTATCAGCCATTTCAGGGGGGGGGGAGAGGATGACTGTAGGACAGGAGAATACAATCTATTGCCACCGTTATCAGCCATTTCAGAGGAGAGGATGACTGTAGGACAGGAGAATACAGTCTATTGCTCTCTGTTATCAGCCATTTCAGGGGAGAGGATGACTGTAGGACAGGAGAATACAGTCTATTGTCCCCTGTTATCAGCCATTTCAGGGATGAGGATGACTGTAGGACAGGAGAATACAGTCTATTACCCCCTGTTATCGGCCATTTCAGGGGAAAGGATGACTGTAGGACAGGAGAATACAGTCTATTGCCCCCTGTTATTAGCCATTTCAGTGGAGAGGATGACTGTAGGACAGGAGAATACAGTCTATTGCCCCCTGTTATCAGCCATTTCAGGGATGAGGATGACTGTAGGACAGGAGAATACAGTCTATTGCCCCCTGTTATCAGCCATTTCAGGGGAGAGGATGACTGTAGGACAGGAGAATACAGTCTATTGCCCCCTGTTATCAGCCATTTCAGGAGAGAGGATGACTGTAGGACAGGAGAATACAGTCTATTGCTCCCTGTTATCAGCCATTTCAGGGGAGAGGATGACTGTAGTACAGGGGAATACAGTCTATTGCTCCCTGTTATCAGCCATTTCAGGGGAGAGGATGACTGTAGGACATCAGAATACAATCTATTGTCCCCTGTTATCAGCCATTTCAGGGGGGAGGATGACTGTAGGACAGGAGAATACAATCTATTCTCCCCTGTTATCAGCCATTTCAGGGGAGAGGATGACTGTAGAACAGGAGAATACAGTCTATTGCTCCCTGTTATCAGCCATTTCAGGGAGGAGGATGACTGTAGGACAGGAGAATACAGTCTATTGCCCCCTGTTATCAGCCATTTCAGGGGAGAGGATGACTGTAGGACAGGAGAATACAGTCTATTGCCCCCTGTTATCAGCCATTTCAGGAGAGAGGATGACTGTAGGACAGGAGAATACAGTCTATTGCTCCCTGTTATCAGCCATTTCAGTGGAGAGAATGACTGTAGGACAGGAGAATACAGTCTATTGATCCCTGTTATCAGCCATTTCAGGGGGGAGGATGACTGTAGGACAGGAGAATGCAATCTATTGCTCCCTGTTATCAGCCATTTCAGGGGAGAGAATGACTGTAGGACAGGAGAATACAATCTATTGTCCCCTGTTATCAGCCATTTCAGGGGAGAGGATGACTGTAGGACAGGAGAATACAATCTATAGTCCCCTGTTATCAGCCATTTCAGGGGAGAGGATGACTGTAGAACAGGAGAATACAGTCTATTGACCCCTGTTATCAGCCATTTCAGGGGAGAGGATGACTGTAGGACAGGAGAATACAGTCTATTGCTCCCTGTTATCAGCCATTTCAGGGAAGAGAATGACTGTAGGACAGGAGAATACAGTCTATTGCTCCCTGTTATCAGCCATTTCAGGGGAGAGGATGACTGTAGGACAGGAGAATACAGTCTATTGCCCCCTGTTATCAGCAATTTCAGGGGGGAGGATGACCGTAGGACAGGAGAATACAGTCTATTGCCCCCTGTTATTAGACATTTCAGGGGAGAGGATGACTGTAGGACAGGAGAATACAGTCTATTGCCCCCTGTTATCAACCATTTAAGGGGAGAGGATGACTGTAGGACAGGAGAATACAGTCTACTGCCCCCTGTTATCAACCATTTCAGGGGAGAGGATGACTGTAGGACAGGAGAATACAATCTATTGCCCCCTGTTATCAGCCATTTCAGAGGAGAGGATGACTGTAGGACAGGAGAATACAGTCTATTGCCTCCTGTTATCAGACATTTCAGGTGAGAGGATGACTGTAGAACAGGAGAATACAATCTATTGCCCCCTGTTATCAGCCATTTCAGGGGAGAGGATGACTGGAGGACAGGAGAATACAGTCTTTTGCTCCATGTTATCAGCCATTTCAGGGGAGAGGATGACTGTAGGACAGGAGAATACAGTCTATTGCCCTCTGTTATCAGCCATTTCAGGGGAGAGGATTACTGTAGGACAGGAGAATACAATCTATTGCTCCCTGTTATCAGCCATTTCAGAGGAGAGGATGACTGTAGGACAAGAGAATACAATCTATTGCCCTCTGTTATCAGCCATTTCAGGGGAGAGGATGACTGTAGGACAGGAGAATACAGTCTATTGCCCCCTGTAATCAGACATTTCAGGGGAGAGGATGACTGTAGGACAGGAGAATACAGTCTATTGCCCCTGTTATCAGCCATTTCATGGAGGAGGATGACTGTAGGACAGAAGAATACAGTCTATTGCTCCCTGTTATCAGCCATTTCAGGGGAGAGGATGACTGTAGGACAGGAGAATACAGTCTATTGCCCCCTGTTATCAGCCATTTCAGGGGAGAGGATGACTGTAGGACAGGAGAATACAGTCTATTGCCCCCTGTTATCAGCCATTTCAGAGAGAGGATGACTGTAGGACAGTAGAATACAGTCTATTGCTCCCTGTTATCAGCCATTTCAGGGGAGAGGATGACTGTAGGACAGGAGAAAACAGTCTATTGCCCTCTGTTATCAGCCATTTCAGGGGAGAGGATTACTGTAGGACAGGAGAATACAATCTATTGCCCCCTGTTATCAGCCATTTCAGAGGAGAGGATGACTGTAGGACAGGAGAATACAGTCTATTGCCCTCTGTTATCAGCCATTTCAGAGGAGAGGATGACTGTAGGACAGGAGAATACAATCTATTGCTCCCTGTTATCAGCCATTTCAGGGGAGAGGATGACTGTAGGACAGGAGAATACAGTCTATTGCCTCCTGTTATCAGCCATTTCAGGGGGGAGTATGACTGTAGGACAGGAGAATACAGACTATTGCCCCCTGTTATCAGCCATTTCAGAGGAGAGGATGACTGTAGGACAGGAGAATACAGTCTATTGCCCCCTGTTATCAGCCATTTCAGGGGAGAGGATGACTGTAGGACAGGAGAATACAGTCTATTGTCCCCTGTTATCAGCCATTTCAGGGGGGAGTATGACTGTAGGACAGGAGAATACAGACTATTGCCCCCTGTTATCAGCCATTTCAGAGGAGAGGATGACTGTAGGACAGGAGAATACAGTCTATTGCCCCCTGTTATCAGCCATTTCAGGGGAGAGGATGACTGTAGGACAGGAGAATACCGACTATTGCCCCTGTTATCAGCCATTTCAGGGGTGAGGATGACTTTAATACAGGAGAATACAATCTATTTTCCCCTGTTATCAGCCATTTCAGGGGAGAGGATGACTGTAGGACAGGAGAATACAGTCTATTGCTCCCTGTTATCAGCCATTTCAGGGGAGAGAATGACTGTAGGATAGGAGAATACAGTCTATTGCCCCCTGTTATCAGCCATTTCAGGGGGGGAGAGGATGACTGTAGGACAGGAGAATACAATCTATTGCCACCGTTATCAGCCATTTCAGAGGAGAGGATGACTGTAGGACAGGAGAATACAGTCTATTGCTCTCTGTTATCAGCCATTTCAGGGGAGAGGATGACTGTAGGACAGGAGAATACAGTCTATTGTCCCCTGTTATCAGCCATATCAGGGGAGAGGATGACTGTAGGACAGGAAAATACAGTCTATTACCCCCTGTTATCGGCCATTTCAGGGGAAAGGATGACTGTAGGACAGGAGAATACAGTCTATTGCCCCCTGTTATTAGCCATTTCAGGGGAGAGGATGACTGTAGGACAGGAGAATACAGTCTATTGCCCCCTGTTATCAGCCATTTCAGGGATGAGGATGACTGTAGGACAGGAGAATACAGTCTATTGCCCCCTGTTATCAGCCATTTCAGGGGAGAGGATGACTGTAAGAGAGGAGAATACAGTCTATTGCCCCCTGTTATCAGCCATTTCAGGGGAGAGGATGACTGTAAGAGAGGAGAATACAGTCTATTGCCCCCTGTTATCAGCCATTTCAGGGGAGAGGATGACTGTAGGACAGGAGAATACAGTCTATTGATCCCTGTTATCGGCCATTTCAGGGGGGGAGAGGATGACTGTAGGACAGGAGAATACAATCTATTGCCCCCTGTTATCAGCCATTTCAGGGGAGAGGATGACTGTAAGACAGGAGAATACAGTCTATTGCTCCCTGTTATCAGCCATTTCTGGGGAGAGGATGACTGTAGGACAGGAGAATACAGTCTATTGCCCCCTGTTATCAGCCATTTCAGGGGGGGGAGAGGATGACTGTAGGACAGGAGAATACAATCTATTGCCACCGTTATCAGCCATTTCAGAGGAGAGGATGACTGTAGGACAGGAGAATACAGTCTATTGCTCTCTGTTATCAGCCATTTCAGGGGAGAGGATGACTGTAGGACAGGAGAATACAGTCTATTGTCCCCTGTTATCAGCCATATCAGGGGAGAGGATGACTGTAGGACAGGAAAATACAGTCTATTACCCCCTGTTATCGGCCATTTCAGGGGAAAGGATGACTGTAGGACAGGAGAATACAGTCTATTGCCCCCTGTTATTAGCCATTTCAGGGGAGAGGATGACTGTAGGACAGGAGAATACAGTCTATTGCCCCCTGTTATCAGCCATTTCAGGGATGAGGATGACTGTAGGACAGGAGAATACAGTCTATTGCCCCCTGTTATCAGCCATTTCAGGGGAGAGGATGACTGTAGGACAGGAGAATACAGTCTATTGCCCCCTGTTATCAGCCATTTCAGGAGAGAGGATGACTGTAGGACAGGAGAATACAGTCTATTGCTCCCTGTTATCAGCCATTTCAGGGGAGAGGATGACTGTAGTACAGGGGAATACAGTCTATTGCTCCCTGTTATCAGCCATTTCAGGGGAGAGGATGACTGTAGGACATCAGAATACAATCTATTGTCCCCTGTTATCAGCCATTTCAGGGGGGAGGATGACTGTAGGACAGGAGAATACAATCTATTCTCCCCTGTTATCAGCCATTTCAGGGGAGAGGATGACTGTAGAACAGGAGAATACAGTCTATTGCTCCCTGTTATCAGCCATTTCAGGGAGGAGGATGACTGTAGGACAGGAGAATACAGTCTATTGCCCCCTGTTATCAGCCATTTCAGGGGAGAGGATGACTGTAGGACAGGAGAATACAGTCTATTGCCCCCTGTTATCAGCCATTTCAGGAGAGAGGATGACTGTAGGACAGGAGAATACAGTCTATTGCTCCCTGTTATCAGCCATTTCAGGGGAGAGAATGACTGTAGGACAGGAGAATACAGTCTATTGATCCCTGTTATCAGCCATTTCAGGGGGGAGGATGACTGTAGGACAGGAGAATGCAATCTATTGCTCCCTGTTATCAGCCATTTCAGGGGAGAGAATGACTGTAGGACAGGAGAATACAATCTATTGTCCCCTGTTATCAGCCATTTCAGGGGAGAGGATGACTGTAGGACAGGAGAATACAATCTATAGTCCCCTGTTATCAGCCATTTCAGGGGAGAGGATGACTGTAGAACAGGAGAATACAGTCTATTGACCCCTGTTATCAGCCATTTCAGGGGAGAGGATGACTGTAGGACAGGAGAATACAGTCTATTGCTCCCTGTTATCAGCCATTTCAGGGAAGAGAATGACTGTAGGACAGGAGAATACAGTCTATTGCTCCCTGTTATCAGCCATTTCAGGGGAGAGGATGACTGTAGGACAGGAGAATACAGTCTATTGCCCCCTGTTATCAGCCATTTCAGGGGGGAGGATGACCGTAGGACAGGAGAATACAGTCTATTGCCCCCTGTTATCAGCCATTTCAGGGGAGAGGATGACTGTAGGACAGGAGAATACAGTCTATTGCCCCCTGTTATCAGCCATTTCAGGAGAGAGGATGACTGTAGGACAGGAGAATACAGTCTATTGCTCCCTGTTATCAGCCATTTCAGGGGAGAGAATGACTGTAGGACAGGAGAATACAGTCTATTGATCCCTGTTATCAGCCATTTCAGGGGGGAGGATGACTGTAGGACAGGAGAATGCAATCTATTGCTCCCTGTTATCAGCCATTTCAGGGGAGAGAATGACTGTAGGACAGGAGAATACAATCTATTGTCCCCTGTTATCAGCCATTTCAGGGGAGAGGATGACTGTAGGACAGGAGAATACAATCTATAGTCCCCTGTTATCAGCCATTTCAGGGGAGAGGATGACTGTAGAACAGGAGAATACAGTCTATTGACCCCTGTTATCAGCCATTTCAGGGGAGAGGATGACTGTAGGACAGGAGAATACAGTCTATTGCTCCCTGTTATCAGCCATTTCAGGGAAGAGAATGACTGTAGGACAGGAGAATACAGTCTATTGCTCCCTGTTATCAGCCATTTCAGGGGAGAGGATGACTGTAGGACAGGAGAATACAGTCTATTGCCCCCTGTTATCAGCCATTTCAGGGGGGAGGATGACCGTAGGACAGGAGAATACAGTCTATTGCCCCCTGTTATTAGACATTTCAGGGGAGAGGATGACTGTAGGACAGGAGAATACAGTCTATTGCCCCCTGTTATCAACCATTTAAGGGGAGAGGATGACTGTAGGACAGGAGAATACAGTCTACTGCCCCCTGTTATCAACCATTTCAGGGGAGAGGATGACTGTAGGACAGGAGAATACAATCTATTGCCCCCTGTTATCAGCCATTTCAGAGGAGAGGATGACTGTAGGACAGGAGAATACAGTCTATTGCCTCCTGTTATCAGACATTTCAGGGGAGAGGATGACTGTAGAACAGGAGAATACAATCTATTGCCCCCTGTTATCAGCCATTTCAGGGGAGAGGATGACTGGAGGACAGGAGAATACAGTCTTTTGCTCCATGTTATCAGCCATTTCAGGGGAGAGGGTGACTGTAGGACAGGAGAATACAGTCTATTGCCTCCTGTTATCAGCCATTTCAGGGGAGAGGATGACTGTAGGACAGGAGAATACAGTCTATTGCTCTATGTTATCAGCCATTTCCGGGGAGAGGATGAATGTAGAACACGAAAATACAGGCTATTTCCCCCCTGTTATCAGCCATTTCAGGAGAGAGGATGACTGTAGGACAGGAGAATACAGTCTATTGCTCCATGTTATCAGCCATTTCAGGGGAGAGGATGACTGTAGGACAGGAAAATACAGGCTATTGCTCCATGTTATCAGCCATTGCAGGGGAGAGGATGAATGTAGGACAGGAGAATACAGTCTATTGCTCCCTGTTATCAGCCATTGCAGGGGAGAGGATGACTGTAGGACAGGAGAATACAGTCTATTGCTCCCTGTTATCAGCCATTTCAGGGGAGAGGATGACTGTAGGACAGGAGAATACAGTCTATTGCCCCCTGTTATCAGCCATTTCAGGGGAGAGGATGACTGTAGGACAGGAGAATACAATCTATTGCCCCTGTTATCAGCTATTTCAGGGGAGAGGATGACTGTAGGACAGGAGAATACAGTCTATTACCCCCTGTTATCAGCCATTGCAGGGGAGAGGGTGACTGTAGGACAGGAGAATACAGTCTATTGCACCCTGTTAGCAGCCATTTCAGGGGAGAGGATGACTGTAGGACAGGAGAATGCAGTCTATTGCTCCCTGTAATCAGCCATTTCAGGGGAGAGGATGACTGTAGGACAGGAGAATACAGTCTATTGCTCCCTGTTATCAGCCATTTCAGGGGGGAGGATGACTGTAGGACAGGAGAATACAATCTATTGCCCCTGTTATCAGCCATTTCAGGGGAGAGGATGACTGTAGGACAGGAGAATACAGTCTATTACCCCCTGTTATCAGCCATTTCAGGGGAGAGGATGACTGTAGGACAGGAGAATACAGTCTATTGCCCCCTGTTATCAGACATTTCAGGGGAGAGGATGACTGTAGGACAGGAGAATCCAGTCTATTGCCCCCTGTTATCAGCCATTTCAGGGGAGAGGATGACTGTAGGACAGGAGAATACAGTCTATTACCCTCTGTTATCAGCCATTTCAGGGGAGAGGATGACTGTAGGACAGGAGAATACCATCTATTGCCCCTGTTATCATCCATTTCAGGGGAGAGGATGACTGTAGGACAGGAGAATACAGTCTATTACCCCCTGTTATCAGCTATTTCAGGGGAGAGGATGACTGTAGGACAAGAGAATACAGTCTATTGCTCCCTGTTATCAGCCATTTCAGGGGAGAGGATGACTATAGGACAGGAGAATACAATCTATTGCTCCCTGTTATTAGCCATTTCAGGGGAGAGGATGACTGTAGGACAGGAGAATACAATCTATTCCCCCCTGTTATCAGCCATTTCAGGGGAGAGGATGACTGTAGTGCAGGAGAATACAATCTATTGCCCACTGTTATCAGCCATTTCAGGGGGGAGGAGGACTGTAGGACAGGAGAATACAGTCTATTGCTCCCTGTTATCAGCCATTTCAAGGGAGAGGATGACTGTATGACAGGAGAATAGAATCTATTGCCCCCTGTTATCAGCCATTTCAGGGGAGAGGATGACTGTAGGACAGGAGAATACAGTCTATTGCCCTCTGTTATCCGCCATTTCATGGGAGAGTATGACTGTAGGACAAGAGAATACAGTCTATTGCCCCCTGTTATCAGCCATTTCAGGGGGGAGGATGACTGTAGGACAGGAGAATACAATCTATTGCTCTCTGTTATCAGCCATTTCAGGGGAGAGGATGACTGTAGTGCAGGAGAATACAATCTATTGCCCCCTGTTATCAGCCATTTCAAGGGGGAGGATGACTGTAGGACAGGAGAATACAGACTATTGCCCCCTGTTATCAGCCATTTCAGAGGAGAGGATGACTGTAGGACAGGAGAATACAGTCTATTGCCCTCTGTTATCCGCCATTTCATGGGAGAGTATGACTGTAGGACAAGAGAATACAGTCTATTGCCCCCTGTTATCAGCCATTTCAGGGGGGAGGATGACTGTAGGACAGGAGAATACAGTCTATTGCCCCCTGTTATCAGACATTTCAGGGGAGAGGATGACTGTAGTGCAGGAGAATACAACCTATTGCCCCCTGTTATCAGCCATTTCAAGGGGGAGGATGACTGTAGGACAGGAGAATACAGACTATTGCCCCCTGTTATCAGCCATTTCAGGGGAGAGGATGACTGTAGGACAGGAGAATACAATCTATTGCCTCCTGTTATCGGCCATTTTAGAGGAGAGGATGACTGTAGGACAGGAGAATACAGTCTATTGCCCCCTGTTATCAGCCATTTCAGGGGGGAGGATGACTGTAGGACAGGAGAATACAGTCTATTGCCCCCTGTTATCAGCCATTTCAGGGGAGAGGATGACTGTAGGACAGGAGAATACAGTCTATTGCCCTCTGTTATCAGCCATTTCAGGGGGGAGGATGACTGTAGGACAGGAGATTACAGTCTATTGATCCCTGTTATCGGCCATTTCAGGGGGGGAGAGGATGACTGTAGGACAGGAGAATAAAATCTATTGCTCTCTGTTATCAGCCATTTCAGGGGGGAGGATGACTGTAGGACAGGAGAATACAGTCTATTGCCCCCTGTTATCAGCCATTTCAGGGGAGAGGATGACTGTAGGACAGGAGAATACCATCTATTGCTCTCTGTTATCAGCCATTTCAGGGGGGAGGATGACTGTAGGACAGGAGAATACAATCTATTGCTCTCCTTTATCAGCCATTTCAGGGGGGAGGATGACTGTAGGACAGGAGAATACCATCTATTGCTCTCTGTTATCAGCCATTTCAGGGGGGAGGATGACTGTAGGACAGGAGAATACAATCTATTGCTCTCCTTTATCAGCCATTTCAGGGGGGAGGATGACTGTAGGACAGGAGAATACAATCTATTGCTCCCTGTTATCAGCCATTTCAGGGGAGAGGATGACTGTAGGACAGGAGAATACAATCTATTGCTCCCTGTTATCAGCCATTTCAGGGGAGAGGATGACTGTAGGACAGGAGAATACAGTCTATTGCTCCCTGTTATCGGCCATTTCAGGGGGGGAGAGGATGACTGTAGGACAGGAGAATACAGTATATTGATCCCTGTTATCGGCCATTTCAGGGGGGGAGAAGATGACTGTAGGACAGGAGAATACAATCTATTGCCCCCTGTTATTAGCCATTTCAGGGGAGAGGATGACTGTAGGACAGGAGAATACAGTCTATTGCTCCCTGTTATCAGCCATTTCAGGGGAGAGGATGACTGTAGGACAGGAGAATACAGTCTATTGCTCCCTGTTATTAGCCATTTCAGGGGAGAGGATTACTGTAGGATAGGAGAATACCGTCTATTGCCCCCTGTTATCAGCCATTTCAGGGGAGAGGATGACTGTAGGACAGGAGTATACAGTCTATTGATCCCTGTTATCGGCCATTTCAGGGGGGGGGGGGGGATGACTGTAGGACAGGAGAATACAGTCTATTGCCCCCTGTTATCAGCCATTTCAGGGGAGAGGATGACTGTAGGACAGGAGAATACAATCTATTGCCCCCTGTTATCAGCCATTTCAGGAGAGAGGATGACTGTAGTACAGGAGAATACAGTCTATTGCTCCCTGTTATCAGCCATTTCAGGGGAGAGGATGACTGTAGGACAGGAGAATACAGTCTATTGCTCTCTGTTATCAGCCATTTCAGGGGAGAGGATGACTGTAGGACAGGAGAATACAGTCTATTGCCCCCTGTTATCAGCCATATCAGGGGAGAGGATGATTGTAGGACAGGAGAATACAGTCTATTACCCCCTGTTATTGGCGATTTCAGGGGAGAGGATGACTGTAGGACAGGAGAATACAGTCTATTGCCCCCTGTTATCAGCCATTTCAGGGGAGAGGATGACTGTAGGACAGGAGAATACAGTCTATTACTCCCTGTTATCGGCCATTTCAGGGGAGAGGATGACTGTAGGACAGGAGAATACAGTCTATTGCCCCTTGTTATCAGCCATTTCAGGGGAGAGGATGACTGTAGGACAGGAGAATACAGTCTATTGCCCCCTGTTATCAGCCATTTCAGGGGAGAGGATGACTGTAGGACAGGAGAATACAGTCTATTGCCCCCTGTTATCAGCCATTTCAGGGGAGAGGATGACTGTAGGACAGGAGAATACAGTCTATTGCCCCTTGTTATCAGCCATTTCAGGGGAGAGGATGACTGTAGGACAGGAGAATACAGTCTATTGCTTCCTGTTATCAGCCATTTCAGGGGAGAGGATGACTGTAGGACAAGAGAATGCAGTCTATTGCTCCCTGTTATCAGCCATTTCAGGGGAGAGGATGACTGTAGGACAGGAGAATACAGTGTATTGCTCTCTGTTATCAGCCATTTCAGGGGAGAGGATGACTGTAGTGCAAGAGAATACAATCTATTGCTTCCTGTATCAGCCATTTCAGGGAAGAGGATGACTGTAGGACAGGAGAATACAGTCTATTACCCCCTGTTATCAGCCATTTCAGGGGAGAGGATGACTGTAGGACAGGAGAATACAGTCTATTGCTCCCTGTTATCAGCCATTTCAGGGGAGAGGATGACTGTAGAACAGGAGAATATAGTCTATTGCTCCATGTTATCAGCCATTTCAGGCGAGAGGATGACTGTAGGACAGGAGAATACAATCTATTGCCCCCTGTTATCAGCCATTTCAGGGGAGAGGATGACTGTAGGACAGGAGAATACAGTCTATTGCCCCCTGTTATTAGTCATTTCAGGGGAGAGGGTGACAATAGGACAGGAGAATACAATCTATTGCTCCCTGTTATCAGCCATTTCAGGGGGGAGGATGACTGTAGGACAGGAGAATAAAATCTATTGCTCTCTGTTATCAGCCATTTCAGGGGGGAGGATGACTGTAGGACAGGAGAATACAGTCTATTGCCCCCTGTTATCAGCCATTTCAGGGGAGAGGATGACTGTAGGACAGGAGATTACTGTCTATTGATCCCTGTTATCGGCCATTTCAGGGGGGGAGAGGATGACTGTAGGACAGGAGAATAAAATCTATTGCTCTCTGTTATCAGCCATTTCAGGGGGGAGGATGACTGTAGGACAGGAGAATACAATCTATTGCTCCCTGTTATCAGCCATTTCAGGGGAGAGGATGACTGTAGGACAGGAGAATACCATCTATTGCTCTCTGTTATCAGCCATTTCAGGGGGGAGGATGACTGTAGGACAGGAGAATACAATCTATTGCTCTCCTTTATCAGCCATTTCAGGGGGGAGGATGACTGTAGGACAGGAGAATACAATCTATTGCTCTCTGTTATCAGCCATTTCAGGGGGGAGGATGACTGAAGGACAGGAGAATACAGTCTATTGCTCCCTGTTATCAGCCATTTCAGGGGAGAGGATGACTGTAGGACAGGAGAATACAATCTATTGCTCCCTGTTATCAGCCATTTCAGGGGAGAGGATGACTGTAGGACAGGAGAATACAGTCTATTGCTCCCTGTTATCAGCCATTTCAGGGGGGAGGATGACTGTAGGACAGGAGAATACAGACTATTGCCCCCTGTTATCAGCCATTTCAGAGGAGAGGATGACTGTAGGACAGGAGAATACAGTCTATTGCCCCCTGTTATCAGCCATTTCAGGGGAGAGGATGACTGTAGGACAGGAGATTACAGTCTATTGATCCCTGTTATCGGCCATTTCAGGGGGGGAGAGGATGACTGTAGGACAGGAGAATACAGTATATTGATCCCTGTTATCGGCCATTTCAGGGGGGGAGAAGATGACTGTAGGACAGGAGAATACAATCTATTGCCCCCTGTTATTAGCCATTTCAGGGGAGAGGATGACTGTAGGACAGGAGAATACAGTCTATTGCTCCCTGTTATCAGCCATTTCAGGGGAGAGGATGACTGTAGGACAGGAGAATACAGTCTATTGCTCCCTGTTATCAGCCATTTCAGGGGAGAGGATGACTGTAGGACAGAAGAATACAGTCTATTGCCCCCTGTTATCAGCCATTTCAGGGGAGAGGATGACTGTAGGACAGGAGAATACAATCTATTGCCCCCTGTTATCAGCCATTTCAGGAGAGAGGATGACTGTAGTACAGGAGAATACAGTCTATTGCTCCCTGTTATCAGCCATTTCAGGGGAGAGGATGACTGTAGGACAGGAGAATACAGTCTATTGCCCCCTGTTATCAGCCATTTCAGGGGGGAGGATGACCGTAGGACAGGAGAATACAGTCTATTGCCCCCTGTTATTAGACATTTCAGGGGAGAGGATGACTGTAGGACAGGAGAATACAGTCTATTGCCCCCTGTTATCAACCATTTAAGGGGAGAGGATGACTGTAGGACAGGAGAATACAGTCTACTGCCCCCTGTTATCAACCATTTCAGGGGAGAGGATGACTGTAGGACAGGAGAATACAATCTATTGCCCCCTGTTATCAGCCATTTCAGAGGAGAGGATGACTGTAGGACAGGAGAATACAGTCTATTGCCTCCTGTTATCAGACATTTCAGGGGAGAGGATGACTGTAGAACAGGAGAATACAATCTATTGCCCCCTGTTATCAGCCATTTCAGGGGAGAGGATGACTGGAGGACAGGAGAATACAGTCTTTTGCTCCATGTTATCAGCCATTTCAGGGGAGAGGGTGACTGTAGGACAGGAGAATACAGTCTATTGCCTCCTGTTATCAGCCATTTCAGGGGAGAGGATGACTGTAGGACAGGAGAATACAGTCTATTGCTCTATGTTATCAGCCATTTCCGGGGAGAGGATGAATGTAGAACACGAAAATACAGGCTATTTCCCCCCTGTTATCAGCCATTTCAGGAGAGAGGATGACTGTAGGACAGGAGAATACAGTCTATTGCTCCATGTTATCAGCCATTTCAGGGGAGAGGATGACTGTAGGACAGGAAAATACAGGCTATTGCTCCATGTTATCAGCCATTGCAGGGGAGAGGATGAATGTAGGACAGGAGAATACAGTCTATTGCTCCCTGTTATCAGCCATTGCAGGGGAGAGGATGACTGTAGGACAGGAGAATACAGTCTATTGCTCCCTGTTATCAGCCATTTCAGGGGAGAGGATGACTGTAGGACAGGAGAATACAGTCTATTGCCCCCTGTTATCAGCCATTTCAGGGGAGAGGATGACTGTAGGACAGGAGAATACAATCTATTGCCCCTGTTATCAGCTATTTCAGGGGAGAGGATGACTGTAGGACAGGAGAATACAGTCTATTACCCCCTGTTATCAGCCATTGCAGGGGAGAGGGTGACTGTAGGACAGGAGAATACAGTCTATTGCACCCTGTTAGCAGCCATTTCAGGGGAGAGGATGACTGTAGGACAGGAGAATGCAGTCTATTGCTCCCTGTAATCAGCCATTTCAGGGGAGAGGATGACTGTAGGACAGGAGAATACAGTCTATTGCTCCCTGTTATCAGCCATTTCAGGGGGGAGGATGACTGTAGGACAGGAGAATACAATCTATTGCCCCTGTTATCAGCCATTTCAGGGGAGAGGATGACTGTAGGACAGGAGAATACAGTCTATTACCCCCTGTTATCAGCCATTTCAGGGGAGAGGATGACTGTAGGACAGGAGAATACAGTCTATTGCCCCCTGTTATCAGACATTTCAGGGGAGAGGATGACTGTAGGACAGGAGAATCCAGTCTATTGCCCCCTGTTATCAGCCATTTCAGGGGAGAGGATGACTGTAGGACAGGAGAATACAGTCTATTACCCTCTGTTATCAGCCATTTCAGGGGAGAGGATGACTGTAGGACAGGAGAATACCATCTATTGCCCCTGTTATCATCCATTTCAGGGGAGAGGATGACTGTAGGACAGGAGAATACAGTCTATTACCCCCTGTTATCAGCTATTTCAGGGGAGAGGATGACTGTAGGACAAGAGAATACAGTCTATTGCTCCCTGTTATCAGCCATTTCAGGGGAGAGGATGACTATAGGACAGGAGAATACAATCTATTGCTCCCTGTTATTAGCCATTTCAGGGGAGAGGATGACTGTAGGACAGGAGAATACAATCTATTCCCCCCTGTTATCAGCCATTTCAGGGGAGAGGATGACTGTAGTGCAGGAGAATACAATCTATTGCCCACTGTTATCAGCCATTTCAGGGGGGAGGAGGACTGTAGGACAGGAGAATACAGTCTATTGCTCCCTGTTATCAGCCATTTCAAGGGAGAGGATGACTGTATGACAGGAGAATAGAATCTATTGCCCCCTGTTATCAGCCATTTCAGGGGAGAGGATGACTGTAGGACAGGAGAATACAGTCTATTGCCCTCTGTTATCCGCCATTTCATGGGAGAGTATGACTGTAGGACAAGAGAATACAGTCTATTGCCCCCTGTTATCAGCCATTTCAGGGGGGAGGATGACTGTAGGACAGGAGAATACAATCTATTGCTCTCTGTTATCAGCCATTTCAGGGGAGAGGATGACTGTAGTGCAGGAGAATACAATCTATTGCCCCCTGTTATCAGCCATTTCAAGGGGGAGGATGACTGTAGGACAGGAGAATACAGACTATTGCCCCCTGTTATCAGCCATTTCAGAGGAGAGGATGACTGTAGGACAGGAGAATACAGTCTATTGCCCTCTGTTATCCGCCATTTCATGGGAGAGTATGACTGTAGGACAAGAGAATACAGTCTATTGCCCCCTGTTATCAGCCATTTCAGGGGGGAGGATGACTGTAGGACAGGAGAATACAGTCTATTGCCCCCTGTTATCAGACATTTCAGGGGAGAGGATGACTGTAGTGCAGGAGAATACAACCTATTGCCCCCTGTTATCAGCCATTTCAAGGGGGAGGATGACTGTAGGACAGGAGAATACAGACTATTGCCCCCTGTTATCAGCCATTTCAGGGGAGAGGATGACTGTAGGACAGGAGAATACAATCTATTGCCTCCTGTTATCGGCCATTTTAGAGGAGAGGATGACTGTAGGACAGGAGAATACAGTCTATTGCCCCCTGTTATCAGCCATTTCAGGGGGGAGGATGACTGTAGGACAGGAGAATACAGTCTATTGCTCCCTGTTATCAGCCATTTCAGGGGAGAGGATGACTGTAGGACAGGAGAATACAGTCTATTGCCCTCTGTTATCAGCCATTTCAGGGGGGAGGATGACTGTAGGACAGGAGATTACAGTCTATTGATCCCTGTTATCGGCCATTTCAGGGGGGGAGAGGATGACTGTAGGACAGGAGAATAAAATCTATTGCTCTCTGTTATCAGCCATTTCAGGGGGGAGGATGACTGTAGGACAGGAGAATACAGTCTATTGCCCCCTGTTATCAGCCATTTCAGGGGAGAGGATGACTGTAGGACAGGAGAATACCATCTATTGCTCTCTGTTATCAGCCATTTCAGGGGGGAGGATGACTGTAGGACAGGAGAATACAATCTATTGCTCTCCTTTATCAGCCATTTCAGGGGGGAGGATGACTGTAGGACAGGAGAATACCATCTATTGCTCTCTGTTATCAGCCATTTCAGGGGGGAGGATGACTGTAGGACAGGAGAATACAATCTATTGCTCTCCTTTATCAGCCATTTCAGGGGGGAGGATGACTGTAGGACAGGAGAATACAATCTATTGCTCCCTGTTATCAGCCATTTCAGGGGAGAGGATGACTGTAGGACAGGAGAATACAATCTATTGCTCCCTGTTATCAGCCATTTCAGGGGAGAGGATGACTGTAGGACAGGAGAATACAGTCTATTGCTCCCTGTTATCGGCCATTTCAGGGGGGGAGAGGATGACTGTAGGACAGGAGAATACAGTATATTGATCCCTGTTATCGGCCATTTCAGGGGGGGAGAAGATGACTGTAGGACAGGAGAATACAATCTATTGCCCCCTGTTATTAGCCATTTCAGGGGAGAGGATGACTGTAGGACAGGAGAATACAGTCTATTGCTCCCTGTTATCAGCCATTTCAGGGGAGAGGATGACTGTAGGACAGGAGAATACAGTCTATTGCTCCCTGTTATTAGCCATTTCAGGGGAGAGGATTACTGTAGGATAGGAGAATACCGTCTATTGCCCCCTGTTATCAGCCATTTCAGGGGAGAGGATGACTGTAGGACAGGAGTATACAGTCTATTGATCCCTGTTATCGGCCATTTCGGGGGGGGGGGGAGGATGACTGTAGGACAGGAGAATACAGTCTATTGCCCCCTGTTATCAGCCATTTCAGGGGAGAGGATGACTGTAGGACAGGAGAATACAATCTATTGCCCCCTGTTATCAGCCATTTCAGGAGAGAGGATGACTGTAGTACAGGAGAATACAGTCTATTGCTCCCTGTTATCAGCCATTTCAGGGGAGAGGATGACTGTAGGACAGGAGAATACAGTCTATTGCTCTCTGTTATCAGCCATTTCAGGGGAGAGGATTACTGTAGGACAGGAGAATACAGTCTATTGCCCCCTGTTATCAGCCATATCAGGGGAGAGGATGATTGTAGGACAGGAGAATACAGTCTATTACCCCCTGTTATTGGCGATTTCAGGGGAGAGGATGACTGTAGGACAGGAGAATACAGTCTATTGCCCCCTGTTATCAGCCATTTCAGGGGAGAGGATGACTGTAGGACAGGAGAATACAGTCTATTACTCCCTGTTATCGGCCATTTCAGGGGAGAGGATGACTGTAGGACAGGAGAATACAGTCTATTGCCCCTTGTTATCAGCCATTTCAGGGGAGAGGATGACTGTAGGACAGGAGAATACAGTCTATTGCCCCCTGTTATCAGCCATTTCAGGGGAGAGGATGACTGTAGGACAGGAGAATACAGTCTATTGCCCCCTGTTATCAGCCATTTCAGGGGAGAGGATGACTGTAGGACAGGAGAATACAGTCTATTGCCCCTTGTTATCAGCCATTTCAGGGGAGAGGATGACTGTAGGACAGGAGAATACAGTCTATTGCTTCCTGTTATCAGCCATTTCAGGGGAGAGGATGACTGTAGGACAAGAGAATGCAGTCTATTGCTCCCTGTTATCAGCCATTTCAGGGGAGAGGATGACTGTAGGACAGGAGAATACAGTGTATTGCTCTCTGTTATCAGCCATTTCAGGGGAGAGGATGACTGTAGTGCAAGAGAATACAATCTATTGCTTCCTGTATCAGCCATTTCAGGGAAGAGGATGACTGTAGGACAGGAGAATACAGTCTATTACCCCCTGTTATCAGCCATTTCAGGGGAGAGGATGACTGTAGGACAGGAGAATACAGTCTATTGCTCCCTGTTATCAGCCATTTCAGGGGAGAGGATGACTGTAGAACAGGAGAATATAGTCTATTGCTCCATGTTATCAGCCATTTCAGGCGAGAGGATGACTGTAGGACAGGAGAATACAATCTATTGCCCCCTGTTATCAGCCATTTCAGGGGAGAGGATGACTGTAGGACAGGAGAATACAGTCTATTGCCCCCTGTTATTAGTCATTTCAGGGGAGAGGGTGACAATAGGACAGGAGAATACAATCTATTGCTCCCTGTTATCAGCCATTTCAGGGGGGAGGATGACTGTAGGACAGGAGAATAAAATCTATTGCTCTCTGTTATCAGCCATTTCAGGGGGGAGGATGACTGTAGGACAGGAGAATACAGTCTATTGCCCCCTGTTATCAGCCATTTCAGGGGAGAGGATGACTGTAGGACAGGAGATTACTGTCTATTGATCCCTGTTATCGGCCATTTCAGGGGGGGAGAGGATGACTGTAGGACAGGAGAATAAAATCTATTGCTCTCTGTTATCAGCCATTTCAGGGGGGAGGATGACTGTAGGACAGGAGAATACAATCTATTGCTCCCTGTTATCAGCCATTTCAGGGGAGAGGATGACTGTAGGACAGGAGAATACCATCTATTGCTCTCTGTTATCAGCCATTTCAGGGGGGAGGATGACTGTAGGACAGGAGAATACAATCTATTGCTCTCCTTTATCAGCCATTTCAGGGGGGAGGATGACTGTAGGACAGGAGAATACAATCTATTGCTCTCTGTTATCAGCCATTTCAGGGGGGAGGATGACTGTAGGACAGGAGAATACAGTCTATTGCTCCCTGTTATCAGCCATTTCAGGGGAGAGGATGACTGTAGGACAGGAGAATACAATCTATTGCTCCCTGTTATCAGCCATTTCAGGGGAGAGGATGACTGTAGGACAGGAGAATACAGTCTATTGCTCCCTGTTATCAGCCATTTCAGGGGGGAGGATGACTGTAGGACAGGAGAATACAGACTATTGCCCCCTGTTATCAGCCATTTCAGAGGAGAGGATGACTGTAGGACAGGAGAATACAGTCTATTGCCCCCTGTTATCAGCCATTTCAGGGGAGAGGATGACTGTAGGACAGGAGATTACAGTATATTGATCCCTGTTATCGGCCATTTCAGGGGGGGAGAGGATGACTGTAGGACAGGAGAATACAGTATATTGATCCCTGTTATCGGCCATTTCAGGGGGGGAGAAGATGACTGTAGGACAGGAGAATACAATCTATTGCCCCCTGTTATTAGCCATTTCAGGGGAGAGGATGACTGTAGGACAGGAGAATACAGTCTATTGCTCCCTGTTATCAGCCATTTCAGGGGAGAGGATGACTGTAGGACAGGAGAATACAGTCTATTGCTCCCTGTTATCAGCCATTTCAGGGGAGAGGATGACTGTAGGACAGAAGAATACAGTCTATTGCCCCCTGTTATCAGCCATTTCAGGGGAGAGGATGACTGTAGGACAGGAGAATACAATCTATTGCCCCCTGTTATCAGCCATTTCAGGAGAGAGGATGACTGTAGTACAGGAGAATACAGTCTATTGCTCCCTGTTATCAGCCATTTCAGGGGAGAGGATGACTGTAGGACAGGAGAATACAGTCTATTGCTCTCTGTTATCAGCCATTTCAGGGGAGAGGATTACTGTAGGACAGGAGAATACAGTCTATTGCCCCCTGTTATCAGCCATATCAGGGGAGAGGATGATTGTAGGACAGGAGAATACAGTCTATTACCCCCTGTTATTGGCGATTTCAGGGGAGAGGATGACTGTAGGACAGGAGAATACAGTCTATTGCCCCCTGTTATCAGCCATTTCAGGGGAGAGGATGACTGTAGGACAGGAGAATACAGTCTATTACTCCCTGTTATCGGCCATTTCAGGGGAGAGGATGACTGTAGGACAGGAGAATACAGTCTATTGCCCCTTGTTATCAGCCATTTCAGGGGAGAGGATGACTGTAGGACAGGAGAATACAGTCTATTGCCCCCTGTTATCAGCCATTTCAAGGGAGAGGATGACTGTATGACAGGAGAATAGAATCTATTGCCCCCTGTTATCAGCCATTTCAGGGGAGAGGATGACTGTAGGACAGGAGAATACAGTCTATTGCCCTCTGTTATCCGCCATTTCATGGGAGAGTATGACTGTAGGACAAGAGAATACAGTCTATTGCCCCCTGTTATCAGCCATTTCAGGGGGGAGGATGACTGTAGGACAGGAGAATACAATCTATTGCTCTCTGTTATCAGCCATTTCAGGGGAGAGGATGACTGTAGTGCAGGAGAATACAATCTATTGCCCCCTGTTATCAGCCATTTCAAGGGGGAGGATGACTGTAGGACAGGAGAATACAGACTATTGCCCCCTGTTATCAGCCATTTCAGAGGAGAGGATGACTGTAGGACAGGAGAATACAGTCTATTGCCCTCTGTTATCCGCCATTTCATGGGAGAGTATGACTGTAGGACAAGAGAATACAGTCTATTGCCCCCTGTTATCAGCCATTTCAGGGGGGAGGATGACTGTAGGACAGGAGAATACAGTCTATTGCCCCCTGTTATCAGACATTTCAGGGGAGAGGATGACTGTAGTGCAGGAGAATACAACCTATTGCCCCCTGTTATCAGCCATTTCAAGGGGGAGGATGACTGTAGGACAGGAGAATACAGACTATTGCCCCCTGTTATCAGCCATTTCAGGGGAGAGGATGACTGTAGGACAGGAGAATACAATCTATTGCCTCCTGTTATCGGCCATTTTAGAGGAGAGGATGACTGTAGGACAGGAGAATACAGTCTATTGCCCCCTGTTATCAGCCATTTCAGGGGGGAGGATGACTGAAGGACAGGAGAATACAGTCTATTGCTCCCTGTTATCAGCCATTTCAGGGGAGAGGATGACTGTAGGACAGGAGAATACAATCTATTGCTCCCTGTTATCAGCCATTTCAGGGGAGAGGATGACTGTAGGACAGGAGAATACAGTCTATTGCTCCCTGTTATCAGCCATTTCAGGGGGGAGGATGACTGTAGGACAGGAGAATACAGACTATTGCCCCCTGTTATCAGCCATTTCAGAGGAGAGGATGACTGTAGGACAGGAGAATACAGTCTATTGCCCCCTGTTATCAGCCATTTCAGGGGAGAGGATGACTGTAGGACAGGAGATTACAGTCTATTGATCCCTGTTATCGGCCATTTCAGGGGGGGAGAGGATGACTGTAGGACAGGAGAATACAGTATATTGATCCCTGTTATCGGCCATTTCAGGGGGGGAGAAGATGACTTTAGGACAGGAGAATACAATCTATTGCCCCCTGTTATTAGCCATTTCAGGGGAGAGGATGACTGTAGGACAGGAGAATACAGTCTATTGCTCCCTGTTATCAGCCATTTCAGGGGAGAGGATGACTGTAGGACAGGAGAATACAGTCTATTGCTCCCTGTTATCAGCCATTTCAGGGGAGAGGATGACTGTAGGACAGAAGAATACAGTCTATTGCCCCCTGTTATCAGCCATTTCAGGGGAGAGGATGACTGTAGGACAGGAGAATACAATCTATTGCCCCCTGTTATCAGCCATTTCAGGAGAGAGGATGACTGTAGTACAGGAGAATACAGTCTATTGCTCCCTGTTATCAGCCATTTCAGGGGAGAGGATGACTGTAGGACAGGAGAATACAGTCTATTGCTCTCTGTTATCAGCCATTTCAGGGGAGAGGATTACTGTAGGACAGGAGAATACAGTCTATTGCCCCCTGTTATCAGCCATATCAGGGGAGAGGATGATTGTAGGACAGGAGAATACAGTCTATTACCCCCTGTTATTGGCGATTTCAGGGGAGAGGATGACTGTAGGACAGGAGAATACAGTCTATTGCCCCCTGTTATCAGCCATTTCAGGGGAGAGGATGACTGTAGGACAGGAGAATACAGTCTATTACTCCCTGTTATCGGCCATTTCAGGGGAGAGGATGACTGTAGGACAGGAGAATACAGTCTATTGCCCCTTGTTATCAGCCATTTCAGGGGAGAGGATGACTGTAGGACAGGAGAATACAGTCTATTGCCCCCTGTTATCAGCCATTTCAAGGGAGAGGATGACTGTATGACAGGAGAATAGAATCTATTGCCCCCTGTTATCAGCCATTTCAGGGGAGAGGATGACTGTAGGACAGGAGAATACAGTCTATTGCCCTCTGTTATCCGCCATTTCATGGGAGAGTATGACTGTAGGACAAGAGAATACAGTCTATTGCCCCCTGTTATCAGCCATTTCAGGGGGGAGGATGACTGTAGGACAGGAGAATACAATCTATTGCTCTCTGTTATCAGCCATTTCAGGGGAGAGGATGACTGTAGTGCAGGAGAATACAATCTATTGCCCCCTGTTATCAGCCATTTCAAGGGGGAGGATGACTGTAGGACAGGAGAATACAGACTATTGCCCCCTGTTATCAGCCATTTCAGAGGAGAGGATGACTGTAGGACAGGAGAATACAGTCTATTGCCCTCTGTTATCCGCCATTTCATGGGAGAGTATGACTGTAGGACAAGAGAATACAGTCTATTGCCCCCTGTTATCAGCCATTTCAGGGGGGAGGATGACTGTAGGACAGGAGAATACAGTCTATTGCCCCCTGTTATCAGCCATTTCAGGGGAGAGGATGACTGTAGTGCAGGAGAATACAACCTATTGCCCCCTGTTATCAGCCATTTCAAGGGGGAGGATGACTGTAGGACAGGAGAATACAGACTATTGCCCCCTGTTATCAGCCATTTCAGGGGAGAGGATGACTGTAGGACAGGAGAATACAATCTATTGCCTCCTGTTATCGGCCATTTTAGAGGAGAGGATGACTGTAGGACAGGAGAATACAGTCTATTGCCCCCTGTTATCAGCCATTTCAGGGGGGAGGATGACTGTAGGACAGGAGAATACAGTCTATTGCTCCCTGTTATCAGCCATTTCAGGGGAGAGGATGACTGTAGGACAGGAGAATACAGTCTATTGCCCTCTGTTATCAGCCATTTCAGGGGGGAGGATGACTGTAGGACAGGAGATTACAGTCTATTGATCCCTGTTATCGGCCATTTCAGGGGGGGAGAGGATGACTGTAGGACAGGAGAATAAAATCTATTGCTCTCTGTTATCAGCCATTTCAGGGGGGAGGATGACTGTAGGACAGGAGAATACAGTCTATTGCCCCCTGTTATCAGCCATTTCAGGGGAGAGGATGACTGTAGGACAGGAGAATACCATCTATTGCTCTCCTTTATCAGCCATTTCAGGGGGGAGAGATGACTGTAGGACAGGAGAATACAATCTATTGCTCTCCTTTATCAGCCATTTCAGGGGGGGAGGATGACTGTAGGACAGGAGAATACAATCTATTGCTCTCCTGTTATCAGCCATTTCAGGGGGAGGATGACTGTAGGACAGGAGAATACATCTATTGCTCTCCTTTATCAGCCATTTCAGGGGGGAGGATTACTGTAGGACAGGAGAATACAATCTATTGCTCCCTGTTATCAGCCATTTCAGGGGAGATGGATGACTGTAGGACAGGAGAATACAATCTATTGCTCCCTGTTATCAGCCATTTCAGGGGAGAGGATGACTGTAGGACAGGAGAATACAGTCTATTGCTCCCTGTTATCAGCCATTTCAGGGGAGAGGATGACTGTAGGACAGGAGAATACAGACTATTGCTCCCTGTTATCAG
Source organism: Bufo bufo (assembly GCF_905171765.1). Taxonomy (NCBI): domain Eukaryota; kingdom Metazoa; phylum Chordata; class Amphibia; order Anura; family Bufonidae; genus Bufo; species Bufo bufo. The sequence continues at coordinate 225,017,302 of NC_053395.1, read as the reverse complement.
CCATTTCAGGGGGGAGGATGACTGTAGGACAGGAGAATACAGACTATTGCCCCCTGTTATCAGCCATTTCAGAGGAGAGGATGACTGTAGGACAGGAGAATACAGTCTATTGCCCCCTGTTATCAGCCATTTCAGGGGAGAGGATGACTGTAGGACAGGAGATTACAGTATATTGATCCCTGTTATCGGCCATTTCAGGGGGGGAGAGGATGACTGTAGGACAGGAGAATACAGTATATTGATCCCTGTTATCGGCCATTTCAGGGGGGGAGAAGATGACTGTAGGACAGGAGAATACAATCTATTGCCCCCTGTTATTAGCCATTTCAGGGGAGAGGATGACTGTAGGACAGGAGAATACAGTCTATTGCTCCCTGTTATCAGCCATTTCAGGGGAGAGGATGACTGTAGGACAGGAGAATACAGTCTATTGCTCCCTGTTATTAGCCATTTCAGGGGAGAGGATTACTGTAGGATAGGAGAATACCGTCTATTGCCCCCTGTTATCAGCCATTTCAGGGGAGAGGATGACTGTAGGACAGGAGTATACAGTCTATTGATCCCTGTTATCGGCCATTTCAGGGGGGGGGGGGGGGGATGACTGTAGGACAGGAGAATACAGTCTATTGCCCCCTGTTATCAGCCATTTCAGGGGAGAGGATGACTGTAGGACAGGAGAATACAATCTATTGCCCCCTGTTATCAGCCATTTCAGGAGAGAGGATGACTGTAGTACAGGAGAATACAGTCTATTGCTCCCTGTTATCAGCCATTTCAGGGGAGAGGATGACTGTAGGACAGGAGAATACAGTCTATTGCTCTCTGTTATCAGCCATTTCAGGGGAGAGGATTACTGTAGGACAGGAGAATACAGTCTATTGCCCCCTGTTATCAGCCATATCAGGGGAGAGGATGATTGTAGGACAGGAGAATACAGTCTATTACCCCCTGTTATTGGCGATTTCAGGGGAGAGGATGACTGTAGGACAGGAGAATACAGTCTATTGCCCCCTGTTATCAGCCATTTCAGGGGAGAGGATGACTGTAGGACAGGAGAATACAGTCTATTGCCCCTTGTTATCAGCCATTTCAGGGGAGAGGATGACTGTAGGACAGGAGAATACAGTCTATTGCCCCCTGTTATCAGCCATTTCAGGGGAGAGGATGACTGTAGGACAGGAGAATACAGTCTATTGCCCCCTGTTATCAGCCATTTCAGGGGAGAGGATGACTGTAGGACAGGAGAATACAGTCTATTGCCCCTTGTTATCAGCCATTTCAGGGGAGAGGATGACTGTAGGACAGGAGAATACAGTCTATTGCTTCCTGTTATCAGCCATTTCAGGGGAGAGGATGACTGTAGGACAAGAGAATGCAGTCTATTGCTCCCTGTTATCAGCCATTTCAGGGGAGAGGATGACTGTAGGACAGGAGAATACAGTGTATTGCTCTCTGTTATCAGCCATTTCAGGGGAGAGGATGACTGTAGTGCAAGAGAATACAATCTATTGCTTCCTGTATCAGCCATTTCAGGGAAGAGGATGACTGTAGGACAGGAGAATACAGTCTATTACCCCCTGTTATCAGCCATTTCAGGGGAGAGGATGACTGTAGGACAGGAGAATACAGTCTATTGCTCCCTGTTATCAGCCATTTCAGGGGAGAGGATGACTGTAGAACAGGAGAATATAGTCTATTGCTCCATGTTATCAGCCATTTCAGGCGAGAGGATGACTGTAGGACAGGAGAATACAATCTATTGCCCCCTGTTATCAGCCATTTCAGGGGAGAGGATGACTGTAGGACAGGAGAATACAGTCTATTGCCCCCTGTTATTAGTCATTTCAGGGGAGAGGGTGACAATAGGACAGGAGAATACAATCTATTGCTCCCTGTTATCAGCCATTTCAGGGGGGAGGATGACTGTAGGACAGGAGAATAAAATCTATTGCTCTCTGTTATCAGCCATTTCAGGGGGGAGGATGACTGTAGGACAGGAGAATACAGTCTATTGCCCCCTGTTATCAGCCATTTCAGGGGAGAGGATGACTGTAGGACAGGAGATTACTGTCTATTGATCCCTGTTATCGGCCATTTCAGGGGGGGAGAGGATGACTGTAGGACAGGAGAATAAAATCTATTGCTCTCTGTTATCAGCCATTTCAGGGGGGAGGATGACTGTAGGACAGGAGAATACAATCTATTGCTCCCTGTTATCAGCCATTTCAGGGGAGAGAATGACTGTAGGACAGGAGAATACCATCTATTGCTCTCTGTTATCAGCCATTTCAGGGGGGAGGATGACTGTAGGACAGGAGAATACAATCTATTGCTCTCCTTTATCAGCCATTTCAGGGGGGAGGATGACTGTAGGACAGGAGAATACAATCTATTGCTCTCTGTTATCAGCCATTTCAGGGGGGAGGATGACTGAAGGACAGGAGAATACAGTCTATTGCTCCCTGTTATCAGCCATTTCAGGGGAGAGGATGACTGTAGGACAGGAGAATACAATCTATTGCTCCCTGTTATCAGCCATTTCAGGGGAGAGGATGACTGTAGGACAGGAGAATACAGTCTATTGCTCCCTGTTATCAGCCATTTCAGGGGGGAGGATGACTGTAGGACAGGAGAATACAGACTATTGCCCCCTGTTATCAGCCATTTCAGAGGAGAGGATGACTGTAGGACAGGAGAATACAGTCTATTGCCCCCTGTTATCAGCCATTTCAGGGGAGAGGATGACTGTAGGACAGGAGAATACAGTCTATTGATCCCTGTTATCGGCCATTTCAGGGGGGGAGAGGATGACTGTAGGACAGGAGAATACAGTATATTGATCCCTGTTATCGGCCATTTCAGGGGGGGAGAAGATGACTGTAGGACAGGAGAATACAATCTATTGCCCCCTGTTATTAGCCATTTCAGGGGAGAGGATGACTGTAGGACAGGAGAATACAGTCTATTGCTCCCTGTTATCAGCCATTTCAGGGGAGAGGATGACTGTAGGACAGGAGAATACAGTCTATTGCTCCCTGTTATCAGCCATTTCAGGGGAGAGGATGACTGTAGGACAGAAGAATACAGTCTATTGCCCCCTGTTATCAGCCATTTCAGGGGAGAGGATGACTGTAGGACAGGAGAATACAATCTATTGCCCCCTGTTATCAGCCATTTCAGGAGAGAGGATGACTGTAGGACAGGAGAATACAGTCTATTGCTCCCTGTTATCAGCCATTTCAGGGGAGAGGATGACTGTAGGACAGGAGAATACAGTCTATTGCTCTCTGTTATCAGCCATTTCAGGGGAGAGGATTACTGTAGGACAGGAGAATACAGTCTATTGCCCCCTGTTATCAGCCATATCAGGGGAGAGGATGATTGTAGGACAGGAGAATACAGTCTATTACCCCCTGTTATTGGCGATTTCAGGGGAGAGGATGACTGTAGGACAGGAGAATACAGTCTATTGCCCCCTGTTATCAGCCATTTCAGGGGAGAGGATGACTGTAGGACAGGAGAATACAGTCTATTACTCCCTGTTATCGGCCATTTCAGGGGAGAGGATGACTGTAGGACAGGAGAATACAGTCTATTGCCCCTTGTTATCAGCCATTTCAGGGGAGAGGATGACTGTAGGACAGGAGAATACAGTCTATTGCCCCCTGTTATCAGCCATTTCAGGGGAGAGGATGACTGTAGGACAGGAGAATACAGTCTATTGCCCCCTGTTATCAGCCATTTCAGGGGAGAGGATGACTGTAGGACAGGAGAATACAGTCTATTGCCCCTTGTTATCAGCCATTTCAGGGGAGAGGATGACTGTAGGACAGGAGAATACAGTCTATTGCTTCCTGTTATCAGCCATTTCAGGGGAGAGGATGACTGTAGGACAAGAGAATGCAGTCTATTGCTCCCTGTTATCAGCCATTTCAGGGGAGAGGATGACTGTAGGACAGGAGAATACAGTCTATTGCCCCCTGTTATCAGCCATTTCAGGGGGGAGGATGACTGTAGGACAGGAGAATACAGTCTATTGCCCCCTGTTATCAGACATTTCAGGGGAGAGGATGACTGTAGGACAGGAGAATACAGTCTATTGCCCCCTGTTATCAGCCATTTCAGGGGAGAGGGTGACTGTAGGACCGGAGAATACAGTCTATTGCTCCCTGTCATCAGCCATTTCAGGGGAGAGGGTGACTGTAGGACCGGAGAATACAGTCTATTGCTCTCTGTTATCAGACATTTCAGGGGAGAGGATGACTGTAGGACAGGAGAATACAGGCTATTGCTCCCTGTTATCAGCCATTTCAGGGGAGAGGATGACTGTAGTGCAGGAGAATACAATCTATTGCTCCCTGTTATCAGCCATTTCAGGGGAGAGGATGACTGTAGGACAGGAGAATACAGTGTATTGCTCTCTGTTATCAGCCATTTCAGGGGAGAGGATGACTGTAGTGCAAGAGAATACAATCTATTGCTTCCTGTATCAGCCATTTCAGGGAAGAGGATGACTGTAGGACAGGAGAATACAGTCTATTACCCCCTGTTATCAGCCATTTCAGGGGAGAGGATGACTGTAGGACAGGAGAATACAGTCTATTGCTCCCTGTTATCAGCCATTTCAGGGGAGGGGATGACTGTAGAACAGGAGAATATAGTCTATTGCTCCATGTTATCAGCCATTTCAGGCGAGAGGATGACTGTAGGACAGGAGAATACAATCTATTGCCCCCTGTTATCAGCCATTTCAGGGGAGAGGATGACTGTAGGACAGGAGAATACAGTCTATTGCCCCCTGTTATTAGTCATTTCAGGGGAGAGGGTGACAATAGGACAGGAGAATACAATCTATTGCTCCCTGTTATCAGCCATTTCAGGGGGGAGGATGACTGTAGGACAGGAGAATACAGTCTATTGCTCCCTGTTATCAGCCATTTCAGGGGAGAGGATGACTGTAGGACAGTAGAATACAATCTATTGCCCCCTGTTATCAGACATTTCAGGGGAGAGGATGACTGTAGTGCAAGAGAATACAATCTATTGCCCCCTGTTATCAGCCATTTTAGGGGAGAGGATGACTGTAGGATAGGAGAATACAATCTATTGCTCCCTGTTATCAGCCATTTCAGGGGAGAGGATGACTGTAGGACAGGAGAATACAGTCCATTGCCCCCTGTTATCAGCCATTTCAGGGGAGAGGATGACTGTAGGACAGTAGAATACAATCTATTGCCCCCTGTTATCAGACATTTCAGGGGAGAGGATGACTGTAGTGCAGGAGAATACAATCTAGTGCCCCCTGTTATCAGCCATTTCAGGGGGGAGAATGACTGTAGGACAGGAGAATACCGTCTATTGCCCCCTGTTATCAGCCATTTCAGGGGAGAGGATGACTGTAGGACAGGAGAATACAGTCTATTGCCCCCTATTATCAGCCATTTCAGGGGAGAGGATGACTGTAAGACAGTAGAATACAGTCTATTGCTCCCTGTTATCAGCCATTTCAGGGGGGGAGAGGATGACTGTAAGACAGGAGAATACAGTCTATTGCCCCCTGTTATCAGCCATTTCAGGGGAGAGGATGACTGTAGGACAGGAGAATACAATCTATTGCCCCCTGTTATCAGCCATTTCAGGAGAGAGGTTGACTGTAGGACAGGAGAATACAGTCTATTGCTCCCTGTTATCAGCCATTTCAGGGGAGAGGATGACTGTAAGACAGTAGAATACAGTCTATTGCTCCCTGTTATCAGCCATTTCTGGGGAGAGGATGACTGTAGGACAGGAGAATACAGTCTATTGCCCCCTGTTATCAGCCATTTCAGGGGGGGGGAGAGGATGACTGTAGGACAGGAGAATACAATCTATTGCCCCCGTTATCAGCCATTTCAGAGGAGAGGATGACTGTAGGACAGGAGAATACAGTCTATTGCTCCCTGTTATCAGCCATTTCAGGGGAGAAGATGACTGTAGGACAGGAGAATACAGTCTATTGCTCTCTGTTATCAGCCATTTCAGGGGAGAGAATTACTGTAGGACAGGAGAATACAGTCTATTGCCCCCTGTTATCAGCCATATCAGGGGAGAGGATGACTGTAGGACAGGAGAATACAGTCTATTACCCCCTGTTATCGGCCATTTCAGGGGAGAGGATGACTGTAGGACAGGAGAATACAGTCTATTGCCCCCTGTTATTAGCCATTTCAGGGGAGAGGATGACTGTAGGACAGGAGAATACAGTCTATTGCCCCCTGTTATCAGCCATTTCAGGGGAGAGGATGACTGTAGGACAGGAGAATACAGTCTATTGCCCCCTGTTATCAGCCATTTCAGGGGAGAGGATGACTGTAGGACAGGAGAATACAGTCTATTGCCCCCTGTTATCAGCCATTTCAGGCTGGAGAGGATGACTGTAGGACAGGAGAATACAATCTATTGCTCCCTGTTATCAGCCATTTCAGGGGAGAGGATGACTGTAGGACAGGAGAATACAGTCTATTGCTCCCTGTTATCAGCCATTTCAGGGGAGAGGATGACTGTAGGACAGGAGAATACAGTCTATTGCCCCCTGTTATCAGCCATTTCAGGGGAGAGGATGACTGTAGGACAGGAGAATACAGTCTATTGCCCCCTGTTATCAGCCATTTCAGGCTGGAGAGGATGACTGTAGGACAGGAGAATACAATCTATTGCTCCCTGTTATCAGCCATTTCAGGGGAGAGGATGACTGTAGGACAGGAGAATAAAATCTATTGCTCTCTGTTATCAGCCATTTCAGGGGGGAGGATGACTGTAGGACAGGAGAATACAATCTATTGCTCCCTGTTATCAGCCATTTCAGGGGAGAGAATGACTGTAGGACAGGAGAATACCATCTATTGCTCTCTGTTATCAGCCATTTCAGGGGGGAGGATGACTGTAGGACAGGAGAATACAATCTATTGCTCTCCTTTATCAGCCATTTCAGGGGGGAGGATGACTGTAGGACAGGAGAATACAATCTATTGCTCTCTGTTATCAGCCATTTCAGGGGGGAGGATGACTGAAGGACAGGAGAATACAGTCTATTGCTCCCTGTTATCAGCCATTTCAGGGGAGAGGATGACTGTAGGACAGGAGAATACAATCTATTGCTCCCTGTTATCAGCCATTTCAGGGGAGAGGATGACTGTAGGACAGGAGAATACAGTCTATTGCTCCCTGTTATCAGCCATTTCAGGGGGGAGGATGACTGTAGGACAGGAGAATACAGACTATTGCCCCCTGTTATCAGCCATTTCAGAGGAGAGGATGACTGTAGGACAGGAGAATACAGTCTATTGCCCCCTGTTATCAGCCATTTCAGGGGAGAGGATGACTGTAGGACAGGAGATTACAGTCTATTGATCCCTGTTATCGGCCATTTCAGGGGGGGAGAGGATGACTGTAGGACAGGAGAATACAGTATATTGATCCCTGTTATCGGCCATTTCAGGGGGGGAGAGGATGACTGTAGGACAGGAGAATACAATCTATTGCCCCCTGTTATTAGCCATTTCAGGGGAGAGGATGACTGTAGGACAGGAGAATACAGTCTATTGCTCCCTGTTATCAGCCATTTCAGGGGAGAGGATGACTGTAGGACAGGAGAATACAGTCTATTGCTCCCTGTTATCAGCCATTTCAGGGGAGAGGATGACTGTAGGACAGAAGAATACAGTCTATTGCCCCCTGTTATCAGCCATTTCAGGGGAGAGGATGACTGTAGGACAGGAGAATACAATCTATTGCCCCCTGTTATCAGCCATTTCAGGAGAGAGGATGACTGTAGTACAGGAGAATACAGTCTATTGCTCCCTGTTATCAGCCATTTCAGGGGAGAGGATGACTGTAGGACAGGAGAATACAGTCTATTGCTCTCTGTTATCAGCCATTTCAGGGGAGAGGATGACTGTAGGACAGGAGAATACAGTCTATTGCCCCCTGTTATCAGCCATTTCAGGGGAGAGGATGACTGTAGGACAGGAGAATACAGTCTATTGCCCCCTGTTATTGGCGATTTCAGGGGAGAGGATGACTGTAGGACAGGAGAATACAGTCTATTGCCCCCTGTTATCAGCCATTTCAGGGGAGAGGATGACTGTAGGACAGGAGAATACAGTCTATTACTCCCTGTTATCGGCCATTTCAGGGGAGAGGATGACTGTAGGACAGGAGAATACAGTCTATTGCCCCTTGTTATCAGCCATTTCAGGGGAGAGGATGACTGTAGGACAGGAGAATACAGTCTATTGCCCCCTGTTATCAGCCATTTCAGGGGAGAGGATGACTGTAGGACAGGAGAATACAGTCTATTGCCCCCTGTTATCAGCCATTTCAGGGGAGAGGATGACTGTAGGACAGGAGAATACAGTCTATTGCCCCTTGTTATCAGCCATTTCAGGGGAGAGGATGACTGTAGGACAGGAGAATACAGTCTATTGCTTCCTGTTATCAGCCATTTCAGGGGAGAGGATGACTGTAGGACAAGAGAATGCAGTCTATTGCTCCCTGTTATCAGCCATTTCAGGGGAGAGGATGACTGTAGGACAGGAGAATACAGTCTATTGCCCCCTGTTATCAGCCATTTCAGGGGGGAGGATGACTGTAGGACAGGAGAATACAGTCTATTGCCCCCTGTTATCAGACATTTCAGGGGAGAGGATGACTGTAGGACAGGAGAATACAGTCTATTGCCCCCTGTTATCAGCCATTTCAGGGGAGAGGGTGACTGTAGGACCGGAGAATACAGTCTATTGCTCCCTGTCATCAGCCATTTCAGGGGAGAGGGTGACTGTAGGACCGGAGAATACAGTCTATTGCTCTCTGTTATCAGACATTTCAGGGGAGAGGATGACTGTAGGACAGGAGAATACAGGCTATTGCTCCCTGTTATCAGCCATTTCAGGGGAGAGGATGACTGTAGTGCAGGAGAATACAATCTATTGCTCCCTGTTATCAGCCATTTCAGGGGAGAGGATGACTGTAGGACAGGAGAATACAGTGTATTGCTCTCTGTTATCAGCCATTTCAGGGGAGAGGATGACTGTAGTGCAAGAGAATACAATCTATTGCTTCCTGTATCAGCCATTTCAGGGAAGAGGATGACTGTAGGACAGGAGAATACAGTCTATTACCCCCTGTTATCAGCCATTTCAGGGGAGAGGATGACTGTAGGACAGGAGAATACAGTCTATTGCTCCCTGTTATCAGCCATTTCAGGGGAGGGGATGACTGTAGAACAGGAGAATATAGTATATTGCTCCATGTTATCAGCCATTTCAGGCGAGAGGATGACTGTAGGACAGGAGAATACAATCTATTGCCCCCTGTTATCAGCCATTTCAGGGGAGAGGATGACTGTAGGACAGGAGAATACAGTCTATTGCCCCCTGTTATTAGTCATTTCAGGGGAGAGGGTGACAATAGGACAGGAGAATACAATCTATTGCTCCCTGTTATCAGCCATTTCAGGGGGGAGGATGACTGTAGGACAGGAGAATACAGTCTATTGCTCCCTGTTATCAGCCATTTCAGGGGAGAGGATGACTGTAGGACAGTAGAATACAATCTATTGCCCCCTGTTATCAGACATTTCAGGGGAGAGGATGACTGTAGTGCAAGAGAATACAATCTATTGCCCCCTGTTATCAGCCATTTTAGGGGAGAGGATGACTGTAGGATAGGAGAATACAATCTATTGCTCCCTGTTATCAGCCATTTCAGGGGAGAGGATGACTGTAGGACAGGAGAATACAGTCCATTGCCCCCTGTTATCAGCCATTTCAGGGGAGAGGATGACTGTAGGACAGGAGAATACAGTCTATTGCCCCCTGTTATCAGCCATTTCAGGGGAGAGGATGACTGTAGGACAGGAGAATACAATCTATTGCCCCCTGTTATCAGCCATTTCAGGGGGGAGAATGACTGTAGGACAGGAGAATACCGTCTATTGCCCCCTGTTATCAGCCATTTCAGGGGAGAGGATGACTGTAGGACAGGAGAATACAGTCTATTGCCCCCTATTATCAGCCATTTCAGGGGAGAGGATGACTGTAAGACAGTAGAATACAGTCTATTGCTCCCTGTTATCAGCCATTTCAGGGGGGGAGAGGATGACTGTAAGACAGGAGAATACAGTCTATTGCCCCCTGTTATCAGCCATTTCAGGGGAGAGGATGACTGTAGGACAGGAGAATACAATCTATTGCCCCCTGTTATCAGCCATTTCAGGAGAGAGGTTGACTGTAGGACAGGAGAATACAGTCTATTGCTCCCTGTTATCAGCCATTTCAGGGGAGAGGATGACTGTAAGACAGTAGAATACAGTCTATTGCTCCCTGTTATCAGCCATTTCTGGGGAGAGGATGACTGTAGGACAGGAGAATACAGTCTATTGCCCCCTGTTATCAGCCATTTCAGGGGGGGGGAGAGGATGACTGTAGGACAGGAGAATACAATCTATTGCCCCCGTTATCAGCCATTTCAGAGGAGAGGATGACTGTAGGACAGGAGAATACAGTCTATTGCTCCCTGTTATCAGCCATTTCAGGGGAGAAGATGACTGTAGGACAGGAGAATACAGTCTATTGCTCTCTGTTATCAGCCATTTCAGGGGAGAGAATTACTGTAGGACAGGAGAATACAGTCTATTGCCCCCTGTTATCAGCCATATCAGGGGAGAGGATGACTGTAGGACAGGAGAATACAGTCTATTACCCCCTGTTATCGGCCATTTCAGGGGAGAGGATGACTGTAGGACAGGAGAATACAGTCTATTGCCCCCTGTTATTAGCCATTTCAGGGGAGAGGATGACTGTAGGACAGGAGAATACAGTCTATTGCCCCCTGTTATCAGCCATTTCAGGGGAGAGGATGACTGTAGGACAGGAGAATACAGTCTATTGCCCCCTGTTATCAGCCATTTCAGGGGAGAGGATGACTGTAGGACAGGAGAATACAGTCTATTGCCCCCTGTTATCAGCCATTTCAGGCTGGAGAGGATGACTGTAGGACAGGAGAATACAATCTATTGCTCCCTGTTATCAGCCATTTCAGGGGAGAGGATGACTGTAGGACAGGAGAATACAGTCTATTGCTCCCTGTTATCAGCCATTTCAGGGGAGAGGATGACTGTAGGACAGGAGAATACAGTCTATTGCCCCCTGTTATCAGCCATTTCAGGGGAGAGGATGACTGTAGGACAGGAGAATACAGTCTATTGCCCCCTGTTATCAGCCATTTCAGGGGGGAGGATGACTGTAGGACAGGAGAATACAATCTATTGCTCCCTGTTATCAGCTATTTCAGGGGAGAAGATGACTGTAGGACAGAAGAATACAGCCTTTTGCTCCCAGTTATCAGCCATTTCAGGGGAGAGGATGACTGTAGGACAGGAGAATACAATCTATTGTCCCCTGTTATCAGCCATTTCAGGAGAGAGGATGACTGTAGGACAGGAGAATACAATCTATTGCTCCCTGTTATCAGCCATTTCAGGGGAGAGGATGACTGTAGGACAGGAGAATACAGTCTATTGCCCCCTGTTATCAGCCATTTCAGGGGAGAGGATGACTGTAGGAGAGGAGAATACAGTCTGTTGCTCCCTGTTATCAGCCATTTCAGGGGAGAGGATGACTGTAGGACAGGAGAATACAGTCTATTGCTCCCTGTTATCAGCCATGTTATCAGCCATTTCAGGGGAGAGAATGACTGTAGTACAGGGGAATACAGTCTATTGCTCCCTGTTATCAGCCATTTCAGGGGAGAGGATGACTGTAGGACATCAGAATACAATCTATTGTCCCCTGTTATCAGCCATTTCAGGGGGGAGGATGACTGTAGGACAGGAGAATACAATCTATTGTCCCCTGTTATCAGCCATTTCAGGGGAGAGGATGACTGTAGAACAGGAGAATACAGTCTATTGCTCCCTGTTATCAGCCATTTCAGGGGGGAGGATGACTGTAGGACAGGAGAATGCAATCTATTGCTCCCTGTTATCAGCCATTTCAGGGGAGAGAATGACTGTAGGACAGGAGAATACAGTCTATTGCTCCCTGTTATCAGCCATTTCAGGGGAGAGGATGACTATAGGACAGGAGAATACAATCTATTGTCCCCTGTTATCAGCCATTTCAGGGGAGAGGATGACTGTAGGACAGGAGAATACAATCTATTGTCCCCTGTTATCAGCCATTTCAGGGGAGAGGATGACTGTAGAACAGGAGAATACAGTCTATTGCCCCCTGTTATCAGCCATTTCAGGGGAGAGGATGACTGTAGGACAGGAGAATACAGTCTATTGCTCCCTGTTATCAGCCATGTCAGGGGTAAGGATGACTGTAGGACAGGAGAATACAGTCTATTGCCCCCTGTTATCAGCCATTTCAGGGGAGAGGATGACTGTAGGACAGGAGAATACAGTCTATTGCTACCTGTTATAAGCCATTTCAGGGGAGAGGATGACTGTAGGACAGGAGAATACAGTCTATTGCTTCCTGTTATAAGCCATTTCAGGGAAGAGAATGACTGTAGGACAGGAGAATACAGTCTATTGCTCCCTGTTATCAGCCATTTCAGGGGAGAGGATGACTGTAGGACAGGAGAATACAGTCTATTGCCCCCTGTTATCAGCCATTTCAGGGGGGAGGATGACCGTAGGACAGGAGAATACAGTCTATTGCCCCCTGTTATCAGACATTTCAGGGGAGAGGATGACTGTAGGACAGGAGAATACAGTCTACTGCCCCCTGTTATCAGCCATTTCAGGGGAGAGGATGACTGTAGGACAGAAGAATACAATCTATTGCCCCCTGTTATCAGCCATTTCAGAGGAGAGGATGACTGTAGGACAGGAGAATACAGTCTATTGCCTCCTGTTATCAGACATTTCAGGGGAGAGGATGATTGTAGAACAGGAGAATACAATCTATTGCCCCCTGTTATCAGCCATTTTAGGGGAGAGGATGACTGGAGGACAGGAGAATACAGTCTATTGCTCCATGTTATCAGCCATTTCAGGGGAGAGGGTGACTGTAGGACAGGAGAATACAGTCTTTTGCTCCATGTTATCAGCCATTTCAGGGGAGAGGATGACTGTAGGACAGGAGAATACAGTCTATTGCTCTATGTTAGGGCTCTTTCACACCTGCGTTGTTGTCTTCCGGCATAGAGTTCCGTCGTCGGGGCTCTATGCCGGAAGAATCCTGATCAGGATTATCCTAATGCATTCTGAATGGAGAGAAATCCGTTCAGGATGCATCAGGATGTCTTCAGTTCCGGAACGGAACGTTTTTTGGCCGGAGAAAATACCGCAGCATGCTGCGCTTTTTGCTCCGGCCAAAAATCCGGAACACTTGCCGCAAGGCCAGATCCGGAATTAATGCCCATTGAAAGGCATTGATCCGGATCCGGCCTTAAGCTAAACGTCGTTTCGGCGCATTGCCGCATCCGACATTTAGCTTTTTCAGAGTGGTTACCATGGCTGCCGGGACGCTAAAGTCCTGGCAGCCATGGTAAAGTGTAGTGGGGAGCGGGGAGCAGTGTACTTACCGTCCGTGCGGCTCCCCGGGCGCTCCAGAGTGACGTCAGGGCGCCCCAAGCGCATGGATCATGTGATCACATGGATCACGTCATCCATGCGCATGGGGCGCTCTGACGTCATTCTGGAGCGCCCGGGGAGCCGCACGGACTGTAAGTATACCGCTCCCCCGCTCCCCACTACTACTATGGCAACCAGGACTTTAATAGCGTCCTGGGTGCCATAGTAACACTGAAAGCATTTGGAAGACGGTTCCGTCTTCAAATGCTTTCAGTACACTTGCGTTTTTCCGGATCCGGAGTGTAATTCCGGCAAGTGGAGTACACGCCGGATCCGGACAACGCAAGTGTGAAAGAGGCCTTATCAGCCATTTCCGGGGAGAGGATGACTGTAGGACAGGAAAATACAGGCTATTGCCCCCCTGTTATCAGCCATTTCAGGAGAGAGGATGACTGTAGGACAGGAGAATACAGTCTATTGCTCCATGTTATCAGCCATTTCAGGGGAGAGGATGACTGTAGGACAGGAGAATACAGTCTATTGCTCCCTGTTATCAGCCATTGCAGGGGAGAGGATGACTGTAGGACAGGAGAATACAGTCTATTGCTCCCTGTTATCAGCCATTTCAGGGGAGAGGATGACTGTAGGACAGGAGAATACAGTCTATTGCCCCCTGTTATCAGCCATTTCAGGGGAGAGGATGACTGTAGGACAGGAGAATACAATCTATTGCCCCTGTTATCAGCTATTTCAGGGGAGAGGATGACTGTAGGACAGGAGAATACAGTCTATTACCCCCTGTTATCAGCCATTGCAGGGGAGAGGGTGACTGTAGGACAGGAGAATACAGTCTATTGCCCCCTGTTATCAGCCATTTCAGGGGAGAGGATGACTGTAGGACAGGAGAATACAGTCTATTGCCCCCTGTTATCAGCCATTTCAGGGGAGAGGATGACTGTAGGACAGGAGAATACAGTCTATTGCCCCCTGTTATCAGCCATTTCAGGGGAGAGGATGACTGTAGGACAGGAGAATACAGTCTATTGCTCCCTGTTATCAGCCATTTCAGGGGAGAGGATGACTGTAGGACAGGAGAATACAGTCTATTGCTCCCTGTTATCAGCCATTTCAGGGGGGAGGATGACTGTAGGACAGGAGAATACAATCTATTGCCCCTGTTATCAGCCATTTCAGGGGAGACGATGACTGTAGGACAGGAGAATACAGTCTATTACCCCCTGTTATTAGCCATTTCAGGGGAGAGGATGACTGTAGGACAGGAGAATACAGTCTATTGCCCCCTGTTATCAGACATTTCAGGGGAGAGGATGACTGTAGGACAGGAGAATACAGTCTATTGCCCCCTGTTATCAGCCATTTCAGGGGAGAGGATGACTGTAGGACAGGAGAATACCATCTATTGCCCCTGTTATCATCCATTTCAGGGGAGAGGATGACTGTAGGACAAGAGAATACAGTCTATTGCCCCCTGTTATCAGCCATTTCAGGGGAGAGGATGACTGTAGGACAGGAGAATACAGTATATTGCCCCCTGTTATCAGCCATTTCAGGGAGAGGATGACTGTAGGACAGGAGAATACAGTCTATTGCTCCCTGTTATCAGCCATTTCAGGGGAGAGGATGACTGTAGGACAGGAGAATACAGTCTATTGCCCCCTGTTATCAGCCATTTCAGGTGAGAAGATGACTGTAGGACAGGAGAATACAGTCTATTGCTCCCTGTTATCAGCCATTTCAGAGGAGAGGATGACTGTAGGACAGGAGAATACAGTCTATTGCCCCCTGTTATCAGCCATTTCAGGGGAGAGGATGACTGTAGGACAGGAGAATACAGTTTATTGCCCCCTGTTATCAGCAATTTCAGGGGAGAGGATGACTATAGGACAGGAGAATACAATCTATTGCTCCCTGTTATTAGCCATTTCAGGGGAGAGGATGACTGTAGGACAGGAGAATACAATCTATTCCCCCCTGTTATCAGCCATTTCAGGGGAGAGGATGACTGTAGGACAGGAGAATACAGTCTATTGCCCCCTGTTATCAGCCATTTCAGGGGAGAGGATTACTGTATTACAGGAGAATACGGTCTATTGCCCCTTGTTGTCAGCCATTTCAGGGGAGAGGATGACTGTAGTGCAGGAGAATACAATCTATTGCCCCCTGTTATCAGCCATTTCAGGGGAGAGGATGACTGTAGGATAGGAGAATACAATCTATTGCTCCCTGTTATCAGCCATTTCAGGGGAGAGGATGACTGTAGGACAGGAGAATACAGTCCATTGCCCCCTGTTATCAGCCATTTCAGGGGAGAGGATGACTGTAGGACAGGAGAATACAGTCTATTGCCCTCTGTTATCCGCCATTTCATGGGAGAGGATGACTGTAGGACAGGAGAATACAGTCTATTGCTCCCTGTTATCAGCCATTTCAGGGGGGAGGATGACTGTAGGACAGGAGAATACAATCTATTGCTCTCTGTTATCAGCCATTTCAGGGGAGATGATGACTGTAGTGCAGGAGAATACAATCTGTTGCCCCCTGTTATCAGCCATTTCAGGGGGGAGGATGACTGTAGGACAGGAGAATACAGACTATTGCCCCCTGTTATCAGCCATTTCAGTGGAGAGGATGACTGTAGGACAGGAGAATACAATCTATTGTCCCTTTGTTATCAGCCATTTCAGGGGAGAGGATGACTGTAGGACAGGAGAATACAGTCTATTGCCCTCTGTTATCCGCCATTTCATGGGAGAGGATGACTGTAGGACAGGAGAATACAGTCTATTGCTCCCTGTTATCAGCCATTTCAGGGGAGAGGATGACTGTAGGACAGGAGAATACAGTCTATTGCCCCCTGTTATCAGCCATTTCAGGGGAGAGGATGACTGTAGGACAGGAGAATACCATCTATTGCTCTCTGTTATCAGCCATTTCAGGGGGGAGGATGACTGTAGGACAGGAGAATACAATCTATTGCTCTCTGTTATCAGCCATTTCAGGGGGGAGGATGACTGTAGGACAGGAGAATACAATCTATTGCTCTCTGTTATCAGCCATTTCAGGGGGGAGAATGACTGTAGGACAGGAGAATACAGTCTATTGCTCCCTGTTATCAGCCATTTCAGGGGAGAGGATGACTGTAGGACAGGAGAATCCAATCTATTGCTCCCTGTTATCAGCCATTTCAGGGGAGAGGATGACTGTAGGACAGGAGAATACAGTCTATTGCTCCCTGTTATCAGCCATTTCAGGGGGGAGGATGACTGTAGGACAGGAGAATACAGACAATTGCCCCCTGTTATCAGCCATTTCAGAGGAGAGGATGACTGTAGGACAGGAGAATACAGTCTATTGCTCCCTGTTATCAGCCATTTCAGGGGAGAGGATGACTGTAGGACAGGAGAATACAGTCTATTGCCTCCTGTTATCAGCCATTTCAGGGGAGAGGATGACTGTAGGACAGGAGAATACAGTCTATTGCTCCCTGTTATCAGCCATTTCAGGGGAGAGGATGACTGTAGTACAGGAGAATACAGTCTATTGCCCCCTGTTATCAGACATTTCAGGGGAGAGGATGACTGTAGGACAGGAGATTACAGTCTATTGATCCCTGTTATCGGCCATTTCAGGGGGGGAGAGGATGACTGTAGGACAGGAGAATACAGTCTATTGATCCCTGTTATCGGCCATTTCAGGGGCGGAGAAGATGACTGTAGGACAGGAGAATACAGTCTATTGCCCCCTGTTATTAGCCATTTCAGGGGAGAGGATGACTGTAGGACAGGAGAATACAATCTATTGCTCTCTGTTATCAGCCATTTCAGGGGGGAGGATGACTGTAGGACAGGAGAATACAATCTATTGCTCCCTGTTATCAGCCATTTCAGGGGAGAGGATGACTGTAGGACAGGAGAATACAGTCTATTGCTCCCTGTTATCAGCCATTTCAGGGGGGAGGATGACTGTAGGACAGGAGAATACAGACAATTGCCCCCTGTTATCAGCCATTTCAGAGGAGAGGATGACTGTAGGACAGGAGAATACAGTCTATTGCTCCCTGTTATCAGCCATTTCAGGGGAGAGGATGACTGTAGGACAGGAGAATACAGTCTATTGCCTCCTGTTATCAGCCATTTCAGGGGAGAGGATGACTGTAGGACAGGAGAATACAGTCTATTGCTCCCTGTTATCAGCCATTTCAGGGGAGAGGATGACTGTAGGACAGGAGAATACAGTCTATTGCCTCCTGTTATCAGCCATTTCAGGGGAGAGGATGACTGTAGGACAGGAGAATACAGTCTATTGCCTCCTGTTATCAGCCATTTCAGGGGAGAGGAGGACTGTAGGACAGGAGAATACAATCTATTGCTTCCTGTTATCAGCCATTTCAGGGGAGAGGATGACTGTAGGACAGGAGAATACAGTCTATTGCTCCCTGTTATCAGCCATTTCAGGGGAGAGGATGACTGTAGTACAGGAGAATACAGTCTATTGCCCCCTGTTATCAGACATTTCAGGGGAGAGGATGACTGTAGGACAGGAGATTACAGTCTATTGATCCCTGTTATCGGCCATTTCAGGGGGGGAGAGGATGACTGTAGGACAGGAGAATACAGTCTATTGATCCCTGTTATCGGCCATTTCAGGGGCGGAGAAGATGACTGTAGGACAGGAGAATACAGTCTATTGCCCCCTGTTATTAGCCATTTCAGGGGAGAGGATGACTGTAGGACAGGAGAATACAGTCTATTGCTCTCTGTTATCAGCCATTTCAGGGGAGAGGATGACTGTAGGACAGGAGAATACAGTCTATTGCTCCCTGTTATCAGCCATTTCAGGGGGAGGATGACTGTAGGACAGGAGAATACAGTCTATTGCTCCCTGTTATCAGCCATTTCAGGGGAGAGGATGACTGTAGGACAGGAGATTACAGTCTATTGATCCCTGTTATCGGCCATTTCAGGGGGGGAGAGGATGACTGTAGGACAGGAGAATACAGTCTATTGCTCCCTGTTATTAGCCATTTCAGGGGAGAGGATTACTGTAGGACAGGAGAATACCGTCTATTGCCCCCTGTTATCAGCCATTTCAGGGGAGAGGATGACTGTAGGACAGGAGAATACAGTCTATTGCCCCCTGTTATCAGCCATTTCAGGGGAGAGGATGACTGTAGGACAGGAGAATACAATCTATTGCCCCCTGTTATCAGCCATTTCAGGAGAGAGGATGACTGTAGTACAGGAGAATACAGTCTATTGCTCCCTGTTATCAGCCATTTCAGGGGAGAGGATGACTGCAGGACAGGAGAATACGGTCTATTGCACCCTGTTATCAGCCATTTCAGAGGAGAGGATGACTGTAGGACAGGAGAATACAGTCTATTGCTCTCTGTTATCAGCCATTTCAGGGGAGAGGATTACTGTAGGACAGGAGAATACAGTCTATTGTTCTCTGTTATCAGCCATATCAGGGGAGAGGATGACTGCAGGACAGGAGAATACAGTCTATTACCCCCTGTTATTGGCCATTTCAGGGGAGAGGATGACTGTAGGACAGGAGAATACAGTCTATTGCCCCCTGTTATCAGCCATTTCAGGGGAGAGGATGACTGTAGGACAGGAGAATACAGTCTATTGCCCCTTGTTATCAGCCATTTCAGGGGAGAGGATGACTGTAGGACAGGAGAATACAGTCTATTGCCCCCTGTTATCAGCCATTTCAGGGGAGAGGATGACTGTAGGACAGGAGAATACAGTCTATTGCCCCCTGTTATCAGCCATTTCAGGGGAGAGGATGACTGTAGGACAGGAGAATACAGTCTATTGCCCCCTGTTATCAGCCATTTCAGGGGAGAGGATGACTGTAGGACAGGAGAATACAGTCTATTGCCCCCTGTTATCAGCCATTTCATGGGAGAGGATGACTGTAGGACAGGAGAATACAGTCTATTGCTTCCTGTTATCAGCCATTTCAGGGGAGAGGATGACTGTAGGACAGGAGAATGCAGTCTATTGCTCCCTGTTATCAGCCATTTCAGGGGAGAGGATGACTGTAGGACAGGAGAATACAGTCTATTGCCCCTGTTATCAGCCATTTCCGGGGGGGAGGATGACTGTAGGACAGGAGAATACAGTCTATTGCCCCCTGTTATCAGACATTTCAGGGGAGAGGATGACTGTAGGACAGGAGAATACAGTCTATTGCCCCCTGTTATCAGCCATTTCAGGGGAGAGGGTGACTGTAGGACAGGAGAATACAGTCTATTGCTCCCTGTCATCAGCCATTTCAGGGGAGAGGGTGACTGTAGGACCGGAGAATACAGTCTATTGCTCTCTGTTATCAGACATTTCAGGGGAGAGGATGACTGTAGGACAGGAGAATACAGGCTATTGCTCCCTGTTATCAGCCATTTCAGGGGAGAGGATGACTGTAGTGCAGGAGAATACAATCTATTGCTCCCTGTTATCAGCCATTTCAGGGGAGAGGATGACTGTAGGACAGGAGAATACAGTCTATTACCCCCTGTTATCAGCCATTTCAGGGGAGAGGATGACTGTAGGACAGGAGAATACAGTCTATTGCTCCCTGTTATCAGCCATTTCAGGGGAGAGGATGACTGTAGGACAGGAGAATACAGTCTATTGCCCCCTGTTATTAGTCATTTCAGGGGAGAGGATGACTGTAGTGCAGGAGAATACAATCTATTGCTCCCTGTTATCAGCCATTTCAGGGGAGAGGATGACTGTAGGACAGGAGAATACAATCTATTGCTCCCTGTTATCAGCCATTTCAGGGGAGAGGATGACTGTAGGACAGGAGAATACAGTCTATTGCCCCCTGTTATCAGCCATTTCAGGGGAGAGGATGACTGTAGGACAGGAGAATACAGTCTATTGCTCCCTGTTATCAGCCATTTCAGGGGGGAGGATGACTGTAGGACAGTAGAATACAATCTATTGCCCCCTGTTATCAGACATTTCAGGGGAGAGGATGACTGTAGTGCAGGAGAATACAATCTATTGCCCCCTGTTATCAGCCATTTCAGGGGAGAGGATGACTGTAGGATAGGAGAATACAATCTATTGCTCCCTGTTATCAGCCATTTCAGGGGAGAGGATGACTGTAGGACAGGAGAATACAGTCCATTGCCCCCTGTTATCAGCCATTTCAGGGGAGAGGATGACTGTAGGACAGTAGAATACAATCTATTGCCCCCTGTTCTCAGACATTTCAGGGGAGAGGATGACTGTAGTGCAGGAGAATACAATCTATTGCCCCCTGTTATCAGCCATTTCAGGGGGGAGGATGACTGTAGGACAGGAGAATACAGTCTATTGCTTCCTGTTATCAGCCATTTCAGGGGAGAGGATGACTGTAGGACAGGAGAATACAGTCTATTGCCCCCTGTTATCAGCCATTTCAGGGGAGAGAATGACTGTAGGACAGGAGAATATAGTCTATTGCTCCATGTTATCAGCCATTTCAGGGGAGAGGATGACTGTAGGACAGGAGAATATAGTCTATTGCCCCCTGTTATTAGCCATTTCAGGGAAGAGGATGACTGTAGGACAGGAGAATACAGTCTATTGTCCCCTGTTATCAGACATTTCAGAGGAGAGGATGACTGTAGGGCAGGAGAATACAGTCTATTGCTCCCTGTTATCAGCCATTTCAGGGGAGAGGATGACTGTAGGACAGGAGAATACAGTCTTTTGCTCCCTGTTATCAGCCATTTCAGGGGAGAGGATGACTGTAGTACAGGAGAATAGAATCTATTGTCCCCTGTTATCAGCCATTTCAGGAGAGAGGATGACTGTAGGACAGGAGAATACAATCTATTGCTCCCTGTTATCAGCCATTTCAGGGGAGAGGATTACTGTAGGACAGGAGAATACAGTCTATTGCCCCCTGTTATCAGCCATTTCAGGGGAGAGGATGACTGTAGGACAGGAGAATACAGTCTATTGCTTCCTGTTATCTGCCATTTCAGGGGAGAGGATGACTGTAGGACAGGAGAATACAGCCTATTGCTCCCTGTTATCAGCCATGTTATCAGCCATTTCAGGGGAGAAAAATGACTGTAGGACAGGAGAATACAGTCTATTGCCCCTGTTATCAGCCATTTCAGGGGAGAGGATGACTGTAGGACAGGAGAATACAGTCTATTGCCCCCTGTTATCAGCCATTTATGGGGAGAGGATGACTGTAGGACAGGAGAATACAGTCTATTGCTCCCTGTTATCAGCCATTTCAGGGGAGAGGATGACTGTAGGACAGGAGAATACAGTCTATTGCCCCCTGTTATCAGCCATTTCAGGGGAGAGGATGACTGTAGGACAGGGGAATACAGTCTATTGCTCCCTGTTATCGGCCATTTCAGGGGAGAGGATGACTGTAGGACAGGAGAATACAGTCTATTGCCCCCTATTATCAGCCATTTCAGGGGAGAGGTTGACTGTAGGACAGGAGAATACAATCTATTGTCCCCTGTTATCAGCCATTTCAGGGGAGAGGATGACTGTAGGACAGGAGAATACAGTCTATTGCTCCCTGTTATCAGCCATTTCAGGGGAGAGAATGACTGTAGGACAGGAGAATGCAGTCTATTGCTCCCTGTTATCAGCCATTTCAGGGGAGAGGATGACTGTAGTACAGGGGAATACAGTCTATTGCTCCCTGTTATCAGCCATTTCAGGGGAGAGGATGACTGTAGGACATCAGAATACAATCTATTGTCCCCTGTTATCAGCCATTTCAGGGGAGAGGATGACTGTAGAACAGGAGAATACAGTCTATTGCTCCATGTTATCACCTATTTCAGAGGAGAGGATGACTGTAGGACAGGAGAATACAGTCTATTGCTCCCTGTTATCAGCCATTTCAGGGGGGAGGATGATTGTAGGACAGGAGAATGCAATCTATTGCTCCCTGTTATCAGCCATTTCAGGGGAGAGAATGACTGTAGGACAGGAGAATACAGTCTATTGCTCCCTGTTATCAGCCATTTCAGGTGAGAGGATGACTGTAGGACAGGAGAATACAGTCTATTGTCCCCTGTTATCAGCCATTTCAGGGGAGAGGATGACTGTAGGACAGGAGAATACAATCTATTGTCCCCTGTTATCATCCATTTCAGAGGAGAGGATGACTGTAGGACAGGAGAATACAGTCTATTGCCCCCTGTTATCAGCAATTTCAGGGGAGAGGATGACTGTAGGACAGGAGAATACAGTCTAATACCCCCTGTTATCAGCCATTTCAGAGGAGAGGATGACTGTAGGACAGGAGAATACAGTCTATTGCCCCCTGTTATCAGCTATTTCAGGGGAGATGATGACTGTAGGAAAGGAGAATACAATCTATTGCTCCCTGTTATCCGCCATTTTAGGGGAGAGGATGACTGTAGGACAGGAGAATACAATCTATTGCCCCTGTTATCATCCATTTCAGGGGAGAGGATGACTGTAGGACAGGAGAATACAATCTATTGCTCCATGTTATCAGCCATTTCAGGGGAGAGGATGACTGTAGGACAGGAGAATACAGTCTATTGCCCCCTGTTATCAGCCATTTCAGGGGAGAGGATGACTGTAGGACAGGAGAATACAGTCTATTGCCCCCTGTTATCAGCCATATCAGGGGAGAGGATGACTGTATTACAGGAGAATACAGTCTATTGCTCCCTGTTATCAGCCATTTCAGGGGAGAGGATGACTGTAGGACAGGAGAATACAGTCTATTGCCACTGTTATCAGCTATTTCAGGGGAGAGGATAACTGTAGGACAGGAGAATACAATCTATTGCCCCCTGTTATCAGCCATTTCAGGGGAGAGGATGACTGTAGGACAAGAGAATACAGTCTATTGCTCCCTGTTATCAGCCATGTCAGGGGAGAGGATGACTGTAGGACAAGAGAATACAGTCTATTGCTCCCTGTTATCAGCCATGTCAGAGGAGAGGATGACTGTAGGACAGGAGAATACAGTCTATTGCCCCCTGTTATCAGCCATTTCAGGGGAGAGGATGACTGTAGGACAGGAGAATACAGTCTATTGCTCCCTGTTAACAGCCATTTCAGGGGAGAGGATGACTGTAGGACAGGAGAATACAATCTATTGCTCCCTGTTATCAGCCATTTCAGGGGAGAGGATGACTGTAGGACAGGAGAATACAGTCTATTACCCCCTGTTATCAGCCATTTCAGGGGAGAGGATGACTGTAGGACAGGAGAATACAGTCTATTGCCCCCTGTTATCAGCCATTTCAGGGGGGAGGATGACTGTAGTGCAGGAGAATACAATCTATTGCCCCCTGTTATCAGCCATTTCAGGGAGGAGGATGACTGTAGGACAGGAGAATACAGTCTATTGCTCCCTGTTATCAGCCATTTCAGGGGAGAGGATGACTGTATGACAGGAGAATAGAATCTATTGCCCCCTGTTATCGACCATTTCAGGGGAAAGGATGACTGTAGGACAGGAGAATACAGGGAGTGCAGAATTATTAGGCAAATGAGTATTTTGACCACATCATCCTCTTTATGCATGTTGTCTTACTCCAATCTGTATAGGCTCGAAAGCCTTCTACCAATTAAGCACATTAGGTGATGTGCATCTCTGTAATGAGAAGGGGTGTGGTCTAATGACATCAACACCCTATATCAGGTGTGCATAATTATTAGACAACTTCCTTTCCTTTGGCAAAATGGGTCAAAAGAAGGACTTGACAGGCTCAGAAAAGTCAAAAATAGTGAGATATCTTGCAGAGGGATGCAGCACTCTTAAAATTGCAAAGCTTCTGAAGCGTGATCATCGAACAATCAAGCGTTTCATTCAAAATAGTCAACAGGGTCGCAAGAAGCGTGTGGAAAAACCAAGGCGCAAAATAACTGCCCATGAACTGAGAAAAGTCAAGCGTGCAGCTGCCAAGATGCCACTTGCAACCAGTTTGGCCATATTTCAGAGCTGCAACATCACTGGAGTGCCCAAAAGCACAAGGTGTGCAATACTCAGAGACATGGCCAAGGTAAGAAAGGCTGAAAGACGACCACCACTGAACAAGACACACAAGCTGAAACGTCAAGACTGGGCCAAGAAATATCTCAAGACTGAT
Organism: Bufo bufo; assembly: GCF_905171765.1. NCBI lineage: Eukaryota > Metazoa > Chordata > Amphibia > Anura > Bufonidae > Bufo > Bufo bufo. Next base: position 224,992,604 of record NC_053395.1, on the reverse strand, counting down.
TTTTCTAAGGTTTTATGGACTGATGAAATGAGAGTGAGTCTTGATGGGCCAGATGGATGGGCCCGTGGCTGGATTGGTAAAGGGCAGAGAGCTCCAGTCCGACTCAGACTCCAGCAAGGTGGAGGTGGAGTACTGGTTTGTGCTGGTATCATCAAAGATGACCTTGTGGGGCCTTTTCGGGTTGAGGATGGAGTCAAGCTCAACTCCCAGTCCTACTGCCAGTTTCTGGAAGACACCTTCTTCAAGCAGTGGTACAGGAAGAAGTCTGCATCCTTCAAGAAAAACATGATTTTCATGCAGGACAATGCTCCATCACACGCGTCCAAGTACTCCACAGCGTGGCTGGCAAGAAAGGGTATAAAAGAAGAAAATCTAATGACATGGCCTCCTTGTTCACCTGATCTGAACCCCATTGAGAACCTGTGGTCCATCATCAAATGTGAGATTTACAAGGAGGGAAAACAGTACACCTCTCTGAACAGTGTCTGGGAGGCTGTGGTTGCTGCTGCACGCAATGTTGATGGTGAACAGATCAAAACACTGACAGAATCCATGGATGGCAGGCTTTTGAGTGTCCTTGCAAAGAAAGGTGGCTATATTGGTCACTGATTTGTTTTTGTTTTGTTTTTGAATGTCAGAAATGTATATTTGTGAATGTTGAGATGTTATATTGGTTTCACTGGTAAAAATAAATAATTGAAATGGGTATATATTTGTTTTTTGTTAAGTTGCCTAATAATTATGCACAGTAATAGTCACCTGCACACACAGATATCCCCCTAAAATAGCTAAAACTAAAAACAAACTAAAAACTACTTCCAAAAATATTCAGCTTTGATATTAATTAGTTTTTTGGGTTCATTGAGAACATGGTTGTTGTTCAATAATAAAATTAATCCTCAAAAATACAACTTGCCTAATAATTCTGCACTCCCTGTACAGTCTATTGCTCCCTGTTATCAGCGATTTCAGGGGAAAGGATGACTGTAGGACAGGAGAATACAGTCTATTGCTCCCTGTTATCAGCCATTTCAGGGGGGAGGATGACTGTAGGACAGGAGAATACAGACTATTGCCCCCTGTTATCAACCATTTCAGAGGAGAGGATGACTGTAGGACAGGAGAATACAGTCTATTGCCCCCTGTTATCAGCCATTTCAGGGGAGAGGATGACTGTAGGACAGGAGAATACAGTCTATTGCCCCCTGTTATCAGCCATTTCAGGGGAGAGGATGACTGTAGGACAGGAGAATACAGTCTATTGCTCCCTGTTATCAGCCATTTCAGGGGGGGAGAGGATGACTGTAGGACAGGAGAATACAGTCTATTGCCTCCTGTTATCAGCCATTTCAGGGGAGAGGATGACTGTAGGACAGGAGAATACAGTCTATTGCCCTCTGTTATCAGCCATTTCAGGGGAGACGATAACTGTAGGACAGGAGAATACAATCTATTGCTCCCTGTTATCAGCCATTTCAGAGGAGAGGATGACTGTAGGACAGGAGAATACAATCTATTGCCCCCTGTTATCAGCCATTTCAGGGCAAAGGATGACTGTAGGACAGGAGAATACAGTCTATTGCCCCCTGTTATCAGCCCTTTCAGGGGAGAGGATGACTGTAGGACAGGAGAATACAGTCTATTGCCTCCTGTTATCAGCCATTTCAGGGGAGAGGATGACGGTAGGACAGGAGAATACAGTCTATCGCTCCCTGTTATCAGCCATTTCAGAGGAGAGGATGACTGTAGAACAGGAGAATACAATCTATTGCCCCCTGTTATCAGCCATTTCAGGGGAGAGGATGACTGTAGGACAGGAGAATACAGTCTATTGCCCCCTGTTATCAGACATTTCAGGGGAGAGGATGACTGTAGGACAGGAGAATACAGTCTATTGCCCCCTGTTATCAGCCATTTCAGGGGAGAGGATGACTGTAGGACAGGAGAATACAGTCTATTGCCTCCTGTTATCAGCCCTTTCAGGGGGGAGAATGACTGTAGCACAGGAGAATACAGTCTATTGCTCCCAGTTATCAGCCATTTCAGGGGAGAGGATGACTGTAGGACAGGAGAATACAGTCTATTGCCCCCTGTTATCAACCATTTCAGGGGAGAGGATGACTATAGGACAGGAGAATACCGTCTATTGCCCCCTGTTATCAGCCATTTCAGGGGAGAGGATGACTGTAGGACAGGAGAATACAGTCTATTGCCCCCTGTTATCAGCCATTTCAGTGGAGAGGATGACTGTAGGACAGGAGAATACAGTCTATTGCTCCCTGTTATCAACCATTTCAGGGGAGAGGATGACTGTAGGACAGGAGAATACAGTCTATTGCTCCCTGTTATCAGCCATTTCAGGGGAGAGGATGACTGTAGGACAGGAGAATACAGTCTATTGCCCCCTGTTATCAGCCATTTCAGGGGAGAGGATGACTGTAGGACAGGAGAATACAGTCTATTGCCCCCTGTTATCAGCCATTTCAGGGGAGAGGATGACTGTAGGACAGGAGAATACAGTCTATTGCTCCCTGTTATCAGCCATTTCAGGGGGGAGGATGACTGTAGGACAGGAGAATACAGTCTATTGCCTCCTGTTATCAGCCATTTCAGGGGAGAGGATGACTGTAGGACAGGAGAATACAGTCTATTGCCCTCTGTTATCAGCCATTTCAGGGGAGACGATAACTGTAGGACAGGAGAATACAATCTATTGCTCCCTGTTATCGGCCATTTCAGGGGAGAGGATGACTGTAGGACAGGAGAATACAATCTATTGCCCCCTGTTATCAGCCATTTCAGGGGAAAGGATGACTGTAGGACAGGAGAATACAGTCTATTGCCCCCTGTTATCAGCCATTTCAGGGGAGAGGATGACTGTAGAACAGGAGAATACAGTCTATTGCCTCCTGTTATCAGCCATTTCAGGGGAGAGGATGACTGTAGGAGAGGAGAATACAGTCTATTGCTCCCTGTTATCAGCCATTTCAGGGGAGAGGATGACTGTAGGACAGGAGAATACAGTCTATTGCTCCCTGTTATCAGCCATTTCAGAGGAGAGGATGACTGTAGGACAGGAGAATACAATCTATTGCCCCCTGTTATCAGCCATTTCAGGGGAAAGGATGACTGTAGGACAGGAGAATACAGTCTATTGCCCCCTGTTATCAGCCATTTCAGGGGAGAGGATGACTGTAGAACAGGAGAATACAGTCTATTGCCTCCTGTTATCAGCCATTTCAGGGGAGAGGATGACTGTAGGAGAGGAGAATACAGTCTATTGCCCCCTGTTATCAGCCATTTCAGGGGAGAGGATGACTGTAGGACAGGAGAATACAATCTATTGCCCCCTGTTATCAGCCATTTCAGGGGAGAGGATGACTGTAGGACAGGAGAATACAGTCTATTCCCCCTGTTATCAGCCACTTCAGTGGAGAGGATGACTGTAGGACAGGAGAATACAGTCTATTGCCCCCTGTTATCAGCCATTTCAGGGGAGAGGATGACTGTAGGACAGGAGAATACAGTCTATTGTCTCCTGTTATCAGCCATTTCAGGGGAGAGGATGACTGTAGGACAGGAGATTACAGTCTATTGCCCCCTGTTATCAGCCATTTCAGTGGAGAGGATGACTGTAGGACAGGAGAATACAGTCTATTGCCTCCTGTTATCAGCCATTTCAGGGGAGAGGATGACTGTAGGACAGGAGAATACAGTCTATTGCCCCCTGTTATCAGCCATTTCAGGGGAGAGGATGACTGTATGACAGGAGGATACAGTCTATTACCCCCTGTTATCAGCCATTTCAGGGGAGAGGATGACTGTAGGACAGGAGAATACAGTCTATTGCCCCCTGTTATCAGCCATTTCAGGGGAGAGGATGACTGTAGGACAGGAGAATACAATCTATTGCCCCTGTTATCAGCCATTTCAGGGGAGAGGATGACTGTAGGACAGGAGAATACAGTCTATTGCTCCATGTTATCAGCCATATCAGGGGAGAGGATGACTGTAGGACAGGAGAATACAATATATTGCCCCTGTTATCAGCCATTTCAGGGGAGAGGATGACTGTAGGACAGGAGAATACAGTCTATTGCTCCATGTTATCAGCCATATCAGGGGAGAGGATGACTGTAGGACAGGAGAATACAGTCTATTGCTCCCTGTTATCAGCCATTTCAGGGGAGAGGATGACTGTAGGACCGGAGAATACAGTCTATTGCCCCCTGTTATCAGCCATTTCAGAGGAGAGGATGACTGTAGGACAGGAGAATACAGTCTATTGTTCCCTGTTATCGGCCATTTCAGGGGAGAGGATGACTGTAGGACAGGAGAATACAGTCTATTGCTCCCTGTTATCAGCCATTTCAGGGGAGAGGATGACTGTAGGACAGGAGAATACAGTCTATTGCCCCCTGTTATCAGCCATTTCAGGGGAGAGGATGACTGTAGGACAGGAGAATACAGTCTATTTCCCCCTGTTATCAGCCATTTCAGAGGAGAGGATGACTGTAGGACAGGAGAATACAGTCTATTGTCCCCTGTTATCAGCCATTTCAGGGGAGAGGATGACTGTAGGACAGGAGAATACAGTCTATTGCCTCCTGTTATCAGCCATTTCAGGGGAGAGGATGACTGTAGGACAGGAGAATACAGTCTATTGCCCCCTGTTATCAGCCATTTCAGGGGAGAGGATGACTGTAGGACAGGAGAATACAGTCTATTGCTCCCTGTTATCAGCCATTTCAGGGGAGAGGATGACTGTAGGACCGGAGAATACAGTCTATTGCCCCCTGTTATCAGCCATTTCAGAGGAGAGGATGACTGTAGGACAGGAGAATACAGTCTATTGCTCCCTGTTATCGGCCATTTCAGGGGAGAGGATGACTGTAGGACAGGAGAATACAGTCTATTGCCCCCGTTATCAGCCATTTCAGAGGAGAGGATGACTGTAGGACAGGAGAATACAGTCTATTGCCCCCTGTTATCAGCCATTTCAGAGGAGAGGATGACTGTAGGACAGGAGAATACAGTCTATTGCCCCCTGTTATCAGCCATTTCAGGGGAAAGGATGACTGTAGGACAGGAGAATACAGTCTATTGCCCCCTGTTATCAGCCATTTCAGGGGAGAGGATGACTGTAGAACAGGAGAATACAGTCTATTGCCTCCTGTTATCAGCCATTTCAGGGGAGAGGATGACTGTAGGAGAGGAGAATACAGTCTATTGCTCCCTGTTATCAGCCATTTCAGGGGAGAGGATGACTGTAGGACAGGAGAATACAGTCTATTGCTCCCTGTTATCAGCCATTTCAGAGGAGAGGATGACTGTAGGACAGGAGAATACAATCTATTGCCCCCTGTTATCAGCCATTTCAGGGGAAAGGATGACTGTAGGACAGGAGAATACAGTCTATTGCCCCCTGTTATCAGCCATTTCAGGGGAGAGGATGACTGTAGAACAGGAGAATACAGTCTATTGCCTCCTGTTATCAGCCATTTCAGGGGAGAGGATGACTGTAGGAGAGGAGAATACAGTCTATTGCCCCCTGTTATCAGCCATTTCAGGGGAGAGGATGACTGTAGGACAGGAGAATACAATCTATTGCCCCCTGTTATCAGCCATTTCAGGGGAGAGGATGACTGTAGGACAGGAGAATACAGTCTATTCCCCCTGTTATCAGCCACTTCAGTGGAGAGGATGACTGTAGGACAGGAGAATACAGTCTATTGCCCCCTGTTATCAGCCATTTCAGGGGAGAGGATGACTGTAGGACAGGAGAATACAGTCTATTGTCTCCTGTTATCAGCCATTTCAGGGGAGAGGATGACTGTAGGACAGGAGATTACAGTCTATTGCCCCCTGTTATCAGCCATTTCAGTGGAGAGGATGACTGTAGGACAGGAGAATACAGTCTATTGCCTCCTGTTATCAGCCATTTCAGGGGAGAGGATGACTGTAGGACAGGAGAATACAGTCTATTGCCCCCTGTTATCAGCCATTTCAGGGGAGAGGATGACTGTATGACAGGAGGATACAGTCTATTACCCCCTGTTATCAGCCATTTCAGGGGAGAGGATGACTGTAGGACAGGAGAATACAGTCTATTGCCCCCTGTTATCAGCCATTTCAGGGGAGAGGATGACTGTAGGACAGGAGAATACAATCTATTGCCCCTGTTATCAGCCATTTCAGGGGAGAGGATGACTGTAGGACAGGAGAATACAGTCTATTGCTCCATGTTATCAGCCATATCAGGGGAGAGGATGACTGTAGGACAGGAGAATACAATCTATTGCCCCTGTTATCAGCCATTTCAGGGGAGAGGATGACTGTAGGACAGGAGAATACAGTCTATTGCTCCATGTTATCAGCCATATCAGGGGAGAGGATGACTGTAGGACAGGAGAATACAGTCTATTGCTCCCTGTTATCAGCCATTTCAGGGGAGAGGATGACTGTAGGACCGGAGAATACAGTCTATTGCCCCCTGTTATCAGCCATTTCAGAGGAGAGGATGACTGTAGGACAGGAGAATACAGTCTATTGTTCCCTGTTATCGGCCATTTCAGGGGAGAGGATGACTGTAGGACAGGAGAATACAGTCTATTGCTCCCTGTTATCAGCCATTTCAGGGGAGAGGATGACTGTAGGACAGGAGAATACAGTCTATTGCCCCCTGTTATCAGCCATTTCAGGGGAGAGGATGACTGTAGGACAGGAGAATACAGTCTATTTCCCCCTGTTATCAGCCATTTCAGAGGAGAGGATGACTGTAGGACAGGAGAATACAGTCTATTGTCCCCTGTTATCAGCCATTTCAGGGGAGAGGATGACTGTAGGACAGGAGAATACAGTCTATTGCCTCCTGTTATCAGCCATTTCAGGGGAGAGGATGACTGTAGGACAGGAGAATACAGTCTATTGCCCCCTGTTATCAGCCATTTCAGGGGAGAGGATGACTGTAGGACAGGAGAATACAGTCTATTGCTCCCTGTTATCAGCCATTTCAGGGGAGAGGATGACTGTAGGACCGGAGAATACAGTCTATTGCCCCCTGTTATCAGCCATTTCAGAGGAGAGGATGACTGTAGGACAGGAGAATACAGTCTATTGCTCCCTGTTATCGGCCATTTCAGGGGAGAGGATGACTGTAGGACAGGAGAATACAGTCTATTGCCCCCGTTATCAGCCATTTCAGAGGAGAGGATGACTGTAGGACAGGAGAATACAGTCTATTGCCCCCTGTTATCAGCCATTTCAGAGGAGAGGATGACTGTAGGACAGGAGAATACAGTCTATTGCCCCCTGTTATCAGCCATTTCAGGGGAGAGGATGACTGTAGGACAGGAGAATACAAACTATTGCCCCTGTTATCAGCCATTTCAGGGGAGAGGATGACTGTAGGACAGGAAAATACAATCTATTGCCCCCTGTTATTAGCCATTTCAGGGGAGAGGATGACTGTAGGACAGGAGAATACAGTCTATTGCTCCCTGTTATCAGACATTTCAGGGGAGAGGATGACTGTAGGACAGGAGAATACAGTCTATTGCCTCCTGTTATCAGCCATTTCAGGGGAGAGGATGACTGTAGGACAGGAGAATACAGTCTATTGCCCCCGTTATCAGCCATTTCAGAGGAGAGGATGACTGTAGGACAGGAGAATACAGTCTATTGCCCCCTGTTATCAGCCATTTCAGAGGAGAGGATGACTGTAGGACAGGAGAATACAGTCTATTGCCCCCTGTTATCAGCCATTTCAGGGGAGAGGATGACTGTAGGACAGGAGAATACAAACTATTGCCCCTGTTATCAGCCATTTCAGGGGAGAGGATGACTGTAGGACAGGAGAATACAGTCTATTGCTCCCTGTTATCAGACATTTCAGGGGAGAGGATGACTGTAGGACAGGAGAATACAGTCTATTGCCCCCTGTTATCAGCCATTTCAGAGGAGAGGATGACTGTAGGACAGGAGAATACAGTCTATTGCCTCCTGTTATCAGCCATTTCAGGGGAGAGGATGACTGTAGGACAGGAGAATACAGTCTATTGCTCCCTGTTATCAGCCATTTCAGGGGAGAGGATGACTGTAGGACAGGAGAATACAATCTATTGCTGCCTGTTATCAGCCATTTCAGGGGAGAGGATGACTGTAGGACAGGAGAATACAGTCTATTGCCCCCTGTTATCAGCCATTTCAGGGGAGAGGATGACTGTAGGACAGGAGAATACAGTCTATTGCCCCCTGTTATCAGCCATTTCATGGGAGAGGATGACTGTAGGACAGGAGAATACAGTCTATTGCCCCCTGTTATCAGACATTTCAGGGGAGAGAATGACTGTAGGACAGGAGAATGCAATCTATTGCCCCCTGTTATCAGCCATTTCAGAGGAGAGGATGACTGTAGGACAGGAGAATACAGTCTATTGCTCCCTGTTATCAGCCATTTCAGAGGAGAGGATGACTGTAGGACAGGAGAATACAGTCTATTGCTCCCTGTTATCAGCCATTTCAGAGGAGAGGATGACTGTAGGACAGGAGAATACAGTCTATTGCTCCCTGTTATCAGCCATTTCAGAGGAGAGGATGACTGTAGGACAGGAGAATACAGTCTATTGCCCCCTGTTATCAGACATTTCAGGGGAGAGGATGACTGTAGGACAGGAGAATACAAACTATTGCCCCTGTTATCAGCCATTTCAGGGGAGAGGATGACTGTAGGACAGGAAAATACAATCTATTGCCCCCTGTTATTAGCCATTTCAGGGGAGAGGATGACTGTAGGACAGGAGAATACAGTCTATTGCTCCCTGTTATCAGACATTTCAGGGGAGAGGATGACTGTAGGACAGGAGAATACAGTCTATTGCCCCCTGTTATCAGCCATTTCAGGGGAGAGGATGACTGTAGGACAGGAGAATACAATCTATTGCTCCCTGTTATCAACCATTTCAGGGGGGAGGATGACTGTAGGACAGGAGAATACAGTCTATTGCTCCCTGTTATCAGCCATTTCAGGGGAGAGGATGACTGTAGGACAGGAGAATACAGTCTATTGCCTCCTGTTATCAGCCATTTCAGGGGAGAGGATGACTGTAGGACAGGAGAATACAGTCTATTGCTCCCTGTTATCAGACATTTCAGGGGAGAGGATGACTGTAGGACAGGAGAATACAATCTATTGCCCCCTGTTATCAGCCATTTCAGAGGAGAGGATGACTGTAGGACAGGAGAATACAGTCTATTGCCCCCTGTTATCAGCCATTTCAGGGGAGAGGATGACTGTAGGACAGGAGAATACAAACTATTGCCCCTGTTATCAGCCATTTCAGGGGAGAGGATGACTGTAGGACAGGAAAATACAATCTATTGCCCCCTGTTATTAGCCATTTCAGGGGAGAGGATGACTGTAGGATAGGAGAATACAGTATATTGCCCTCTGTTATCAGCCATTTCAGGGGAGAGGATGACTGTAGGACAGGAGAATACAGTCTATTGCTCCATGTTATCAGCCATTTCAGGGGAGAGGATGACTGTAGGACAGGAGAATACAGTATATTGCCCCTGTTATCAGCCATTTCAGGGGAGAGGATGACTGTAGGACAGGAGAATACAATCTATTGCCCCTGTTATCAGCCATTTCAGGGGAGAGGATGACTGTAGGACAGGAGAATACAGTCTATCGCCCCCTGTTATCAGCCATTTCAGGGGAGAGGATGACTGTAGGACAGGAGAATACAGTCTATTGCCCCCTGTTATCAGCCATTTCAGGGGAGAGGGTGACTGTAGGACAGGAGAATACAGTCTATTGCCCCCTGTTATCAGCCATTTCAGGAGAGAGGATGACTGTAGGACAGGAGAATACAGTCTATTGCTCCCTGTTATCAGCCATTTCAGGGGAGAGGATGACTGTAGGACAGGAGAATACAGTCTATTGCCCCCTGTTATCAGCCATTTCAGAGGAGAGGATGTAATATTCTCCAATGAGTTGAATGATGGTAAAGCCAGGATCACAGCTTTACGCCTGATATCTGATATCAGCAGCTCCTCTTATGATGCTGCTGCCCTGTTCAACACTGAACAGATAGAGGACCTTCCAGTGTAATACAGGTCCGGCTACGACATTTCTGCAGCTTGCTATCATATGACTATTTTACAACTGTAATTGTGCAGTGACGTGCGATACAAAATCCAACATGTCTGGATTCTTTGTGACTGTTGTGTCAGTCACAGCATGTTACATGTCCCATTGTTACATCATTGATAAACATTACATGAAAGTTGCAGTGTAGCCGAACCCTAAAAAGTGCACCATAAAGTCAGCCCTTTCAGGTGTGGACTGACGTCTTTGAGGCTATGGTGACATCTAGTGGTAGGAAACTAGAATGCAGCCACCCGGCTGAACTGCAAAGGACACACCGGCAATTTTTTTCTTTTTAAAACTGGACAAGATAAGACTCGACCAGGCACAAGGGGCACCAAATCAATCAAAGGGTTTTTTTCAGGACGCAAATTCTTAGTCTTAAAATTTAAAGGGTCATTTTATGTAAAATAGAAATCACTGGCATCTATAAATATTAGGGCTCATGTACACGATTGTTGCTTGGATCTACATTCGAGCCGCAAAAAATGGACCCATTCACTTCAACGGGGCCGCAAAAGATGTGCACAGAACTCCGCGTGCTGTCCGCATCCATTTTTCCGTTCCATGGCCCCACAAAAAAATAGAACACGATTTGTCAGTTTTGTGGACAAGAATAGGCAATTTTTAAAATCATGGGCCACACGTTCCGTTCCACAAATTGCTGAACGCATGTTGCTAGCATTCGTGTTTTGCGGATCCGCAATTTGTGGACTGCAAAACACGGCACGGTCGTGTGCATAGCACTTAAGTATTTACACTTGAATGTTTGAATCAGACATGTTGGGGGGCAGTTTTTTCAGACTTGCAGCCAGCCAAGTCGTAGTTTGTAAATCTGGCGTAACCTAATTATCATAGCTAACCACGCCCACTCCCCCCCCTTCCTCGCTTTTCCAAAACGGGGAAAGCGGAGTAAAATTGTAAAACATTTTGCAATGTAGTGCCAGGATAATACCAATATAATAGTACCCAAATCGTAGGCAGTATTCAAATATTGCTGCAACGCAATTCACAAGTAATACAGCCATATGTAGCTGATTATTACCAGGTGGCTTTCGTTCTCTACTGGGTCTCCGCCCTGGTAAATTTGGGCCCAAGCAATCGCTATTGGATCTTTTTATCTTAATGTTCATGTGTTAGGGCTCATTCACACGACCATGTGCCCCCCCCGTGGCCGTATTGCGGCCCGCATACGGCGGTTCTGCAATACACGGGGCACCGGCCTTGTGCATTCCGCATCACGGATGCAGACCCATTCACTTAAATGGGTCTGCAAATCCGGAGATGCGGTGCGGAACGGAACCCAACGGAAGCACTATTAAGTGCTTTCTGGGTTCCTGTCCCGTGCCTCTGCAACACAAAAAGATAGAACTTGCTCTATCTTTTTGCGGACCAGACGGATCGTGGACCCATTCAAGTGAATGGATCAGCGATCTGCATGCGGCTGGACCACGGTCGGTGCCCCTGCATTGCGGACCGCAATTTGCGCTCCACAGCACGGGCACGGGCGAACAAGCCCTTAAAGTGTTATACCGACATGACGTCTTTCAGCGCTGCATCTGCCGAGGCCTGCAGCCCGGCCCCATCCAGGGAACCTCCACATTCCACCTCCAGGAGCTTCTAGGACATCTCATTCTACACCCATAGGCATTAATATGGAGTCATTCCCCCTTTGCTCCTAGCGGAAGGTCCTTCCTTTTCTCCGGCCATGTTGACCCCGCATCACGGAATTGGACCCATTCACTTGAGTGCTACCGTGAGGTTTCTTGCCGTGCCTCCGCAATGCAAAAATATAGAACACGCACTACGGTTTTGCGGTGCGGACGGACCCATTCAAGTTGAATCGGTCTGGATCCGTCTGCAGAATCTGTGTGGATGTTGCCCGTGCATTGGGAGCGCAAATTGCGGTCCCCAATGCATGGAACGGCTGCACAACGGCCGTGTGCATGAGCACTTATAAGAAGACTTTCTACAACATTTTGGAGGGTGTCTGTGGGAATTTTCGTCCCTTCCTCCGGAAGATCATTTGTGAGGTCAGAAGACCCTGATGGTGGAGGAGAGGGCCCGGCTCGCAGTCTCTGTTCTGGCTCTGGATTGGGTTGAGGTCAGGGTTCTGTGCGGCCAACCAAGTTCTTCAACACCAGACTCCCCCAAACCATGCCTTCATCGAGCTTGCTTTGTGCACTGGGGCGCAGTCATGGAGGACCAGAAAAGGGCCTTCCCCAAACTGTTCCTACAAAGCTGGAAGCATACAATTGTCCACAATGTCTTATCTGCTGAAGCATTGAGATTTCCCTTCACTGGTGGGGCTGAGGCCGACCCCTGAAGACCCCCATACCCACTACTCCCCCTCCACCAGACTACAGCTGGCACAATGCAGTCAGGCGGGTAACGTTCTCCTGGCATTCAGCAGACTTGTCCGTGTGATTGGTTTCTCCAAGATGTCTCCACTGCTCCAGAGTCCATGCCTTACACCAGGGATGCCCAACCTGCTGCCCTTCAGCTGTTGCAAAACAACAACTCCCAGCATCCCTGGGAAGTCTACAGCTATCAAGTAATGCTGGGAGTTGTTTTTTTGAAACAGCTGAAGGGACGCAGTTTGGACAGCCCTGCCTTACACCACTCCATCCCACACTTGGCATTATGCTTGGTGATGGAAGGCTGGCATGCAATGGACATGGAGACCTATGCCATGAAGCTCCTGGCACAGCACAGTTTTTGTGCAGATGTTAACATCAGAGGAGATCTGGACTCTGTAGTCATGGAGCCGGAAGACATTATGGCTAATACTGCTCACGTTTAACCACGGCATCAGACGGGGATAAACGTCTGCGATTGGTGTTATTGCCAATTGCAACAGCAGAAACCAGTGGCTGCACCATTTGTAAAGACCGGACTTCCACATTACATGTACTATGGAGGTTCTGGAGGGGGTTAAACAATGTTCCTTCACTGAGAGGCAAGCAGAGTTCTTGAAAATAGCAAGCAACTGAAACCAAATTTTGACTACAAAGAATTACCTTAAAGATTTTCTGTATCAGGTAAAGATCATGTCCCCCTAGAATTTTTTTGATTTTAATTTACACAGTAACATAGTTTGTAAGGCTGAAAAAATACATTTGTCCATCCAGTTCGGCCCGTTATCCTGCAACTCCCTGGATCAGCGACCCCTCTCTAGTAGCCATAGCCTGTAATATTATTACACTCCAGAAATACATCCTCCTGGACTCTTCTAGTGACTCCACCATCACCACCTCCTCAGGCAGAGAGCTCCATAGTCTCACTGCTCTTACCGTAAAGAATCCTCTTTAATGATAACTAATTAATTACTGATGTAGACAGTTTATTGCTGGTTTTATATTTCATTAGAAAATGTAGTGAAATATAATAAATAATCCAGGGGGACAGCTGAAAGGGTTAATCCTATCTGGTGGTTTCACCTCCTCTGCTTGCCCGCTGCCTTCTCCCCGGTTCCAGGGGTGGGCACTACTCATGTTCCTGATTGAGGGGCGCTCTGAAGACCACCTTGTGCCGCTTGCCTGACGGTAGTCCTCTAAGAGTTTGTTCACATGTTGCTGTTTCTTTGCTGCAGTTTATCCAAAAGGCCTGAATCTTTTGCCAAGGTTTCAATAATTCAGCAGCACAAATCTGTGGCGTGTGAATAAACTATATGGATAGAGCAACATGCGGCAGATTTGTGGCGGAAATTTCCCCATTCACCTGATCGGGGCTGGCAGAAATCAGATGAATAAAAAGGATATTGAATGAAATATTTTTTTTGCAATTTTTAGGAATAGGTCTCTTATCACCCAGCAGTATTTATATTAATGTGTATCATCTTTCAAAATATTCATCATATTTTTTTATAATATATATAATTTTTTTTTAATTTTCTATTTTGCAAAGGTGTTTAAATAAAACCTTTTAGATTTGATCAGGGGGTTAATTAAAACCACTTCTAAAATTGGTATCTGTAACTTTATTAAATAAATGCTTTGTCATGACAAAAAAAAGACAAAGATCGAATGAGTAACATAAATTATACGATGAATAAATAGTATACAGCAATCTTCACTTCTGTAATAAAAAGGTGAGATTTTTTTTCTTTTTATTAAAGTACAAAATGTTAAACAGAACTTACAGTTTCCATCGTGTTCAGATTTCCAACTTAAGTTTTAAACTATAGATAGAGATTTTCGTCTTTTATGTTTTTTGTACACCGGTTAAATCTATGAATAACTGCAATGTAATGATGGAGCAAAAAAAAATAAAATATATATAACACATGAAATCTATACAGCAACCTGGAAAAACAACCATAGTGAATATTGCAGTACAAGGAAAAAAAATAAAAAATAAAATAAAAACAACAAAGAGTCTGGTTATTGAAAAAGGCAGAAAAGTGTTATGGATGAGTTGGCATCCAACACTGCCAAGTGATTGTGTTTTCACACAAAAAAAACCAAAAAACACTGACATGATATAAAGTCCACCGGCTGGAGAAATGTGAATGATTTTTTCTTTTAAAAAATAGTGCAAAAAACTCCTGAAGTAGTGGTTAAAAAAAATAAAACACAAAATAAAAAAAAAATAAAAAAACACAAAAATGACATAAAAACAAAGGCTATATACCGCATTAGGAAAAAAAAATAATAATAACTTTCACAAATTTTTTTTTTTGCTACTCCACCTGGAAACATTCTTCAACTGGCTTGAGCACATTTTAAAATATCGAAGAAAATATTTACACATTTTTATATATATTTTTTTTTATTTTTTTAAAGATGCGCGACATCTATCTCATTGTTTGCATGCTCTTACCTCCCTACCACAGCTCATATTAAGAAAAAAGGTGACATGGCGCCAATTAGGGGTATTTGCAGTGGGCATCTGTGACAATTATTTCTAAAATAAATTTGCAATGACTGAAGTGCAAGAAGTCGCTGGAATAAACTGCAAATTTTGACAATTATTTTGTAAGGACACAGTAGGTTCAGTTTTGCTGAGATTTTCCACTGGACATTTCCAATTCTGTTCCCTTTAGGCCTCATGCACATGACTGTATGCGTTTTGCAGTCCGCAAAAAAAAAACAAACACAAACAGATGACGTCCGTATGGATCCATTGTAATAATGCCTATCCTTGTCCGCAAACTAGAAAAAAAAAAATAGGACAAGCACTATTTTTTTTTGCGGGGCTATGGTGTGCTGTCCGCATTTTTTGCGGACCCATTGAAATGAATGGGTCCGCATCCTATCAGTAAAAAAAACGGAACGGACAAGGAAACAAAATACGATCGTGTGCCTGAGGCCTTAGTAATAGTTACCAACGGCCCCTGGCTGGGTAAAGCCTCATGCACACGACCTTTAGATGACACCCACAGACTTCTACAAGGGCCCATGCAGATGACTATTCGCTGTTTTGTGGCCCGCAAATTGTGGATCCGCAAAATTCGGATACCAGCCGTGTGCATGCCGCGGAACGGAAGGCCTGGCTCCTAATAGAACAGTTCTATCCTTTTCCATAACGCGGACAAGAATAGAACATATTCTATAATTTTGCAGACGGCACGGAACGGACGAGCAATGTGGACAGAACAGCAGCCCCTTTGAAGTGAAAGGGTCAGCATCTGACCCAGAAAAAAAATAAAAAATGCGTATCGGACGCGGGCCCAAGCCACCATTGTGTGAATGAGCCCTAAGGCTCTATGGCACCACTGTGTGCATTTTTTTGAAAAGGGGTGTGGATTAACAGGAAATGGGCGTGACTTAAAAGTGTCACTTTGTTGCAAAATCTTGGCACAAACCAAGAGGTGTCATAAAGAAATTGTTACTGTCTGAAGTTAAAAAAGTCAGTGTCTAAAAATGCGCCAAATTTATCATAAAGCAAGGTTGGCACATCTAGTCTAGTTATAAGAGATCTAAACGTAAGGCAGTATTAATATCTCCATAATAAGGTGCCATATGGCGGCACATGAAGACATGTAAATTAGGCAAAGTATCTAAAAGAGATGAGGCAGATTTATCACACAGTTTGGCACATCTAGTTAGAAGAGGTCTCCATTTAAGACTGCATTAATCCTTCTGCCCCAATATCTGCGTACTAGTGCCCCACATGGCGGCACATCAACAACTAGAATTCCTACAGCTCTGAACCTCAGGGACCATGCGGTCCTGGTGTGAAGGCTTGGAGCCCGTCTGCCATGTGCATGAGGACTAATCCTGGTAACAGACTAGGAACGGGCACACGTCAGTGACCACGCAAAGTGATCGATTGAAGAGCAACGGATACGTTTTGATATGAAAATATGAGCAAAAGTGAATCTATGCTTTAACTCTATATTAGAAAAATATATAAAAAAAATAAATTACTATTTTTATTTTTAATAATGCTACTTTTTAAATGTAATTCTTATACTAGTGAATTGATGGGAATATCTCATTTCTTCTAGATCACAGATATATTATTAATTTACTTATCTAAATATTTTCGATTCTCTTGAACTAAGGATCAAGAAGCCCCCGACATTATTAAAGAAATTAAACAGGAAAAAAAAAAATATTAAAATTAAAAATGAATGTCATCACAGACTAAACTAACTATATTCCATTATTTTGAATACACTTACTAACTTGCTGCTGACAAAAAAGTTCATTTAAAAAAAAAAAAAAAAACACTTTTTTTTTTAAAACTAATTTCTGATATTTTCTTTCTTCACTAATAAAACATCCAAAATTCTGGCATTTAGAAAGTGGCTGAAAAAAAACAAAAAATCCCATCTTTCAGCACCCCAAGGCCTCATGCACACGACCGTTGTTGTGTTCCGTTCCGCAAAATAGGGTTCCGTGATCCGTTTCCGTTTTTGTTTCCGTGTGCCTTCCTTTATTTTTGGAGGATCACCAGACATAAAGGAAGGTAAAAAAAAAAAGTCTAAGACAGGTTTGCCATGCAAATGATAGGAATAAAACGGACGCGGACGACAATCTTGTGTGCCTCCACGTTTTTTTGCGGTCCCATTGACTTGAATGGGTCCGCGAACAAGAATAGGACAGGTTATATTTTTTTGACGTACTGGAACCACGGATCACGGATCTGCCACCGCGGATGGCAAACGGTGCACTATCCGCATTTTCAACGGCTCCATAGAAATGAATGGGTCCGCATCTGAAACGCTAAAATCGGCGGAACGGACGCGGATACAAACAACGGTCGTGTGCATGAGGCCTAAGACTAAGCACCTAACCCTGTAGAAAATGACTTTCATTGTCTAAAAAAATGGCAGCCATTTTCTGGAGGTTGTGATTTATAGGATTTTGTGTGGTCTTGACATGAAATTATAATTCCCGACTTCAGGATCGTCCTAAAAAGTCCACAGAGACGCTGCATTTGCCTGCATACATGAAAACGTACATGAACCATCCATTAACATGACAGCCACCAGTGATGTAAAAACTGCTAAACTGTTTAAACAAAACAAAACTGAATATAAAAAAATAAAATGTAAAAAAAATAAATGCATGTGAAGTTGTCATGTTTTTGGACATTTTAGTTATCCTTATGCATAAAGATGCATTAAAGTCAAAACAACAACATAAAATTAGCATTTTCCCACTCAGTACTGTAGATATACAAAAACATTTGTAAAATTATTCATTATGACCTTTCAGGTTATGTGCTGTTAAAATATTGTGTACCTCATTCAGCCCAAAGGAGGTACCTAGCACCGTATAGGCTCCGACTTGTCCATAATAGAGGTATGTCCGTGAGCCCATCGTGTACTCAGGGGCCCAAACATTGCGGCTGGCTCCATTGGATGATATATTTCAGAGGGATTTTCCACCAGAAGGATTAGTTTTGGGGGAGAATATCTCTGTTACACCTGGCAATACAGAGGTACAATATGGCGGCCGTGTGCACATGAAAGATTTCATCACCCTTCTCATCCATAACAGTGCAAGAGCAGAAGCAATGGGATTTTCTAAATGGGTAAAGCCAGCAGTTTTAAAGCAACACAGATCAAAAATAACACTTTGGATTTTTGTTGTTGTTGTTGTTGTTGTTGTCAGGAGTAATACAAAGCTTTCAAGAAAGGACGCGTCACTCAGAGAACATTCATAAATTGCATCTTCCAAGGAAAATGAATGAACATCTATCAAGAGTCCCGAAGGCCACACTGGGCGTTGGGTTCAGTCAACGTCTTTTTTTGCAAAGTCCACATAATAACTCTTTGTCTTGCATTTTCCATATAGAGATTAAAAGGCAGCAAATTAAGGAATGCCAAGTGTAACAATCAGCAATTCCACTTAATGATACTGGTGCCAGTCACTTAATATCGAAACACGGTGACTTGACCACATGGAAAACTGAATTATAGAATTTTTTCTTTTAAACGTCCCACTCAGTCTCAACATCATCAATCTAAAGACATTCATATCAATTAAACATCCATCTCCATTTTGCTCTTCGGTCCATACCAATAGCCCATCCGGCAGTGTGGTATAATTGTATACTTCTGTTCCTTTTTGAAACAAGTGGTAGATTCCATGAGGCTTGTCACCATGTTGGTCTGGTCTTCTCAAGCTTCCTGGCTTTTTTTTTTATATAGTTCTCTCTTTGTTCCACCATTTAAAAAAAAACTAACAAATTCAGCATGAAGTGTCTCAAAAACTTCCCTATGGCTTTGTAAGACTTAGAAAAGTGGTATCTAAAGCCTTCATTTATTTAAAGCTCGAGTCGTTTGACCTTCTCGGAACTCACAAGCCAGCAGGTGACCGTCTCTGACTCGAGGAGGAACTGGGAGAAGATAGACTCAATGAAACAAAAAGTTGCAACTTATAGCTTATCTTTTTCAACAAACTATTGAAACGTCATCAAGAAAAAACAAAACAAAAACAAAAACAGCACCAATATCTACTTTAGTGCCCGATCGCCCTTTAATAAGTGAAAAGGAACCTGGACCAGCGGGTGAAGCCTTCAACAAGAAGCTGATAAAATGGGCAATTTGAAAATGGGCAAAAAATAGTTGGCAAGATGCTTTGGCAGAAGAAGGGGAGAGGTCAGGACACAGTTTAACAATCTCTTGCTACTACAGGAATAGAAGCAAAAAAAAAAATATATATTTATAGTTATAAATTAAAAAAAGTCACAGTTTTTTTATGCAAATAAGGCATGGGATCTACTACTGGAAGGTAAAAAGCACTAAAAGAACCTGGAAGGATTCTCTACAGACCCAGCTGTGATCAAATATGTAAGTGATTTTTAAGTTTTTTAATGGCACAAAATGCAAAGAGGGTCTTTGTGAAGAGTAAACTGGCACCAGGAGTCACCTATTCCATGCACGGTGTGACACTGAGTCTTACTACGAACAGATAGCAATGCTTTACATATGGAGTGCATTTTCACAAGTGTCCTGTGCCCGTCAAAAAAATAAAAAATAAAAAATAAATGAAAGTAACAGGTTAGCATTTTCTAGAGCTTCAGTCCGCGAAAAACCAGCCAGAATATCACCTCCTCATCAATTATCTTTTGCCACTAGTGACGTGGTTGAGATGCAAGATACCTGCTGGTTGTCTGTAGATAATGACTAATTGGTCATCCCTCATAAATCATTTTGGTGGTACAAGCCCATCGGGTTATAGGCAATAGAGTACAAGAACCATACTGAAAAAAATATTTGTGTGAAGGTACAGGTTTCAAAAATAATCTACATGTGCTTGGACTTAGTCAAAACCAACAGCGTGAAGCCAGCGTGAGCTTACGGGACCTTTCCCCATTGTCAAAAATAAAGCAAAAAAATAAAAATAAAAGCAACAGAGCATCTTCCACGGCCGGGCCGGCTCAGACCATCTATCTCTACTCTAGAAAAACGTTTCGCTTCTCTGTTACCTCAAGCTTTACACTGTGTTTCGTACATAGACATTCTCCTTTCCTCAGTTTCTTCATCATTGTCTTTTTTTTATAGATATCTTCCAAAGCTTTCAAGATTTTTTATTTGTTTGCTATCGCCGATGAGATGAGGAAAATAAAATCAAATCAAAAAAGGAGAGATCCTTGTGGACATCCCAAGACAAAAGTAACAAAAAAAAACCACAAGTGATCACGTCCATCCAGCCATAGGAGGTCAACGACCGGGGAATCATTCAATGTTGCTACTGTCGAAGCTGTGGCATTGCAGGTCACCAGTGGCATAGTCACTACCTGGAAGCTTAAGTCCATACTTGTCTACACACCAGCAGATTCCACGTTTACGGCCTCTGGAGGGTTTGCACTGTAAGAAGGAAAAACAACGTTTCAATGTATGAACACAGGAGTCTGCCAGCGTGTTCAATGTGTTCATGTAGTACCCGGCTCTTTCTACTATCATTATATGACATCCCACTGGCTACTATATTAAACAGTATTAAAATAGTATACAACTACTATAATACTGCCTCCTATGTACAAGAATATAACTACTATAATACTGCCTCCTATGTACAAGAATATAACTACTATAATACTGCCTGCTATGTACAAGAATATAACTACTATAATACTGCCTCCTATGTACAAGAATATAACTACTATAATACTGCCTCCTATGTACAAGGATATAACTACTATAATACTGCCTCCTATGTACAAGGATATAACTACTATAATACTGCCTCCTATGTACAAGAATATAACTACTATAATACTGCCTCCTATTTACAAGAATATAACTACTATAATACTGCCTCCTATGTACAAGAATATAACTACTATAATGCTGCTCCTATGTACAAGAATATAACTACTATAATACTCCTCCTATGTACAAGAATATAACTACTATAATACTGCTCCTATGTACAAGAATATAACTACTATAATACTGCCTCCTATGTACAAGAATATAACTACTATAATACTGCCTCCTATGTACAAGAATATAACTACTATAATACTGCTCCTATGTGCAAGAATATAACTACTATAATACTGCCTCCTATGTACAAGAATATAACTACTATAATACTGCCTCCTATGTACAAGAATATAACTACTATAATACTGCCTCCTATGTACAAGAATATAACTACTATAATACTGCTCCTATGTACAAGAATATAACTACTATAATACTGCCTCCTGTGCACAAGAATATAACTACTATAATACTGCCTCCTATGTACAGGAATATAACTACTATAATACTGCCTCCTATGTACAAGAATATAACTACTATAATACTGCCTCCTATGTACAAGAATATAACTACTATAATACTGCTCCTATGTACAAGAATATAACTACTATAATACTGCCTCCTATGTACAAGGATATAACTACTATAATACTGCCTCCTATGTACAAGAATATAACTACTATAATACTGCTCCTATTGTAGGAATGAGCAAGGGTCCGTCGTTGACGGAAGGTATGTGTCACGAGGTTCCTGGCCTCGGTGGAGTAAGAGCCAGTTTTCATGTGTCAGCAGCAGTTGCTGTTTGACACCTAGCTATTTAGTATAGCTGTATAGCTGATCCGGGACGGTTCTTACTCTGAGTAGTCAAAGTGCTAGGTGGGTGACTACTCCCCACGTTCCAGGTTGGGTCTTGACTGGCCTATAAAAAAAAACAGCCGGCAGTGTCAGCTGGGTGTGATTACCTCTCTCTGACGGAGGAGCGCTGGCAATCGCTGGATTGGAATCTGAGCCGTGTACTAGGCTGGAGGCCTGAGTTTGGGAGGTATGCTCTGTCTTGAGTAATGCCGATCGGGTGTGAACTAACACCTACGATAACAGGTGACTGTGTTGCTGTATGAACTGTCTAGGTGTGAACGAACACCAAAACTGCAAATGGACTGTCACAATGTTTTGTTGCCATAAGTGTGAATAAAACACTAAAGTTTTTTGAATTACAAACTGGTCTTTGCCTCTATACTGCGTCCGCTTGTCTGTCTACCAGAGCGAATCCCCACACTATGTACAAGAATAAAGGTACTATAATACTGCTCCTATGTACAAGAATATAACTACTATAATACTGCTCCTATGTACAATAATATAACTACTATAATACTGCTCCCATGTACAAGAATATAACTACTATAATACTGCCTCCTATATACAAGAATATAACTACTATAATACTGCTCCTATGTACAAGAATATAACTACTATAATACTGCTCCTATGTACAAGAATATAACTACTATAATACTGCTCCTATGTACAAGAATATAACTACTATAATACTGCTCCTATGTACAAGAATATAACTACTATAATACTGCTACTATGTACAAGAATATAACTACTATAATACTGCTACTATGTACAAGAATATAACTACTATAATACTGCTACTATGTATAAGAATATAACTACTATAATACTACCTCCTATGTACAAGAATATAACTACTATAATACTGCCTCCTATGTACAAGAATATAACTACTATAATACTACTCCTATGTATAAGGATATAACTACTATAATACTGCCTCCTATGTACAAGAATATATCTACTATAATACTGCCTCCTATGTACAAGAATATAACTACTATAATACTGCTCCTATGTACAAGAATATAACTACTATAATACTACTCCTATGTATAAGGATATAACTACTATAATACTACTCCTATGTATAAGGATATAACTACTATAATACTGCTCCTATGTACAAGAATATAACTACTATAATACTGCTCCTATGTACAAGAATATAACTACTATAATACTACTCCTATGTATAAGGATATAACTACTATAATACTACTCCTATGTATAAGGATATAACCACTTACAGAAAAGGTTTATCTTTGCTACATTTTATGAACTGAATATTTTAATGCCTTACTTGTTTTCTCTTGAAGAATCCTTTCCGATCACAGTTGGGGATATAGAAAGCTCTGGGGTACACACGATGAGACACTTTCATGTCTTGCATGACAGTTTCCATTTGTCTACGGCAGGGACCCTGGAAGGAAGGCGGACTATTAGAGAGTGCAGCAAACAGAGTAGACGTAGTACAGTTGATGATCATTTATATGTTGGGCACTCATCTTTATCCAAAGAGTTCACCACACATGGTGAGACCTGTGGACAGGTAGATGTCTCCTTATCCACTGGCTGTCCTTGGTCAGCAGCACTCACCAGTTCAGACTCTATGTTGTACTCAGGAGAGGAGATGGTCTGGGCCTTGTTCTCCACTGGTACAATCCTTGCGGCTGACTGCTTCTTCCACTGATATGTGTTCAGGGCTCTGACTTTCTGCTCAGAGACTGCAGGTACTACTTTACGGGGATTTTGCTTTGGGTGGTAATGGTCGTCGGTGTCTGAAGTAGTCGGACCTTCCTCTCTTGATTCCCGCTCTGTAAGAAAAATGGAGTAAAGAGTCATGATTAGAGGTTTTATAGCATATAGACCCATAGCATCGTAAAAAGTTAGATAAACAGATATCAATATCTAGTCATGCTGTGAGACCAACTGGAGGAGGACACATGGTAGACTAATAGTCTACTAGTATCTGGTTGTTTTGGTTTTTGACCACTTTTCAGACCCCTCTCTGTAATCTAGATTAGAGAGACGACATGTAAGAATGTCCCCTGAATCTTCCTTGTCAAACTACTTGCAAGCTTGGCTGCCCGGCTGACCACAGCTTTTCCCTCAGAATCAGCAGCCGTTTGCTCGCTGATCCAGTCTCAAAATGATAGGGGTTATCTTGAATGCTTTACGTTAGTTTGTTGATTGATCAAAACAACCACATTAAAAGGAAATCCTTTAGTTAATACATTGATACTTCGTATCAGATACATCAGTCTTTCTTACCTCCCCATATGGGGAGCTCACGATCTAACTTTCCCACAAGTGTGCGATTCAGGGTCAACTTCTTGAAAGTTGGATAGTCTTGTAACACAAGTTTATAAACTTTGAAAGGAAACCCCAACATACTTAGGGGAAAATATAGAAACCCTGAAGCGTCCAGTGACCTGACTGGACTGAAAGCCCCGCACTGCATTACATCATCTCTAGGCAGAAAAAAAATGTAATAAAAAAACAGCAGCCGATGTTGATACCACTAGAGGATCAAACAAAAAATGGATGGTAGGACAGCACCACTTACTTGAAAGCATTCAAAAAAACTTTGCGGCGGTGCTCGTGGCGTCGGGTCTCGGCCTCAGAGACCCCCAAATTACCAGTGAAGAAAAAGAAGGTCACGGCACTCCAGAAGCAAGTTCAATGTTCTTTAATCCACCAAATGTTCAGCAGCAACGTTTCGACAATAGTCTTTATCAAGCTACATACAAGACTATTGTCGAAACGTTGCTGCTGAACATTTGGTGGATTAAAGAACATTGAACTTGCTTCTGGAGTGCCGTGACCTTCTTTTTCTTCACTGATACCACTAGAGGGAGACAAATCCTAACAGTTCACACAACTCGCCCTCGCCCTCCGCACTGTATACACCCTTTGTCTCAACTTTCTGCATTTTTCCCTTCCTCCAGTCCTTTTAGTTTTTGGGAAAGTTAACTCATTGGGGAGAATCACAAATGCAGGAACATTCTGAAAACCATCTACAGCAGGTTGTGGGCCACAGACAATCGCTCATAGGATACTAGAGCTGAAGATATTCCTTTAGGTCTCACATCCTATCATTTTAGAGGTCATAAAATTACAAGACTTTGCCACACTGTCCCCCTTAATGCAACTGTGTGTTTTCTTCAACCTCCATACTCCAACGCTCTTTGACAACAATAGTGCATCCTTTCATTGAACCTGTTGCCAAGACTTACTTGACTTCCATATGAGCAGCTGATAGGATCTACCCAATAGATGCAACCACTATAAAGGCCACTTAATAAAGAGCACCTGCCAGCATGTTCAACTCAGGCATGCTCCCTGGTAGGGTTGCTCCTGTTAATTCAAATGATACCAGTCTTTTGAAAATCCGTTGTGGGGTTCCCAAGATATAGACTTATTCTAGATACAAGTGCAGGATTCAGTGCAACAAAGGGCGGGGCCTGGCACCGCGGTGCACCTCAGCTGGCCACGCCCTTTGGTGCACTAAAGCCCTCATTTGTATTAAGAGTAGAAGTCTTTTTCTCAGGAACGCCAAAACTGATTTTTCCAAGACAGGTATCATTTTAAATCAGCAGATTCAACTCTACCAGGCAATATCTCTGGTTTAATAGGCTTGACCCTGCTGACAAGCGCCCTTTAAGCCCACCACAGGAAGCTCAATTTTCCTTCCAACTACAAATGACCAAGAAGGGAGGATTTGTTGAGGACTTCCAACATTTGACACACATTGACACAGAATTGTTGGAAAAGATACATTTCCTTAAGAGTTGTTCTATTTTGTGAATTAGCCACCTGAGCACCGCAGGACCTCCGGTGGAGTCCAAAAGTCCAGCAGAAGTCATCCCCATTTGTACCCATCAGGTAAGCCATTCAGGAATGTGAAAAAAGTGGAAGAACCCCCATAGGAGCGGTAAATGGAGGCCATGTTGGTGGTCATCCAAATTTCTAAGAAAATGGTTGACTAGAATCTTTAATTAGAAGACTAGTCAATCATTCATACTTAAAAGGAGTACAGCACAATAAAAAAAAAAGTCTATTAACTGCATCACACCTGTCCATGGGTTGGATCTGGTACTGCCGCTCAGAGCCACTGAAGTAACACCTCACTCAACCTGTGGTCAAGGGTAGCGCTACTTTAGATAGAAAACAGCCATGCTTTCCTAAGACAACCCCTTTAATAATGTCAGGAGCCAGGAAGAATATCCGCAATGCTAGTTAAAGCCAAGAAGAAGAAAAAAAGAAAGCCTAAGACTAGCGTCTCAAGGTGTCGACTAAAGCCAAATCTCCACCGTCATCTTTTAAAACAATATTTAAAGATTGGATTTAGAGTCTCAGCTGCTAGACCGGTATTCCCATCGTCAACTATAGACCCCCTCCGGACTTTCCATTCTCCTGTCACCATGACCTCGCGGTCAGCTATTCAATACTTTCTGAAAAGGCCGATGACATTCACACAGCCCCTTAAGTATCCAATTCTGCATCGCTACCCCCAACCACAAAGCCAAGCGAAAACAAAACACAATTACGGCCGCTCCATAGACCTGTAGGCATTAAGGTCCATTGTTTACACGGGGTCTGGGGTTTAGGACGGTGAATGGTGCAGAAGCCGCTGTAATGAAGATGACACTTGAGAAGGGAATGTTTGAGTAAACATCGGTCTGCATTCCCTCATGTCCACCTGGACTCCTCAGACAAGTCATCACAGCTGCTGCCCACAGGCCGGACATCTGCTCATCAGTCTGCAGCTACCTGCCTATGAAACGCGTGGGACTCCCCCATACACATGCATGCTCAGCTTCTGCAAGCATGTATCTTCAATGGCAAGAGAAAAGACACCTATTATATATTCAGTATAGTGGGCAGACTAGATGGGCCAAATGGTTCTTATCGGCCGACACATTCTATGTTTCCATTATCTTCTGCCATAACAAAAGGATCAGATGTTAAACTTCTCCGATCCTCCTTTTTCTCTGACATCATCTGTCGGGGAGCCCCCATACATATTTAATAGTCAGCCGATCCTGCTGCTTTTGATTGGTGGGAGGTTCTAGAGATCAGATAACTGCGATTTATTGGAAAACTTCTTTAACGAGGCCGATTTCTGCTGGACCGGTCGACCTTCTCATGCATATTAGACTATCATCCAAGGTTTTTTCGGCAGATGGGTCAGAGAAAAAGGTTTGGACATTTCACCATGCCTGATACTTTTGCTTTCTGGGGAGATAACTTACCACCAGAAGTGTCTGGCAGTGACTTACCCCCCTTTCTTTATTCAAAACACTTGCATGCTCTGTCAAACTGAGCATGCACATGTATGGAAGAGTCAGAAGGTGGGGAGCGTTCAGTCGAAAGCTATGGAACTAACAGGGACGTTCCAGCATTCAATGAACTGCAGCTTTCCAGTGATTTAGTGGGTAAAGATGCCTATGCGTTTCAGATCCTGCAGTCATAGTAAAATGTTGCAATTTCTCTTGGATTTTTAAATGGGTGCCGAAACTTTGCTGCCAGTTGTATCTCGTGCTTCTCTGCACTTCTGTGCGCGTGGAGAACTAGATGCAGACTCCTCTATACACTATTGAATGTGCATTCAGGCAGGACTCTACATTGGCGGCAACCAGGATTATGAAGTAGCAGAAATCTTTGGATCGCAAGTAGCATGTGAACCCAACCCAAGCCTTGCCAATCGTTTCTATATATTTCAATATCCGGTCCTAAGGATCTGATATAAAGACACATTTGTTTAGCTCTCCACAAACTCTGGAGCTCCTGCCAGTTGCATCCTGCCTGGATTTCCATCCTTCCCATTGGTTTACCTTGATTTCAGAACCATACCCATAAATCCCGGCTGACGTTGGAGCGGTGCATTCACTTTGGGATGTTCTCTCCCTGTTTTATATTTGAGAACACTCCAGATTCCTTCTCTGAGGATCACAAACCCTTTAGTTTCCAGGGGGACTGCAGGGCCCTGGATTTATGACACCTCTGGGAGAGAATGGGTGAAACCACAGTTGGTCCTCTATTACACAACCGTGACCCCGAACAGAGACAAGTAACCTTGTTACACGTGCAGCCATGAGGCACACAATCCCCCCTTGTTCAGGACCTGGCCTCCATGCGCAATTACGTGTTGAAAAGCATGGACTGTTTGAGACATACAGGATTTGTCTAGCTTTACATGGGAGTCAGAGTAATAGCCTGTGTGTTCTGGCTTCTAACCAGTCCCGAGCCTCCATTTGTAGGATCGCAGCGCTGCTGAGCACCCCCCTTACTACACTATTTTTTTTAAAGTAGGAGGGAGTCACTTGGGCCAGACGCTCTCTAGAAAACCAAAGCACTTTAGGAAATCCTTAACCCTAGTGCTTCATTCCCTTTGAATCAAGTCCTGGATACTAGGCACGTAACGTTATGGCCAAGTGGATTTACAGATGTAGCTCAGCCATCTTCTTAGTGTTTTTAAGGGTGGTTCCATTCAGTGACTTTTAAAATACATTATTCTGTCATATCAAAGGGGATGGCCAACATAGATGGTGAAATCTAGAATGTGGCCAAATGGCCCATACAAAAAGCTCTGCTACATCTTAAGCTTTGGTTGTTCT
Source organism: Bufo bufo (assembly GCF_905171765.1). Taxonomy (NCBI): domain Eukaryota; kingdom Metazoa; phylum Chordata; class Amphibia; order Anura; family Bufonidae; genus Bufo; species Bufo bufo. The sequence goes on along the minus strand of NC_053395.1, from coordinate 224,964,301 downwards.
AACCAGATGTTAAGGGGACCGATTCAAGGTTGCATACACCATGGAGATGCTGTGGGGTGCAGCTCAGGATTTCTCATCCTGCCGTCAGTGGAAAGTATGAAGACATGCAAGTTCCTCTCCCTCTCCATACGTACTGCAATGCTAGCAAACAAGAAATGAGAATTTGGTAAGTGTCACTCTGTCCTATCCTTCGAGTAATAGTAAGGATTAAGGGTATACAAACTGTGGCGTCCAAACACGTGGGGCTCAATAGCCACATAATTTTGAGGGCAACACCCCAGTTGTACCTGCAGAATTGTTAGGCCATTGTCCATCACATGTGCATGGGGTTTTGGCCAGTACTAGATGATGCTCTGTTTGGATTTTATTTTAAGGTTGCTTCCCTGCTGCCCTTAGTCTGATAATTCTCCAAGTAAAAGGGAAAGTTTGTGTTCTTCCATAAAGAACTTCCAAAAACGTTCTCAACCTTCAAAAGCTCTTGACCCGGTCCTTGCCTGGCTAACCTACGATGTTTGGTTCTCCTGGTCTCATGATGTCTACGTAAGGTGCAGCCAAAAGTCCACAGATAGTAATGGACTCCTATCTACCATATCTTTGATCTCCTGTAGAATTAAGCAAGGAAACCTAAAGACCATGCTGGTTCCAAAGTAGCAACATTTGCTCCATGTTCTATCCTGGCCAAGTTCACTTAGTGGCAAGATGAGGACAAAAAAAGTCAAGTATCCATCACTCATCTCACCACTTGAGAAGACTCAAGGCAAGAAAGTCAATCATAAAATGTGGTGCATTGGAGGCAAAATGTATCATATCTATGAAATATCAGGAGACAGAAGAGACAAAACAACAAATTCTGACATCTACAGACAGCAGGCTGCTCTGTGCTGGAACAAAGGACGTGAACGAAGCCTAAAACAAAGGGTTCTCCTGAAGACAACACCAGTTCAGCTAGATGACGACAGAAAAGTTGCACAATATTTTTTGTAATAAAAGTCGCACTGTGACACGCATCATGCTGCGACTCAGACACGACAGTCGCCACAAATCCATCCAAAAAATGCAGCGCAGCATTGGTGCAACATATGTCCTAATGTAGTTGAACCCTTTTTGTCGCCTTAGCTTCGAGATCTTAATTTCTCCAAACTAAATATTGACATGGCTCCCAATGGGGTTGTAACATGTGGGTCAACTCCATGGAAGCATCATCAGTGTTTAAGCTGGCCACACAGTTTCAAGAACTAAGCTCATCCAGCTAAAGGCTATCCCTAAGGAACTTCCCATATCTACATGACTGATCACAAAAACACATTATAGGGTTGGCTGGTCTTGCCTAAACTGATGGGTTTGGCAAACATAATCCTAACATATATGGTCACCTTTAGACCTGATGTGTATAGGAGATGTGAGGTCCAAAAAAGCTAAATAGGAGCTTTTAAGGGTACAGTACAGTACACGTTGCTTCCTTTGCTGGCTTGATGAATTTTTCCATCACATTATAGACTACTCATTTCCATGGTTACGTCCACCCTGCAATCCATTAGTCTAAACTGTGGAAGCGCACATAGGCTGGTGCTTTTTCTTAAAATGTGCAAGCACGTCCACCACTGCTGGATTGCAAGGTGGTCATAACCCTCTGGAAACGAGCCGTGTAGAATGTGATGGAAAAATGAATCCAGCCAGCAAAAGAGGCAATATGGAGAATCACAATACATTAGTAAGTGCCTTGCATTAACTTTCTCTACCTGATAAATGATATTTGCTAAAGTGAGAGAATCCCTTTAAAATGTTCCACAGGTTTAACCTTGCATTTTTCGATGGATTTTGTTGTACAAAGTATTAAATTAAAGTTTTCTGCAACAATGTATCCAACAGTTAAGTGTGGAGTTAAAGATTGCAACATCTGCATCCTTAGAATGCTGGGAACCTTTGTTGTAGCTCACAGAACCCACCAACATTATCTTTCATCTTGTTCTTATGAGGGCTCAAGAGTTTCATCAGATGTGGTTGGGGGCCACACTACTGTCTAAGAGGAGCAGAGGACACGCACCCTCAGAACTTTGCATTTGATACCTTTGCCATTACATTGCTCTATGGAGCTCGCATCACCTTAAATCTTGTGACTCTCCAATAAAATAAAGCTCAGGACTAATATATATATCCCCCCCCCACCACCCCCCTTGAGTTAACTTGCAGATGTTCCCTGGCAGGAAGGAGTTTGCACAGAGTCCCCCTCTCGGTGCACTAGATTACCAGTGCAGTTTTTAAATAGCCTGTGTGACAGCTCGGGGGTCAGGTCACTGGGATGAAATCAAATAGACTCATCTCTGTATGTCGAATTTCACCATGGATATCAGCTGTGGAAACATGACCTCTAGGATCTGAGAGGCTCTCAAACAAAATCAGGCCTCAATTGTCTTCTCTGCATACACACCTGCTGCAGCTCAGCCCCCTCCACCCCCATCAACAAACACCCGCACTCTCATGACCGCCATCCTGCAGCATAAGCAATAAGCTGTCAGGCTATTTATTGCCCCAGGAGCCCAGGGATCTCCAGTGAAAACCATTCCCTTCACGCAGAGCAGGTGCAAGAACCTGGAGCTCCTCAGCCGCCGGACCAGTCTGTTAAAGAAATAGTCCGATAGTCACATCGCTTTATAACCGTATCCATGGGGTATATATATACTGCGAATCCGGCTCTGTAGATGGCACTGTACACAGGGGGCGGATTGGGAACTTAAAGTGGCCCTGGAAAAAAAAAAAAAATGAAAAGTGGCCCCCGTGTTGTAGGTGGGTTCCCACTGACAGAAGACGGGCCAAAACAAGCAGAATACCGCCCCGGACAGTAATACCAGTTGAGTTCAGGAGGGCAGCTGTGGCTGTTGAGCATCAGATCATTATGTACCTGGCCTGCGGCCATCAAGAAGGCTTGGTCATCGGCCCACCAGGAAATTTCCCTGTAGGGTCTATGGCCAATCCGCCCCTGACTGTACACAATGCCCCCTACGGGCACTAAGGCCCAGGAGCTGCAAACCCCAGACCATTTTCTGAAAATTTCAATGAATGATTTTAAAAAGGGAGCCTATCCCGTTGGACCCCCCAAGGGAGCAGGTTCTAGAGCAGGAGGAGCTGAGTAGATTGATATATAGCTTTCTGGGAAAAGATTCAGTAAAGCACAAAAATTTCAGCTCATTCTCGGCTATCCGTGATTGACAGCTCTCTGTATGCACAGTCATAGAAGGAAGGCTGTCAATCACTGACAGGACCGCCTCCTGGACTACAAAGCCCAGAATGAGCAGAGATGTAAACGTATATGTAAATTACAAGTTTTACTGAATCTTTCCCATGAAACTGCGCATCAATCTGCTCAGCTCCTCCTGCTCTATAGTATACTGCCGGTAGCTTTCACTGCAGGTTCCCAATAAAGGGGTTGAAGCTTCTACTTTAGACTTCTTCCCATTGGCTTAAATCAGGAGTCTCACAGTTTTTATTTGATTTATGAAAATCAAGTTATTGCCATTGCAGCTGGGGGGCGCCATTGCATGGAAGCTTATGGAAATAATACGCGGCCAGTAGTGGTGGAAAGTGGTACTGCAAGTAATCTGCGTGCAATTTTAGGAAAAATAAATAAATCAGAATTCTGCAAAAATCTTAGATCTTTTCAATCTGGCCCTTTATATAGCCATATAGTGTAATATCCTGAGGAGCAGCTTTTAACATGCCTACTGGAATTCATGCCTGGCCAGGACATCCAGGGGTTAAATAGCACAGCCCAGTTTCCTCTTTGGAACTTAGCTCATTATCATTTTCTTTCCTGACGCAGCAGTTTCTGCACCTCCGCCAGCCCCCTCTCCCCACACCTCATTCTTTCAAGGAATAAAAAAGAAAAAAAAAGAAAAAAAAAAGAAAAGAAAAAAGGCTAGTCTGCAGACTGTTGAGCCTCCACGCCGTTCCCCTATTTAATGCAACCAAAACAGGTGTTGGCTCCCCTTATATTCTGCAGACAATAGTGGTGACCCACCCCCCCCCCCCCCCCCTCCACCTCACCAGCTGATCCTGGATTCTAGGGAAGCACATGGCCAGGTCTTGTAGACAGTAGTCATGCAATGTCCACATTGCATCACCATACTATCCATAATTCATACCACAGACAGTATGGGCGGAGGTAGAATAATGAGGAACTATCCCTTTAAGAGATAAAATGTGACCTCTCTGTGGCTAATGGTTATGTATCAAGAGGATATGACTCCATAATATAGTACCAGAGGTCAAGTTATGGAAAATCTGTACATACAATATTCATGCTATTAATACCGCCATACAGCTATGGTAGAGAAGGGGTTAATAACAAAAATACAACAATGAAGATCCAAAAGGAAAAAAAAAAAAAAACAGGTTAAACGCCTTCTGTGTAATCTTCCCATCAAATCTTCAGTTTTGGCAAGAACTTGACTAATCCTTGATTACTGATACAAAGTATGAGCTCCAGGCGATATTTTGTGTTATTCAATACAAGCTTATACTACCACAAGAAAAAGAAGAATATAGGAAAGAAAGTGGATCCCGGTGTGTGGAGAACCTGGACGAGATCACCTGTAATCCAGGATCCAAGAACCGACAGCCTGCTATAATACATACCGAGACATGAAAGGTCATCAGATAGGGGGTGACAGTATAGTAGTTATATTCCTGTACATAGGAGGCAGTATTATAGTAGTTATATTCTTGTACATAGGAGGCAGTATTATAGTAGTTATATCCTTGTACATAGGAGGCAGTATTATAGTAGTTATATTCTTGTACATAGGAGTAGTATTATAGTAGCTATATTCTTGTACATAGGAGGCAGTATTATAGTAGCTATATTCTTGTACATAGGAGGCAGTATTATAGTAGTTATATTCTTGTACATAGGAGGCAGTATTATAGTAGTTATATTCCTGTACATAGGAGGCAGTATTATAGTAGTTATATTCCTGTACATAGGAGCAGTATTATAGTAGTTATATTCTTGTACATAGGAGGTATTATTATAGTAGTTATATTATTGTACATAGGAGGCAGTATTATAGTAGTTATATTATTGTACATAGGAGCAGTATAATAGTAGTTATATTCTTGTACATAGGAGGCAGTATTATAGTGGTTATATTCTTGTACATAGGAGCAGTATTATAGTAGTTATATTCCTGTACATAGGAGGCAGTATTATAGTAGTTATATTTTTGTACATAGGAGCAGTATTATAGTAGTTATATTCTTGTACATAGGAGCAGTATTATAGTAGTTATATACTTGTACATAGGAGCAGTATTATAGTAGTTATATTCTTGTACATAGGAGGCAGTATTATAGTAGTTATATTCTTGTACATAGGAGCAGTATTATAGTAGTTATATACTTGTACATAGGAGCAGTATTATAGTAGTTATATTATTGTACATAGGAGGCAGTATTATAGTAGTTATATTCTTGTACACAGGAGCAGTATTATAGTAGTTATATTCTTGTACACAGGAGCAGTATTATAGTAGTTATAATCTTGTACATCTGTTTTTTTTTTTTACAGTTGATGCCATATTTGTAAAAAGACCTTTCCTGAAAACAATTTTAGCCAATCAATGCTGGATTATAAAATTCATAACCAGCTCTATAATTTAAACCCAGAAAAATGTCCTGAAGACTGACAACAAGAAATAAATGTATCACTTTGCTTTGGGGAACTCAGCTGCAGCACTGCCCCTAGTGGCGAGACTGCATAATGCAGGAGAATTGTTCCAAAGTGTAGAACAAACTACTGGACTATTTATGCACATGAACAATTCACCTACCAAGCTGCAGTAATAGGTGCGCCCTTTAAAGAAATAAACAGCAGTTTACATGTTACAAAGCCAAGTCGACCATGTAATAAGAAACAGGCTACATGTCCAGTCCTGTGAATAATACAATACACAATGGCGGGATGTGAGACAGACCTGAGAGTTGTCAGCATTATCCCTGACTGATACTATTCTGCTTTTTATTATAAATACAGAGTTACATAAGCAATTCTGTGCCAGCTATACCTAGCAAGAATTGCCGGGCTTCGCAGGGCGGGCTGCCAGCAATAACGTAGGTGGAACACTTGTAGCTGAGAGGAGTAACCCTTTAATTACTGTGCAACCACATGTTGCCTACCAATAGTAGAGAAAATGTATCTGCAGCATCAGGGGCGGACTGGGAACTTAAAGTGGCCCTGGAAAGAAAACTAAAAGTGGCCCTGTTTTGTAGTCAGGTCGAGACTGATGGAAGGCAGGGCCAGCAATACCATATGGTGGCAGATAAAACCGACCCAACAGAGCCAAATACCACAGTGCATCACAAAATACTGCGGCCAACAGCGCAAAATACATCCCCAATAACTTCCACTGCGGCCGTGAGGAGGGCCCAGGAGGCTCCCTGGTCATCGGCCCACCGGGAAATTTCCCTGTAAGGTCTATGGCCAATACGCCCCCGTGCAGCATGTATATAATGGGGGTCATTCACAAAGTCTGGCTTTTTACACCAGCATTTGTTTCCCTTTTGCGTTGGCAGGGGATGCATCTCATCATAAATTAGGGGCATCCTCCTCCTGTCCTGAAAACTGCTTCATTCTCTGAGGGCAGTACTTTTTTGGCTACTTTTATGCCAGTAAATTTGCTGGGGCCGATGGCGCGGTCCCAGCCCCCGACACACCCTCGTCACTCCCTCTCAAGTGGCAAGGATGGAGTAAAAAGCCCGGACGACACAATACTTTCATCATTTAAAGAGTGACAAAAAGGGGTCTTTTGCCAAAAACTGGCATCGGCATGTTAGTAGATGACCCCCAATATGTATCGATTCAGTTAGAGATCACCAATGTGCTGTACAGAGAATGCATTATATATAAAGGGAAGTATAATGGAACATTGTTACCCTCCCTCCTGCACAGTAACAAGGGCAAAGAAATAAAAATGAAAACAATGTTGCAGTCGCACCCACCATATCACCTAAAATCTGTTTTTGGACCCAAATCTCTACTGCTGTGGGACAGAGGGCCCATATCAGGTAGGTCCAGCCATTGGGCACCTCTTGGCTTTGCAGAGGTCTTTGTTATTGGGGCGGGGGATTGAGGAACATGGGTTTGCAGTAGGTTGGACACTTCCAGTAAGTATCATGAGCCAATTTTGATGGGGCGGGGACCCACACAGTAGATGATTCCTAGGCAAGGACCCCGATAGGCGTGGACCCTCCTTTCCTCCAGGGGTGCTGACAGTCCAGAAATGGGACTTCTCCCATTAACAGCTTATTATTAACCAATTCTATGCCCCCTCTTCATGAACCAAGATTTTTATTTTTTTTCGTCACCAAAATGGTCACTGACCCTTGGCAATGACAGGTTGGCTATGGAATGCATACGCTTTGAGCGACCAGCATTCCACAGTTCTGAGGTTTATGGTCACAAAGAGTTAATCTAAGTCCATCACCCCAGGGACTGGAATGATTATTAGCACTGTGTAAAAGTCTGACAAATTAATCATGTGCAAGTGGTGACAGCGGTGAACACTCCCTTCATTCTGACAGACAGTTAAACATTGCTAAAAAAAAGTCGTCGTCCCCCCCCCCAAAAAAAAAAAACACATTCTCAGTCTTTGCATTTTGGGAATGGGGGAACAACATGCGAGCTAATGCTGCAAACTGGGAGCCATTCACCATCAGCAGACATCTACAATGCAAATATGAAGCATGCAAAGCAAAGTGATGTCATTACCTGGGGGGGGGGGGGGGATTAACCCTTCAACCTCCCAGAGGGGACAGTACATGGAGCAACAGAAGGGGGCGGGGGGCACCCTGGGAGATACTGCTACCTCATGAACTGGAGGAAGGGGGAGGTTACAGGCTGGTATCTGTATGGACACCATTGCAACAAAAATAAATAAATAAATCTAAAGCAGTGACTTGATTGACAGCTGTCAATCATTGCAGCCCAGCTAAACACACAACCATGATTGACAGATCTGATAGTGCTGAGACCAAAAAAAAAAAAACAGAAGAACCCAACAGCCCAGGTAAGAAATCCAGGTGCACTTACCTATTTTGACCTGGTCCCTGTAGATCTTCTCATTGAGGCAGACCCCCCTACCATGGAGTAGGGCATGCAGTGGCTTTTCTTCCCCTTGCTTAGGAAGACACCGGAGCCCCCCAGCACAGCGCTCTGTGTAGACCCCACAGGACTGTCCCTCCGCCAGGGCACAGGTCATGCAGCAGCCACAGCCTGGCTCCTTCACCAGCTCGCAGCCCACAGGGGTCGGTGGGCACATGGACATTGCCTTCTCATCACAAGGCTCACAGTGCACAAAAGAGCCCAGACACTGGCAAAGCCCAAGGCACAGGGTCAGGATGAAGCAGGCAGACAGGATCATTGTATAGGAGATCTGGGGGTACAAAGTGCTCAAAATACAGAAAATAGGGGGGGGGGGGGGGGGGGGGTGTCCCTGCAAAATAATCCAAAAACAAAACAAAACAGCAATGGCAACCACCAGCAATGCAGTCCCTTCACTGGCACAACATAGGGATGCACTGTAATATTGTGTGCAAAAAAGAAATAAAAAAATGCAAACTGCTCACACCCAGGTGGCTGCTGCTGTCCCCATACACGAAGCAACAAGCACTGGGATAATACCTGTTGCTGCAGCCAAATCTATGGTACAACCGGTTAGAAAAAGCAAATGTATGTGTTCTAGATGGTGAGCTTCTCTCCTTGTGTTTCATGCACAGTAATCCAGTAATATTGCTGCAGAAAAAAGTGTCCTGCAAATCCTGAAAAATTCCTGAAATCCTGCAAAAAAAATACAATAAAAATAAAATATAGATAGAAAGAGAGAAAAGCCTTTATCTTTTGCTAAACCTGCAGCCTGAATAAATCTTTACTGGGCAGAGGATTCCCCAAAAACGTGAGCAAAAAGGGGAGAAAAAAAAAATGCGAAAAAGTCAGAAGAAGGAAAAATAGTTTGTAAATCTCCCAACAGTTGTACCCTGCAGAACTTTCTAAAGAGACTGATTACTGAGAAGCAAGCTGTCTTTTAAATAGACTTCTCCTGGCTGCCTGCCAGCCTTAAACTGCAATTCGATATCAGGACAGCCAGGCTGAATAGCTGCCAGTAACCAGGCAATATAGTGGAGCATAATATGACCAGGTCTCTCATTGTGGATTAACCCCTTCTCCCCTGCAGCCAACAATGAGACTACAGGCTGCTGCTGCTGGAAGACTTCAAGATCTTTAACTTCTCATTCTTTTGACCACCATATTTCTCAGACCCCCCCTTCCTGGAGTCTCTTTTTTCTTTTTAATGTCTCTTTACTTAAGGGTGGAATTAAAGTTTCTTAGAAATCACAGAACTGTTTTATGGGAGCAGAAAGTTTATTCCCCCCTTTCCTAAACTTGGAAATCCTGAGTGCAATGTGTTTTCCCCCCTCAGCAAAGGAATGTGAACATGTGGACTGGGTGGTGGGAAGGGGTTAACTCCAGGCAGAGCTGTGCAGGTTTCATTGTGCAGAGCTGCAACGTTTTGTTTTATTTGTTTCTTTTTTCCGTCTGTGCTTTTTTCTTACTTTGTATCCATTTGTTTTGCCTTCTGCAGTTGCTATTGCTCTGGGGGGGCAGAAGGGGTTAAAAAAAAAAATCCCTTGTGATAAGCATTCCCATAGCCGGTGGGCATCTGAAAATAGTCCCTTAATGTAGCATTATTGGCAGAGGTGCTGGGCAAGGTGAAAAGTACTGGGCTGGCAGTAAAAAGATAATGCACAGAGCAGGGTGCCAATTTAGGTGGAGGAATTAGCCCAAGTCCTTTTATGTGGATCTGCTGCTCAGTTACAAGACATAAGGCTCCTTATTCCTGAGGTTATTAAAAACATGGTGCAGCAAGTTCCAGAAATGAAGCAGGTTTGCTCTTAGGGCTGGGGGTGACTTTGACAAGTGAGTCTGACAGACCCCTGGAAGAAGGAGCTTGCACACGGCAGCCGCACAGTCACTTAGTATCAACGCTGCGCCACACTAAACAATGGGCAGATACCCCCGCCATGGTCCTGGGTTCTGGACAATGATGCTTTGTGGCAACAGGGGCAATTGCTGGCTCTTTCCTCTCTAAGGCCCCTTGCAGACGAATGCGTTGCGAATGCGTTCAGTGAAAAAATGCGCGATTTCGCGTTCAGTTGTTGAGTTTTTATCGCGCGGGTGCAATGTGATTTAATGCGTTTTGATAAAAAAACGGAATGTTTACAAATAACATCTTTCAGCAACCATCCGTGAAAAACGCATCGCATCCGCACTTGCTTGCAGAAGATGCGATGAGATTTTTTACGCAGCTCCATTCACTTCTATGGGGCCAGCGCTGCGTGAAAATCGCAGAATATAGAGCATGCTGCGATTTTCACACAACGCACAAGTGATGCGTGAAAACCAACGCGCGTGTGCACAGCCCCATTGAAATGAACGGGTCCGGATTCCGTGGGGGGCGCAATGTGTTCGCATCACGGATTGCACCCGCGCGGAATACTCGCTCGGGCCTTATTCCACTTATTGCCATGTGGAGGGTGGGCAGAAACAACCACGTGAGTGACCGTCCGTCCATAAACCAAGGGGAGCCCAAAATAATGGACTTTCTCTTTATAGGGGCTAAGAATAGTGACCCATCACTGTGACCGGTTCTGTCCAATATCACAACCCAAATGAAGGACTCCCTTAGAGCTACAGATCGTCCTGGGGCTGGGAGACCTTCATCCATTGCCCAGTCTGCAAACTAAGGGTACTTTCACACTAGCGGCGGGGGAGTCCGGCAGGCTGTTCCGGCGGGTGCATGCGGTGCTTTTAGTCCGGCTGCCTCTCGGCGTGTGCGCTGCCGTGCTGCCGCCGTAACTCCGCCCCCGCCCCCATTATGGTCAATGGGAACAGAGCGGCAGTCTGGGGGCACACATGAACTAGCGGCAGGACGGATCCGACAGGTTGTTCACCTGCCGGAACAGCCTGCCGGACTCCCCTGCCGCAAGTGTGAAACTAGCCTAAGCTCTACGCCTCTAGCGATGGCATCATTCACATTTCCGTTTTTCACAGACGTGTGTTATCTGCATTTTCCATGGACCGCACATGTGCCAATTGATTTACACATCAGTGGTGGGTCAGTAGAGGGAGGGCTCATGCCCACGAACGTAAGAGCTCCGTGCCTGCAAACAGTAGTCCGCAATGCATGAGCACTGGCCAAGTGCTGTGAACCTATCGACATGAATGGGTCAGCGATTCACAAAATACGGCCAAAGATAGGACGAAGGCACAGACCCGAAAGTCCATGGAAGCGATGTGTGTTACTTCCGATCCGTGCTTTCCGCTCCGTAAAAGATAGGACACGTCCTATCTTTGGTCATATCTTGCGTATCGCAGACCTAAGTAAGTGGCCGTTTGCGGTCTGCAATATGGACCTGCACAGCTTGGGTGGGTATTGTGGATTGTACATGCCCATTGAAATCTATGGATGAAAAAACACTGACGCAACACGAGCGGCATCCGAGTTCTGTCAGTGTTTCATGGACCATTGGCAGGAGATTCTCAGGAAATTAATTTTCCGCCTAGCAAATGTCCGTGGAATACGGAGGACATACAGAGGGCTAAAAACATACGCATGGACAAAACACGGATCCTTCATGGAGGAAACACAGATTTTCCATGGGCGTCAAACAGGGAAATGTGAACAAGGCCTAAGGTCCATCCACCAAAATGGAAGGAGCTATAAACAGATGGTCCCCAGTTCTGTCGTTTTTTTTTTTTTTTTACAAGTCTGTTTCTCAGCGCTTCGTTTCTTTTCTGTTTTTTTTTTTTAATTCTCATTTATTAGGTTAGTGTCCCTTTAAAATACACCTGTCAGGAGCAGACAGATGCACTTAAAGTAATGGACATCTGTACGGCTTTGCTAAATTAGGCTAGGACAATAAGTCGCGCGACGCATAGGGCGCAACTACACTGCAACATGTGTCGCACGACAATTTTTATAATGATAGTCTACGGTCTCGCACTATGAGATCCGACATGCTGCGACCGCGGCTCGACAGTCGCAGGAAAATCCATCTAGAATCAGCATGTCGCAGCGCGACACCATAGACTACCATTATAAAAATTGTCGTGCGACATTGGTGCGACAAATGTCGTTGTGTAGCGGGGTGGGGGGACAGCCCACAGGACACTCGGGGGTCATTCACTCACAGCACTACTCCAATTTTTGTGACTTTTTAAATGCCTGTGAGACAATATTTTGGTGCTTTTAAGCCGAGTGGAGGGGGCAAAGTGGGGTCCGGACTGGGGCGACATTCTGTAACACCTAAATGTATGATGTGAGTACAATAGGATTGTGTTCTGGTCGTGTGCAGTGCTCAGGTCATGCTGGGGGTTGTAGTGTTCTGAGTATAGACTATAGTAGAATTGTATTATAGCCGTATCCAGCAGTCGAGTCCTATACGATTGTCTTATGGCTTAGTCATGTTGGGAAGTGTAGTGTTCAATGTATAGAGCAGCGGTCAGCAACCTCTGGCATTTCAGCTCTTGTAACACTACAACTCCCAGCATGGCCCATCCACTTACATGGGAGTTCTGAAAACAGCCAAGCAAATGTGCAAGCTGGGAGTTGTAGTTTCACAATAACTGGACTGCTGGAGGTGGCTGTCCCATCATTGAGTCATGTTGGGGGTTGTAGTGTTCTGTGTATAATAGGACTGCATTATGATTACATCTAGTGCCTGTGTCTAGGAGCTTTCGTCTCTAGTGGCAAATGATTGTCTCCGACAAGAGTGGATCTTCTTGATGTTTAACGTTACTGTCACAGCGTTCGCACCCTCTGCAGAATCTTCTAGTCTGGACGATCAGTCAAACCCTAACTGGGTGAACTTGGTGTCAGGAGTCTTTGATTTAAAGCTTTTATCATAAATAAGGTTCCATATGTGATCTATGAGGCGGAGAGCAGAATCCCCGGAGGACGTCGATTAATGTAATGACTGCACCAAAATGCATATTTTTGGTTTTCTTGATGACTGTGATCCTTAAACCTTGACTCTTGTTGTGGCTGATATAGGACATTGCTCATCCGGACCCCTCATCTATCTCCTCTTTTATTACAGCTGCCGAGGAGTAAAACTTCCTGAGATTATCTCATTATATGTAATCTGCAGCCTCCTCGGCGCCTCACTTTAAGGCCTCTTGTGCTGTCCGTGCCTGTGCTGCAGCGGTCTGCAGTGCACGGGCACCGACCGTGGGCCAGCTGCATGCGGATCTGTCCGTTCCGAAAAAGATAAGACAAGTTCTATCTTTTTTGCGCAACAGAAGCACGGGACTGAACCCCACGGAAGCACTCCGTAATGCTTCCGTTCCGCATCTCCGGATTTGCGGACCCATTCACGTGAATGGGTCCGCGATCCTCGATGTGGAATGCACACGGCCGGTGCCCCATGTATTGCGGACCCACCGTATGTGGGCCGCAATACGTCCACGGGGGGCACACGGTCGTGTGCAAGAAGCCTAAGGCCTCATGCACACGAACGTATATTCTTTCCGTGTCCGTTCTTTTTTTTTTTTTTTGCGGACCGTATACGGAACCATTCATTTCAATTTGTCCGCAAAAAAACGGAAGTTACTTTGTGTGCAATACGTTTCCGTACGTCTGTATTTCCGTTCTGCAAAAAAATAGAACATTACGGACAAGGATAGGACTGTTCTATTAGGGGCCGCCTGTTCCGTTCCGCAAAATACGTAATGCACACGGACGTCATCTGTATTTTTTTGGATACGTTTTTTGCAGACTGCAAAATGCATACGGTCGTGTGCATGAGCCCTAATGCAGACTTTGAGACATAATTCATATACTGTATACGTGCATTAAGCAGAAAAGCTAAAAGTCCAGAGGATTCTTCTGCCTAATCATGGCGTCAGTCACAGCCGGGAATAATATGTGTATGGCGTTTTTTTTTTGGGAGAGCCCAGACAGGGCAGGGGCTTCTATTAGCGCAACGTTGACGTGGCCATTTAGTGGACAGAACACATCAGTGGCAAACTTTTTTCTTTTTTTAATGGAAGAGAAATACTTCCTTAAACAGTGTCTAAGTAATTCTACCATCATGCCGCCATATGGTGCCTACATACAAGTGCCACCCCTAACAGTGCTAATAAAATAGTGCTGCATAATACCCAAAGAAAGTCTAAAATAACACTGCAGTGGTCAATAGGACATATGTATAGAGCACAGCAAGGACAGGGAGGTCGATACCGCCAAGAGGTGGCAATCTCCCCTTTTGCACAAGCTGTGGTCTAGCTTTGCCCATAGATCATGGATGGTGTGAACCTGCCCATCTCAAGAGGAAAGGAAAAGGAAGGGGCAAATTCCTGTTCCAGGATGAGGCCATACGGCAATGGGGTCAATGCCTATTCAGGCCACCACGTGTTGACTCTATGATTTACGGTGGTTCCCTGTCCATCCCACAAGTTCATCCAATAGACCCTGGCATCTGCCCACTTTTTCTGTTGCGGATGTTGGCACCTAGGGCTCCCCTAGCCCAATTCTGAGGTCCTCAAACCTGATGTTATTGAGCGTTTAGGAAGTTTGGTCAGAACTTTCTCATTCTGGGACTTTGCAGCTATTTCTTTTTCTCACTCTGAGCTGCATTTCTCGGATTTCAGCACTAGACGGCAGTCTTATCTATGCTAAAAGTTTTCAAAAAGCATCTTAATCCAATGCTATAAAGTTTCCGCTGTAAACTTTTCTGATCGTTGCCTAATTCTGCAAGTCTCTTATCTTAAAGGGTAAGACCATATTCTGCGTGCGGCGGATGTGAGGTGCAGTGTATGGTTCTGTGACCGGCCCGCTATTATCTTGTGTATTTGGTGTGCTAATCTATGAAGTGTGTCCTTACCGCTGCTGCTGATCTGGTTACCAGCGTCATTCATCCGCTCACTTTATCGTTGGGCTGTTGATATATTTTGTTAGCCTATGTGCTGCATTGTTGAGGATCCATGCAATGATGTGGAGATGTGTCACCCAAACATCGGCTCCGAGATTACAGTATGCGTTGACGAGCGCAGCAATACATGTCCTTGTCCCACTCAGCAGCGCACGCGATGAGAGCATCGGAGGAACTGTATGTACAGTCAGTATGGACCTCTAAATCAGGCAAAGGCACTCAGTGGAGCAGATAATTATATCGTGTCCCTGATGGACAGAGCCTAAAGATAAATCACTCACCTCCAGGGTTCTGAAGGTATACAGCCACCCAAAGAAGTGACTGCCATATGGAAATGAGTCACAGTGTTCAGATGGATGTGCAGGTGCAGTCATAATTAAAGGGGGATCAAGGAATAATTCTATAAATGTAGAGTATATGATCTATGTAGAAATTAATACCACATCTAATATAGAATTAAATATAAGGAGCTTAGCAAATATATTTTAATCCAAAAATATCTGTGCCCATCAACCACAGCAAGGTGACCTCAGTGCGGATGGGATATGAACAGTATACCTAACACTACGCTGCACGCGGACATCTAAATTCAAGAAGTATGGAATCTGTAAAGACCTTGCGACTGCTACCATTGTTGCCTCTCTGTGTGAGCAGGGCATGACCTGTTGCGTCACTCTGTGTCAGCGAGCCTTCTACAAGCAAGGAGAGCAGACGCGACATGCTAATTAAAAACGGCATAGATCACAAACTGCACATTTATAGAATGCTGCTATGCCTTGCTTTCCCTCTGCACCTAGGTATTTATCTTAGGCTAGTTTCACACTAGCGTTAAAATCTTCCGGCAGAGGAACAGCCTGCCGGAGTTCATCGTATCCAGGATAGCCGGATACTGCCTTTCCCTGCTGAAGCCCATCGACTATAATGGGACCAGGTTGGGATCCGGCCTGTCTCTGGCATTAGTGCCAGGTGCTTACAGTGGTTTTTGTCTTGCTGAATCTCAATTCTAATTTTGGAAAGAGACCTGTCCCTGCCGGTCCCATTATAGTCAATGGGGTCTTGTGGTACTCTAGCCCCTCCTGGCCATGCATGCGTCAGGATATACCGACTAGTTCTGTTTCTGTTCTTTGAGTTTGTAGAATGTATCTGAGTGGTTGCCTCCATGTTGGTTGCTGACCCATAGAAACATAGAATGTGTCGGCAGATAAGAACCATTTGGCCCATCTAGTCTGCCCAATATACTGAATACTATGGATAGCCCCCGGCCCTATCTTATATGAAGGATGGCCTTATGCCTATCCCATGCATGCTTAAACTCCTTCACTGTATTTGCAGCTACCACTTCTGCAGGAAGGCTATTCCATGCATCCACTACTCTCTCAGTAAAGTAATACTTCCTGATATTACTTTTAACCCTTTGCCCCTCTAATTTAACACTATGTCCTCTTGTAGCAGTTTTTCTTCTTGTAAATCTTCTCTCCTCTTTTACCTTGTTGATTCCCTTTATGTATTTAGCAGTTTCTCTCATATCCCCTCTGTCTTGTCTTTCTTCCAAGCTATACATGTTAAGGTCCTTTAATCTTTCCTGGTAAGTTTTATTCTGCAATCCATGGACCAGTTTAGTAGCTCTTCTCTGAACTCTCTCTAGAGTATCGATATCCTTCTGGAGATATGGCCTCCAGTACTGCGCACAATACTCCAGATGAGTAGGGATGAGCGAACCCGAACTGTATAGTTCGGGTTCGTACCGAATTTTGGGGTGTTCGTGATACGGACCCGAACCCGAACATTTTCGTAAAAGTCTGGGTTCGGGTTCGGTGTTCGGCGCTTTCTTGGTGCTTTTTGAAAGGCTGCAAAGCAGCCAATCAACAAGCGTCATACTACTTGCCCCAAGAGGCCAGCACAGCCATGCCTACTATTGGCATGGCTGTGATTGGCCAGTGCAGCATGTGACCCAGGCTCTATTTAAAGGGAACCTGTCACCAGTTTTATGGTGTCCTAACTAAGGGCAACATAAATAAGTGACTGATTCTCTTAGCACAATGCTGGGTCACTTTCTTTAATTGACCCAGTCAATCTGCCAACATCCTGTATTGAAAAGCTCCAGCTGATAATGATGAGTCATGAATATTCATGAGCTCCTGACTCTCCCCGCCCACCTGCTGCTGAATGACAGTTTGTTTCCATATGAACCAGCAGCAGATGGGCAGGGGAGTGTCTATAGCTCTGAATTAAATATACGCTGGACTCAATGACATCACGCTGGACTCCAATCAGCTCATTAGCATGCGGCATCTTTGTGTGTATATTATGAGATAACCATCTGTCACACCAGTAAGTGAATACATCTAAGGCACTTTTTAGTAGTTAATGATTGTATATAATTAGTTAGATTATAATCAAATATCCACATGACAGGTTCCCTTTAAGCTGGAGTCACGTAGCGCCGCACGCTGCTCTGATCAGTGTAGGGAGAGGATGCAGCTGCTGCTGTTAGGGCGAGATTAGGCAGTGATTTACTTACTGAAGTGATCGATCTACAGCTGCGTATCATACAACCTCTGCTATTCAATTGCTCACTGTTTTTAGGCTGCCCAGAGCGTTTTTCTGTCACTTTTTTCTGGGGTGATCGGCGGCCATTTTGTGTCTTGTGGTGCGCCAGCACAAGCTGCCACCAAGTACATTTAACCATCAATAGTGTGTTTTTTTTTTTTTTTTTGCTATATCCTACATCAGGGGCTTGGCTGTGCTTGCTATTTTATTGAGGGGTGAAATACAATTGCTAAAATAGCAGTACCCTAAATCTGGTGTTTCAGCTGTGGCTAGCCAATTGTAATACTGTCTGCTGTCTGGCAAAGGATATATTTTTTTCTGGGTTGAAATACAATTCCCAAATTAGCAATTCCCTAAATCAGTGGTTTCTGCTGTATTAGGCCAAGTTTAAATCTATCCATAAAAGGGTATATTAGATTGAAGGTGCGGATAGGGTCATCCTCAATAACTTCAAACGCTACCGTGCATCACCAAGTCTAATTCTGTCCATAAACGTATACCTGTCATCCAGCGCCTAAATAATAGGCCTACAATTTATCTTCAGCTAAATCTGTCGTTACTGCTGTGCCTGTATTAGTGTAATACGGTACCTAAGTAGATAGCCAGATAGTGTTAGGTGCCTGTAAAAAAAGGCCTGAATTTGAATTCAATACATTGGGCCAAAAAAATTTTTTCTTATTGTGGTGAACGGTATCTAGTAAGGGACGCGGACATGGTCGTGGTGGTGTTAGTGGACCCTCTGGTGCTGGGAGAGGACGTGGCCGTTCTGCCACAGCCACACGTCCTAGTGAACCTACTACCTCAGGTCCCAGTAGACGCCAGAATTTACAGCGATATTTGGTGGGGCCCAATGCTGTTCTAAGGATGGTAAGGCCTGAGCAGGTACAAGCATTAGTCAATTGGGTGGCCGACAGTGGATCCAGCACGTTCACATTATCTCCCACCCAGTCTTCTGCAGAAAGCGCACAGATGGTGCCTGAAAACCAAGCCCATCAGTCTGTCACATCACCCCCATGCATATCAGGGAAACTGTCTGAGCCTCAAGTTATGCAGCAGTCTCTTATGCTGTTTGAAGACTCTGCTGGCAGGGTTTCCCAAGGGCATCCACCTAGCCCTTCCCCAGCCGTGGAAGACATAGAATGCACTGACGCACAACCACTTATGTTTCCTGATGATGAGGACATGGGAATACCACCTCAGCACGTCTCTGATGATGATGAAACACAGGTGCCAACTGCTGCGTCTTTCTGCAGTGTGCAGACTGAACAGGAGGTCAGGGAGGAAGACTGGGTGGAAGACGATGCAGGGGACGATGAGGTCCTAGACCCCACATGGAATGAAGGTCGTGCCACTGACTTTCACAGTTCGGAGGAAGAGGCAGTGGTGAGACCGAGCCAACAGCGTAGCAAAAGAGGGAGCAGTGGGCAAAAGCAGAACACCCGCCGCCAAGAGAGTCCGCCTGCTACTGGCCACCGCCATCTGGGACCGAGCACCCCAAAGGCAGCTTCAAGGAGTTCCCTGGCGTGGCAGTTCTTCAAACAATGTGCTGACGACAGAGTTGCTGCATAAAGTGCGGTCCGTCTGTGCGCGCTTCCGGCGTTCACATCCTGCCGCTGCTCGCCTGTCTGCGCTACAGCGTAACTTCGGCCTTCCCACTCACCGACTCATATGCGACGTGCCCACCAGGTGGAACTCCACCTTGCACATGCTGGAGAGACTGTGCGAGCAGCAGCAGGCCATAGTGGAGTTTCAGCTGCAGCACGCACGGGTCAGTCGCACTGCGGAACAGCACCACTTCACCACCAATGACTGGGCCTCCATGCAAGACTTGTGTGCCCTGTTGCGCTGTTTCGAGTACTCCACCAACATGGCCAGTGGCGATGACGCCGTTATCAGCGTTACAATACCACTTCTATGTCTCCTTGAGAAAACACTTAGGGCGATGATGGAGGAGGAGGTGGCCCAGGAGGAGGAGTAGGAGGAAGAGGGGTCATTTTTAGCACTTTCAGGCCAGTCTCTTAGAAGTGACTCAGAGGGAGGTTTTTTGCAACAGCAGAGGCCAGGTACAAATGTGGCCAGACAGGGCCCACTACTGGAGGACGAGGAGGACGAGGATGAGGAGGAGGTGGAGGAGGATGAGGATGAAGCATGTTCACAGCGGGGTGGCACCCAACGCAGCTCGGGCCCATCACCGGTGCGTGGCTGGGGGGAAACGCAGGACGATGACGATACACCTCCCACAGAGGACAGCTTGTCCTTACCTCTGGGCAGCCTGGCACACATGAGCGACTACATGCTGCAGTGCCTGCGCAACGACAGCAGAGTTGCCCACATTTTAACGTGTGCGGACTACTGGGTTGCCACCCTGCTGGATCCCCAGTACAAAGACAATGTGCCCACCTTACTTCATGCACTGGAGCGTGATAGTAAGATGCGCGAGTACAAGCGCACGTTGGTAGACGCGCTACTGAGAGCATTCCTGACTGACGCGGGGGGACAAGTGGAAGCACAAGGCGAAGGCAGAGGAGGAGCAAGAGGTCGCCAACGCAGCTGTGTCACGGCCAGCTCCTCTGAGGGCAGGGTTAGCATGGCAGAGATGTGGAAAAGTTTTGTCACCACGCCACAGCTAACTGCACCACCACCTGATACGGAACGTGTTAGCAGGAGGCAACATTTCACTAACATGGTGGAACAGTACCTGTGCACACCCCTCCACGTACTGACTGATGGTTCGGCCCCATTCAACTTCTGGGTCTCCAAATTGTCCACGTGGCCAGAGCTAGCCTTTTATGCCTTGGAGGTGCTGGCCTGCCCGGCGGCCAGCGTTTTGTCTGAACGTGTATTCAGCACGGCAGGGGACGTCATTACAGACAAACGCAGCCGCCTGTCAACAGCCAATGTGGACAAGCTGACGTTCATAAAAATGAACCAGGCATGGATCCCACAGGACCTGTCCATCCCTTGTGCAGATTAGACATTAACTACCTCCCCTTAACAATATATTATTCTACTCCAGGGCACTTCCTCATTCAATCCTATTTTTTTAATTTTACCATTATATTGCGGGGCAACCCAAAGTTGAATGAACCTCTCCTCTGTCTGGGTGCCGGGGCCTAAATGTGTGACAGTGGCCTGTTCCAGTGGTGGGTGACGTGAAGCCCGATTCTCTGCTATGACATGAAGACAGATTCTCTGCTGACACAAGGCCAGATTCTCTGTTACGGGACCTCTCTCCTCTGCCTGGGTGCCTGGGCCTAAATGTGTGACAGTGGCCTGTTCCAGTGGTGGGTGACGTGAAGCCTGATTCTCTGCTATGACATGAAGACAGATTCTGCGCTGACATATGGCCAGATTCTCTGTTACGGGACCGCTCTCCTCTGTCTGGGTGCCGGGGCCTAAATGTGTGACAGTGGCCTGTTCCAGTGGTGGGTGACGTGAAGCCTGATTCTCTGCTATGACATGAAGACAGATTCTGCGCTGACATATGGCCAGATTCTCTGTTACGGGACCGCTCTCCTCTGTCTGGGTGCCGGGGCCTAAATGTGTGACAGTGGCCTGTTCCAGTGGTGGGTGACGTGAAGCCTGATTCTCTGCTATGACATGAAGACAGATTCTCTGCTATGGGACCTCTCTCCAATTGATATTGGTTAATTTTTATTTATTTTATTGTTATTCATTTCCCTATCCACATTTGTTTGCAGGGGATTTACCTACATTTTGCTGCCTTTTGCAGCCCTCTAGCCTTTTTAGTGCGAAAAGTTTGGGTCCCCATTGACTTCAATGGGGTTCGGGGCAAAGTTCGGGTCGAGTTCGGATCCGAACCCGAACCCGAACATTTCCGGGAAGCCGAACTTCTCGAACCCGAACATCCAGGTGTTCGCTCAACTCTACAAATGGGGTCTCACTAGTGCTCTGTAGAGCGGCCTGAGCGCCTCCCTCTTTCTACTGGTAATGCCTCTCCCTATACACCCAAGCATTCTCCTGCTGCTCTATGACATTGTCTGCCTACCTTTAAAGGGCTTCTGTCACCCCACTAAACAGATTATTATTTTTTGTGTACTTATAATCCCTATCATGCGATATTGCTATACCTTATGTTATTAATAATTTTCGTTCAGTAGATTTTGCAAAAAACTTACTTTTATGATATGCTAATTACCTTTCTACCAGCAAGTAGGGCGTCTACTTGCTGGTAGCAGACGCAGAAAACTGCCCCCTCCTTCTGTTGATTGACAGGGCCAGCCGCGATCTCCTCCTCCGGCCAGCCCTGTCAGCATTTCAAAAATCGCGCGCCTGTGTTGATTCGGCGCAGGCGCTCTGAGATAAGGAGGCTCGCCTCCTCAGCACTCCCTCAGTGCGCCTGCACCGATGACGTCTTCTCTTTCGGTGACGTCATCGGCGCAGGCGCACTGAGGGAGTGCTGAGGAGGCGAGCCTCCTTATCTCAGAGCGCCTGCGCCGAATCAACACAGGCGCACGATTTTTGAAATGCTGACAGGGCTGGCCGGAGGAGGAGATCGCGGCTGGCCCTGTCAATCAACAGAAGGAGGGGGCAGTTTTCTGCGGCTGCTACCAGCAAGTAGCCGCCCTACTTGCTGGTAGAAAGGTAATTAGCATATCATAAAAGTAAGTTTTTTGCAAAATCTACTGAACGAAAATTATTAATAACATAAGGTATAGCAGTTTAGTGGGGTGACAGAAGCCCTTTAAGTATTCTGAAATAATGACCCCTAAATCCCTTTCCTCAGATCCTGAGGTTAGGACTGTATCACTGATTGTATATTCTGCTCTTGGGTTTTTACGCCCCAGGTGCATTATCTTGCACTTATCAACATTACATTTTAGTTGCCAGATTTCTGACCATTCCTCTAGTTTTCCTAAATCCTTTTCCATTTGGTGTATCCCTCCAGGAACATCAACCCTGTCACAAATCTTTGTGTCATTAGCAAAAAGACCCACCTTACCATCGAGGCCTTCTGCAATTTCGCTGATAAAGATATTAAACAATATGGGTCCCAGAACAGATCCCTGAGGTACCCCACTGGTAACAAGACCATGGTCTGAATATACTCCATTGACTACAACCCTCTGTTGTCTGTCCCTCAGCCACTGCCTAATCCATTCAACAATATGGGAGTCCAAGCCCAAAGATTCTAATTTATTGATAAGCCTTCTGTGTGGGACAGTATCAAAAGCCTTACTAAAGTCCAGATAAGCGATGTCTACTGCACCTCCGCCATCTATTATTTTAGTCACCCAATCAAAAAAATCAATAAGATTAGTTTGACATGATCTCCCGGAAGTAAACCCATGCTGTTTTTCATCTTTCAATCCATGGGATTTTAGATGTTCCACAATCCTCTCCATTAATTTCCCCACCATTGATGTCAGGCTTAATTTCCCCACCATTGATGTCAGGCTTACTGGCCTATAGTTGCCCGATTCCTCCCTACTACCTTTCTTGTGAATGGGCACAACATTTGCTAATTTCCAATCTTCTGGGACGACTCCTGTTGCCAGTGATTGGTTAAATAAATCTGTCAATGGTTTTGCTAGTTCACTGCTGAGCTCTTCTAATAGCTTTGGGTGTATCCCATCAGGCCCCTGTGACTTATTTGTAATAATTTTAGACAGCTGACTTAGAACCTCTTCCTCTGTAAAGACACATCCATCAAAAGATTCATTAGTCTTCCTTCCTAACTGAGGTCCTTTTCCTTCATTTTCCTTTGTAAAAACTGAACAGAAGTATTCATTGAGGCAGTCAGCTAGTTCTTTATCTTGTCATCTCAATGGTTTAATTAGCGCATCGCTCATCGCTGAGTCTGCCCTCCCTGCTCAGAAAAGGTTCGCTGGCACAGAGTGACGCAACAGGTCCTGGCCTGCTCACCCAGAGAAGTGACAATGGTCGCAGTCACAGTGTGTATGTGGGTTCCGCTCTCCTTGAATATAGATGTACGGCATAGTGATAGGCATGGGCGGAACTACCATGGTAGCGAGTGCTTTGGGGCCCACAGTGGTAAGGGGGCACAGGCCTTTAGTCCCAGCTCTCCCCTGGCAGACTAATATATATATATATACACATATACAGTGTATATATATATATATATATATATATATACAGTGGATATAAAAAGTCTACACACCCCTGTTAAAATGCCAGGTTTCTGTGATGTAAAAAAAATGAACTTTTTCCACCTTTAATGTGACCTATAAACTGTCAATTGAAAAACAAACTGAAATCTTTTAGGTAGAGGGAAGAAAAAATATAAAAATAAAATAATATTGTTGCATAAGTGTGCACACCCTTAAACTAATGCTTTGTTGAAGCACCTTTTGATGTTATTACAGCACTCAGTCTTTTTGGGTAGGAGTCTATCAGCATGGCACATTTTGACTCTTCTTGGCAAAAACACCCCAAATCTGTCAGAATGCGAGGGCATCTCCTGGGCAAAGCCCTCTTCAGATCACCCCACAGATTTTCAATCGGATTCAGGTCTGGGCTCTGGCTGGGCCATTCCAAACCTTTACTCTTCTTCTGGTGAAGCCATTCCTTGGTTGATTTGGATGTATGCTTTGGGTCGTTCTCATACTGAAAGATGAAGCTCCTCTTCATGTTCAGCTTTCTAGCAGAAGTCTGAAGGTTTTGGGCCAATATTGACTGGTATTTGGAACTGTTCATAGCTCCCTCTAGCTTAACTAAGGCCCCAGTTCCAGCTGAAAAAGAACAGCCCCTTGGCATGATGCTGCCCCCTCCATGCTTCACTGTGGGGATAGTGTTCTTTCGGTGATGTGCAGTGTTGTTTTTGGCCCAAACATATCTTTTGGAATTATGGCCAAAAAGTTCAACCTTGGTTTCATCAGACCATAACACCTTTCCCCACATGCTTTTGGGAGACTTCAGATGTGTTTTTGCAAAATGTAGCCTGGCCTGGATGTTTTTCTTGGTAAGAAAAGGCTTTCGTCTTGCCACTCTACCCCATAGCCCAGACATATGAAGAATACGGGAGATTGTTGTCACGTGTACCACACAGCCAGTACTTGCCAGATATTCCTGCAGCTCCTTTAATGTTGCTGTAGGCCTCTTGGTAGCCTCCTAGACCAGTTTTCTTCTCGTCTTTATCAATTTTAGAGGGACGTCCAGTTCTTGGTGATGTCACTGTTGTGCCATATCTTCTCCACTTGATGATGACTGTCTTCCCTGTGTTCCATGGTATATCTAATGCCTTGGAAATCTCTTTTGTCCCCTTCTCCTGACTGATACCTTCTAACAATGAGATCCCTCTGATGCTTTGGAAGCTCTCTCTGGACCATGGCTTTTGCTGTGGGATGCGACTAAGAAAATTTCAGGAAAGACCAACTAGAGCAGCTGAGCTTTATTTGGGGTTAATCAGAGGCACTTTAAATGATGGCCGGTGTATGCTGACTCCTATTTAACAGGATTATGAATGTGATTGCTTAATTCTGAACACAGCTACATCCCCAGTTATAAGAGGGTGTGCACACTTATGCAACCACATTTCTTGTTTTCTTCCCTCCACCTAAAAGATTTCAGTTTGTTTTAAAATTGAGTTGTACAGTTTATAGGTCACATTAAAGATGGAAAAAGTTCTGAAATGATTTATCTTTGTCTCATTTTTTTTACATCACAGAAACCTGACATTTTAACAGGGGTGTGTAGACTTTTTATATTCACTGTATATCATAGGATTGCTTTGCTAATGGGTGATGACAGCCATTAGCAAGGGCTGAAGGACCTATGATGATGTCACCATAATGTGATCACTGCAGGATGGACAGAGCTCAGCAGTAGAGGGGTGGTGAGAAGGACCTGTGATGACATCACCATCATGTGATTAGTGCAGGATGGGCAGAGCTCAGCAGTGAAGAGGTGGTGATGAAGGACATGGGATGACATCACCATCATGTGATCAGTGCAGGATGAGCAGAGCTCAGAAGTAGAGAGGTGGTGAGGGACCTGTAATGAAGTCATGTAACAAGAGGGGACCGAGCTTTGTATGGAGGAGAACAAAGTGAAGCAGGAATTCAATGTAAGAGCCAGGGAAATGCTAGGAGTTTTCTCCTTTTATGCCTCCTCCTTGTAATGTCCTCTAAAATCACATAATAACGGGTGTGATACCCTCCTTCTTGGGGTATCGTGTTCTCTCTCATGGGGTGTGATATCCTCCTTTTTGAGGTGTGATATCCTCCTTCTTAAGGTCTGATGTTCTCCTTCTTGGGGTGTGATGCCCTCCTTCTGGGGGAGTGATGTCCTACTTTTGTGGGTAACATGTTGTCCTTCTGGGAGTGTGATGTCCTCCTTCTGGGGGTGTGATGTTGGGGGTATGATGCTGTTCTTCTGAGGGTGTGATGTCCTTCTTTTGGGGTTGTGATGTCCTCCTTTTTGGGCTGTGATGTCCTCCTTCTAAAGGTGTGATTTCCTCCTTTTAGGGTTGTGATGTCCTCCTTTTTGGAATGTGGTGTCCTCCTTCTTAGAGTGTGATGTCCTCCTTTTGGGGGTGTGATGTCCTGTTTCTGGGGGTGTGACCTCCTCCTTTTGGGGGTGTGATCTCCTCTTTCTGGGAGCAGGATATGCTCCGATCATCAAGAGAAGGAGAGAATTGCTGATTTTTATTTTATTTACAGCACTGGAGGCCTTCACGTCATATTTGGTGAAGCACTACTTCTTTAGGGCATTAAGGGGGAGCACTACTGTGAGTATGGACTAAGGGGGCATAACATAAATACTGTGTGGGAGCACTAAGAAGACATAACTACTGAGTAAGGTGTTTTGGCAAATGTGGGCGGTCTTGACTAGCCATGGGAGGGAAGATGGCTGGGAAGCTGTTTGGGGAAGGGGCCCGTTCAAAAATTTGCTGTGGGGCCCAGACTTTTGTAGTTATGCTCCTGGTGATACGTATAGAGTTAGTTAGTTATTGAGGTCACTTTGCTGTGGTGGATGGGCTCAGATATTTTTTGATCAAAATATATTTGCTAAGCACCTCATGTTTAAATGTATAGTAAATGTGGTATTAGTTTATACATAGATAATATACTGTACTGGTATATGATGATGCTAAGCTATGCTTTCCCTTCAATTATGACTGTGTGGACCTGCAGGATGTACTGACTAATTCATCTCACCCTGCAGGATGTACTGACTAATTATGTTTCTAGTCATGCTGGTATAACCTGGGTATCTCCTGTATATAATTATATATGTACAGCTGGTATAAGTTATACATCTCCTTGTATATAGTGATATGGAGCATGCTGGTATAACCTGGGCATCTCCTGTATATAATTATATATGTACAGCTGGTATTAGTTATACATCTTCTTGTATATAGTGATATGGAGCATGCTGGTATAACCTGGGCATCTCCTGTATATAATTATATATGTACTGCTGGTATAAGTTATACATCTTCTTGTATATAGTGATATGGACCATGCTGGTATAACCTGGGCATCTCTGTATATAATTATATATGTACAGCCGGTATAAGTTATACATCTTCTTGTATATAGTGATATGGAGCATGCTGGTATAACCTGGGCATCTCCTGTATATAATTATATATGTACTGCTGGTATAAGTTATACATCTTCTTGTATACAGTGATATCGACCATGCTGGTATAATCTGGGCATCTCCTGTATATAATTATATATGTACAGCTGGTACAACCTAGGCAGTTCGGGTGGGCCCAGGCTCTCACACAATAATGGGGTCCTGCATGGATTCTTCTTTCTTGGATTTGATTGCAGTGTTTTATCGGGTCTGAGGGGAGGATACAGTTTCTTTTTATACCCTGGAAAAACCCTAAGAACATTTGGTAAGAAGAAACCACAAGAGCCGCCGTCTGCTTTGCCTTTTGTGATGAAATTTCTAAAGAGAAGTCGTAGCTGCGAACCAGACGGACAAGTGTAAAGTGAACTCATCTGAACGTAACTTCTAATAAAAGTCCCTTAGTAAATATTGTTCCTCCATTGTCATTCTTATTCCGTATCATTTCAATTACTCATCGCTTCTATAGAGCAGGAAATACAGCGCCGAGCCAAACACACCAGGAAGACAACGTGGCTGACGCACAAGGCCTTTATTTCGGGCAGACAGTGCGGTCTACAGGGACACAGAGTTTATCAGAAAATCTAGATGCTGGGCAGGGGTATCTAAGCCCATCTGTACCTTCTTGAACAGGAATGTTAATGCTGAACATGTGTATCTAAGCCCATAATGCCCTCTGTCTATTCTGGAAGAGTATTAATATTGAACAGGTGTATCTAAGACCATGGTACCCCCTCTGCTCTTTCCCGATGAGGAGTATTAATGCTGAGCAGGTGTATCTAAGCCCATGGTGTCCTCTCTGCCCCTGACAGATGAGGAATATTAATACTGAGCAGGGGTATGTAAGTCCATGTTGTCCTCTCTGTCTCCTCTAGAAGAGGGGAATGAATGGTGAGCAGATGTATTTAATTAAGCCCATGGTTTTCCTTTTTACCCTTTTTGAAGATTTTTTTAAGATGAGCAGGTGTATCTAAGCCCATGGTGCCCCCTATTTCCTTCTAGAAGCGGAGTATTAATGCTGAGCAGGTGTATCTAAGCCCATGGTTTTCTCTCTGACCCTACAGAGGGATACAGTAACAGCATTTATACTGCATGGTATACATTTTTGATAATTGAGCCAATAGTTGCCACTATACAGGAGCATATGTCACAGCCTTCCATCAAAGGTAGAGAGATACGCCTGATGTCTTGCAGAAACCAAAAATGTGTGTGAACAGAGCTAAAGGCCATTGAGTCCTTCTAGAATGGGAACAAAGAGTTGGACAACTGTAAATATTTACATTATCTTCTCTATTCACAACTAAAGTTAAAGTGGGAAAGTGGTTTTCTGGAAACATACATTGAGGGGCTAGACTCTAGATAGGCCATCATTGTGTGATCATGGGGGTGTGACCACCAAGACCCCCACCAACCAGCAACAAGCCATTTACCTGAATGCAACTGAGCTGAAGACCTAATTGCAGTGGAGCTAGAATGAACTCTGAAGGGGGGCAGAGCGCCATCGTTCTGCTCATCCTTAAGAACCCCCACTAATTGCATTGATGGAAAAATTCTCCATATTGGCATGCAGTTCTTTCAAATATTTTTGCAGAAAAAACGTGGATGGATCCGGTAAAAACATGGATGGAGCCGGACAAAAACAAATTTCTTTATTGATTCAGAACGTAGTAGAAAATTGTTAAAACCACTGTCACTTATGTATTTCGAGCATGCAACCCCTTCCTCATAGCTTGCTATGCTCCATATATAAAGTAATCATGTACGAGTGTTGCACAATTAATATAAAGATTTATAGTGGTCGTGTCTAGTGTTCAGTGAGCCTGCTCGGCCGAATACCACGTGTGCTCGAGCGCGATGCTCGAATCAGTGTATTTAAATGTAATTTAGCCTGCATTTCTGAAAAGTTTCTGCCGGGATTTGAACTCACAACCTTCTACATTAGAGGCAAGGATCTTAACTACTCTACTGCTATAAAGCTAAATGATAAACTGTGTCAGAAAAACCTCTGTAGAGCACCCGAGCATCCCAAAATGTTCTACTTGAGCACCAGAGCGCCCGAGCACTTTAGTTCTCGATCAACACTAGTCATGTCCTTTGTGGCGCCCCCTTCAGATACCACCTCGGCTTGCCTCTGTTCAGCTCTTTGTGTTGTTCATAAGAGTTCCCTATGTTTATGAAAGACCTCAGAGTACTGGTTCTTCTTGTGGAGATCTAGCCGACGTAGTCTTACATGCAATGCGGCGGTGGGAAAATAATAAAAACAAAAATATGAATTTAAAAATGGGTTGTAATCTGTGGGCAAATCTTTTATATTGTTCACCTGCGGGCACCTTTCTCGCCTGCACTTGGGCTTCTGGCCTCAATGCCAACTAGGAAAACACTTGAATAGTTCCCTGAAAACGAATATCTTCTCTGCTGCTGTATCAAATGATAGTTTATGACTTTGCCCTGTCTGAACAGTGACGTTATCCACATGTCACAAATATGTCCAAGACAAAGGACGGCGTCTGGTGTTCTGCTTTCTCTTCAAGGTTTTCCTTAATCCTTTGGCTCCCAATATCTCTGCGCTGATGGATTTTTGAATCTAAAAATAAAAACAAAACTATCCTAAAAGTAACTGAATATAATTGTATCTGAATGAGAATTTGGTGGGAAGGGATGGTTTGGGGAAAGTTCTCAGAAATAGACTGATAAGCAACAGTGACTCTCCTTCTGTTTGTCTATGGGAAGTTATGTTGAAAAGCTGAACTGTGAGTTATAGTCTGGTTGTGACCAGTTCTAATATACAGTAGGAAGCCAATATTGTCCTGAGGTCTGTGTAAAGTGAAGTCTTCACTGTCCAGGGTTCTGTGTGAAGTCAACACTGTCTGGAGGTCTATATGAAGTCAATACTGTCATGGGTTTGTATGAAGTCAACACTGCTCAGAGGTCTATGTGACGTCAACACCATCTGGAGGTCTGCATGAGGTCAATACTGTGGGAATTAACACTATCTAAAGGTCTATGTGAATTCAACACTATCCAGAGATCTGTGTGAAGTCAACACTATCTGGAGGACTGAATGAAGTCAACACTGTCTGGAGGACTGAAGTCAACACTGTGAGATTAAACACTGTCCAAAGTACTCTGTGAATCCAACACTGTCCAGGGTTTATATGAAGTCAACACAGTGGGAATTAACAATATCTAGATGTCTATATGAAGTCAATACTATCTGGAGGACTGACATCAATACTGTGGGATCAACACTGTCTAAAGGTCTATGTGAAGTCAACACTGTCATGGGTTTGTATGAAGTCAACACTGTCTAGAGGTCTATGTGAAGTCCACACTATCTGGTAGTCTCTGTGAACATAACACCGCCCGGTGGTCTGTGTGAAGCCAACACTGTCTGGAGGTTTGAATGAATTCAACACTGTGGGAATGAACACTATGTGAATTCAACACTGTCCAGAGGTCTGTGTAAAGTCATCCATGTCTGGAGGTCTATATGAAATCAACACTGTCCAAAGGTTTGGGTGAAGCGAAGCCAGTAATGTCACAAGGCATGGGTGAAGTCAACACTCTCTGGAGGTCTTGTGAAGTCATTACCATCCAGAGGACTTGTGAAGTCAACACTGTCCCAAGGTTTAAATTATATATATAATTTAAAATTAAAGGGGATCTATAGGACTGATGTATTGATCACTTATTCCTAGGTTAAGTCATGAATAGTAGATCAACATGGGTCCCAATCCTGGAACCCAACTGATCAGCTGCTTTGCAGTAACTATGAGGCTGGAAACAGGCACAGCAATTTACACAGCTCTGTCCATGTAGTGGTCGGGGGTGGTTACTCCAGCACTGCAGTAACCAGCTGTCTAGAGGTTACAATAAGTACCCCTCATTAACACTATCCAAAGGTCTATGTGAAGTTAAGACAGTACGAAGTGAGGGTTTAAATCCATTGTATTCGAAAGACTGTTCAAATTGCATTATGGAACATTCAAGTGATAAGCTACAGCACCTACAGTGTACTGCAACCACTAAGCTTCTGTGCCTTACATGAGTTACTAAACCAACAAATGTGTTACTGTTTTAATCGATACGGTCAACAACTCTCTGTGGACCTAGCTACCTTTCTCTGTAAATATATATACTGTTTATCTATGGTTTTGCTGACTCCATGAGTAAATAACCGCACCAGGACGACCTGTACCTTCATATTCTAGTCTTCTGCCAAGTCTGAATTAAATAAATTAAAAAAAAAGACAAATTATTATCTTGCATTCGTGGTATTTCCCCTATACCGAAGCTTCAGAATGCTGCTCCTTATGTGAAAATGTACAAAACATGGACTAAATGCATTGAAGATTTACACCCTCAAAGTCATGTGAAGTAACCCCTTGAGTGATCATACAATATTCTTCCAGCGATGACACAACACAGAATCATGATATTTGCTGTGCTACATTGCAACATCACTTTATCTATTCCAAGGAACTTTGGACAACAAGTTATGTGCTGGACCGAGAACTACACAAGACATGAATTCAGCTGAGAGGCAGTGAGGGTCAAAAAGTGACATCATGAACAATGAGGTAGAAGAAAATAAAAATATTCAGTCAGCGTTATTGTAATATTTCTACAGTATACTTGTACATAGGAGCGGTATTATAGTAGTTATACTCTTGCACATGGGAGCGGTATTATAGTAGTTATATTCTTGTACATAGGAGCAGTATTATAGTAGTTAAATTATTGTACATAGGAGGTAGTAGTATAGTAGATATATTCTTGTACATAGGAGCAGAATTATAGTTGTTATATTCTTGTACATAGGAGGCAGTATTATAGTAGTTATATTCTTGTACATAGGAGGCAGTACTATAGTAGTTATATTCTTGTACATTGGAGGCAGTATTATAGCAGTTATATTCTTATAAATAGGAGGCAGTATTATAGTAGTTATATTCTTGTACATAGGAGCAGTATTATAGTAGTTATATTCTTGTACATAGGAGCAGTATTATAGTAGTTATATGCTTGTACATAGGAGCAGTATTGTAGTAGATATATTCTTGTACATAAGAGCAGTATTATAGCAGTTATATTCTTGTACATAGGACCAGTATTATAGTAGTTGTATTCTTGTACATAGGAGCAGTATTATAGTAATTGTATTCTTATACATAGGGGCAGTGTTATAGTAGTTATATTCTTGTACATAGTAGTAGTATTATAATAGTTATATTCTTGTACATAGGAGGCAGTATTATAGTAGTTATATTCTTGTACATAGCAGCAGTATTATAGCAGTTATATTCTTGTACATAGGAGCAGTATTATAGTAGTTATATTTTTGTACATAGGAGCAGTATTGTAGTAGTTATATTCTTGTACATAGGAGCAGTATTATAGTAGTTATATTCTTGTACATAGGAGCAGTATTATAGTAGTTATATTCTTGTACATAGGAGCAGTATTATAGTAGTTATATTCTTAACCAAAACTCTTTTTATTGAGAGTGCAAAAGGTCTGTTCAAAAAATACGTATCAGTATATAGCCATGTGCAAATGGCAGCAATAGAATGGATACAAATATTCTTACAGACCATATCATATCTACTAACATAGTGAGTATGAACAAATTTAGTTAACACAAAACAAAAGAAAAAGACACGGACAAGAGTGGGGAATTGGGAGGAGGGGTAGAGTGGGGTGGGTAGAGGAGGGGAGGAAGTTCTTCCAATTCACTCGGGGTTGCGATACTTCTCCCAAGGTCGCCACAGTTTGAGAAATTTGGAACGTGTGCGCGTTTCCCAGTGGGCTAACTCCTCAAATCTAAACAGTTGGTCTGTTTTCTCGGTCCACATCAACATTAACCACCTCCGGACCGCCTAACGCAGGATTGCGTTCCGGAGGTGGCAGCGCTGCGCAGAGTCACGCATATACGCGTCATCTCGCGAGACGCGAGATTTCGCTCAAAGCCGGCCCGCGCATGCGCATCGCGGGCCGGCAAAATTAAAAGAAGTATTTCGTCACCAGCCTGCCAGCAACGATCATTGGCTGGCAGGCTGGCGATTTTCAAAAAATCCAATCCAAAGTCATATAACAGATCATATTAGTAAATATGATCTGTTATATGGCTTGTCTGCTCCTGTGCTGGTCCTTTTCGTCGGTTGGATCCAGCACAGGAGCAGACTGAACTGTGAGTACACCAAACACTACACCTTAGCCCCAGATCACCCACCTGCACCCCAATTAACCCTTTGATCACCCCTTTGATCGCCCCTGTCAATCACTAGTGAAAGGAAAAAAAGTGATCAGTGTAAACTGTCACTTTTTTTTTTTCACTGGTATTGGCTGTTAGGTTTTAGGGATAGTTTAGGCCCCTTGGTTAGGTAGTTAGCGTCAGTTAGCGCCCACCCCACCGCACCGCAGTCACTTTTATTCGCTGTTTAGCGTATCGCTAATCAGCATTTGTACTTTTATAGTATCTGTAAGTGATCAAAACTGATCACGGTCAGATCTATAATAGTATTAGTGTCACCTTAGCTCGCCCTCCACCCAAAACGCAGTGTTTGCCCGATCAGGCCTGATCGGTCGCCCACACGTGCGTTCACCCACGCCCGCCCCACCGCAGTGACAAAAAATTATTATTTTTTGATCACTGCACATTCATTTTACACGCACTGCGGCGATAAAAAAATCAGTTTTGATATTTTTTATCAACCGCAGCAGCCTCCGGTACTTCGCTAGCCTCCCCTTTGTAAGACAGGTTTGCTTTTTTTCTTGGGTAGTCTCAGGGAATACCCCTAAATTTAGTAGTCCAAAATGTCAAACAGGGGGTATTCTTCTGAAGAGGCCTACAGGATTCTGACCCAGTCGGATGAGGAGTGGGAACCCTCATCTGACGAATCTAGCGGGTCAGAATATGAACCTGTGGAAAGCAGTGGCTCTCTGACCCAAAGTTCGGACGAGGAGGTGGAGGTCCCTGGCAGCACCAGGCGTACCCGGCCCCATGTCGCTAGACCACAGGTTACGCAGGATCCGCTTCAAGAGCAGCAGAGTGGGGCTGTCGCTGCCGGATCACGTGGTGAGGCATACACCAGCAGCGCAGCCCTTCCTGGACCTAGTACCAGCACTGCCGTACAACCTGGTGAAGTAGCGAGCACCAGAAGGGCAGTTGAAGCTGGTACGGTGGCACGTGCAATAGTTACCCCGTCGCAGCCACCGCAAAGACGGGCCCGTAGAGCCCCTAGAGTCCCTGAGGTGCTGGCAAATCCTGATTGGCAGTCACCAACTTCAGCCGCACCAGTAGTTCCCCCTTTCACCGCCCAGTCTGGAGTTCGGGTTGAGACGGCTCAAATCGGTTCGGCCCTGGGATTTTTTGAGCTGTTCTTGACTGCGGAGCTCTTGGACTTAGTCGTGGCAGAGACCAACCAGTATGCCACACAATTTATAACCGCTAACCCGGGAAGCTATTATGCCCAGCCTTTCCGGTGGAAACCAGTCCAAGTTTCCGAGCTTAAAATTTTTTTGGGCCTTCTCCTCAACATGGGCCTGACAAAAAAGCATGAATTGCGGTCATATTGGTCAACGCACCCAATTCATCACATGCCCATGTTCTCTGCTGCTATGTCCAGGACACGATTTGAGACCATCCTACGTTTTCTGCATTTTAGCGACAATACCACCTCCCGTCCCAGAGGCCACCCTGCTTTTGACCGGCTCCACAAAATTCGGCCCCTCATAGACCATTTCAACCTGAAATTTGCAGATTTGTATACCCCTGAGCAAAACATCTGCGTAGACGAGTCCCTAATACATTTTACCGGGCGCCTTGGCTTCAAACAATACATCCCAAGCAAGCGTGCCCGGTATGGGGTCAAATTGTATAAGCTCTGTGAAAGGGCCACAGGCTATACCCACAAATTTCGGATCTATGAGGGAAAAGATCAGACCCTGGAGCCGGTCGGTTGCCCTGACTACCTGGGGAGCAGTGGGAAGACAGTCTGGGACTTGGTGTCACCCTTATTCGGCAAGGGGTACCATCTTTATGTGGACAATTTCTACACAAGTGTGGCCCTCTTTAGGCATTTGTTTCTAGAACGGATTTGCGCCTGTGGCACCATGCGAACTAGTCGCGTGGGCTTCCCCCAACGGCTTGTAACCACCCGTCTTGCAAGGGGGCAGAGGGCTGCCTTGTGTAACGAAGAACTGCTCGCGGTGAAATGGAGAGACAAGCGTGACGTTTACATGCTCTCCTCCATTCACGCAGACACGACAATCCAAATTGAGCGAGCAACCCGTGTCATTGAAAAGCCCCTCTGTGTCCACGACTATAATGCGCTCATGGGAGGGGTGGACTTCAATGACCAGATGTTGTCTCCGTATTTAGTTTCCCGCAGAACCAGACGCTGGTATAAGAAGGTGTCTGTATATTTAATTCAATTGGCGCTCTACAATAGTTTTGTTCTCTACAGTAAGGCTGGGAGAACAGGATCCTTCCTCAAATTCCAGGAAGAGATCATCGAGAACCTCCTTTACCCAGGAGGTTCCGTGGCCCCATCCACCAGTGTAGTTAGCCGTCTACACGAGCGACATTTCCCCAGTGTCGTTCCTGGTACCTCAACCCAACCGTCACCCCGAAAAAGATGTCGTGTCTGTAGCAGGAGTGGAATAAGGCGTGACACCCGCTATTTCTGTCCTGACTGTGCTGACCACCCTGCCCTATGCTATGGAGAGTGTTTCCGGAAGTACCACACACAGGTACACTTAGCATAGGGATCACATCTCACCAGGACAGGCACACAGGGCTATTAGGGCCCATTCACTCACAGCTGCTGCAAACCTCTCCTTTCACCTGGGATAAAGTGCATAATGTACTTCGCCACATCTTTGGGCGATTTGCGCTTTGCACATTGTCCCATGGGGAAGGAGAGGTTTGTTCTATAAAAGGTAAAAAAAACTAAACAAAAAAAAAAATACCGGTAAGTAAAAAAGTTAAATGTTCAGTTAAAAAAGTTTAAAAAAAGTTTCTATGTTCTGTTCAACAGTTAATAAAGTTATTGCTTTGCGGCCTGGTTTTTTCTTTTTTGTTTTGTTTTTTTTACCTTTCAGGTGGACCAACCGATCGACTAGCTGCAGCACTGATGTGCATTCGGACAGAAGCATTGCGCTGCTGTCAGATTACACGCAAGTCGGTGTATGCGGCGCTGCAAGACGAGATTTCTCCTCTGCAGTAAAAGATACGTTTGCCGAGGCATATGAGCTGAGGAGGTGGCGGTGTTCATATACTTTGGCAAACACTTTGTATATATAAAAAAAAAAATCCCGGCAATGATTTATTCATCCACATCGATTGATGTGAATGGAGAAATCTGGTTTGCCAGGGCATACGAGCTGAAGTGGGTATGGATGTTGGGCGGAGCTCCTATGTCCTGGCAGACGCCTTTCCCCTCCTTTTTCTTTTTTTGGCAGAGATTTTTTCATCCACATTGATCGATGCGAATGAAGAAATCTGTGCCGTTCATTTTTTTCTTTCAGCCCAG
The DNA here is from genome assembly GCF_905171765.1 of Bufo bufo. Taxonomy (NCBI): domain Eukaryota; kingdom Metazoa; phylum Chordata; class Amphibia; order Anura; family Bufonidae; genus Bufo; species Bufo bufo. The sequence continues at coordinate 224,927,666 of NC_053395.1, read as the reverse complement.
AGGCTGAACGGAAAAAAAAAATCTCATTACCCGTATGCTCAATATAAGGAGAATAGCAGAAACTCCTAATGCTGGGCATACATGTAATGATTGCGGAGACCCTCAAATGCCAGGGCAGTACAAACACCCCACAAATAACACCATTTTGGAAAGAAGACACCCCAAGGTATTCGCTGAGGGGCATATTGAGTCCATGAAAGATTGAAATTTTTGTCCCAAGTTAGCGGAAAGGGAGACTTTGTGAGAACAAAATCAAAAAAATCAATTTCCGCTAACTTGTGCCAAATTTTTTTTTTTTCAATGAACTCGCCATGCCCCTCATTGAATACCTTGGGGTGTCTTCTTTCCAAAATGGGGTCACATGTGGGGTATTTATACTGCCCTGGCATTTTAGGGGCCCCAAAGCGTGAGAAGAAGTCTGGTATCCAAATGTCTAAAAATGCCCTCCTAAAAGGAATTTGGGCACCTTTGCCCACCTAGGCTGCAAAAAAGTGTCACACATGTGGTATCTCCGTATTCAGCAGAAGTTGGGGAATATGTTTTGGGGTGTCATTTTACATATACCCATGCTGGGTGAGATAAATATCTTGGTCAAATGCCAACTTTGTATAAAAAAAATGGGAAAAGTTGTCTTTTGCCAAGATATTTCTCTCACCCAGCATGGGTATATGTAAAAAGACACCCCAAAACACATTCCCCACCTTCTCCTGAGTACGGAGATACCAGATGTGTGACACTTTTTTGCAGCCTAGGTGGGCAAAGGGGCCCACATTCCAAAGAGCACCTTTCGGATTTCACAGGTCATTTACCTACTTACCAGACATTAGGGCCCCTGGAAAATGCCAGGGCAGTATAACTACCCCACAAGTGACCCCATTTTGCAAAGAAGACACCCCAAGGTATTCCGTGAGGGGCATGGCAAGTTCCTAGAATTTTTTATTTTTTGTCACAAGTTAGTGGAAAATGATGATTTTTATTTTTTATTTTTTTTTCATACAAAGTCTCATATTCCACTAACTTGTGACAAAAAATAAAAATTTCCATGAACTCACTATGCCTATCAGCGAATACCTTGGGGTCTCTTCTTTCCAAAATGGGGTCACTTGTGGGGTAGTTATACTGCCCTGGCATTCTAGGGGCCCAAATGTGTGGTAAGGAGTTTGAAATCAAATTCAGTAAAAAATGACCTATGAAATCCAAAAGGTGCTCTTTGGAATGTGGGCCCCTTTGCCCACCTAGGCTGCAAAAAAGTGTCACACATCTGGTATCCCCGTACTCAGGAGAAGTTGAGGAATGTGTTTTGGGGTGTCTTTTTACATATACCCATGCTGGGTGAGATAAATATCTTGGTCAAATGCCAACTTTGTATAAAAAAATGGGAAAAGTTGTCTTTTGCCAAGATATTTCTCTCACCCAGCATGGGTATATGTAAAATGACACCCCAAAACACATTCCCCACCTTCTCCTGAGTACGGAGATACCAGATGTGTGACACTTTTTTGCAGCCTAGGTGGGCAAAGGGGCCCATATTCCAAAGAGCACCTTTCGGATTTGACAGGTCATTTTTTTCAGAATTTGATTTCAAACTCCTTACCACACATTTGGGCCCCTAGAATGCCAGGGCAGTATAACTACCCCACAAGTGACCCCATTTTGGAAAGAAGACACCCCAAGGTATTCCGTGAGGGGCATGGCAAGTTCCTAGAATTTTTTATTTTTTGTCACAAGTTAGTGGAAAATGATGATTTTTTTTTTTTTTTTTTTTTTATACAAAGTCTCATATTCCACTAACTTGTGACAAAAAATAAAAACTTCCATGAACTCACTATGCCCATCAGCGAATACCTTGGGGTGTCTTCTTTCCAAAATGGGGTCACTTGTGGGGTAGTTATACTGCCCTGGCATTCTAGGGGCCCAAATGTGTGGTAAGGAGTTTGAAATCAAATTCTGAAAAAAATGACCTGTCAAATCCGAAAGGTGCTCTTTGGAATATGGGCCCCTTTGCCCACCTAGGCTGCAAAAAAGTGTCACACATCTGGTATCTCCGTACTCAGGAGAAGGTGGGGAATGTGTTTTGGGGTGTCATTTTACATATACCCATGCTGGGTGAGAGAAATATCTTGGCAAAAGACAACTTTTCCCATTTTTTTATACAAAGTTGGCATTTGACCAAGATATTTATCTCACCCAGCATGGGTATATGTAAAAAGACACCCCAAAACACATTCCTCAACTTCTCCTGAGTACGGGGATACCAGATGTGTGACACTTTTTTGCAGCCTAGGTGGGCAAAGGGGCCCACATTCCAAAGAGCACCTTTTGGATTTCATAGGTCATTTTTTACTGAATTTGATTTCAAACTCCTTACCACACATTTGGGCCCCTAGAATGCCAGGGCAGTATAACTACCCCACAAGTGACCCCATTTTGGAAAGAAGAGACCCCAAGGTATTCGCTGATGGGCATAGTGAGTTCATGGAAGTTTTTATTTTTTGTCACAAGTTAGTGGAATATGAGACTTTGTATGAAAAAAAAAAAAAAAAAAAAAATCATAATTTTCCACTAACTTGTGACAAAAAATAAAAAATTCTAGGAACTCGCCATGCCCCTCACGGAATACCTTGGGGTGTCTTCTTTCCAAAATGGGGTCACTTGTGGGGTAGTTATACTGCCCTGTCATTCTAGGGGCCCAAATGTGTGGTAAGGAGTTTGAAATCAAATTCTGAAAAAAATGACCTGTCAAATCCGAAAGGTGCTCTTTGGAATATGGGCCCCTTTGCCCACCTAGGCTGCAAAAAAGTGTCACACATCTGGTATCTCCGTACTCAGGAGAAGGTGGGGAATGTGTTTTGGGGTGTCATTTTATATATACCCATGCTGGGTGAGATAAATATCTTGGTGAAATGCCAACTTTGTATAAAAAAATGGGAAAAGTTGTCTTTTGCCAAGATATTTCTCTCACCCAGCATGGGTATATATAAAATGACACCCCAAAACACATTCCCCACCTTCTCCTGAGTACGGAGATACCAGATGTGTGACACTTTTTTGCAGCCTAGGTGGGCAAAGGGGCCCATATTCCAAAGAGCACCTTTCGGATTTGACAGGTCATTTTTTTCAGAATTTGATTTCAAACTCCTTACCACACATTTGGGCCCCTAGAATGCCAGGGCAGTATAACTACCCCACAAGTGACCCCATTTTGGAAAGAAGAGACCCCAAGGTATTTCGTTATGGGCATAGTGAGTTCATAGAAGTTTTTATTTTTTGTCACAAGTTAGTGGAATATGAGACTTTGTAAGAAAAAAAAAAAAAAAAAAAAAATCATCATTTTCCGCTAACTTGTGACAAAAAATAAAAAGTTCTATGAACTCACTATGCCCATCAGCGAATACCTTAGGGTGTGTACTTTCCGAAATGGGGTCATTTGTGGGGTGTTTGTACTGTCTGGGCATTGCAGAACCTCAGGAAACATGACAGGTGCTCAGAAAGTCAGAGCTGCTTCAAAAAGCGGAAATTCACATTTTTGTACCATAGTTTGTAAACGCTATAACTTTTACCCAAACCATTTTTTTTTTACCCAAACATTTTTTTTTTATCAAAGACATGTAGAACTATAAATTTAGAGCAAAATTTCTATATGGATGTCGTTTTTTTTTGCAAAATTTTACAACTGAAAGTGAAAAATGTCATTTTTTTGCAAAAAAAATCGTTAAATTTCGATTAATAACAAAAAAAGTAAAAATGTCAGCAGCAATGAAATACCACCAAATGAAAGCTCTATTAGTGAGAAGAAAAGGAGGTAAAATTCATTTGGGTGGTAAGTTGCATGACCGAGCAATAAACGGTGAAAGTAGTGTAGGTCAGAAGTGTAAAAAGTGGCCTGGTCTTTCAGGGTGTTTAAGCACTGGGGGCTGAGGTGGTTAAGGGTGGCGAATCATTCTTCCAGAGGAAGGGTATCAACATACGTGCTGCAGTAAGAAGCATGGTCGGGAGGTCAGCCTTAGCAGGAGTAAGGGAATCATTGGGACACCAGAGGAGAACTAGTTTTGCATCCAAACGCACCTCAGAGGCGCATATCTGGTTAGTTTTGTTCTCTATTTGAGACCAGAAGGGGCGTATTTTACTGCAGGACCACCATATGTGTGACAAGGAGCCGACTTCTGTTCCACACCTCCAGCACTGCTCCGGAACATCCGGGTTGAGCCTATGTAGGAATTCTGGTGTTTTGTACCAGCGGGTCAATAGTTTGTAAGAATTCTCTTGTATTTTGATGCATCGGTTGAAGCCATGTGAATGAGCTAAGATAAAGGCCTTCTCCGGCTCAGTCAATTGGATTTTGAGTTCCTTTTCCCAGGCAGACACAAAGTGCAGTGCTGGAGGAGCAGAAGAGAGCAGCTCCCTGTAGAGTGTCGAAAAGGGCTTTTTCGGTAACTCGGGAACACAAAGCTTCTTCTCAAGCCAAGTAGGTGTATCATTAGTAAGGGGTGGTAGCTTAAGGGCTTTAATATCACGACCAAATGCCCCAATAGAAAGGAAGGAGAGGGCTTTAACCTTCGGCAGATCGTGGATCTTGTCCCATGCCAAGTCCCCAGATGTAGAAGCAATATCTTGTAAGGTGAGGTCAGAAAGTATGCTCCAGACTCCGGAGGGTCTAAGTATATCGGGGTGAATATAGTTCTGTAGTAGATGCAGGGGAAGGTGGATATTAGGGAACCTAAGGTCTTGGGATTTATATAGTTTGGCCCATTCCACCAACATGCCTTTCCAAATGGGAGAGGCATATGCGTTATTCGGGGTGCATGTGCGGATTCCCCATAGGATAAGTCCTTCTTTGTAGGTGATAAGAGCACGCTCAAGTTGTACGCAAAGATTCGGGGGTTGGCGGGAGAGGAGAGAAAAGCACCTGTTCAGGAGCGACGCTGTATAATAAGTTTGGATGTCGGGCATACCAAAGCCCCCAAATCTCTTTTCTCTTGTCAATATTGAGTAAGCTATCCTAGAGGATTTGCCCGCCCACATGAACAAAGAGAACATACGGCGTATCTCCACAAAAAAGGAGCGAGGGAGCCAAATTGGTAGTGTTTGTATTAAATATAGAAGCTTGGGTACAATGAAGGCTTTAAGGAAGTTCTTCCTGCCTATCCAAGAGATGAAGGGGAGTTTAAGGGACTGTAGATGTGTTCTAATATCTTTGAGTAGGGGGCCGTAGTTAAGATTAAATAGGTCATCTTGGTTAGCTGAGATTCGTATCCCTAAGAACGTAATATCACGGGGGGCCCAAGCAAAGGAGGTGGTGCGTTTGAGGTTCTTGACTATATAGGATTTGCATGAAACATTCAGGGCCATGGATTTGCTATAATTAATTTTGAAATTAGAGATCCATCCGAACTCTTCGAACAGAGAATGGAGCCGTGGGAAAGAAATCGTGGGGTTGGTGGTCATAATTAGCAGATCATCGGCAAATGCTGCGGTGGTATGTATACAAGAACCCATCTTGATACCCTCAATGTCAGGGTCTTGTCTGATCTTGCATAGCAGGGTTTCCATTACTATGACAAAAAGAGACGGGGAGAGGGGGCATCCCTGCCTAGTGCCATTGGATATGGCAAAGGCTGGTGAAAGAGTGCCGTTGACCTTGACTCTGGCAGAAGGGGACGAGTATAAAGAGAAAATAGCCGCGATAAACTGATCGGGGAAGCCGAATTTCGACAGTGCCGCAGACATATACTGCCAACTGACCCTGTCGAAGGCCTTTTCCGCGTCTGTGCTGAGCAAGGCTAGCGGAGTTGAAGTGCTCCGCGCCCAATTCATGAGGTGGAGGAGGCGGACGGTATTTTCGTTCCCCTGTCTGCCAGAGACAAACCCAACCTGCTCCCTATGGATGATATCGGGGAGAATCTGCTGGATCCGCTGAGCCAAGATCTTAGTCCACCATTTTACGTCCGTATTAAGGAGGGAGATTGGGCGATAACTACCACAATTTAGGGGATCTTTGTTCTCTTTATGAATAATCGTAATGTGGGCCGAAAGCGATTGGGGGGGAAGTTGACCTCCGTTCAGAAGGTGATTACACATGGAGCGGAAGTGGGGGACTAGGATATCTTGAAAATTTTTATAGTACGTAATGGAGAAGCCGTCAGGTCCAGGGCTCTTCCCTGAGGGAATAGAGGCCAGTACTTTCCGCGCTTCAGAATCTGTTATTGGGGCTACTAGCTGGGTTGCCTGGGACTGGGTGATATTAGGGAGATGTAGGGAGGAGAGGAATTTTTCCGTGGCGTCCGTGAGGGTATTAGACGACTGATTCGAGGGGGGTGGAAGATTATAGAGCTCCGTATAAAAGGTACTAAAGGCCTTCGCAATGTCAAGAGTGGACTTCAGGTGGGTTCCTTTAGCATCTTTGATAGCAGAGATAAAAGAGTCAGAGTGTTGTTTTTTAACTAGCGCTGCCATAAGTTTGTTCCCTTTATCGCCATGAGCGTACGATTTAAATCTGGAGCGTAGGAGCAGTTTGGCCGATGTTACATTTAGTAAGTTCTTAAGCTTAGTTCTTGCATCACTAAGTTCAGTGGCACAACTAAGTGCCTGTGATTGTTTGTGCGTAAGTTCGAGCGACTGAATTTGGGACATAAGGGTGGCAATGGCTTGAGAGCGCTGTTTTTTAACATGGGAGCCGAGGGCGATAAGTTCACCACGGATCACCGCTTTATGGGTTTCCCATACAATCGGTGGTGAGGGAGGTGTAAGGCCTGCATTATTCCGCTGGAAGAACTCGGTCAGTGAGGAAGCTAGTTTCTGGGAGTTGGCTTGGTCTAAAATGAGGGTGTCATTGAGGCGCCAATTCCATTCCCTTTTTGGAAGAGTAGTCAAGGTGAAATGTATAAAAATTGGGGAGTGATCCGACAGAGTAATATTACCTATTTTAGCACGCAGGAGCAGTTGGGCATGATTTGAGGATAAGAAGAAGTGGTCTAGTCTATGGTATGAGGACTTGGCATGGGAGAAGAAGGTATAATCCCTACCAGAGGGGTTTAGAGTGCGCCATGTGTCAAACACACCTAATTTTTTCAAGGCTAGTTTCAAACGCCTTAGACGTACGTGTGTAATAGCCGATTTCCCGGAGGAGGAGTCTAAGCTAGGATCTAGGGATACATTAAAATCTCCCCCTAAAATGACAATGCCTTCTTTGAAGGAGGATAGGAGCGTGAGGGTCTGAATCAGCCATTGGACCTGTCCCCTATTTGGAGCATAAACATTAGCTAGTGTGATCTGGGTGTCAGCTATTGCGCCCTTCACAAACAAGTACCGACCATCCGGGTCTGAGGAAGAAGCCGAGACTACGAAGGGTAGTTGCTTGTGAATAGCTATGCTAACACCTCTGCTAGCCGAGCTATGTGTGCTGTGGTACCATTGCGAGAATTTTTTGGGTGGTAGGTTAGGTATCTTACCCGACCGGAAGTGGGTCTCTTGAAAGAATGCTATGGAGACTTTGTCTTTCTGCAGTAGAGATAGGATTTGTGATCTCTTACATGGCTCATTGAGACCTCTAACGTTGAAAGAAGAAACTATGACTTCAGCCATCCCCGGGCGGTAGTTGGGTACATTGCATATCAACAGTTGTAGACCAGTCGAGCGTGGAAGAAGGAGGGAAGGACACAGTGGGAGAAGGGAGGACAAAGACAAAATGAACAAAACATCTGCAAATAAAGAAAAAGAAAGTTAAATGCAATAACCAGCATAAAACACAGAGAGATGAAAGCTCCACAGGGCGCCCGATGTTAAAGCGATCCTTTTTCATGACGGCGGACAGCCGGGATCCACCGGGCGGGGGGTCTCGTGGAGCACTTGAGGGCCAGAAGGAGGCCATCAGGGGGTAGGGTCGTGAACCAGGTTAGATGCTGGCTAAACCCCAGCTTCTCGGGAGGGGAGGGGGAGGTAATGTGAACTGTAAAACTTTAGCAATAATAAAGTCCCAAATAGAACGTAGAGGGAAAGTCTCTATCGTGCTGTAACAAGGGACGTCATCTGGGTGTCATCAGGGGTCACTGGCTGGGTGACCGCCGAAGGAAGTGCCCTTGTAGTGGGCTGTAGAATTGGTGTCCCATAAGCGTCATATCATCTCAGCGGTGCGGAGGAAATTCGGAAGTGGCGGGAAGATGACGTTCCCGGTTGGGTCTGGGAGCTTTACCCGAGGTGACAGTGTTCCACTGGGCCGAGCTTGGAGGCGAGGGTATAGGCTCTCCCTGGTCGGCGGGCATCCAGGACGGTATCTCCATAGGTGAAATACCCATGTGATCCCAGGCAGCATTTAGATCCTGAGGGGAGCGTATAGTAATCTGCCTCCCGTTCTTCATAACGGCCAGGCCGAATGGGTAAAGCCATCTGAACTGGATGGCAGAGGCCTTGAGGGCATCTAGAAGTGGCCGGAGAATTCGGCGTTTCGCCAACGTAGTAGGAGCCAGGTCTTGAAAAAACAAGATCGGTGTGCCTTCAAATTCCAGGCGTTCTGCTTCTCTACTTGCCTTCAGCAGAGCCGCAGTGTCCACATAGCTTAGAAGGCCACAGACGACATCTCTCGGCGGATCAGAGCCTTTAGGCTTAGGTCTCAAAGCTCTGTGTATCCTCTCAATTGTTATTTTCGCTGCTCTGTCTGTTCCCAGAAGATTCGCAAAAATTTCGCATGCGATTTTTTCCAGAGCTTCCGATGCGAATGATTCAGGTAGGCCCCGGATCCGGATGTTTCGTCTGCGGCTGCGGTTTTCTTGATCTTCGATGCGAAGCAAAGCATCATTAAGCAAGCCATTATGCGAATTTAATGCCGCGCATATTTCTCCCTCGTGGCGAATAATCGCATCATGCGAATTTTCTAAGTCCGCCACCCGCTGCCCCATGCTGCGCAGATCTACCTTGATCTCTGCTAGGTCTTGTCGCAGGGGAGCCAGAGCGGAGTCCAGGACCTCCCGAAGTGCCTTCTTTGAAAGAGTTCCACTCCGTTTTCGGGCTCTGTAATCTGAGATGTCAGAAGCGCTTCCTGCTTCAGAATAGTCTTCTCCCTCAGATTGCTGAGATGCAGCCGGCGCCATCTTGGGAGTCTCAGCCACACGGGTCTTGGGCTGCTTCTTCAGGTATTGCTCCATGTCTGGCTGTTTGGAGCGGACCTGGGTAGTCTCTAAAGGGTCCTTGGTGCGGTCTCTCCCCGCTTTGCCCATTTGCGCAGGTAAAAAGGTGCTTTTAATGGGGTTAATCACCAGCTAGTTGGAGGAGCTCAGCAACAGGCAGCCATTCAGCAAGGCAGCCAAGCTCCGCCCCCATAGTAGTTATATTCTTGTACATAGGAGCAGTATTATAGTAGTTATATTCTTGTACATAGGAGCAGTATTATAGTAGATATATACTTGTACATAGGAGCAGTATTATAGTAGTTATATTCTTGTACATAGGAGCAGTATTGTAGTAGTTATATTCCTGTACATAGGAGCAGTATTATAGTAGTTATATTCCTGTACATAGGAGCAGTATTATAGTAGTTATATTCTTGTATAGAAGGCAGTATTATAGTAGTTATATTCTTGTACATAGGAGCAGTGTTATAGTAGTTATATTCTTGTACATAGTAGTAGTATTATAGTAGTTATATTCTTGTACATTTGAGCAGTATTTTAGTAGTTATATTCTCTATATAGGAGCAGTATTATAGTAGTTATATTCTTGTACAAAGGAGCAGTATTATAGTAGTTATATTATTGTACATATGAGCAGTATTATAGTAGTTATATTCTTGTACATTTGAGCAGTATTATAGTAGTTATATTCTTGTACATAGGAGCAGTATTATAGTAGTTATATTATTGTACATATGAGCAGTATTATAGTAGTTATATTCTTGTACATTTGAGCAGTATTATAGGGAAAATTCTTACCGGGATTTTACTTTCCTTGAGTCCGAAGGCAGCACAGAATGGGTTAACCTCGTCGTCATCTTTTCCAGGACCGCCCACCTAGAACATATTAATTGACAATTAATCAATCAATTTACTCCCCTATAAGATCTCCTCTCCCACAATGCATCCTTGTGTTTTAAAGAATAGACTCCGACAAATAGTGGATGCCAAAAAAAAGAATTTATTAGGGAGGGTATACTTGTGCTGCCTTCGGACTCAAGGAAAGTAAAATCCCGGTAAGAATTTTCCCTTTCCCATCTCGTCCTCCGGCAGCACAGAATGGGATTTTTATATATCTCAAAGGGGGGGATTTTCAGAAAGAGCTGCCGACAATACGCCAGTGCCAAAGGCTGAGCTCCTAGCGTTGATGTCCAGACGGTAGTGTTTCACGAAGGTGAGAGATGAAGACCAAGATGCTGCATTGCAAATTTCTTCTATCGGAACTTGTGCCATCTCTGCCCAGGAAGTGGCTGTGGCTCTGGTCGAGTGAGCTCTGACAGGAAATGGAGGAGGTATGGCCTCAAGTGAATACGCTTCCAGGATAGTGGACTTTATCCATCTTGCGAGGGTATCTTTGGAAGGTGAGAGTCCTTTCCTTGGACCAGAGAAAAGAACGAATAGGTTTTCACTGCCTCGGAATTCTCCTGTTCTTTGGAGATAAATTTCTAAAGCTCTTTTCACATCCAAGGTATGGCAGAGATTCTGTTCTTCATTGAGAGGCTCAGGACAAAATACTGGAAGGAACGCTTCTCTATTTTTGTTTACTGAAGACGGAACCTTGGGCATGAAGAATGGCATGGTGCGAAGCAATATTCCATCCGGAAGGAAACGTAAGTATGGAAACTTGGATGATAAGGCTTGGAGTTCCCCCAGTCTTTTTGCAGAAGTGATGGCTGTGAGAAAAAGTGCTTTGTAAGAGAGCCACTTGAGGTCAGCTTCTTCCAATGGTTCGAATGGAGCGAGGGTCAGTCTTTTCAGAACCAAGGAAAGATCCCAGACCGGAAACGGGTTCCTATGCATAGGATTAAGTCTTCTGACCGCCTTAAAAAATCTGAAAACTAACGGATGATGGAGGTATTTATTCTCAGTCATGGAATTAATAGTGGTCATGTGTGATCTTAGGGTATTGGGCTTCAGCCCTTTCTGGAATCCATCTTGGAGAAACTGAAGGATGGAGGAAACATTAATGTTTTCATGGCCAGTCTCCGACATCCAGGACATAAACCTTCTCCAGACTTTAGCATATTTTCTATTCGTAGAATCTTTTCTGGAAGAAAGCAGCGTATTAACAACTGATTGTGAGAGGCCTTTTCCCTCTAATCTACTTCTTTCAGCCTCCAAGCAGTAAGGTGTAGATGGTCCAGACTTTGGTGATGCAGCCCATTCTGAATCAGAAGATCCGGACGTAGGGGAAGTCTCCAGAAGTTGCCTTTGGACAGCTGGAATAGGAGCGGAAACCACGACCTCCTCGGCCAAAAAGGAGCTATTATTATGGCTTGAGGTTTCTCCTCTACTATTTTCCTCAGGACTCTCGGGATAAGGGGGACTGGAGGGAAGATGTAGACCGACAGATGTTTCCATTTCATAGAAAATGCGTCTACTACAGTGGGGTTGTCGTGACTGTTTAGAGAGCAGAACCTGTCCAGCTTCTTGTTTCTTGCTGATGCCATCAGATCCCAGGTCGGTGTCCCCCATCTGGCTATGATCTGGTGAAAGACGATTGGGTTGAGCTCCCAGTCGGCTTGATTGATCGTCTTCCTGCTCAGATGGTCCGCTCGCGTATTGTAGCAAGCTCTGATATGCGTTGCTTTTAATTCCAGCAGGTGTAATTCTGCCCACTTGAATATTTCCTTGCAGAGTTCCAGAAGACGAGAGCTTCTTGTCCCACCCTGTTTGTTTAGATAAAATACGGTCGATAGGTTGTCCGACCGAATCAGCACAGGCTTCCCTGAGATATAGGTTTTGAACCGGTAGAGGGCTAACAGGACTGCTTTCATCTCTTTGTAGTTTGAGGACTCTTTCCTCTCCTTGGAAGACCAGAGGCCCTGCACCCATTTGTCCTGGAGGTGAGCCCCCCATCCTTGACCGGAAGCATCCGTGGTGATAATCACTGGGGTAAGAAACTGAATTTTTTTTCCTATAGTCAGATGACTCGTGCGTAACCACCATCTGAGGCTCTGGATAGTAGAGGGTCTCATCCTCATTCTTGCGTCCAATTTGAACCTGTTCCGACGCCAGGCATGTAGCATATCCTGTTGCAGATCTCTGCTGTGAATATTCGCCCAGGGAACAGCATCTGAGACTGATGTAAGATGTCCGAGTGTCTTCATCACTCTGCGGACCGATGGGAATTGAAGAGACATCAATATTCTTATTTCTTTCTTCAGCGTCCCTATTTTCCCAGGGGGGAGATAGAGCTTCATGGCCTTTGTATCTATTGTGAAGTCCAAGAAGGTCTTGGAGGTAGCTGGAACGATATCCGACTTCTCCCAGTTCACTAGGAATCCCACTGACTGTAGGAGTTCTATAGTTTTCTTTAAATGGAAACGTAGTAGGGCTTCCGACTTGGCCGCAATTAGCCAGTCGTCCAGGTAGGGGAAGATCTGGATCCCTTGGAGGCGAAGTGCTACTGCAATTACAACAGCTATCTTCGTAATAACTCTTGGGGCTGAACATAGTCCAAATGGCAGGGCTTTGAACTGGTAGTGGAGTGTCACCCTATTCCTCCTGATGGCCACTCTTAAGAATTTTCTCGACTCTTGACTTATTGGGACATGGAGGTATGCGTCCTTTAGGTCTAACGACGCCATAAACACCTTCCTCCTGAGAACAGCCGTGATGGATCTTATCGTCTCCATTTTGAAGTGGATTTTCTTCATATAACGGTTCAGGTAGCGGAGGTCTATAATCAACCGACTTTTGCCATCTCTTTTTGGAATACAGAAGATCCTGGAATATACTCCCGAATTTTATATCAAGACACGGAGGCTCATATTTGCTTAACTCTTTCTTTACTGAACATATAGCAGCAAAGATAACTGAAGAAAAGACATCAGCGTAACCATGGCAATAACCCCACCCCCACAGCCCCTATATAAGGCGCATCACCACATGAACACTTCCTCTTTCTTTGCTGCTTCAGCTCAGATAAGTGGATGATTTTATTTGCTGTGTCATTTACTGTTTTCATATATATGTCTACACTTGTACTTATATTTTATTAGTACCTTAGTTACACCCTATTTCTATCCTAGTCCCTTTCTGGAAGACTTGTCTTCCTCCGTTTTCCTCATATCCAATATATATATATATATATATTCTTCACCTTCCTTCAGGGGGTTAATCGTTTTGTTATTATCTGTTTTCTCTGCCTATTTGCGCTGTCGGCGCATTGTTAGGTGTATTCCCCATTTCCGGCGTCCCGTTTTGAGCTGTTGTTCCCTCAGGGGTGCCTCGGCCATTTTACTCCCCCTTCTTCCCCCCCCCTCCTTCCTCATTACCTTTCCTTGTTCCCGCTCCGTCTTCCCGGGCTTTTGCGACGCAGCTCTCTTCAGGTGCCGAGATCTCGCGATACTGAGCGAGATTCTCGGCCGCAGTCATTTGTCTCCGTTCACCTCATTGGCTTCGGGTGAAGGGGAGGAGTCTCGTCACTGCTCTGCATCGCTGCGACTCCCTCCCTCTCAGTTCTCAGCTCCGGATTCTACAGTACAGTTATCCTTGTCCTGTTCTTCCTTCAGCGCCGTTATTCTGTCTATTGGGGTGACTTACTCCTATAGATAGTACCTTCCAACATGTCTAACGTCCCTGTGTCCCCGGCCAGCTCTATTCAGGTGAGACATTCTGGTCATGTATCACCAGTCCCTCCCCATAGGGTTAATGAACCCTCTGCTCAGGAGTCACAGGCTGCTAACCTCCAGCAGTCTATCTCTGATGCTATTGTAGCCGCTATGGGCTCAGTGACAGTGTCCTTATCCCAATCGATCTCCCAGGCCCTGAGGGCTCAACCTATCACTGATATGCCCCCTCCTGCCTCCAGAACAAATGTGAATGTGGGCTCTGTCCCATCTAATGAATGCGCGTCCAAGTCGCGCAAGAGAGCTAACCCGCGCCCGGCAGAAAGGGTGCGATCTTGGAAAACCGCACGGTCTCAACCGGAGCCGGTTTCTGACTCAGACGCAGAGTCTGTTGAGGAGGCTTATGATGATTACCCCCACCAGTCCGGGGAAGATGATTTGATTGATGTGGCAGTTGATCCTGCTATTGAGGATGACCCGTCTTATATAGCGGGGACAGGTATTGACCCTATAGTGTCTGACAAAGATGCTATCCTGGATCCCATGGGGGACCCTCTATTCGACCCCGACCAATTGCACCATCCAAGGTCCTCTGAATGGCTTCCCGCCACTCATGTGGCTCAGTATCTGGAAGCAAGGATCCGTACTCCCCTGTCTAAAGAGGCTCGCAGTAAATTACGGGCAGAATGTCCGCGACCTCTGATTCCGCACAAAATATGCGAGACCCCCAGCGTGGACCCTAAAGTGGTTCAGTTCCTTGCTAAAACAGGGTTCAACCCACGCAAGGGGTTGGACTCAGCATTGAAAGCTTGCCAAGACAAGCTGCTTGATTTGACCGGGCCTTTAGCAAAAATCTTTGATCTTGCTGAATGTGCTAAAGCAGCGGGCACACAGGTTGACCCTGAGGCCCTCAGTGGTTGGGCCCAGAGGGCTATTTGTCTGACTGGCAATATAAATACTTCAATTGCCATTGAAAGAAGAAAGGCCATATTAATGAAAATTGAGCCGAAATTGGCCAATTTATCCCTATCAGAATCTGGGAAGGAGGCCCAGGGTCTCCTCTTTGGGGACCCATTCATAAAAGAATTAGGAAAATATGTTGGAGCTTTCACGGCCCTTGATAAAGCGCAAAGCTCCATGCGCCGCGTTTTCCAGACGCGTTTTTCCTCCAGGGCCGGCAATCCTAGGAGCCGACTGTCCGGCCGATCCAACTTCCAGCCCAGAGGTACGGGCCGTGGCTCCTTCAATTACCGCCAATCGCTGCAGGACTCCAAGTACCAACCTACCTTCTTCCCATCCCGCGGAGGTTCTTCTCGCTTCAGAGGGTTCCGAGGCGCTTCCGGGTCTAGACGCCCTTATGGTAAGTCGTCCTTGTGTGTCGTCTCTGATTCCCCAACAGGTTGGGGGAAGAATCCGTCTCTTTTTCCATGCGTGGTCAAAGATCACCTCAGACCAGTGGGTTCTCTCTACGGTCCGGGGTTTTACCATCGAACTAGTATCCCCCCCAACGAACCTTCCCGCTATTCTATGGGGTCCAGTCTCAGACCAAACGCTTCTACATGCAGAACTTTCGTCCCTTCTATTCAAAGGGGCTATAGAGTTGTCCCCCGATCCTCACTTGGGGGTGCTGAGCAGCATCTTTTTGGTGCAGAAGAAAGGTGGCCAGTTCCGACCGGTCATAAATCTCAAACATTTGAATGTCTTCGTTCGCTACAGACATTTCAAGATGGAGGGCATCCATCTTCTAAGAGATATGCTTCTTCCAAGAGACTGGTTCGTCAAGTTGGATCTGAAGGATGCGTACCTTACGGTTCCTATAGCTCCTTCATCCCGAAATCTCCTTCAGTTTTTATGGAGCGGTCAGACATGGAGGTTTACTTGCCTCCCGTTTGGCCTATCCTCCGCTCCGTGGTGTTTTACGAAACTCTTGAAACCGGTAGTGGCTTGGCTCAGGGCCAGAGGGGTGCGTCTAATCATCTATTTGGACGACATCCTGATCATGGCCCAGAATCCTTCCCTTCTGTTAGATCATTTGGAGATGGCCA
Source organism: Bufo bufo (assembly GCF_905171765.1). Taxonomy (NCBI): domain Eukaryota; kingdom Metazoa; phylum Chordata; class Amphibia; order Anura; family Bufonidae; genus Bufo; species Bufo bufo. The sequence goes on along the minus strand of NC_053395.1, from coordinate 224,911,886 downwards.
AATCCCTTCTTCAAGGGCTAGGTTTCATTCTCAATATGGAGAAGTCATGCCTCATACCAGCCACCACGGTGGAGTTCCTGGGTTTTGCCATAAACTCTTTGGATCTATCCCTCAGTCTTCCTTTAGCCAAAGTCAAATCTATCCGCAAAGAGATTCGTCATGCGTTATTGCTCCCTCAGTTATCCCTCCGGCACCTGGCTCGCCTGATCGGTCTTCTCACTTCTTCCATTCAGGCGATATTTCCGGCTCCCCTCCATTATCGTGCTCTTCAGAGACTGAAAATTGCTCACCTGAGAGCGGGAGCCTCATACTCAGATACTCTGGTCTTGGATTCGGAGACCAGAGACGAGTTAATTTGGTGGATTCACAATCTGTCAGTATGGAACGGCCGGGCTATTTTCGGCCCACATCCAGATATGGTTATCGAGTCCGACGCCAGTCTGATGGGGTGGGGAGCACACTGTCAGGGAGTCTCCACGGGTGGAGCATGGTCTCCCGAGGAGTCTCATCTTCACATCAATGCTCTCGAGCTCTTAGCGGGTTCCTTTGCGATCCGCAGTTTCGCTCAGGGTTCAGTTCGGGCGTGTATTCGCCTACGTATGGACAATGTCTCTGCTGTCCGATACGTGAACTGCCTAGGAGGGACTCGGTCCAGAGTTTTGTCTTGTCTGGCCAAAGACTTTTGGGAATTTTGTCTTTCCAACAGAATTTCAGTGGTGGCGGAATACATTCCAGGCCTCCACAACACCTTAGCCGACTGGAGTTCTCGTTACATTTCGGACTCCAGCGACTGGAGGTTGGATCCGAGGGTCTTCCAAGATATTGTATCTCTCTGGGGCCCGTTTTGCATCGATTTGTTTGCGTCACGCCTGAACGCGCAGCTTCCCAGGTACTTCAGTTGGCGTCCGGATCCGCATGCGGAAGCCGTAGATGCCTTCCTTCAGAACTGGGGAGACTCTCTCCACTATGCTTTTCCCCCGTTTGCTCTCATTCCTCGTGTACTCGCTCAGGTTCGTCGCCAACAAGCGCAGTTAGTACTGTTAGTTCCCTTTTGGCAGACACAGTCGTGGTTTCCACAATTACTGAGTCTTCTCACGGAGGTACCTCGACTTCTGCCATTTTTTCCTCAACTGCTTCTCGACCCTTACGGTGGCCACCATCCGCTCTTGTTGGACGGATCCTTACAACTTCTAGCTTGCCGAGTTTCAGGAGTTCCTGGGATTCCTCACAATTTTCGGCTGCAACCAGGCAGCTGTTGGAGTCAGCTTGGGCTCCAGGCACTAGACGAGCCTATCAGTCTGCGTGGGACGTCTGGGTTCGTTGGTGCGTTTCACGGGACTTGGATTCCCTACAAGCCCCTGTAGCCGCTATCCTTCAATTCCTCACTTCTCTCTTTGAGGCGGGTAAAGCCTACCGTACGTTAAACGTGTACCGCTCCGCTATTTCCTCCAGACACTCTGGGTTTGACGGTTGCCCCGCCGGCCAACACCCTTTGGTTTGTAGATTGTTACGGGGGTCTCGCCTGTCGCGTCCACCTAGACCTCGTTTCTCTACCACTTGGGATGTCGCTACAGTCCTCCGTTTCTTGGAGGATTGGCCTCTCAACTCTTTGCTGTCTCTACGACAACTGTCAGCCAAGTTAGTGACCCTTCTTTGTTTGGTGGCTTGTAAGCGCGTCTCGGATGTCCGAGCTTTGGACATTGACGCGCGTTATTTTACTCCTCATGGCGTTATGTTCAACATATCTCGTCGCACGAAAACGGGTATTAAGTCGGTTACTTTTCCGTCTTTTCCTTCTTCTCTACAACTGTGCCCCGTTGCATGCTTAAAGGAATACGAGTCTCGCACCCTATCTTTTCGCTCTGGAGATTCCCCTCAATTGTTTATTTCTTTTCGGCGCCCTTTTGCTCCGGTAACCAGTGTTACGCTTTCCCGGTGGGTCAAGTGGATTCTTTCTCTCTCTGGGATTGACACTTCTATATTTACCGCACATTCGGTACGGGGGGCAGCGGCTACCTCAATGTCGGTGGCCGGAGCCCGTTTAGAAGATGTCATGAAGCTGGCAGATTGGTCCCGAGTCTCTACCTTTCGGGAATTCTATTTCAGACCTGATCCGCATGTTTTTACCTCAGTCATTGCTCAGCTTTAAACTTGCAAATATGAGCCTCCGTGTCTTGATATAAAATTGAGGATTTTACTAAGTTATGACGTAAAGTCATGATTTTATGAAAGACACGGAGGCGAGTATTTCCCACCCTTTGTTTTATGCCCACCCATCTGGTCTGTGGGGTCTCATGATCTTTTTGAAATGTTATTTATTTATTTATTGAATGCATTATTGTTTTCGCAGGGAATGTTTCCGGGTATGGTTTTGCCACACTCGGATAGTTAGTGTCCTTATTACCATGATGTCTTATTTTCTTCAGGTTGATCGCCTCCTGTCAGCTGCTTCCAGATGTTCTCCTTGCTGCAACCCACTGTTGTTGTTCGCAGTCGAAGTTCGGGCTGTTTGTTGACCGTTCCAAGTTCAAGGTTCTCGTCAGTTGAAGTCCACAAAGAAAGAGGAAGTGTTCATGTGGTGATGCGCCTTATATAGGGGCTGTGGGGGTGGGGTTATTGCCATGGTTACGCTGATGTCTTTTCTTCAGTTATCTTTGCTGCTATATGTTCAGTAAAGAAAGAGTTAAGCAAATACTCGCCTCCGTGTCTTTCATAAAATCATGACTTTACGTCATAACTTAGTAAAATCCTCAATTTTTCTGAGAATTTGGGACTTTCTCCAGAACTCCTTTGCCTAGGAACTCTTTCAGCAGTAGAAAGACTTGTGGATTCTCTCCCTTGCTGAGTACAAATCTGTTTCTTGGCAAGTAATCGAGTTCTAGTCGATAACCTCTTCTTATAATCCCTAGGACCCAGATGTCTGACGTGATGTGACACCAGTTTTCGTAGAAGAGAGATAACCGACCTCCTACTTTCTGTCTTCTGGCGTCAAAACTCGGATTTTGGGGGTCTGTTGTCCTCTCCCTTCCTTTTAGACTTCTCCGAGGAGGCCCAGGCTCTTCGATCAGATCTCCCCCGTCCAGGACGTCCTCTGAAGTTTGATCTTCCTGAATCTTGTCCCCTATAGGGTCGAAAAAATCTGTTTTTGTCCCTGCGTCTGGGTTGCGGAAAGTTCAAAGCTTTATCTTCCTTGTTAGCTTCCAGCAATTTATCTAACTGCGATCCAAACAGCTTCCCAGGTTCAAAGGGAAGGGCGCATAGGTTGTTTTTCGAAGAGGAGTCACCAGACCAAATCTTCAGCCAGAGAGATCTACGGATCGAGTTGGCCAATGCCATGTTCTTGGCACACAATCGTATCGTATCAACCGGGAAGTCACAGAGAAATTCCGCTGCTGATTTAAGTGTAGGCAATTGCTTGAGGAGTTCCTCTCTTGGTACTCCATCCTCAATGTCCCTGCCCAGATGGCTGAGCCACACTCTAAGTGCTCGAGCAACAGGAACGGTCGCCATTGCAGCCTTATTAAGAGAGGCTAGATACGTATGTTGTCTTTTAAGGAGACCATCCGCCTTTTTCTCCATAGGATCCTTCAACAGGGCTGAATCGTCAGAGGGAAAAAAAGACCTTTTTGCTAATCTAGCTACAGCCGGGTCCACTTTAGCCGGGGTTCCCCAGGAGGATGATTCTGCTTGATCTGTTTTGTATACACTTCTGAACCTGGACCCTAGGTTTATTCTTCCTACCGGACGCTCCCATTCTTTAGACATCACGGCATCCAGGACTGGGTGCCCAGGGAACACTGACGCCTTCTTTTTTGGAAAATAAAAAAGATCCTCTTCATTATGTTTGCTGCATTTTTCCTTATTAGCTTCCATAATATTCTTGACCTCTTTAATCAGCTGATTTGTATCTGCTTTGTCAAATAAAAAATTATCTTCGATAACGGGAGAATCCGAAAAGGATGAGACTTCTCCTTCAGAGCGCGACGATTTCTCAGACGAGGATGGGGAACGCGGTCTCCTTTTAGTACCCTTCTTCTTTGCCTTGGATTTTTTCAGGAAGGCTTTAAAGAGGGAAACCATCTTGCTCGTTTCGTCGTCCGAAGAATCATCAGGGTGAGAACATTGCTCACATATATTAGTGGCGTGATTATCCGGTAGGGGTTGAAGACAGGAAATGCAGAGGGGAGCGCTAGACCTCCGTTTTTTCCTTGACGGAGAGGGTTCCTGGGTATCCCGATGGCACCTTATGCAGAGATCCTGAGGGAAGTCATCTGGGAGTGGCTGCTCACATGACTGGCACATCCTGTGCCTGCTTTTGCGGGAACTTTTTTCTCCTCTGCCGGACGCGCTGGACATCTAAATGGAGAAGCAGAGCATTAAAACATAAAATATGCTGCAGATTTCAGAAACACCCAGGTTCCCATATTATTAGAAGGTTTGCCTGACAATAGGACAGGCCTATACCTTTAAAACGATAGAGCTCGGCTGCCAGGCACAACAGGCACCGAAGCTCAGCAACACCGCTCTTTTAAATTCAAATTTGGCGCCAGATCGGGGGAGAGGCCGGTTTAGATGACATCAGACGCACTGCGCCTGCGTCTGCGTTCCACATGCGTTCCACCATACCGGAAGTATCGGCATCGGAGCTTCCTACAGCAGGTACTTGCGGCTCTTCCTGATAGTTCAGTCCCCGATCCGAAGGGCGCTTAGCGGGTCAGACATGGAGCCAGGAGACACATGGCTATCCCCATTCTGAGGCCTCTGCACCTTGTCACAACAAGGTATAACGGCCGGACGATACAGGTGGGCTTCATCCTCAGATGAGGACAAAAAAAAACACAAGGATGCATTGTGGGAGAGGAGATCTTATAGGGGAGTAAATTGATTGATTAATTGTCAATTAATATGTTCTAGGTGGGCGGTCCTGGAAAAGATGACGACGAGGTTAACCCATTCTGTGCTGCCGGAGGACGAGATGGGAAAGTAGTTATATTCTTGTACATAGAGGGCAGTATTATAGTAGTTATATTCTTGTACATAGGAGGCAGTATTATAGTAGTTATATTCTTGTACATAGGAGGCAGTATTATAGTAGTTATATTCTTGTACATAGGAGCAGTATTATAGCAGTTATATTCTTGTACATAGGAGACAGTATTATAGTAGTTATATTCCTGTACAGAGGAGCAGTATTATAGTAGTTATATTCTTGTACATAGGAGCAGTATTATAGTAGTTATATTCTTATACATAGGAGCAGTATTATAGTAGTTATATTCTTGTACATAGGAGCAGTATTATAGTACATATATTCTTGTACATAGGAGCAGTATTATAGTAGTTATATTCTTGTACATAGGAGGCAGTATTATAGTAGTTGTATTCTTGTACATAGGAGCAGTATTATAGTAGTTATATTCTTGTACATAGGAGCAGTATTATAGTAGTTATATTCTTGTACATAGGAGCAGTATTATAGTAGTTATATTCTTGTACATAGGAGCAGTATTATAGTAGATATATTCTTGTACATAGGAGCAGTATTATAGTAGTTATATTCTTGTACATAGGAGCAGTATTATAGTAGTTATATTCTTGTACATAGGAGCAGTATTATAGTAGATATATTCTTGTACATAGGAGCAGTATTATAGTAGTTATATTCTTGTACATAGGAGCAGTATTATAGTAGTTATATTCTTGTACATAGGAGGCAGTATTATAGTAGTTATATTCTTGTACATAGGAGCAGTATTATAGTAGTTATATTCTTGTACATAGGAGCAGTATTGTAGTAGTTATATTCTTGTACATAGGAGCAGTATTATAGTAGTTATATTCTTGTACATAGGAGCAGTATTATAGTAGTTATATTCTTGTACATAGGAGCAGTATTATAGTAGTTATATTCTTGTACATAGGAGCAGTATTATAGTAGATATATTCTTGTACATAGGAGCAGTATTATAGTAGTTATATTCTTGTACATAGGAGCAGTATTATAGTAGATATATTCTTGTACATAGGAGCAGTATTATAGTAGATATATTCTTGTACATAGGAGCAGTATTATAGTAGTTATATTCTTGTACATAGGAGAAGTATTATAGTATTTATATTCTTGTAGATAGGAGGCAGTATTATAGTAGGTATATTCTTGTATATAGGAGCAGTATTATAGTAGTTATATTCTTGTACATAGGAGCAGTATTATAGTAGATATATTCTTGTACATAGGAGCAGTACTATACAAGGGGGCTGTATGAACGGCCAAGGTGGGATTGCCTCTTTAAAAAATAAATAGATCAGCCATTTAATTTGGAGTGTGGTTATGATAGCGCTTACGCATATGATCATACCAATGTAATCTGTGGTGGCAGACACTGTCGTCACTCTTCATCTGGGTCTGTATTATATATTTGCTTGAAATACCTGAGATCTCTTTGCTCTACAATGAAACTGATATAGTGTGGGTAACATAAGAGGTTTTCTTTGGTTTAATGTAAAGAACAGCCAGACACAGACTGCGCTAAACAATGGCCTTTCTCTCAATGCTCTAATCCTAACCACAAAAACAAACATGAAGTCATGACGGTGAACCTGAGCGCTTGTGTGCTGAACGGTCACGTTTTAGGTAGATTACTTATCGAGTATAGTAGATAGTAAGCCGGGAAAGCATGTGGTGTTGTGCGGTCACATTTCTGGTGGTGCGCCAGTGGTATCAGCCCTACCCTAGGAGCCGTGTAGATATTTCAGAGATTGAGAAAAGCTGCACTGTGTGAGTTGAAACAATGTGTGACGTCTATGGGTGAATAAAATCACTTATGCATGGACACGATGAGAGTGCTGCAGTTTGTCTTGGTAGCTTTTTTTTTTTAGCCCTTTTCTATTGACTTCAGTGGGAATTATAGCCAAATGAGACTTGAAAGTAGTAATATTCTACTGCTCAAATATATTTGAAAACAGATGCATTAAAGGGGTTGTGTCACGAAGCATATTCAGCATTTTTCAAACCGGCACCTGGATCGGAATACTTTTGTAATTGCATCTAATTAAAAAATTTGTATAGTCACTGACTTATTCAATAAAATGCATCTGTATAGCGCCACCTGCTGGTTGGTTTTTTTTTGTCCGTCTCCCTGAGTTGATCAAATGTGCTTAGTATAAATCTTCATCTGCCACCTGCCATATTTTGGACTGCGGAGATGAGTCTATGAGGAGCTGCAGCACCCTGGACTCCGTGCCCCGCACGCTGGAAGCGTCTCAGATGAGAGCTCAGCCCTGGGCACCCATACAGGGCCTGCCGGGTAATGACGCGACACCGCCGACAGCGTGCTCCTCCCCTTCTCGGGCGATGGCCCGCAATGTAGTGTAATCATGGTGGAGTCTGTCCGCTGTGGAGCTGCACACCCCAGCCAGTAGATCCTCTGCACAGAGTGCGATCCCAGCCAGTGCCGGGTGTAAGAGGCCAGGGCCGATCCTACACGGGGTGCAGTGGGTGCCCCGCACCCCAGCGCTGTCACCCGAAAGGCGCCGAGCGAGCCGCCGGGACTTTTTTTTTTTTTAACTTTTTTTTTTTTTTAAGCCGAGCAGCCGAGCCGCCGATTCGCCGAGGAATCTGCGAGCCGAGCGGGATGTCAGTGACGACGTGACGTCAGAGCCCGCGGCGCGCCGCCTCTGCGGCTGGAGATCATATAGCTCCGCTCGGCTCCACCCACCTCTGCCATCTTCAGACAGCGTGGTACCTAGGAGGCAGAGGAGGGACTGGAGCGAGCGGACAGCGAAGCATTTTAAAGCTGCTGCTGCCTGATTCAGCTGAGCTGATTGAGCCTGCCCAGTGCCTTGAATGCCTTCTGCCTGGTCTGGCTAGACAGACTGAGTGGCGTGCCATCGATCTGATCATCTGCCTGCTGGCTGCTGCAGTGCCTTGCGAAGTGGGTGCTGACTGCACCTGACCTGGCTGGCTTCCCTGGCTGCACCCTGTGTGTAAGTAATACTGTTACTGTGTGCCATTAAATGCAACCATTGTGCCCATCAAACTGCAGCCACTGTGCCCATCAACATGCAGCCACTGTGCCCATCAAAATGCAGCTACTGTGCCCATCAAAATGCAGCTATTGTGCCCATCAAAACACATACTGTGGCCATAAAAACACAGCCACTGTGCTGTGCCTGTCAAACGCAGCCACTGTGCCCGTCCAAACGCAGCCACTGTGCCCGTCAAACGCAGCCACTGTGCCCGTCAAACGCAGCCACTGTGCCCGTCCAAACGCAGCCACTGTGCCCGTCAAACGCAGCTACTGTGCCCGTCAAACGCAGCCACTGTGCCCGTCCAAACGCAGCCACTGTGCCCGTCAAACGCAGCCACTGTGCCCGTCAAACGCAGCCACTGTGCCCGTCCAAACGCAGCCACTGTGCCCGTCCAAACGCAGCCACTGTGCCCATATAAACGCAGCCACTGTGCCCGTCAAAATGCAGCCACTGTGCATTTAGAAACATTGTAAAGGGGAGGAGTTAGTAAGATAACCACGCCCATGTGGGGGCGCCAGAAATATTTCTGCACCCAGGCGCCTGTGACCCTAGGATCGGCCCTGTAAGAGGCGCCATAGAGAAGAGATTGTGAGCGGGTGTAATGCCAATGAGGACGGGTCCCCAGTACTGGTCCCGCCTACGCCAGCGGCGGTGATTGGGTAGCGCGCAGGTGTGGGCGGCGTGTGGAGCGCCCTGTCCTCATTGGTCAGCGTGCTGTGGGCGCTACGGGCGGCGTGTGTGCTGATAGGTCACAGGGTCGCGCATGTGCATTTAACATCGGCACAAGCGCACGGACACATCGCAGGCACAGAGGGCTTTTACTATATAGGAGATACTATAGGGAAGGAGGGAGGTATATAACAGAAGCCCTGTTTGAGTGCTCAGGGCTGCGTGTCCGTGCGTGTGTGCCAATAATTGAACTGCATATGCGCGGCGCGCCATCCAATCAACACACGGCGCTCCACACGCCGCCCACACCAGTGCGTCGCCCAATAAACGTTGCCCGCACCAGCGCACACAGCGAGCCGACCAATCATCACATGGCGCTACATGCACCTCTCACACCTGCCGCCGCTTGCAGGTTATGGTGTGCTCTCCACGTCGGAGCGCCGCCATCACTGTTCGTGCATCACACAGCCACACAGTTCCAGCACTCTCAGCCACAAACAGCAGCCGCTACCAGCAGTCTCGGCCACCAGTCAGTGCCAGTCGTCTCAGCCACTAGTCACTGCCACCAGTCACAGTGCCAGCAGTCAGTGCCACCAGTCATAGCAGTCTCAGCCACCAGTCAGTGCCAGCCGTCTCAGCCACCAGTCAGTGCCAGCAGTCTCAGCCACCAGTCAGTGCCAGCCGTCTCAGCCACCAGTCAGTGCCAGCAGTCTCAGCCACCAGTCAGTGCCAGCAGTCTCAGACACCAGTCAGTGCCAGCAGTCTCAGACACCAGTCAGTGCCAGCACTACACTTTAATATCATTCAAAATTGGTGTGCCATAGAATTTCTCTTGCACATTGACTCATCTCTCCGTGAGCACACACCTCTAAGAAGGTGTGCAGATCTCAATAACCAAAAAACTGCCAGCAGTCTTAGCACCACCAGTCAGTGCCACAAGCCACAGCCACCAGTCACAGTGCCAGCAGTCTCAGCCACCAGTCAGTGCCAGCTGTCTCAGCCATCAGTCAGTGCAACTAGCCACAGCCACCAGTCACAGTGCCAGCAGTCTCAGCTATCAGTCAGTGCCACCAGTCACAGCAGTCTCAGCCACCAGTGAGTGCCAGCCATCTCAGGCATCATTAAGAGCCACCAGTCACAGTGCCAGCTGTCTCAGCCACCAGTCAGTGCCAGCAGTCTCAGCCACCAGTCACAGTGTCAGCAGTCTCAGCCAGTGCCATTTAATATAGACTGTTCCTACTAATGTTTATGCACTACTGTTCTAGCGCCCGTTATTGTAATGTGTTTAATGTCTAGTGTACAATAATGCCAGAGTTATAGAAGATATTCTGGTGCTAATGTTACACTTATTTTGTAAATCTTGGCAATTACAGAGCGGACCCAGCCTGCATGTGGAACCTGCACTCCCTGAACTTTATGGAGGCCGTTATAGCACATAACAGGTAGGATTTAGTGTTAGGTTCCCGGCTTAGGCCTCTTGCTCACAACCGTGTTCTATCTTTTTGTGGAACAGAGGGATTGCGGACCCCATTCAAGTGAATAGGTCCACGATCCACATGCAGCTGGCCTGCGGTCGGTGGCCGTGCATTGCGGTCCGCAGCACGGGCACGGCCATCACACGTTCGTGTGACAGAGGCCTAACAGAGATCGCCTTGACGTGTGGCAGACGGGCCGATATCATTTTGTACAAAATGTATTTGCCAAGAATCTCAAATTTACTAAATAGGTGTAGCATTAGCACCAGAATATTTTCTATAACTATGGCATTATTGTACATTGTTTGCAGAGCGCTGTTGCATTGTGTGTTTTCCTTCGTGATTTTCATTTTTTACACCAGTGAGTGGCGTAAGCCCGTTCAAAAGGGCCGCTGTGTGCACATGGTCACGTTTTGCTGTTAGTGGCAGTTTGAATGCAGATTACATTGCGGAGAATGCCTTGGGAATTTGCCTGTAGCAGTTTCTTGCACCCGCGCATTGTGTCGTGCCTTCTGCCTCCGTGCCGTACATCAGGTTACACGTTTTTTTCCTTCTTGCATCATAATGACTGCGAGCCGCGACTATCTGTGGAATGTCTGGTCATGACAATGGGCTGATTATCAGGAAAGGTCAGGACACTGCAGTCAGGTGCTCACGGCTCTTTAATGGAGTTGCTGCTCCTGTTTTATTCTTCTTGGCTAATTTTCAACAATTCGCTCAGACAGTGTATAAAGGTGATTACAGCGCTGTTCGCACATGCGATAAAATGCTGTATGGTATGCAAAGGCAAAAGGCTGGTGCAGGGATAATACAGGGGCACACCCAGAGCGGGGGGCATGCTATTGCAGACACCACCTTTCCTAAACTTAAGGCTTCTAGACCCAATGCAGGCCCTGCAACAGGGCCCCTCGACTATCATGCTATATTTTGGGACCCTTCAAGCCCTAGGAGTGACCAAACCCATTGAATACTCTATAGGTCTGAACCTGAGGAAAGCCCAGCACCATCCCTCTCCCCTGTCACATCCACTTTGCTTGCTTCTAATATTCATTTGAGGGTGAAAACGGGGACCCTGTGTAGGTTCAAAAGGTAAAGTGGGGCCCATAGTAGATGCACGGGCTCTCTCCTTGGTGATACAACCCTATGACCATATCATTGTCGTAGTCTGATTCCGGCCGCCTCTCGGCATGTTTGCTGTGCTGCGGCCGGACCTCCTGCCCGCCCCCATTATAGTCAATGGGGCCAGAGCGGACTTCCGGCAGCACGGTGCACTAGCGGCAGCACGAATTCGGCAGGCTGTTCCCCCGCCGGAACAGCCTGCCAGAGAAGACTGCCGCTAGTGTGAAAGTAGCCTAAGGCCTCTTTCACATGGGCGGGTATTCCGCGCGGATGCGATGTGTGAGGTGAACGCATTGCACCCGCACTGAATACCGACCCATTCATTTCTATGGGGCTGTTCACATGAGCAGTGATTTTCACGCATCACTTGTGCGTTGCGTGAAAATCGCAGCATGCTCTATATTCAGCGTTTTTCACGCAACGCAGGCCCCATAGAAGTGAATGGGGTTGCGTGAAAATCGCAAGCATCCGCAAGCAAGTGCGGATGCGGTGCAATTTTCACGCATGGTTGCTAGGTGACAGTCTATTCACTGTATTATTTTCCCTTATAACATGGTTATAAGGGATAATAATAGCATTCTGAATACAGAATGCTTAGTAGGTGATCAATTGAGGGTTAAAAAGAAATAAAAAAATTAACTAACCTTCTCCTCTTGTTCGCGTAGTTCCCGGTCTCTTCTTTACTTCTTTGATTGATGATAAACTACCGGCTAGGACCTGTGGTGACGTCAGATCACATGCTCCAATCACATGGTCCATCACCACGGTGATGGACCATGTGATTGGAGCATGTGATCTGACGTCACCAAAGTTCCTTTAGCCCACAGCTCATCATTAAAGAAGTAAAGAAGAGACCGGGAACTACGCGAACAAGAGGAGAAGGTGAGTTAATTTGTTTTATTTCTTTTTAACCCTCAATTGATCACCTACTATGCATTCTGTATTCAGAATGCTATTATTATCCCTTATAACCATGTTATAAGGGAAAATACTACAATCTACAGAACACCGATCCCAAGCCCGAACTTCTGTGAAGAAGTTCGGGTTTGGGTACCAAACATGCGTGATTTTTCTCACGCGAGTGCAAAACGCATTACAATGTTTTGCACTCGCGCGGAAAAATCGCGGGTGTTCCCGCAACGCACGCGCACCTTTTCCCGCAACGCCCATGTGAAAGAGGCCTAACACTTCTCACTGCTGAGAGGTTGTTACAATTGTAACCACTCTAGATCATCCTCTGTAAGACTTCATTCACATCACCGTTCAGCCTTTCCGTTCTCCTACCCCGTTTAGGGGCAGGAAAACGAAAAGGACGGATTCGGCACATAACTGAGCCGAACGGAGCCCACGGGCCCCATAGACTATAATGGGGTCCGTTATGTTTCCGCTCAGAAGAAGATTTTGGAGAGGAGACAAAAGTAGTGCATGTAGGACATTTGTCTCCAATTCAGAAATCTTCTTCTGAGCGGAAACCTAATGGACCCCATTATAGTCTATGGGGCCCGTGGGCTCCGTTTGGCTCCGTTACGTGCTGTCACTGTACTTTCTGTGTTCCTGCCCCGGTGATGTGGACGAAGCCTAAACTACAATTTACCTGCACTGATACATTGTATCAAACTATAAAAATAGAAGAGGAATGTGTGCAGTGGATACATTGTAACAAAGATCTCAGCTGTAAGAAGTACCAGATCTGTACATGCCTTTAGGCTTAGGCTACTTTCACACTTTTCCATTTTTCTTTTCCGGCGCTGAGTTCCGTCCTAGGGGCTCAATGCCGGAAAAGAACTGATCAGTTTTATCCCCATGCATTCTCAGTGGAGAGTAATCCGTTCAGGATGCATCAGGATGTCAGGCAAAATGACTGATCAGGCAAAAGATAAAACCGCAGCATGCTACGGTTTTATCTCTGGCCAAAAAAACGGAAGACTTGCCTTTTTTTCCATAGGAATATATTAGTGCCGGGTCCGGCATTTAAAATACCAGAATGCCGGATCCATCCTTCCGGTCTGCGCATGCCGGATACGTTTTTTCCGGATGACACCGGAAAGACGGATCCGGCATTTTAATGCATTTTTCAGACTGATCAGGCATTTTTCAGACTGATCAGGATGCTGATCAGTCTTACAAATGCCATCGGTTGGCATACGTTTTGCTGGATCCGGCAGGCAGTATATTAGAATACGGCTGCACCCTTCCTTATACAAGGATTCAGCTTTGTATAGAGAAGACTGAGAAATCTGTTTAATTTTAATGAAGGTTCTGGAAGCAGAATAACATTTCCTTCTATGTAGAGAATGAGGAATATAATACCGTCATCTTGTCTCGTTCCTCCTCGCTTGCTGGTGCGCGGTCCCTGGAATTTGCAGACAGTTCTCTCAGGTGATTGGCCTTGGGCACAATGACATAAACCTGTCTGTTCTGGGATATTAAGCTGCTATTGTGCTCTCCTCCAACATCAAGGAGTTTACTGAGGAGGAAATATCACAATCTCTGGGGCCGGAGCATCACTACAGAGATCCCTGCACTATTATCTATCTATCTATCTATCTATCTATCTATCTATCTATCTATCTATTATCTATCTATCTATCTATCTATCTATCTATCTTATATCTATCTATCTATCTATCTATCTATTATATATTATCTATTATCTATTATCTATCTATTATCTATCTATCTATCTATCTATCATCTATCTATTATCTATCTATCTATCTATCTACCTATCTATCTATCTTATATCTATCTATCTATCTATCTATCTATCTATCTATCTATCTATCTTATATCTATCTCATATCTATCTATCTATTATCTATCTATCTATCTATCTATCTATCTATTATCTATCTATCTATCTATCATCTATTATCTATCTATTATCTATCTATCTATCTATCTATCTATCTATCTATCTATCTATCTATCTATTATCTATCTATCTATCTATCATCTATTATCTATCTATTATCTATCTATCTATCTATCTATCTATCTATCTATCTATCTATCTATCTATCATCTATTATCTATCTATTATCTATCTATCTATTATCTATTATCTATCTATCTATCATCTATTATCTATCTATCTATCTATCTATTATCTATCTATCTATCTATCTATCTATCTATCTATCTATCTATCTATCTATCTATCTATTATCTATCTATCTATCTTATATCTATCTATCTATCTATCTATCTATTATCTATTATCTATCTATCTATCTATCTATCTATCTATCTATCTATCTATTATCTATTATCTATTATCTATCTATCTATTATCTATCTATTATCTATCTATTATCTATCTATCTATCTATCTACCTATCTATCTATCTTATATCTATCTATCTATCTATCTATCTATCTATCTATCTATCTATCTATCTATCTATCTATCTATTATCTATCTATCTATCTATCATCTATTATCTATCTATCTATCTATCTATCTATCTATCTATCTATCTATCTATCTATCTATCTATCTATCTATCTATCATCTATTATCTATCTATTATCTATCTATCTATCTATCTATCTATCTATCTATCTATCTATCTATCTATCTATCTATCTATTATCTATTATCTATCTATCTATCTATCTATCTATCTATCTATCTATCTATCTATCTATCTATCATCTATTATCTATCTATTATCTATCTATCTATCTATCTATCTATTATCTATTATCTATCTATCTATCATCTATTATCTATCTATCTATCTATCTATCTATCTATCTATTATCTATCTATCTATCTATCTATCTATCTATCTATCTATCTATCTATTATCTATCTATCTCATATCTATCTATCTATCTATCTATCTATCTATCTATCTATCATTTATCTATCTTTCTACACAGTAGGTCCCATTATTCTGACTACTTCCTACTTTCGATATCAGTGGCATGTAGCTCATGAAGAAAGTCAGGTGTGGTGAGCTGGGTGGGTATATAAGGTGTACCGAGCTGGCTCAGTGGGTATATAATCTACCAGGAAAGATGAAAGGACCTTAACATGTATAGCTTGGAAGAAAGAAGAGACAGAGGGGAGATGAGAGAAACTGCTAAATACATAAAGGGAATCAACAAGGTAAAAGAGGAGAGAAGATTTACAAGAAGAAAAACTGCTACAAGAGGACATAGTTTTAAATTAGAGGGGCAAAGGTTTAAAGGTAATATCAGGAAGTATTACTTTACTGAGAGAGTAGTGGATGCATGGAATAGCCTTCCTGCAGAAGTGGTAGCTGCAAATACAGTGGAGGAGTTTAAGCATGCATGGGATAGGCATAAGGCCATCCTTCATATAAGATGGGGCCGGGGCTATCCATAGTACTCAGTATATTGGGCAGACTAGATGGGCCAAATGGTTCTTATCTGCTGACACATTCTAGGTTTCTATTCTATGGTGAGCTGGCTCGGTGGGTATATAAGGTTTGGTGAGCTGGCTTGGTGGGTATATAAGGTGTGCTGAGCTGGCTTGGTGGGTATATAAGGTCTCGTGAGCTGGCTCGGTGGGTATATAAGGTGTGCTGAGCTGGCTTATGGGTATATAAGGTGTGGTGATGCGATGGCTTGTGGGTATATAAGGTGTGCTGAGCTGGCTCGGTGGGTATATAAGGTGTGCTGAGCTGGCTGTCACGGAAGGTGTACAGCAAACTAAAAGACACAAAAGGAAGATCCGACTGACTGGATCCAAAACTAAGGAACCAAAGGGATACCCCTGCAACAGACCTGGCTCTCTCCCTAACTGCTCAGCCTATGCAAAATTCTCAATGGTAGAAGATCGCATATCCTCGTACCTCGACTGTATAACCCCTGAACACCCTATAATAGTGAGGGGACACGACCACCGGCTCCCTACACTTGATACGGAGGGAGTCAGGGTCACCTGGGATCCAGCAAACAGGAAAATACAAATGAATGAACAAAACTTATCTGTAGAAGACTTAGTAGTAGCATCCAGCATGCATACACTCCAGGAAGTTGTATAAACAGCAAATTAATGCAGTATGGGAAGGGATTTAAAGGGATGCAATCAGTGCAACTACATGACAGCTGAGAGAGGCTAACGAGATGAGGAAACTAAAGCAAAACAAAAGAAACCTCAAGTGGGAGGTTCTGAAGAACATCTGTCAGAGCTTCTCAGATGTCTGGTGGTGACACTGGCTCGGTGGGTATATAAGGTGTGCTGAGCTGGCTTATGGGTATATAAGGTGTGGTGAGCTGGCTCGTGGGTATATAAGGTGTGCTGAGCTGGCTCGGTGGGTATATAAGGTGTGCTGAGCTGGCTCGGTGGGTATATAAGGTCTCGTGAGCTGGCTCGGTGGGTATATAAGGTGTAGTGAGCTGGCTCGGTGGGTATATAAGGTGTAGTCAGCTGGCTCAGTGGGTATATAAGGTGTGCTGAGGTGGGTCAGTGGGTATATAAGGAATAGTCAGCTGGCTCAGTGGGTATATAAGGTGTGCTGAGCTGGCTCGGTGGGTATATAAGGTGTGTGATAGGCTGTCTGCACACATGTCCCTCGGTGCTGTCAGGGGTAATAGGGGCGATTTATCAGAGTTGCAGGAAGGGATGATTATTTTCTTTCAGGCCCCGGGTGGCGGTATTTCTGACACTGCGCAGTGTGAACTGTTCTCTGCTGCTGTGGTGAGAGTGTCTGTGAATAAGAGACGTGGAAACTGCGGAGAACCACGTGCCACTGATGTGAGAGGTGAACGTCGGCTATGAAGGTGCTCGAGGGTAGAAGACGCTACAGAATGATCCAGGGGCACCAGACGTGCGTCTAACACAACAGGTCAGAGAACTCGACAACGTCTGGGGCTCCGGAGCAGACGGACGGTCACTGCTCCTCTGATAACCAAGCTACATCGGCAGAAAAGGCTTCAATTCTGGCGGCGGAATCGGAATCGGACCCCCGCTGATTGGTGAAGGGTGGTCTTCTCTGATGAGTCACGTTTTCTGCTTCGTGGAACGGATGGACGTTGGCGTGTCAGGAGAGAAACATCAGAGAGGGAACGCCCTGCAGCCATTGCTGGAAGAACACAAACTGGTGGAGGCAGCGTTATGGTCGGGGGAAGGTTATCCTGACATTCTATGGGCCTCTCATCCATGTGGAAGGCGCTCTCCACCGATTTGGGTATGAATCCCTCCTTGTAGATCACGTACACCCATACATGCTGATTGTATCCTCTGGGACGGTTGGGATCTTCCAGCAAGACAATGCGACATGTCCCACGGCTAGAAATGTCCGACATTGGTTGGAAGAGCAGGACCAAGACTTCCAAGTACTTCCCTGGCCCCTAATTTCCCAGACTTGAACCCAATTGATCATCTGTGGGATGCACTGCGGTCATCATGGCTCCACATACCGGTGACAACCGACCAGGACCTTATGGAGTCACTCCGGCCCGTCTAGCTGCTGTCCGTGCTGCACACAGTTCAGAATATTGTGGCTTGACTGTGTCTATCTATCCATCTGTTTATCTATCTCTCTCATACGAGGAGCTGGAGGACATTTGAGGTGTAATGTGCGTCAGTTCAATGTGTCCGGCTGCAAAGTTCCTTCCTGTCTTTGCCTTGCTGACTTGCTGGTGAGAGTACAGAAAGGGGCAAAGAATCGAACTTGAAGCAAAATCTGTAATTTCTCTATTCTCTAGTAAACTGATGTAGAAGCTTAATAAATCTCCCCTTTTTTCTCCATTGACTTTGTTTGTGCAGTTTTTGGGACTGTAACCCTACGACTACTGCCCAGTGAGCGGACCCTGGATCTATGGAGTTATAGCTTGCAGTTGGGGAATGGCCCCCACTCCTACCTGGCCCTATAATGCATTTGACAGCAGGCACCTCATGGGTATTTTGGATGTATAACGGCGGGGCGTTGGTGCCCCACCGAAGATGCCTCTTCATCCCAGGCCATGACCTCTCCTGAACTCTTCCTCTTGACCCACAAAAGACAGCGGATAAATTGTAGCCTAAAACACAACATTGTTATGGAGGGAGCAGAAGTCAAACTTTTAGCTCATTGAGTCTCGAGGAACAATAAAGGGGTCGAGGTTAACAGTCACTTGTGGAAATCCGAGGAGTGAATTGAGGACAAGAGACCAAATGAAGAATTGGAAGCCATAAACCCTATGGAGGATAAAGAGAGGAATCCTGAACTGCGCTGACCTTGGCAGCGGATCACCCAGCCATTGAGGACCCCGCGTGACCCCAAGCACTTGATGTTTGTATCACTTGGGTCTCCTTCACATAATAAAACTGTGATCAGAATGAAGGGAGCGTCAGGGATCTCCGGAGCTACATGCTGATGGTAGCACATTGTGCTTTTAATACGACCATCGGGGGCTTAGGAAAAGTCAAGGAAACATAAAAGCTTAGGAAAACCTAAGATGGACCCCTGAATAAAAAAAAAAGTCCCGCCGTGTGGAGAGAACACGATGTTCTCCAGCAGTGACCACAATGAAAGGGAACGTTTATCATGGGAGTTTTATTGTATCTTAAGGTTTATGGCCTTTTCTTTTGTAAATGAGCCTGTAGAGCACAACAGGAAGATGTCAGAGCGGTGGAGGGGTACAAAGAGAGATACAGGGCGAAAAACGCAAAAATAATGAGTATTCTCTCATCAGAGATAGAAGGAAGGCAGGAACGGTCTCCAGCATTTCCACTATGTTCCTAGCAGCTTCCACTAACCTATGACCCTCCGTGGATCCTGTTGCATTCAACCTGGTGGGCTCAGCTTGCTTTGGCCCTACAGGTAACCCATGACTTCGATTTGGCCCTGCACCCCAACACAATGCAGAATGTTATAGGGTGTTGTTTCAGCCCATGACAGGGTTGTGTCTCAGCCGTGGGGCACCACGGTTATGGGCAGAAATGAGTGACATTTGTCACTTATGTATCAGCCACGAAGTTGCGGGTATTGGTTGAGTACAGATTGGTACCAGCCGCAGGAGGGACATGACCCGGGTATTTTTTTCTGATGCCCAATATTTCCTGGACCCAGAATCGCCATAATAATAATCATGACGCCCCATCTACTAACCTGTCCTGAAGGACCTTTAGCAAGGTTCATCCTGAGCTTCCTTGTTCATGCACACAGCGCCAGAGCTACAATAAATATACATAAGCAGAGCAGTGGTGAGGAATAGAAAGAAGTAGGTATAGAAAATGCACACATTGTGATTTTATTACAAGACCCGGAGGCTTCGTATTGCTATTCTCCTTCTTTACTCTGACCAATAGCAGCAAAGAAAAATATTAAAAACATGTGATCAGCCCCTCCCCATAGTCCCCCTATAACAGGCCACTCCGCCTGCAAAACCTCCTCTTTCTTTGCTGCTGACCGCAGAGATAAGTACCTGTGATATATGTCTGATTACTGTTTTTTTATGCAGTTTGATATTCGGTTATTTACTGTTTTTTTCCTCTTCTGGGTTCTCCCTATTTACCTTGTGCCTGTTTAGGCACATTTCGGGTAACCCTGTTTTCAGGGGGACCTTTTATGTGTATGGTTATATCCCCCCTTTTTCCTCTATAGGGTTGTTGGTTTCCCTTCTGGCAGGTTCCTGTACCTTACTCCCCTTTTGGGTGGTTATTTCAGACTGCTGACTGGGTTTCAGTCTCCTCGCTCCCCCTCGGTTCCCCCCCTCCCCCGCTCTGCTGCTTGTTCCCACCGCGGCTCACCTCTGATCTCGCCGCCGGCCGTCCTACCTGTTGCGCTTCGCTCCGCCCGAGATCTCGCGAGATCTCGGGCACTTCCGCTTCCTGTGTTCAGTGCGGCGCTCTGGAGTCTCGGCGGCATCTCTTCTGTGCTCCGGCTTGCTTTTCTTACAGGTGCCCTGTCCCTATTGCTCGTTTTGACTCACTGGCTGGGGAAAATCCTCTTACCAGTGGAGTCTATAGGATAGCTGTTCTTACCTTTTGGCTTCACCTACATTAGTGGGGTTAACCCTTACATTACCTGCAGTAGTATTAGAGGCAGGCTGTGGCAGTTAACATCATGCCTAATGCAGCTCACAGTGGGCAGGGCCCAGTTGAGGAGGCTATGCCCCAGGTTGAATTAACCCCTTTTGGGGAGGATTGTCAGATAGTTATGGCCCCTGCGGATCATTCCCTGGCCTTTCAGACGTCATTGTCTAATGCTATTGCTGCGGATATGGGATCTATGACTTCGGTCATATCCCAGTCCATTGCCCAGGCCCTCGCTACCCATCCAGCTGCCTCTCCCACCCCACAGCCCGCTACGGTTTCTAAACCGGCCGGGCCAGGGCCATCAGCCTCCAGAAAACGCATGACTGGTGACGATGTTTCCACCAATGTTGGCGCGCTAGGTCCGCGCAAAAGAGCCTGTACGCGTCAGGCAGAACGCACGCGCAATTAGAAATGTGCTAGAGCACAACAGGATTTGGGTTCCGACTCTGAGGTCGGTTCCAATGAGGAGGCTATGGAGGACGCCTTTGAGGAGGCAGAGGAGGACCCATCAGGGGTCATGGATACTAACCCCCTACCCGGGTGTAGCTCCCAAATGTCGGCTGCAGACGTCATGCCTGCATCTTTGACGGATCCCTCCGGGGAACCCTTGTTTGACCCGGATTCGCTCCACCATCCCCGTTCTGCGGAGTGGTTGCCGTTGGAGCACGTTTCCATATATTTGGAATCACGAGTGTGCTGCCCTCTTTCCAAAGAGGCTCGCAATAAGCTTAGGGCGGAATGCCCCAGACCGGTCATCCCCAATAGGGTGTGCGAGACTCCGGCGGTGGACCCCAAAATGACGCAATTCCTCGCAAAATCTGGATGGAACCCGCGTAGGGGTATGGAGTCAGCGTTAAGATCTTGTCAGGACAAGCTCCTTGACATCTTCGGGCCATTAGCTAAATTGTTTGACCTGGCGGAGGTGGCTAAGGCCGAGAATAGGCAGGTAGATCCTGTGGAACTTGGCGAATGGGTGCAACGGGCCATTTGCATAGCAGGCAACGTGAATACGTCCCTAGCTATCGAGAGGCGAAAAGCCATTCTTTTCAAGATAGCCAAAATTATCTAACCTGGCGCTTACTGAGGCTGGTAAGGAGGCCCAGGGCCTATTATTTGGCGAGTCCTTTATCAAGGACCTAGGGCGTTTTGTTGGAGCTTTCACTGCCCTAGACAAAGCCCAAAACTCAATGAAGAGGGTTTCCACGGTAGGGTCTCTACCAGGGCCGGCAGCTTTAGGGGCCGTCTGTCCGGCCGTGCCCAGTTTCAGTCCTGTGGTTCGGGCTGAGGCTCCTTCTCTCAGAGATCCGCCTTCCAGGAGCACAGACGGGAGCCGTCATCTTTTTTCCCGTCCCGGGGAAGTTCCTGGCGTTCTAGAGGATACAGAGGGAATCCTAATTCCAGACGTCCCTACGGTAAGTCTACCAACTCATTTCAGTTTTTTAGATGTTTGTGTAGGGGGCAGACTACGTCTTTTTTCCCCAGCTTGGTCCCGTATTGGTCCGATGTCCCCTTTTATGATAATCAGCAATATTTTCCTAGTGGCGAAGAAAGGGGGCCAATTACGGCCCGTCATCAATTTACGCGTTCTCAACGCGTTCGTCAGGTACCGCCATTTCAAGATGGAGGGCATCCAGCTCCTTCGGGACCTTCTTCAGGTAGGCGATTGGATGGTCAAGTTGGACCTGAAGGACGCTTATCTTACTGTCCCTGTCGAGGACGCGTCCAGAAACCTTCTCTGTTTCTCTTGGAAGGACAGGATTTGGCGGTTTACGTGCCTCCCATTCGGCCTCTCTTCAGCCCCATGGCCTGGCTCCGCAGTCGGGGAGTTCGACTCATCTGGACGACATTCTGATCATGGCCCAGAATCGTTCGGTGTTACTGAACCACCTTCGCTGGACCATGGATCTACTGTCGGATCTGGGTTTCCTCCTCAATCAGGAGAAGTCCTGCCTCACCCCGTCTCGCGAGATGGAGTTCCTGGGGTTTCTGGTGGATTCCACGACAGGGACTTTCAGCCTACCACCGGCCAAGGTTCGGTCGATACGGAAGGAATTGTGCAGAGCCAAGTCATCTTCTCAGATCCCATTGCGTCAACTAGCACGGATCATAGGTTTGCTGGCCTCATCTATCCAGGCGGTTTTCCTGGCCCCACTCCATTACCGGGCTCTTCAGCGCCTAAAGATTTCCCACCTACGAAGGGGAGCTTCCTACGCAAATTGGATCTCCCTGGACGAGGAGACCAAGGAGGAGTTGTCCTGGTGGATCCACAATTTGCAAGTGTGGAACGGCAAAGCTATTTTCAGGCATCGTCCGGACTTCGTGGTGGATTCGGATGCCAGCCTGTCGGGCTGGGGAGCTCACTGCGAGGGGATCACAACCGGAGGCGGCTGGTCAGAGGCCGAAGCAGGATTCCATATCAATGCGCTGGAACTGTTGGCTGGCTCGTTTGCGATCAAGAGCTTCACGAGAGACACGGCCAGATCCTGCATTCAACTACGCATGGACAATGTGTCGGCGGTGCGTTACATCAACGGCATGGGCGGCACCCGTTCCACCATCGTTTGGCGAAGGACTCCTGGGACTACTGCCTAGACAAGAAGTTGATTGTTTTGGCGGAATATCTTCCAGGCGTCCAGAATATTCGGGCGGATTGGAGTTCTCGGTATCTTTCCGATTCCAGCGACTGGCAGTTAGATCCAGCGGTGTTCCGTTCCTTAATGTCAGTTTGGGGACCTTTCTACATCGACCTGTTTGCCTCCCATCTGAACACGCAACTGCAACGCTTCTACAGCTGGCGCCCGGACCCGGAAGCCGAAGCGGTGGACGCGTTCCTACAGGATTGGTCCAAAGCTCTGCTCTACGCGTTTCCTCCCTTCCAGCTGATTCCCAGGACCCTGATTCAAGTACGCCATCGTGTAGCGGATCTGGTGCTGCTGGTCCCGTTTTGGAACTCCCAGTCGTGGTTTCCCCACCTTCTGGAGATGATGATAAAGATCCCGTACCTGCTCCCGATATCTCAGACTCTCCTCCGCGGTCCTCATCACCAACCGCATCTTCTTCTCTTGGACGGATCCCTGCGCCTGTTGGCGTGTCAGATTTCAGGGGACCCTGGGAGGTCCCGGGAGTTTCGGGAACAGCTAGAGTCCTTTTGGAGAATGCATGGGCCCCAGGAACTAGAAGATCTTACAGATCAGCCTGGGGATCTTGGGCTCGCTGGTGCATGGCTAGGGACTTGGATCCCGTTTCGGCACCTGTGACGGAGATCTTACATTTCCTGTCTTCTCTATTTGACCAGGGCAAGGCCTATCGCACGATCATCCTGTTCAGATCGGCCATTTCTACGTCTCATCAAGGTTTTGATGGCACTCCTACGGGTCAACATCCTTTGGTCTGCCGTCTCTTACGCGGCTCTCGTATGTCTCGACCTCCGAGGCCTAGATTTTCTGCCACTTGGGATGTATCTTGTGTCCTTTCTTTTTTATCTTCTTGGCCTCAGAATGCGGACCTTTCCCTACGGCAACTGTCGGCGAAGCTTGTCACCCTTTTTTGTCTGATTTCCTGCAAGCGGGTTTCAGACGTCCGGGCTTTGGACTATGATGCCCGCTTGTACACCCCGGAGGGGGTCTCCTTTGACATCTCTAGGAGGACTAAGACCCACATACGTTCGGTCGCTTATCCTGCTTTCCCGGCCTCACCTTCTCTTTGTCCCGTGGCGTGCCTCAAGGAATATGAAGCTCGCACTTCTCTTCATCGGTCGCGAGAGTTTCCGCAGCTCTTCCTTTCTACCATTCGTCCTTTTGCCCCAGTGACCACTCCCACGCTGGCTAGGTGGATGAAGTGGATCATGGAATTGGCGGGCGTGGACACTTCTATTTTTTCGGCGCATTCCGCTACGGGGGCATCTGCTACCTCTTTGGCGGTTTCTGGCGCCAGACTGGAGGACATTTTGAAATTGGCGGATTGGTCCAGAGTATCCACGTTCAGAGAATTTTACTTTCGTCCAGGTCCTCACGTTTTCTCATCAATCATTGATAATTTATCTTAACTTTGAACTTGCAATACGAGCCTCCGGGTCTTGTAATAAAATCAGATGATTTTCCTATTTCATGACGTAAAGTCATGATTTTATTAAAGACACGGAGGCGAGTATTGCCCACCCTATGTTTTTTCCCCTCCCTATGTTGGGTTTTTAAACTATGAATGATTTTGATTGTGTGTCATTTGCATATTGCTTTTAACTCTATGAGTTTTTTCCTGAGTAGGTTTGTCGCAACCATTTGTTTGTGGATACAATGTCCCTATTTGCTTCTATCATTGTTCTGTTTTTCACCTTTTTTCAGGTTGAGACCGGCCTACTAGGCGGTATCCTTTGGTCTATGTCTTGGTTCGGAGGGTCGGCAGTTCGGTTCCAGCCGATCGTGTGATGTGGACAGCTTCAGGAGATTCTTCAGAGTTGTTTCCAGTTGTTCCAGTTCGCTTTCGGATGGATGGCGGTGTTGTTCCCAGGCTGTTCCGGTTTCCTGGTTGACTATTCAGTTGGACTTTTCGGTTTTGACTTACAAAGAAAGAGGAGGTTTTGCAGGCGGTGTGGCCTGTTATAGGGGGACTATGGGGAGGGGCTGATCACATGTTTTTAATATTTTTATTTGCTGCTATTGGTCAGAGTAAAGAAGGAGAATTGCAATACTCGCCTCCGTGTCTTTAATAATATCATGACTTTACGTCATGAAATAGGAAAATCATCTGATTGCAACTCCTCTTAGTAACTGGGTGTCGGCAGACAGAACAGTGGGACAGTGTCCAGGACTGGCAGGCTATCCTGTACAGGAGCACAACCCTTTAGCATACATTTCTAGGAATAACAGGGACAGCACAATGCAGAGTTCTGAGAAAGGATCTCTTTTATTATATGTACAGTATCGGCGGAGGATTTGGAGCTCTGTGTCATTCAACCCTATAAAATGAGTCAGCACAGAATGCTGGATCGAAGACCCTGTTCACATTGAGTCAGCTTTTTTGAGTTTCTTTTCTCTCATGGGGGCAGGAAAATGAATATAATAGTAGTGACAGACCCCAAGGTGTCCATCATTTTTCTAGAAGCAATGATGCAGCATGCATTTTTGACAGAATCTGCCATGGAGGCTCCTAATGAAGGTGTGAACTGAGCCTAAAACTAACTTTCAGAGACTTGAAAGTGAAGCTGTGGAGACACTTAACACGTTACATTGTATTCTGCGCTAATAATGTAGTTGCCAGAATAACAATGTAACAGATGGAGGATTCTGATGATATCATGGTAGGGGTCACGCAGCCACTACTGAGGGCAGCCTCATCCTTTCATGTACGTTCAGTGCATTTTGTGTATTTCCTTGCTCAGATTAGAGCAGTATCTTCTAGACATCTGATCACTTTATGGGTCTGTCAGCAGCGGCGTGGGCTCTGCACCTGTCCGTGCAACATGTGAAGCATCCAACAGGCTCCAACAGACCTCAGAGGATCAAAAGCTCGGAGGCTGCATTTTTCCGTGTGATTTGGCAAGCAGCGTGGCTTGTAAAACCAGCTTTCATTAAACCTTGCTTTTATGGCGCAGGGCTCTTCATAGCTCCCGGCCATGGCAATTACTTACATTTTTGGGTTCCCAAAATGCTGATGCAGGCAGGACAATGTATAGGAGTTTACGGGAAGTCTCTCCCAGCTGGAGTTGGGCAGCACCTGTGGCTCATCCTTCAGTGATGTCCCCACCACATGACTAAGGTCATCATGAAGGAGCAGGGAGACGCCAGATGTTACCGAAGAGAAGAGACAAGACTACTGCAGGAGAAATGTACAAGAACTGCATGTAAATACACATACACTGATACACAGTGATACAATGAATGTTACAATCAGGGCCGCTGATAGGCCAGTACAGCTGGCCCAGTTGTACCGGGCCCGGCTGGCAGGGGGGCCCGGCAGTGGCGTAGCTACAGGGGTCGCAGCGGTCGCAATTGCCCCCCCACCGCCACCTATTCAAAATCCCGGCTAAGGGCCCGCCCTGGGGGCAGTGCGCACGGCGCAGCGCTGTCTGTCTATGTCGGGTCTGACTAAGTGAGGAGGAGCCGGACGGAGGCGTGGTTACCGCGCATCTCCGGCTCCCAGTCAGACAAGTCACACTCAGAAGCAGGCGGCAGTGGCAGTGCGGACGTGCGGTGGCTGGCGGCGAGGTGAGTTTTGAGACTGTCAGTGTCTCACTCTCTAGTACTGTAACTGTACAGTGTCACTCTCTGACTGAGTGGCAGCATGGCAGGCGGCGGCAGCGCAGTCTCTAGTACTGACTACAGTGTCAGTGTCACTCACTCTCTACTGTCTGTCTCTGACTGAAGCAGCATGGCAGGCGGCGGCAGCGCAGGGCCCAGGCCAGCTTGATGATGGGGAATGGGATTGATTGGCAATGGAATGGGATTGGGACGGTCTTGGGAAGTTGGGATCATGGAGTGAGTGGTGGGACTGGGACTCTGAATTCTGTGGCTGAAGTGGTTACTGGGCAGTGGGCACACTACTTACTGTGTGTGTGGAGTGTGTGCCAGGCCCAAGGGTCAGACTCAGGCCGCAGGCAGGCAGTGTGTGGGCCTGCACCAGGCAGGGGCAGTGCACTGCAAGCAAGTGTGGGTGCATGCCACTGTGCCAGCCTGCCAGGGGCAGGCTGCAGGCAGCGGCCCAGGCCCCCAACGTGATGCCCACTGTGACTGTCTGTTGCTGACTGGCGCTGGGCACTTAAATTAATGACAGTGTGTGTGTGCCAGGGGGCAGGCCACAGGCAAGCAGTGTGTGCGCCAGGCACGGGCACTGGCCCTGGGGTAGGCAGTGTCTGTGAGCCTTGTGTGCAATAATGCTGGACTGACCCATACATCGGCTATATACGATATTACCAGTCCGTCCGTATATAGCCGGTTGATGGGTCAGTCCAGCACACCATGTGCTGTCTGAAAAAAAATTTCACGACACTTATGGGGGGGATCTGTGGATGGCACCATTATGGAGGGGGATCTGTGGATGACACTGTTATGGGGGGATCTGTGGATGACACTGTTATGGGGGGATCTGTGGATGACTGTTATGGGGGGGATCTGTGGATGACTGTTATGGGGGGGATCTGTGGATGGCACTGTTATGGAGGGTATCTGTGAATGGCACTGTTATGGAGGGGTATCTGTGGATGACACATAGCATAAGATGCTATATACGGTATGTGTCATCCACAGATCCCCCTCTATAACAGTGCCATCCACAGATCCCCCCATAACAGTGCCATCCACAGATCCCCCCATAACAGTGCCATCCACAGATCCCCTCCATAACAGTGCCATCCACAGATCCTCTCCATAACAGTGCCATCCACAGATCCCCTCCATAACAGTGCCATCCACAGATCCCCTCCATAACAGTGCCATCCATAGATCCCCTCCATAAAAGTGCCATTCACAGATCCCCTCCATAACAGTGCCATCCACAGATCCCCCCATAACAGTGCCATCCACAGATCCCCTCCATAACAGTGCCATCCACAGATCCTCTCCATAACAGTGCCATCCACAGATCCCCTCCATAACAGTGCCATCCACAGATCCCCTCCATAACAGCGCCATTCACAGATCCCCTCCATAACAGTGCCATCCACAGATCCCCTCCATAAAAGTGCCATCCATAGATCCCCTCCATAAAAGTGCCATTCACAGATCCCCTCCATAACAGTGCCATTCACAGATCCCCTCCATAACAGCGCCATTCACAGACGACCCCCCAGCGCCATAAATATCACTTGTAGACAAATCTGCATGTTGTTTCAAGGTGGCGTCTGGGGAGGGGCCAAGGGCGGGGCCAGGGGTGTGGCTGAAGGAGGGATCAGGGGGTGGAGCTGAAGGGGGCCCCGTCATGTATGCTGTACGGGGCCCCATGATTTCTATCAGCGGCCCTGGTTACAATGTTAAAGATGGATAGATAGATATAGACATAGAGATAGACAGATATAAGGTACTATTACACTGACAGATCACCCAGGAGATTATCGGGAGGGAAGCGTTCAATCGCCTGCTCGCTAGAGGAGGAGACCACCGCTATTACATGCAGCGATCTCCACTTCAATATAGGGACGAGTGATCAGTAATGCCATCACTCCTCCCTATACTTGTACCATGTTTTAGCTCGGCTAGATCTGTAAGTCAATGGTGTTTCTGCATATCACACACACCTACTGAAGATGATGTGCACCCACCGAGTTGTTGGGCTAAACCAGAGAGCGATGTCAAAGGAATTGTCAGTTCTCCACTCAAGAAGGTAGGCTTTATCAGGGAATCCCCCAGGACATTAGCCCAGGAGAAGTCTCAATTAGCAACAGCTGGAGACATTATTATGTGGTGCCAAGGGAGCAGGTGACAAGGTGGTTAGTTGAAGGTCGTGGCAAGCAGATTACCATCTCACTGGCATGAAGGGAGAAAGATAGGACAGTTGGAAGTGGTCAGGAACAAGCCAGGTCAATATCAGGACATCAAATCAGAAGAGGACCTTAGCACAGTACTGGAGCCAAAAGAATCTTGCTGCCCAGACACTGAGATATAGGAGAAGGGTCCTTAAAAATGACAAATACAGTAGTTATTAGATTGAGCAGAAGTGCCTTTAAAGGCTATGTACACCTTTGGGGGACAATTTTTTTTTTTACTGCATTATACTTATTTTGAGCTAAAAATAATTTTTCCCATTGGTCTTTATTAACAATATGGAATCCTTTTTTCTGTACAGAGCTGAGATGCTCTACTAGCTGCCTGTGGATTTTTTGTCTTTTCCGTCATCTTAGGAGCAGACGGACTCCTTATCTCTGCTCTCTCACATTATAAACACTCATTATAGCTCAGTCCTTATCTTACTATAAGAATGTGGCTTAAATAAGTGTTTATGACCTCTTAGTTTAGTTTAGAGATAAGGGTAATTAGATGACTGGCACAAGGTGAAAGTGAAAGCACCAATCACAGAATTAGAAAAACAGTTAACCCTTTGCGACTGAACAGCTCAATATTTTTTTTTTAATAAAGGCCAATTGAAAATATAATTTTTAGGCAAAAATAAGTTAAATGCAATCATAAAAAAAATAATTACTCCAAAGGTGTACATAGCCTTTTAAGCATGCTGGCCCTTTAAGAACCCAGAGTCAGAGCACAGCACGACAGGATTGGTGGTCCGCATGAGCCTGGGCCTGGAGGAGACCACTTGTAGTACTGTAGAGAACAGTGGGATGGCATGCAGAAAGGGAGCAAGAGAAGGGAGAATTGTAAGATGATGAGTAGAAAGAAGATGGAGGGAGATAATGCAACCAAAACATATGACAGGTCACAAAATGAAAACTAATAATACAGAATAAATTATAATACTAAATCCTAACAATAAATAACAAAACAACATAATACATTTTACAAAATAACTACCAATTTAAAAAAATAACAATAAATAATACAAAATCCGAACAATAAATAATAAATTAAAATAATAAATAATTTTAAATAATAATAATAATACAAAATAATTACCAATAAAAAAATAACAATAAATAATACAAAATCTGAACAATAAATAATGAATTAAAATAATAAATAATTTTAAATAATAATAATAATAATACAAAATAATTACCAATATAAAAAATAACAATAAATAATACAAAATCCTAACAATAAATAATAAATCAAAATAATAAATAAAATAATATTATAATAATAATAATACAAAATAAATCATAATTTAAAATTTCAATAAACAATAAATCAACATAAATAAAAAATAATAGTAATAATCATCATCATCATCATAAAAATAACACTAAATAAATAGTATTAAGAAAGAGTCATCATCACCATCAGCATCATCATTGTATAACAGCCCTAATAGCTTGTGACTTGTCAAGGCTAAATGGCAGATTAGTGCATTAAGTGTTCCAGTACATGAAGGCCCGGAGGGGTTTTAAGAACATCTTTAAGTATTTCTTTAAGGACAAGTCACTTAGTGAAGTGGTTGCACGTACCGCGCCTGAGCAGCAGTGACACCTTTCACTATGAGGATGGTGAATCAGACTTTACTGGAGGAGATTAAGGCAGCTCAATAATGTCAGCTAAATGGACAGAGAAGGATGTGTCTGACATCGGCGGCGATTAGTGTCGCAGCAGACAGATTATCTGGATTCCACTTTTAACTCAGTAAATGTAACCATTGGAACATTGAGAGCAGGAACACTGGATTTGTGTCATAGGTAAAGCCATAGGAGTGAGTATTAATGTCAGTGAAATTTTGTGTACCTTACATTTGACGGAGCCCATGGGACAGAAGATCTCAGAAATCAGTCACTGAAAAACGTTTCCCGGGATTGTATTATTGATGGCCCATCCTTAAGATCAAATCAAAGTCATCAATATCAGATCGGTCGGGGTTTTGACTCCTTGCACCAATCAGTGCTCCACACGCTGGGTAGTGGCCATGAATTGGTACCAAAGAACTGCCCCTCTTTAAGTGAATAGGAGGAGTGCTGCAGTACCATACATGGCCACTACACAGTGTATGGAGCTGCGCCGTTCTGAACCGCAGCCGTCCCTACAAATAGCAGGTCAGCGCGGTTGTTGGGAATCAAACCCCCACCAAACTGGTATTGATGACCTGTCCTAAATATAAGTAATATTATTTCAGTCACGGAAAACCCTAAAAGTTACTGCACTAATAATTCACTTTATTGCTCTTGCCTCACATTGTGTTTTGTGCCCTCCTGAACTCAGTGCAGTTGAATACTGCTGCACTGTTGTATTGCTGGCCCCGCCTACTTCTATTGTCCCTGCCTACATGTGTTGCTCCACCTTCTTTCAGTTTGGACCCACCTACAACATGGGGCAACTTTCTATTATTTTTTTTTTTTTCAAGGGTCACTTTCAGTTCCAAGTCTGCCCCTGCATCTACCGACTGTTCTCTGCTTGTAGTTTTCATTTTATTAGATTAAGTCTAAAGTAAGTAAACAGAGAAATACCCCTGGACAGAGTGGAGCAGACTGCATTATAGAAGCTTAGCTAAGCACAAGGGGGTAACTATAGGGGGTGAGAAGGTTGTGGCTGCACCATGCCCAGGAGACAAAAAGTCCCCTTAGAAGTAGACCAGTCCTATAAAGAACGCATGATAATTCAGGACTCTATTACAGATTTTGCATATGGGTTGAAGAGCTTCCCTGCTGGGGGCAGGTCTGTCAGCGGGCTGTTGACTGATTCTTCCTGGCAACCTTAGAAATTGGGAGTTCAGCTGTTTAAATGAATGGAGTGTAAAGCTGAGAATACACATAAGGAAGTCATGAGCCACAATGTATCAATAGAAGTGAAGGAAAAAAAAGGAGACTTCTCATTGGCGCCGCTTGCTCAAGAATCTTCCAAATGTGTCATCTTAGTACATCCGTTTATTTGTGTAAAGTAGCAACGCGTTTCAATGCTGGACCAGCCCCTTCCTCGGGCATCAACCATTCATTGCTTCTTTACATAAATACATGGATATGCTAATATTACACAGCTGGAATTTTGTCCAGCAAGCAGCATCTGCGTGAAGTCCCATTGTTTTCTACTTTGCTTCTATTGATACTTTTCTTGTGTCTCTAAGAGCCTTCTGTGTACTTTTTTAGATATACAGAAGATAAGCCACAATGTGTCCGATCTTTTGTCCGCAGTATAATTTATACAAAGTATCCCACCAGCAAGAGGAGAGAATAAAGTGATCAGATGGTCGTCCAAAATTATCCAACCTGGCTGATCACTAACATTTGTTTGTATTAAGTTTTTAAATGATGGTCGGCCAAAAAAATTGCGCTTTTGACAGAATTTTATCTCATGTGTTTCAGCACCTTATGGAAGCTTTTCAGAGAAATAAAAATAAAAAAGCAATACCCACTACTGCTGTTCCGATGCTGGTCCAATCCAATCAGTAATTGGCGGAGTGGGTTTTTCCTGATGTTTCAGGCACATTAAGCCAGGGATCGGTGAGGGTGAGCATGGTTTATTTATTTCTTTTTTCAATTTTTGAACCTTTGCAGCCCCTGTTAAAAAAATAAAAATAAAAAATCCCCAGAAAACCCTTCGACTCAAGGAAAAACCCCTGATAAACACAATATTTTTTATAGGATTTTTGCAGAAAAAATATACATAATGAGTTTCATTTCTTTCATGGAAGAATTAGAGAATTCAGCTTCTAAGATCTTAAGAATTTATTACAGGTGGTGATGTAATCTGATGTAAAGGTCTGTGCCGATGTATTGAGAATGAAAGGTATGTTAGAAATGTAAATCCGCCTGTAGTAAGTTAGCTGAGTCATAAATACTGTCGCTCTAACAAAAAGGGACAAAAGGAAAGGAAATGCCTTTGAAATAACCTCAATTCAGGTGTAAAGGAGTATGTGATGCATAGTACAAGACACTTTCTAATATACGGGTTAATTTGTTAACATAAAGTTGCAATGTGAAAAATATGTGAAAAAGAATCTTTGATTTTGATAAACCATTTCTATGGTCAGCAAGTCCCACAAGGTATGGATGGAGCTGCAGAACTATGAAGACATCCGTGTGATGAACAGAGTAGCTGGAGGCCTTTCCCAGCCCTTGCTAATGTAGAAGGGTTCCAAGTGGACCACGATAACATTCAGTTGTCCTAGTGGGACTTGTGCAATCAGGTTCTCCAAGACCTAATGTAGGTTCTCAACTGGTGGTATGTTCACCCCAGGGGTTACACGCCATGTCTACAAGGGGACTCTGTCCTCATACTTTGCTTTCAAAAGGTGCCAGACAGTATATGATCATAGACTTGGGATTGTAGACTTAAGTAGAGGGTATTTGGCATTGGAATCTTGAGAAACACTGTAAGATGGGCAACTATTCAGTTTCTACTTCATAGATGTTGGGTTGTGGCATCAACTGTGGCATCAACTTGTCCATTTAGATTTTTCTCTATGGGGCCCTTGACTAAGGAACTTAGACATTTTATTGACCCAACAGAAGAGCAAAACTTCATTTGAAGTGAGTTTATGATATTAGGGTGATGTTGGTGGTTCTTGTTGTGTCATTTGATGGTAAGAGCTGGATAAAAGAGAAAGGCCACCTTATCAACGTAAACCCTCATTGTTTTGCTTAGTTGTACTACCGAAGACTGAAGGTCCTCTATTTACCTCTCACACAGACACTACATACACTACATCGCACATTACTTACAGCACACCACTAAAAGCATCCTGCGTCTCCCCAAGAGCCTTCATTGCAACCCCATATCACTAAAAATTTAGACTGCTCCCTATGTTCCTCTCTTTCTGACACTGACTAGTCCCTATGTCCCGTCCTACTGACTGCTCCACATGCCACCCCTTTGTCACATACTATGCCCTATGCCGCCCTTTGTCATCTGCTACTCTCCATGGTCCCCTCCTTTCTTACATACTGCTCCACATGGTCACCCCCTCTCTTACCTACACAGATTAGTCACTATGGTTTTGTTGACTTCCTCCAGTTTCTTTCTATCTGTGTCCTTCTCATACAGTTTCTTCCTGTCTGCATCCTCTTCCTCCAGCTTCTTCCTGTGTCCTTCTCCAGCTTTTTCCGGTCTGTGTCCTTCTCCAGGTTTCACCTGTCTGTGTCCTCCTCCTTCAGCTTCTACCTGTCTGTGTCATTCTTCAGCTTCCTCCTGTCAGTGTCCTCCTTCTCCAGATTCCTCCTGTCAGTGTCCTCCTTCTCCAGCTTCCTCCTGTCAGTGTCCTCCTTCTCCAGCTTCTTCCTGTGTCCTTCTCAAGCTTCTTCCTGTCTGTGTCCTTTTCAAGCTTCTTCCTGTCTGTGTCCTTCTCAAGCTTCTTCCCGTCTGTGTCCTTCTCAAGCTTCTTCCTGTCTGTGTCTTTCTCCTCCTCTAGCTTCTTCCAGCCTGTGTCCTACTCTAGTGTCTTCCTGTCTATATCGGCATCCAGCTTCTTCCTGTCTGCGTCCTTCTACAGCTTTTTTTTCTGCCTGTGTCCTTCTCCTCCAGCTTCTTCCTGTCTGTGTCCTTCTCTAGTGTCTTCCTATCTATGTCCTTCTCCAGCATCCTCCTATCTGTGTCTTCCTCCAGCTTCTTCCTGACTGTGTCCTTCTCTAGTGTCTTCCTGCCTATGTCCTTCTCCAGCTTCCTTCTGTCTGTGTCTTCCTCCAGCTTCTTCCTGTCTGTCTCCTTCTCTAGCTTTTTCCTGTCTGTGTCCTCCAGGTTCCTCCTATCTATGTGATCCTCCTTTAGCTTCTTCCTGCCCCTGTTCTCCTCCTCCAGCTTTTTCCTGCCTGTGTCCTTCTCCTTCATTTTCAGCTTCTTATTGCCTGTGTCCTTCTTCTCCAGTTTCTTCCTGTCTGTGTCCTCCTCCTCCTCCAGTATTTATCTGGGACCTTCTCCTTCTTATCTTTAGTGCTGGTACAGGACCTTTGCCATGTGAAATTGACATCCCAAAGGATCTGCATCCATTTTAGTTGCATTTTTGCAGAGATTTGTACAAAATCATGACAAAATGTATGATTTTTCTGATATTTACATAAAAAAATGTAGAAATAACTTGTTTCTTCTTAACTCATGGTAACTTACATGCGGTTTTTATGAAATAGCAGCAAAATTCCTGTTTAACAGATGTGGATCAGGCAGCATACCTTGTGGCTGCACCACCATCAAACTGCCCAACAGGGGAGACTGCTAGTCTGGACCTGAACCAGTAGCAAAGTGAATGGTACTATGATTTCACTGTGTGTATTATCCCTGTATTGTGACATCACTGTGTGTATTATCTCTGTACTGTGACATCACTGTGTTTATTATCCGTGTAGTGTGACATCACTGTGTTTATTATAAACAGGATCAATAGAAGAGAAAATAGGCCGCGGCACTCACCCGTGTGTAGATAAACAGCTTTATTCTCAATATAACATCAGGCAGGGTGCGGACAATTCAGAGGCACGCATTGAACAGCGGCGGCCGTTTCGCGCTACATGCGCTTCTTCCGGCTGTGTTTATATCTCTATACTGTGACATCACTGAGTTTATTATTCCAGTACTGTGACATCACTGTGTTTATTATCCTGTACTGTGACATCACTGTGTTTATTATCCCTGTACTGTGACATCACTGTGTGTATTATCCCTGTACTGTGACATCACTGTTTATTATCCTGTACTGTGACATCACTGTGTTTATTATCTCTGTATGTGACATCACTGTGTTCATTATCCCTGTACTGTGACATCACTGTGTTTATTATCTGTGTTGTGACATCACTTTGTTTTTTATCTCTGTACTGTGACATCACTGTGTTTATTATCTCTGTACTGTGACATCACTGTGTTTATTATCCATGTACTGTGACATCACTGTGTGTATTATCTCTGTACTGTGACATCACTGTGTTTATTATCCTGTACTGTGACATCACTGTGTTTATTATCCCTGTACTGTGACATCACTTTGTTTTTTATCTCTGTATTGTGACATCACTGTGTTTATTATCCCTGTACTGTGACATGACTGTGTTTATTATCCCTGTACTGTGACATCACTGTGTTTATTATCTCTGTACTGTGACATCACTGTGTTTATTATCTCTGTGCTGTGACATCACTGTGTTTATTATCCCTGTACTGTGACATCACTGTGTTTATTATCTCTGTATGTGACATCACTGTGTTCATTATCCCTGTACTGTGACATCACTGTGTGCATTATCTCTGTACTGTGACATCACTGTGTTTATTATCCTGTACTGTGACATCACTGTGTTTATTATCTCTGTACTGTGACATCACTGTGTTTATTATCCCTGTACTGTGACATCACTGTGTTTATTATCCCTGTACTGTGACGTCACTGTGTATATTATCCCTGTACTGTGACATCACTGTGTTTATTATCCCTGTACTGTGACATCACTGTGTTCATTATCCCTGTACTGTGACATCACTGTGTTTATTATCTGTGTTGTGACATCACTTTGTTTTTTATCCCTGTGCTGTGACATCACTGTGTTTATTATCTCTGTACTGTGACATCACTGTGTTTATTATCCTGTACTGTGACATTACTGTGTTTATTATCCCTGTACTGTGACATCACTGTGTTTATTATCCCTGTACTGTGACATCACTGTGTTTATTATCTCTGTACTGTGACATCACTGTGTTTATTATCTCTGTACTGTGACATCACTGTGTTTATTATCTCTGTACTGTGACATCACTGTGTTTATTATCCTGTACTGTGACATCACTGTGTTTATTATCCCTGTACTGTGACATCACTGTGTTTATTATCCCTGTACTGTGACATCACTGTGTTTATTATCTCTGTACTGTGACATCACTTTGTTTTTTATCTCTGTATTGTGACATCACTGTGTTTATTATCTCTGTACTGTGACATCACTGTGTTTATTATCCTGTACTGTGACATCACTGTGTTTATTATCTCTGTACTGTGACATCACTGTGTTTATTATCCCTGTACTGTGACATCACTGTGTTCATTATCCCTGTACTGTGACATCACTGTGTTTATTATCTGTGTTGTGACATCACTTTGTTTTTTATCTCTGTACTGTGACATCACTGTGTTTATTATCTCTGTACTGTGACATCACTGTGTTTATTATCCTGTACTGTGACATTACTGTGTTTATTATCCCTGTACTGTGACATTACTGTGTTTATTATCTCTGTACTGTGACATCACTGTGTTTATTATCCTGTACTGTGACATCACTGTGTTTATTATCCCTGTACTGTGACATCACTGTGTTTATTATCTCTGTACTGTGACATCACTGTGTTTATTATCCCTGTACTGTGACATTACTGTGTTTATTATCTCTGTACTGTGACATCACTGTGTTTATTATCCCTGTACTGTGACATCACTGTGTTTATTATCTCTGTACTGTGACATCACTTTGTTTTTTATCTCTGTATTGTGACATCACTGTGTTTATTATCTCTGTACTGTGACATCACTGTGTTTATTATCCCTGTACTGTGACATCACTGTGTGCATTATCTCTGTACTGTGACATCACTGTGTTTATTATCCCTGTACTGTGACATCACTGTGTTTATTATCCCTGTACTGTGACATCACTGTGTTTATTATCCCTGTACTGTGACATCACTGTGTTTATTATCTCTGTACTGTGACATCCCTGTGTTTATTATTACTGTACTGTGACATCACTGTTTATTATCTCTGTACTGTGACATCACTGTGTTTATTATGTCTGTACTGTGACATCACTGTTTATTATCTCTGTACTGTGACATCACTGTGTTTATTATGTCTGTACTGTGACATCACTGTTTATTATCTCTGTACTGTGACATCACTGTGTTTATTATCTGTGTTGTGACATCACTTTGTTTTTTATCTCTGTACTGTGACATCACTGTGTTTATTATCTCTGTACTGTGACATCACTGTGTTTATTATCCTGTACTGTGACATTACTGTGTTTATTATCCCTGTACTGTGACATTACTGTGTTTATTATCTCTGTACTGTGACATCACTGTGTTTATTATCCTGTACTGTGACATCACTGTGTTTATTATCCCTGTACTGTGACATCACTGTGTTTATTATCTCTGTACTGTGACATCACTGTGTTTATTATCCCTGTACTGTGACATTACTGTGTTTATTATCTCTGTACTGTGACATCACTGTGTTTATTATCCCTGTACTGTGACATCACTGTGTTTATTATCTCTGTACTGTGACATCACTTTGTTTTTTATCTCTGTATTGTGACATCACTGTGTTTATTATCTCTGTACTGTGACATCACTGTGTTTATTATCCCTGTACTGTGACATCACTGTGTGCATTATCTCTGTACTGTGACATCACTGTGTTTATTATCCCTGTACTGTGACATCACTGTGTTTATTATCCCTGTACTGTGACATCACTGTGTTTATTATCCCTGTACTGTGACATCACTGTGTTTATTATCTCTGTACTGTGACATCCCTGTGTTTATTATTACTGTACTGTGACATCACTGTTTATTATCTCTGTACTGTGACATCACTGTGTTTATTATGTCTGTACTGTGACATCACTGTTTATTATCTCTGTACTGTGACATCACTATGTCTATTATCCCTGTACTGTAAAAGAGAAAACAGAAGGGGGCGCTCTCTAGTGTAATATATTTACAGTGGGATGCGAAAGTTTGGGCAACCTTGTTATTAGTCAGGATTTTCCTGTATAAATCATTGGTTGTTACGATAAAAAATGTCAGTTAAATATATCATATAGGAGACACACAGTGATATTTGAGAAGTGAAATGAAGTTTATTGGATTTACAGAAAGTGCGCTATAATTGTTTAAACAGAATTAGGCAGGTGCATAAATTTGGGCACCACAAAAAATAAATGAAATCCATATTTAGTAGATCCTCCTTTTACAGAAATTCCAGCCTCTAAACGCTTCCTGTAGGTTCCAATGAGAGTCTGGATTCTGGTTGAAGGTATTTTGGACCATTCCTCTTTACAAAACATCTTTAGTTCATTCAGGTTTGATGGCTTCCGAGCATGGACAGCTCTCTTTAAGTCACACCACAGATTTTCAATTATCTTCAGGTCTGGGGACTGAGATGGCCATTCCAGAACGTTGTACTTGTTCCTCTGCATAAATGCCTTAGTGGATTTTGAGCAGTGTTTAGGGTCGTTGTCTTGTTGAAAGATCCAGCCCCGGCACAGCTTCAGCTTTGTCACTGATTCCTGGACATTGGTCTCCAGAATCTGCTGATACTGAGTGGAATCCATGCGTCCCTCAACTTTGACAAGATTCCCAGTCCCTGCACTGGCCCCACAGCCCCACAGCATGATGGAACCACCACCATATTTTACTGTAGGTAGCAGGTGTTTTTCTTGGAATGCTGTGTTCTTTTTCCTCCAT
This sequence comes from Bufo bufo, assembly GCF_905171765.1. Taxonomy (NCBI): domain Eukaryota; kingdom Metazoa; phylum Chordata; class Amphibia; order Anura; family Bufonidae; genus Bufo; species Bufo bufo. The sequence continues at coordinate 224,872,615 of NC_053395.1, read as the reverse complement.
GCATAACGCCCCTTGTTATGGCCAAATAACTCAATTTTAGTTTCATCAGTCCACAGCACCTTATTCCAAAATGAAGCTGGCTTGTCCAGATGTGCTTTAGCCCACCTCAAGCGGAGAAAAGGCTTCCTCTGCATAGCTCTCGCATACGGCATCTCCTTGTGTAAAGTGCGCCCAATGGTTGAACGATGCACAGTGACTCCATCTGCAGCAAGATGATGTTGTAGGTCTTTGGTGCTGGTCTGTGGGTTGACTCTGACTGTTCTCACCATTCGTCGCTTCTGTCTATCCGAGATTTTTCTTGGTCTGCCACTTCGAGCCTTAACTTGAACTGAGCCTGTGGTCTTCCATTTCCTCAATATGTTCCTAACTGTGGAAACAGAAGCTGAAATCTCCGAGACAGCTTTCTGTGTCCTTCCCCTAAACCATGATGGTGAACAATCTTTGTCTTCAGGACATTTGAGAGTTGTTTTGAGACCCCCATGTTGCTGCTCTACAGAGAAAATAAAAAGAGGAAGGAAACTTACAATTGACCCCCTTAAATACTCTTTCTCATAATTGGATTCACCTGTGTATGTAGGTCAGGGGTCACTGAGCTTACCAAGCCAATTTGAGTTCCAATAATTAGTTCTAAAGGTTTTGGAATCAATAAAATGACAACAGTGCCCAAATTTATGCCCCTGCCTAATTTTGTTTAAACAATTATAGCACACTTTCTGTAAATCCAATAAACTTCATTTCACTTCTCAAATATCACTGTGTGTGTCTCCCATATGATAGATTTAACTGACATTTTCTTATCGCAACAACCAACGATTTATACAGGAAAATCATGACGATTAACAAGGTTGCCCAAACTTTAGCATCCCACTGTAGATGTCTGTGTAGAATACCCAGGTAATTTACCTTACCAGATAACGTTGTTGTCACGGATGTAGTAGGGCAGAACACCAAAAGACAACAAGAAGGAAGGGGAAAGACACTAGGCCTCACCGCTAGGGAAGGAAAAGGGTCACCAACTATAAAACCCTGCTCCTGGCCCTAACTCCTATCCGTATGGGCACCTCTCGATGGTAGAGATGCCCATACACAGGAACCTAGAAAACCCGGGTGACCCTCAGATGCCCTAAAGGTAATGACAGGGCAGAGACAACCCATTCCTTTCCTGGTGAAGGAACCAGTGTCTCGCTGAGGCCTAGTAAACAACCAGCGGGGGGAGGATACAAAACACAACAAGTGGAACACTTAACTTCTGAGAATGATGGATGAACAGGACTTTAACAAGAACCACACTCCAGCTGTTCCAAAACCAAATGAAGCTATCCAGACCACACCTGAACAGGAGGTGTGGACATACCAGCAACACACAGACAAAGTGAAACCAAAAGAGGCTATCAGATCACTCATGTGCAGCCAGTCTTTCAGACCTTCTAACACCTGTCACAGGTGTGACAGTTGTGCAGGCTAGGAACAACACTAGTTGGAAGCAAATTTACTTCCTGGACAGGAGGAAAACCAGTCTGTTGTTCGTTAGCAGAAAACATTTCAGTGGAAGCCAGAGGAGACAAGTGAAGAGGAACACTCAAAAGAGCAAGTAAAAAAACGGCCCAGTCTAAGCGTTCCTCTCCATATTATCCCTGTGCTGTGACATCACTGTGCACTTTTTTTTCTTGTGCATCAGTGAAACCCAAATAATCATAACAGTCTTTCATGGTGAAAATGTGTTGCTCTAGAGACGGACATACTGGAGTAGGGCCCTATTCCATATTTTGCTATGAGGCCCCATGATTTCTTGTTACACCTCTGCTTGGTCATGATGAGATGGATATAAAAATAAAACAAGTGGAAAAATTCCACCATTCAAGTTACAGAAATACTTGTGAAGACATAACTCCATTCACACGGAGACAAGTTATAGACAACCTTGAAGGCCACCAAGGCCAAGACAGATGTTGAGGAAATACGAAATGAGCTTCCTTTATTGGTTATTCTTAGAGGTTCTCAATGAAGGCCAGGAGATAAGAGTTCACCTTTATGGGTCATGCCTTGGAGATTCTCATAACAAGTTCTGTTCCTGAAGTTGAAAGCCCTAATAATCCCAGAGAATGGCACGAAAGGAATGCTGCGCGTCAAGTTTTAACAACTTGTAAAGACTGTCCTCAGATTCATTGTAACAGGACAAACTAGTGGTCAATAAATTATGCACATTACATGTCATGGACACTTCTACCAAAAAATAAAACAAAAATCAATAAATAAAAGCCCTTAAGTTGCTCTTTCCTCTCAGGTTTTTATTAATTCTGTTCAGCCATTTCTTAGTTATATCTGTTCCCTTAGGCTGGGTTCACATCTGCGCTGTGAACTTAGGCAGTCTGGAACATAATGCCAGAGTTCACCATCTTCTGGCATATATGCCGACTTTCGGCAGGATAAAAAATGTAGCAACATATCTAGGTGAAAACTGCATGTATGCCGGATACAGTGACCGGATTACAGTGCCGGAGTCCACAACGCACATGTGAACCTGGCCTCATAATGTACGATTATCACCAATTTGTCTTCTAGGATCCAGAATAATCTTGCAAGCAATGTATTGAAGCGAGGCATTCTAGAACATCTAGCAACCTTGTTACGGGCAGCGGAGACGAATCCACTGTGCCAACTAACCAGTTAGGCTTTGGGCTAAACCTAAGGGCGTTGTTGTGGTATTCCCACTTTAAAGGAAATGCTTCACCAAAAATGTTATCTGCCAGTTAAAACAAGATAGTGACACAAATCCTTTTTATCTAATCTGTTTTTATTGTTTCTATCTGTTTCTATCACAGATTTATTTATTCTGTTTCCTGAACATGATTATGGGGGCGGCCATCTTGCCTGAGCTGTTCTTAACAGCATTTAAAAACCATTAAAAAAAATTGCTTTACGGCAGCCCCATGGGCCATAGACACAATGGTCAGGAGGAGACCTCATTGACTTCTATGGCAGAGTTTTCTAGACATGCGCAGAGGTCATTATACAAGGAAAGAATAGATAAACTGTGACAATTACCTACTGTGAATGGTGGATCCTGTCTTATCTATACACATAGGTGGTATCATTACAGGCAGAATTAGAATGACAGATAAGCAGGTAACTGCCGTAAAGTGATCTGCACAGACCAAGAAGTGGCGCCTATTATTAGGCTTAGAGGCCAATGTGAAAACTGCAGGGTTTTATTGTTTTTGTTTAAATATAGATGTTGACATGAAAAATTACAAAATCAAAAATTCTTTAAAAATATGTTAATATAAACATAAAAACATAATGACACATTCCCTTTTACCCATATACAGGGATCTGGACCTCACTGCAGGAAACCCCCCAGGTCACCACCTCCTAGAATAGTCCCGGTGTAGCTGGCAACTGACCTACTGGTGATCAGGCAGCACTCGAAGTCAGGAGACCGGCTGAGGTCAGGGAGTGCGATGAGCGCAGTGACGTCACCAAAAGTCCTTTTCCTCCCAGGTCCTCAAAGAAGAAGAAAGAAGACAAGCTGGGCTGCGCGAACAAGTGGATGAGGTGAGTTTATTTTTTTATTTTTTTAACCCCTCCATCCCTAATTTACTTACAATTCTGTATTAAGAATGCTATTATTTTCCCTTATAACCACGTTATAAGGGAAAATAATAAAATCTACACAACACCTAACCCAAACCCGAACTTCTCTGAAGAAGTCCGGGTTCGGATCTGGGTACCAAATATGCAGATTTTTTCTCACGCGCGTGCAAAACGCATTAAAATGCTTTGCACTCGCGTGGAAAAATCGCACATTTTCCCACAACGCACCCGCATCTTGTCCGGCTCTCACACGCGACGCCAGTGTGAAAGAGGCCTTACTGCTCCAATTGCAGAGTCCAGGCCGGGAAAAAGGTGCAGAGCTTGCAGTTGCATGCCGGCCCTGGTGCAAGAGTACACCTTGTAGGACCCCAGGACATACTGTATTATAGACACCGCATTGAGTTCCAGATGCTATGATCCTGGTCCAAGCAATCAAATGCTGGGTTTCAGCTAAACTCCCTACAATCATTCCTAAGTGAAGGACCCCTTAAGATTTTTAGACACTGTAAAAGCAGATTAGAATAGAAGCCTATATATCACATGAACTGCAATTTTTTTTTCTCTAACTTGCACCATTGCTTTCATGTTTTCTGCATCCGCAGCAAATTTGGCGCCTCTTTCTCACATGTTTGCATTTATGCTCGTGCCCCATTGTCTAACCGCACTGAGCCTGACATACGGCACGCAGCACGCTCACCGTCTATAGCTGACATATAATCAAAGATATTCTTAGTCTTGGAATCTCAGCTGCTTCTCCCGGGTCAGCACCTCTAGTGCCGCGATTTAACCCTTTCTGTGCCTATGGGATATTAAACACAGTTAATCCATGACAGCCAGCAGATCAGTGAGCGAACGTTTACTGTCTTCATCTTTCCTTGGTTTCTGTTACATTAGTCTCAATATCTTCTTAATGGCAGCTATGTACAAACATGGTTGCACGTTGGTTAATTTTCAATGGGGAAGACGTAGATACAAGAACTCATTACTGGGATCCTGAGAAGTGAGAAGACCTAAATGAGGTTATAAGTCAAAACTTATGCGATGCTTGAAAGACTTGGCCCAGAGCAGAGAGAGGAGGATCATCTTCTGATGATTGCACATATACAGTACAGACCAAAAGTTTGGACACACCTTCTCATTCAAAGAGTTTTCTTTATTTTCATGACTATGAAGGCATCAAAACTATGAATTAACACATGTGGAATTATATACATAACAAACAAGTGTGAAACAACTGAAAATATGTCATATTCTAGGTTCTTCAAAGTAGTCACCTTTTGCTTTGATTACTGCTTTGCACACTCTTGGTATTCTCTTAATGAGCTTCAAGAGGTAGTCCCCTGAAATGGTCTTCCAACAGTCTTGAAGGAGTTCCCAGAGATGCTTAGCACTTGTTGGCCCTTTTGCCTTCACTCTGCGGTCCAGTTCACCCCAAACCATCTCGATTGGGTTCAGGTCCGGTGACTGTGGAGGCCAGGTCATCTGGCGCAGCACCCCATCACTCTCCTTCATGGTCAAATAGCCCTTACTTTCAAAGTTTTCCAAATTTTTCGGCTGACTGACTAACCTTCATTTCTTAAAGTAATGATGGCCACTCGTTTTTCTTTACTTAGCTGCTTTTTTCTTGCCATAATACAAATTCTAACAGTCTATTCAGTAGGACTATCAGCTGTGTATCCACCTGACTTCTCCTCAACGCCACTGATGGTCCCAACCCCATTTATAAGGCAAGAAATCCCACTTATTAAACCTGACAGGGCACACCTGTGAAGTGAAAACCATTTCAGGGGACTACCTCTTGAAGCTCATCAAGAGAATGCCAAGAGTGTGCAAAGCAGTAATTAAAGCAAAAGGTGGCTACTTTGAAGAACCTAGAATATGACATATTTTCAGTTGTTTCACACTTGTTTGTTATGTATATAATTCCACATGTGTTAATTCATAGTTTTGATGCCTTCAGTGTGAATCTACAATTTTCATAGTCATGAAAATAAAGAAAACTCTTTGAATGAGAAGGTGTGTCCAAACTTTTGGTCTGTACTGTACATAGTTGCAGACAAAAGAGATTTTTTACTCTAAACCTCTGTGTTCTTCTACTGCCTGCATTCATATTTCTCAATGTTGTCTCAGCGAGCTTAGATCTGTTCTTTCAATGCAGAGTGCGGTTAAATTACGGCTATTCCCATAATGCAAATTAGCAAAGTAAAGTCTGTGTACAGGGCCCAAGCAGAAAATAGGAATACGCCAGTAGAATACTGCTTGGGATCAATCGACAACTAGATGAGACTTTGCATACGTTCCCTTCGTGATCTACTGCTGATTACTGTGATGCAACATTAAGGGCTCGTACACAACACCGTACACTCGTACATCCAATCTGCATTTTTTGCGGACCCATTCATTTCCATGAGGGTGCAAAAAATGTAGACAGCACACCGTGTGCAGTCCGCATTCATATGTCCGTAATGCAGGAGTTAAAAAAGAAATGTCGGCATTCACTCGGCCGGTATCTGTGTTTTGTGGATCCGCGATCTGCGGACCGCAAAATGGATACAGTCGTGTGCATGAGCTCTAAGGAAAATACAAATGCACTGACTATGTGTCTGAATTAGCACTTTTCAAGGAAAGCCATCAAATGTAGCGCAATCTGCAGGCAGTATGTTATAAAGCAGGAGGAGCTGAGCAGACTGATATATAGTTTTATGGGAAAAGGTTCAGTATAACCTGCAATTTAAATTCACTTAAACCTCTGCTTAGTCTATGCTGAGGAGTTGCAATATGTGACTGACTGCTAATTCTGCATGCCTACTCATATACAGTGAGGAACAGAAGTGTTTGAACACCCTGTGATTTTGCAAGTTCTCCCACTTAGAAATCATGGAGGGGTCTGAAATTCACATTGTAGGTGCATTCCCGCTCTGAGAGACAGAATTAAAAAAACAAATTTCAGGAAATCACATTGTATGATTTTTAGAGAATTTATTTGTCTTGCACGGCTGAACAGAAGTATTTGAACACCTGAGAAGCAGCAAGAATTCTGGCTCTCAAAGACCTGTTACTGTGCCTTTAAAAAGTCCACCTCTACTCCACTCATTAATCTAACTTAGTAGCACCTGTCTGAGCTCTTTAAAGACCCTTGTCCACCCCACAGTCAGTCAGACACCAACTACTACCATGGGCAAGACCAAAGAGCTGTCAAATGACACCAGAGACAACATTGTGGACCTCCACAAGGCTGGAAAGGGCTACGGGGCAATTGCCAAGCAGCTTGGTCAAAATAGATCAACTGTTGGAGCAATTGTTGGAGAGAGTTCAGAGAAGAGCTACTAAACTGGTACATGGATTGCAGGATAAAACTTAACAGGAAATATTAAAGGACCTTAACATGTAGAGCTTGGAAGAAAGACGAGACAGAGGGGATATGAGAGAAACTGCTAAATACATAAAGGGAATCAACAAGGTAAAAGTGGAGAGGAGATTTAAAAGAAGAAAAACTGCTACAAGAGGACATAGTTTTAAATTAGAGGGACAAAGGTTTAAAAGTAATATCAGGAAGTATTACTTTACTGAGAGAGTAGTCGATGCATGGAATAGCCTTCCTGCAGAAGTGGTAGCTGCAAATACAGTGAAGGAGGTTAAGCATGCATGGGATAGGCATAAGGCCATCCTTCATATAAGATAGGCCCAGGGGCTATCCATAGTATTCAGTATATTGGGCAGACTAGATGGGCCAAATGGTTCTTATCTGCCGACACAATCTATGTTTCTATGTTGTTAGAAAATGGAAGAGGCTAAAGACGACTGTCAGTCTCCCTCAGACTGGGGCTCCATGCAAGATCTCACCTCGTGGGGTATCACTGATGATAAGAAAGATGAGGAATCAGCCCAGAACTACAAGGGAAGAGCTGGTCAATGACATGAAGAGAGCTGGGACCACAGCTTCAGAGGTCACTGTCGGTAGAACACTACGCCGTCATGGTTTCAGATCATGCATTGCACGGAAGGTTCCCCTGCTCAAGTCATCACATGTCCAGGCCCGTCTGAAGTTTGCCAATGACCATCTGGAGGATCCAGAGGAGGCCGGGGAGAAAGTCATGTGGTCAGAGGAGACCAAAGTAGAACTTTTTGGTCTAAACTTCACTCGTGTTTGGAGGAAAAAGAAGGAGGAGTTGCATCCCAAGAACACCATCCCTACTGTGAAGCATGGGGGAAGGGGGGAACATCATGCTTTGGGGGGGCTTTTCTGTGAAGGGGACAGGACGACTGCACTGTATTAAGGAGAGGATGAATGGGGCCCTTTATTGTGAGATTTTGAGCCACAACCTCCTTCCCTCAGTCAGCATTGAAGATGGGTCGTGGCTGGGTCTTCAAACATGACAAGGACCCGAAGCACACAGCCAGGATAACCAAGGAGTGGCTCCATAAGAAGAATATCAAGGTTCTGGAGTGGCCTAGCTGGTCTCCAGACCTAAATCCAATAGAACATCTTTGGAGGGAGCTGAAACTCCATGTTGCTCAGCGACAGCCCCGAAACCTGACAGATCTAGAGGAGATCTGTGTGGAGGAGTCGGCCAAAACCCCTGCTGCAGCGTGTGCAAACCTGGGCAAGAACTACAGGAAATGTCCGACCTCTGGAATTGCAAACAAAGGCTCCTGTACCAAATATTAACACGTATTTTCTCAGGTGTTCGAATACTTATGTTCAGGCGTGCAAGACAAAGAAATTCTTTAAAAATCATACAATGTGATCTGCAGAATTATAAAAAAAATTCTGTCTCTCATAGTGGGAATGCACCTACAATGTGAATTTTAGACCCCTCCATGATTTCTAAGTGGGAGAACTTGCAAAATCGCAGGGTGTTCAAATACTTCTGTTCCTCATTGTAGGTAGCAGTCAGAAAGTAGGACCTCCCACATGACTCCTCCACATAGAAAGAGCTATGGAAATATCATTATTATAATACTGCTCCTATGTACAAGAATATAACTACTATAATACTGCTCCTATGTACAAGACTATAACTACTATAATACTGCCTCCTATGTACAGGAATATAACTACTATAATACTGCTCCTATGTACAAGAATATAACTACTATAATACTGCCTCCTATGTACAAGAATATAACTACTATAATACTGCCTCTCATGTACAAGAATATAACTACTATAATACTGCCCCCTATGTACAATAATATAACTACTATAATACTGCCTCCTATGTACAAGAATATAACTACTATAATACTGCCCCTATGTACAAGAATATAACTACTATAATACTGCTCCTATGTACAAGAATATAACTACTATAATACTGCTTCTATGTACAAGAATATAACTACTATAATACTGCTCCTATGTACAAGAATATAACTACTATAATACTGCTCCTGTGTACAAGAATATAACTACTATAATACTGCCTCCTATGTACAAGAATATAACTACTATAATACTACCTCCTATGTACAAGAAAATAACTACTATAATACTGCTCCTATGTACAGGAATATAACTACTATAATACTGCCTCCTATATACAAGAATATAACTACTATAATACTGCCTCCTATGTACAAGAATATAACTACTATAATACTACCTCCTATGTACAAGAAAATAACTACTATAATACTGCTCCTATGTACAGGAATATAACTACTATAATACTGCCTCCTATATACAAGAATATAACTACTATAATACTGCCTCCTATGTACAAGAATATAACTACTATAATACTGCTCCTATGTACAAGAAAATAACTACTATAATACTGCTCCTATGTACAAGAATATAACTACTATAATACTGCCTCCTATGTACAAGAATATAATTACTATAATACTGCTCCTATGTACAAGAATATAACTACTATAATACTGCCTCCTATGTACAAGAATATAACTACTATAATACTGCTCCTATGTACAAGAATATAACTACTATAATACTGCTCTTATGTACAAGAATATAACTACTATAATACTGCTCCTATGTACAAGAATATAACTACTATAATACTGCTCTTATGTACAAGAATATAACTACTATAATACTGCTCCTATGTACAGGAATATATGTGCTATCATACAGCACTTACAGTACACTCCAGTAAACTCCGTATGAATGATATATGTTGATATTCTCTATATAGTCGTCTTTCTGTACAGTCTGATTTTTCTCTGTAACCTGAGGTTTTCCAGTTGTGAGGACTCTATAATAATGATGTCTTATAGTTGGAATCTTTGCTTGCTTTGAATTGGATGTTCCTTATGAATATATCCCCTTGTCCGCCGCTCACCTCATTGGTTCCTGCAGGCCGGAGGTGCGGTGAGAATTTGGTGCCGCTGAACCCTCGTGTCCCAGCGTGCTCATCCCTCTTCCTGTGACTTGGCACGGACTTCTGACATGTGCCACTGTTTATATTTAATACACCTTGGGTCTGGATCCCTTCTCTGGTGTCAGCACTGCAAATATATCCATATATTTATGTACATAGGCTTGTATATGGCTTGGCAGCCTCTCTGCCATTTGATTATAGAAACTTCTATAAATCTTGCTGTCAGGAACTGTTTGCATCGGGACAGTATGTCCAGGGCTACCATCAGAAATTTTGGGGCCCCTTACACAGCTCAAGGCCTGGGCCCCCCTCCTACCCCGCCCCTTTAGAATCTTTCCTGACTCCGCCTCCCGGCCCCCCTCCACCCCCAATTTCATTATTTTTTTGCATTAGGATGCATTAGGGCCGTACGGATCCGTTCGGGGCCGCTTGTGAGAGCCTTCAAACGGAACTCACAAGCGGAGCCCCAAACGCGAATGTGAAAGTAGCCTTACTTACAAAAGAAGCTATTCAGTCGTCTGCTGTGCCGTCCTCCGCTTGCTTTTGAGGATTCTTTCCCCTCCTTTCTCTCTCTTCCTCAGTGCGCAGGCGCACTGTTATGGGGGATCTGTGGATGACAAACTGTTATGGGGGAATCTGTGGATGACGCACTGTTATGGGGGGAATCTGGGGATGACGCCCTGTTATGGGGGGAATCTGTGGATGATGCCCTGTTATGGGGGGAATCTGTGGATGACACACTGTTATGGGGGGAATCTGTGGATGACGCACTGTTATGGGGGGAATCTGTGGATGACGCACTGTCATGGGGGGATCTGTGGATGACGCACTGTCATGGGGGGATCTGTGGATGACGCACTGTCATGGGGGGGATCTGTGGATGACGCACTGTCATGGGGGGATCTGTGGATAACGCACTGTCATGGGGGGGGATCTGTGGATGACGCACTGTCATGGGGGGATCTGTGGATGACACACTGTTATGAGAGATCTGTGGATGACACACTGTTATGGGGGGATCTGTGGATGACGCACTGTTATGGGGGGAATCTGTGGATGACGCACTGTTATGGGGGGGGATCTGTGGATGACGCACTGTTATGGGGGGATCTGTGGATGACGCACTGTTATGGGGGGATCTGTGGATGACCCACTGTTATGGGGGGATCTGTGGATGACGCACTGTTATGGGGGGATCTGTGGATGACGCACTGTTATGGGGGGATCTGTGGATGACGCACTGTTATGGGGGGGATCTGTGGATGACGCACTGTTATGGGGGGATCTGTGGATGACGCACTGTTATGGGGGGATCTGTGGATGGCGCACTGTTATGGGGGGGATCTGTGGATGACGCACTGTTATGGGGGGGATCTGTGGATGACGCACTGTTATGGGGGGGATCTGTGGATGACGCACTGTTATGGGGGGGATCTGTGGATGACGCACTGTTATGGGGGGGATCTGTGGATGACGCACTGTTATGGGGGATCTGTGGATGACGCACTGTTATGGGGGGGATCTGTGGATGACGCACTTTTATGGGGGGGATCTGTGGATGACACACTTTTATGGGGGGATCTGTGGATGACACACTTATGGGGGGATCTGTGGATGACACTCAACCACTCTCATACTTGTTAAAAGGATCCCAAACACAATATGCACAATAATAACACCCCCCACCCCCTCCAACACTTAATTAACCCCTTCATGGCCTAAACTTTTTTTGTTTTTTCTAAGCAGCACACAGCTAAACGGGGCTGGGAGGGCTGGCAAGGGAGGGGTTAATAATAAGTGATGGATCATGGTCTGGAGGATCATCATGGCCCTGGATAATGTTGTCTTTGCTCGGGGGTAAAATGCAAAGCTGTTTTCTGGATTATCCCACAGGGCCATGATCCTTCATCACTTATTGCTATTAACCCCTCCCTTGCCAGCGCCATTTAGCTGTGTGTTCTGACTGCAGCCGAACACACAGCTAAATGGGGCTGGCAAGGGAGGGGTTAATAACAATAAGTGATGGAGGATCATGGCCCTGTGGGATAATCCAGAAAACAGCTTTGCATTTTACCCCCGAGCAAAGACAACATTATCCAGGGCCATGATGATCCTCCAGACCATGATCCATCACTTATTGTATTGTTATTAACACCTCCCTTGCCAGAAACAAGTCAAGTAATAACCTACCTAATTTAACCTAATGGACGTTATGGACCTAATGAATTATTAGGGGGGGGGTCCATCCAAGTCCAAGAAGATCATGTGTGTGATGGAGGAGAGGGTGAGGGCACTAGGGCAGGCTTCCAGACCACCACAGTCTCAGGCCACAAGTTACCTCCAGACAGTACTGCGTCTGCTGCCACTCTCTCTGCCACTGCCAGGCCAGCCCAGAACAGAAGTTCAAGTTCCCCGCGCTAATTTGAATGACGCCGGCGGCGTGAGGCAGCGACGACAGACAGGTACAGCCAGCCGCACGCACAGCATCTGAGGTCACGTGCCGCTGCGCAGCGGCTCCTTTTAAAGGGGAATGCAGCCGGGCCCGGAATACCGTCCCCACTCCCCAGGTTAGGCTAAGGTGTGTTGTACACTACTTACTGCGGCCAAATCAGCGGAGCGGCGGGGGGAGGGTCGGTCAACGGGGCCAGGAACAATCAATTGCCCCGGCCCCTGCAGACAAAAAAATAAAATAAAAATAAATAATAATTAAATTGGAACTGGCCGGGCCCCCTCGGGGTCCGGGCCCCTTACTGGGGTATCGGCTGTACCCCCCTGATGGCGGCCCTGAGTATGTCTCACCCTCATAGATATAAAGACAGCAGCATTCTCAGGTGAGATTCAAAAACAGCCCTCCACTTACTAACCCAATGCACCCAGATGGCGGAGCTCGCTGCCAGCCTCCAGGACGTGGCTGCAAATGAAATGTATCCAGAATAATCAGAGCTGTAGATTTAGCCATACTGACGATGGGGGGTGTAGCCATAGGCACTGGCATTGGTATATTTGTGAGGGCCATTTGGGTGTACGGTACATCTGCTAATGTTCTCATCTGCTTCTCTCTCGGCTCCATGTCCATAATGGCACCACATCAACCACACTTTTGGCTCAGTGGCATCTTTGTCTTAGGCAAGAGTCCCAGCGTTGTTTTTTAATCACCAGTTAGACATAGGTAACGATAGTCAGACCCTTGACAACCAGACATTGATGATAGGTTATTGGGTATGGCCCTCAATGCTCATAGAAGAACCCTTTGAAAGCAACACTCCAGTTGGTGGAGATTCCCATGCGAATTTGAAATCATGTCCAACTTCCAATTTTCTACCTTGAAAGATAGATACATAACACAGATCTCCATCATTCTGATGGACCTGATGCTCCTCACCAATGAGGGTTTGCAACAATTGGTTACAAACAATTTGCCTACATTAGTGGGAAACATCTCTCTTGTTATGAAATGTTGATACAATGTTTGATGTATCAGTCTGCAGTCCAGGCGATATAGCTCACAGAGGATTGTCTGGACTGGATACAACTGTAACAAACCCACATCTATTTGAAGAGTAAGGCTGGTTTCATATCTGCGGCATGGATTCCGGAGAGATGGCAGATGCCACTGGAGTGCCCGCCGGCCCGTCTAACTATAATGGGGTCCGTCGGAGATCCGGCTGCAATACGGCAAATATGCAGAGAATCGGCTGGACAGAAACCAGTGCGCACTGCGGGTTTCTCTACCAGATCTAGCTGTCGGATTGCAGTGCCGCTGATGTGAACGCAGCCTTAGAAGAAGGTGTTTCAGTGGGGTCCTTAGTCTGACTTTTTAGTCTGACTTTTTACAATCTTAGTCTGACTTTTTACAAGACAAAATGGTGCAACAGACTGAACCTAATGGAGCGCAATGCAGATGTGAATGGAACAGCACAAAAATAAAGCTAAAACGAGCTCTAGAACTTTCCGTTACCAATACTTCAACCTTGAATTCATCTTCCTAAGAGCAACATTATAAGACATAAGGATAAAAACAAAGACATATTAATAATTAAATCCCAGTGACATGTTATAGGGAGAAAAACAGCATGTTACATATCCCAGATCTGCATCCTCATCAGCAGCAGAATCTGTGGTCGACAGATAGCAGCAGCAATTTTTACAATTACATTTTTAAAAGCCCTCAAAAAAAGTGAAGTAGAACAGGAATTAATAAATCATCCGGATTTCCAGATGACTAAACGGAATAATTGAAGGAGTTTCTGAGTGCAAGAACATAGGGTCGGCACACCAGGTCAGCGCTCTGCAGACCCATCCAGTGGCTGTGATTAATGAATTACAAACAAAGTATGGCTCTGATTAAACTGCACATCACAGGGGCGGGGGCTGCATGGAAGCTGCAGGAAGCCCACACTGGATACAGTTTGAGAACTGGATACATTTTGGATACATTGTTGGAATCAGGCTGGAAATGGACCGCTTTTGGGGTTAATTGCTGCAAAAACAAAGCTTTCAATCCCATTTTATTCTCTGGAGAGATTTATTTTGGTTCCTGACCATATCAGCCTATCTGAGCTTGAAAAACCATAATATTTAAAAAATGACTAGCAATTTTCTTGATATTGATGGGATGAGAGGTTTGGGTTGTGTGTTGGGGATGCAGATACTATACCTCTGCCCCCACACACCTTCGTAATGAGTAATGGGGTTAAGGGAATACATCCTTGGTTTCTTTCTTTCTTTTTTGTAGCAGAGCTCAATTTGTTCTTTGGTATATATCAAGATGATATTGCAATAAGTTCTTTACTGGTTTATATTGGACTGCAATTCAATATCTTAGGGCAGGGATCAGCGACCTCCTGCACTCCTGTTGTTCAGAAACTACAATTCCCAGAATGCTTCATTAACTTCTGTGGGAGTTAAAGGAACAGCCTAGCATCTGTGTATGCTGGGAGATGTAGTTACACAGCAGCTGGAGTGCCTAAGGTTGCTGACCCCTGTCTCAGGGCGTTGTGAACCCTTGGGAATGTAGTGCAGTTCTGCTCCAGTGCTGTAGTACCTTTAATGCAACAGATGGATGGGTAGATAGAAAGATAGATGATAGATAGAAAGATAGATAGAAAGATTGATAGATAGATAGATAGATAGAATGATAGATATTAGATAGATAGATGGATAGATAGATATATAGATAGATAGATAGATAGATATGAGATAGATAGATAGATAGATAGATAGATAGATAGATAATAGATAGATAATAGATAGATAGATAATAGATAATAGATAGATAGATAGATAGATAGATAGATAATAGATAGATAGATAGATAGATAGATAGATAGATAGATATGAGATAGATAGATATTAAATAGATAGAATGATAGATAGATAGATAGATATGAGAGATAGATAGATAGATAGATATGAGATAGATAGATAGAATGATAGATAGATAGATAGATATGAGAGATAGATAGATAGATATGAGATAGATAGATAGATAGATGATATGAGATATATATAGACTAATAGATACCGGATTTTTCGCCCTATAAGATGCACCTAGGTTTTTGAGGCGGAAAATAAGAAAATATTTTGAAACAAAAGTTGTGCTTTTGGTGGGTTTTGAACTAATGGTGGTCTGCGGGTGACACTGTTATGGGGGATCTGTGGATGGCACTGTTATGGGGGGATCTGTGGATGGAACTGTTATGGGGGGATCTGTGGATGACACTGTTATGGGGGGATATGTGGATGACACATATATAGCATACAGGTGGTGGAGGCCGGCAACTGCTGGAATCGCGGCAGGGGCCCGGTGCAGTCACTGTACTCTATTACACCGGGCCCCGCACACAGCAGTATTCATATATAAAGTGTAGAAATCCTCTGCGGTAGGGCAATCCACCCAGTACTCACTAAGAAACTCCGGTACTAGCAGGCCACCTGACCGGTCACTCACTTTATTAATGAAGCAGTTTGCGCATGCGCCTGACGGAGTGAGTGACCGGTCAGCCTGCCTGCTAGTACCGGAGTTTCTTAGTGAGTACTGGGTGGATTGCCCTACCGCAGAGGATTTCTACACTTTACATATGAATACTGCTGTGTGCGGGGCCCGGTGTAATAGAGTACAGTGACTGCACCGGGCCCCGCCGCGATTCCAGCAGTTGCCGGCCTCCAGCCCCCTCCTCCCTCCCCGCTGATACATCGCAGGACGCACTGTGCAGCATCGAGGCCTACGATGTATCAGTGTTAGCAGAGTAAAAATGGCAGCATTCGCCCCATAAGACGCACTGCCATTCCCCCCCCCCACCTTTTTGGGTAAAGGTGCGTCTTATGGGGCGAAAAATACGGTAGATAGATATTAGATAGATAGCTAGATAGATAAATATGAGAGATAGATATATGAGATATAGATAGATAGATAGATAGATAGATAGATAAAAATAAAAAAAATTCCAGGGCACTCCTAAAAAGTTAATCAGAGGTTGTGTTATTTAATCACCAGAGCGATGTTTCAGTCCTCTTACTGGGACTTTTGTCAAGTAGATAGATTTGAGATTTATAGATAAAAGATATGAGATAGATAGATGGATGATAAATAATTTATAGATACACTGTAGATAGATATAGAGATATGAAAAAGATTAATATGATAGATAGATAATGAGATACATAAATACATATAAATAATAATAAATAAATATGATGAACGAACAATGCAGAAACGAAGCATTAAATTACAAAATCAGTTTTGTAGTTTGTGCCACAAACTTGCCGCCTGATCCACGGCCAACACAATCAGGCCTTCATTTTCCAGTAGACTGCTACAAACCACAATTACCCCTGGCTGCCATTCCCTTGTTTTGTCTCCAGCCAGCGGGCCCCTGCTCCTATAGGTACATTATCAGCACACTGGCTGCCCAGATGAAAACCTCAATACCATACAATCTTTTCTTTATAAAGGAGCCATTATGAGCGCGGTAGGAATTGATGTGTTTTTAGTGAAGTAAACGATGGATTGTCTGCAGCGGTATTTCTAGCTGTTTGCCCTCGCTTGAAACTTAAAATAAATCTAAAAGTAAATTTCTTGGTTCTGCTGTTCAGACTCTGACAAGCCATTGCCTATGTAGCTGTATTATATAATGGGATTCCGATTATTAACAACAGGTTCGATTCTATGGTGGTGGAGGGTTTGGTTTGTGGGATGCAGCACATGAGGTAGGCTCATACCTCCATTGAAAGGATCAGGTGAGTTGTTCCGGCAGAGAACAACTTGCCAGATTTCACCAGATCTGGCCTAGTCAGATATTGCAGTTCACCTCTGGATCCCATTGACTATAACGGGATCTGAGGGTGGGTGGCATCTGGCTGCTTTCTGGTATGAGTGCCAGTTGTTGGCTTGAATCCCTGCTGGGTCCCATCTGCTGGAACAGCCTGCCAGATCAGATAAATGGAGGTATGAACCTCGCCTACACTAAATGGTGCATACAACACCCAGGTAAGTAGTAGATATAATGACCAGATAAATAGTGCATATTGTGCCCAGAAAAATTGTCCATACAGCACCCAGATAAACAGTGCATACAGCACCCAGATAAACAGTGCATATTGTGCCCAGAAAAATTGTCCATACAGCACCCAGATAAACAGTGCATACAGCACCCAGATAGACAGTGCATACAGCACCCAGATAAACAGTGCATACAGCACCTAGATAAACAGTGCATACAGCACCCAGATAAACAGTGCATACAGCACCCAGATAAACAGTGCATACAGCACCACAGTGCACACAGCACCCAGATAAACAGTGCATACAGCACCCAGATAAATAGTGCATACAGCACCCAGATAAATAGTGCATACAGCACCCAGATAAACAGTGCATACAGCACCTAGATAAACAGTGTACACAGCACCCAGATAAACAGTGCATACAGCACCCAGATAAACAGTGCATACAGCACCCAGATAAACAGTGCATACAGCACCCAGATAAACAGTGCATACAGCACCCAGATAAACAGTGCATACAGCACCCAGATAAACAGTGCATACAGCACCCAGATAAACAGTGCATACAGCACCCAGATAAACCGTGCATACAGCACCCAGATAAATAGTGCATACAGCACCCAGATAAACAGTGCATACAGCACCCAGATAAACAGTGTACACAGTACCCAGATAAACAGTGCATACAGCACCCAGATAAATAGTGCATATAGCACCCAGATGAACAGTGCATACAGCACCCAGATAAATAGTGCATATAGCACCCAGATAAACAGTGCATACAGCACCCAGATAAATAGTGCATATAGCACCCAGATAAATAGTGCATACAGCACCCAGATAAACAGTGCATACAGCACCCAGATAAACAGTGCATACAGCACCCAGATAAATAGTGCATACAGCACCCAGATAAACAGTGCATACAGCACCCAGATAAATAGCGCATACAGTGCTCAGGAAAAATAGTGCATATTTATAGCATTCAGATAAACAGTGCATACAGCACCCAGATAAATAGCGCATACAGCACCCAGATAAATAGTGCATACAGCACCCAGATAAACAGTGCATATAACATTCAGATAAATAGCGCATACAGCACCCAGATAAACAGTGTACACAGCACCCAGATAAACAGTGCATACAGCACCCAGATAAACAGTGCACACAGCATTCAGATAAATAGTGCATACAGCACCCAGATAAACAGTGCATACAGCACCCAGATAAATAGTGCATACAGCACCCAGATAAATAGTGCATACAGCACCCAGATAAATAGTGCATACAGCACCCAGATAAACAGTGCATACAGCACCCAGATAAATAGTGCATACAGCACCCAGATAAATAGTGCATACAGCACCCAGATAAACAGTGCATATAGCACCCAGATAAACAGTGCATACAGCACCCAGATAAACAGTGCATACAGCACCCAGATAAACAGTGCATACAGCGCCCAGATAAACAGTGCATACAGTGCTCAGGAAAAATAGTGCATATAGCACCCAGATAAATAGTGCATACAGTGCTCAGGAAAAATAGTGCATATAGCACCCAGATAAACAGTGCACACAGCATTCAGATAAATAGTGAATAAATCTCTCAGATAAAGAGTGCATATATCATTCAGATAAATAGTGCATACAGTGCTCAGGAAAAATAGAGCATATAGCACCCAGATAAACAGTGCATACAGCATTCAGATAAATAGTGCATATAGTACCCAGATAAACAGTGCACACAGCATTCAGATAAATAGTGCATAAATCTCTCAGATAAAGAGTGCATATAACATTGAGATAAATAGTGCATACAGCATTCAGATAAATAGTGCATACAGCATTCCGATAAATAGCGCATACAGCATGTTTCATCCGAAGTCGAATCGCTCATCCCTATTTGCTACCTTTGGGAGCACACAGAACCCATAGGGATTAATACAGTGACCTAGGAGGTATCACACCAGGAAGCGCCCCCTGTCTTTTTCCTTTTACAGATAAATAGTGCATACAGTGCTCAGATAATTAGTGCATATAGTGCCCATATGATTAGTGCATACAGCGACCTGATAAACAAGGCATACAGTGAAAAATAGTGCATATGGTGAATCAGATAAATAGTGAATGCCATGCTCAGATAAATAGTGCCATATAATGCCCAGATAGATATTGCATTTAGTCACAGATAAATGGTTCCATCTAGTGACCAGATGCATTAATCAAAGCTGAGACTGCACACCATCACAGTCTATATGAGATCCTTGTATGCCGGACTTCTTTGCATAATCTTCTTCTATGCAGCAGTAAAGCAGCACTCTAGCAAAATTTTTCATCAGTGTTTATTATCCCTGTGCTGTGACATCACTGTGTATATTATCTCTGTACTGTGACATCACTGTGTTTATTATCTCTGTACTGTGACATCACTGTGTTTATTATCCCTGTACTGTGACATCACTGTGTTTATTACCCCTGTACTGTGACATCAGTGTTTATTATCCCTGTGCTATGACATCACTGTGTTTATCTCTGTACGGTGACATCACTGTGTGTATTATCACTGTACTGTGACATCACTGTGTTTATCTCTGTACTGTGACATCACTGTGTGTATTATCCCTGTACTGTGACATCACAGTGTTTATTATCTCTGTACTGTGACATCACTGTGTTTATTGTCTCTGTACTGTGACATCACTGTGTTTATTGTCCCTGTACTGTGACATCACTGTGTTTATTATCTCTGTACTGTGACATCACTGTGTTTATTATCTCTGTACTGTGACATCACTGTGTTTATTATCTCTGTACTGTGACATCACTGTGTTTATTATCCCTGTACTGTGACATCACTGTGTTTATTATCTCTGTACTGTGACATCACTGTGTTTATTATCCTGTACTGTGACATCACTGTTTATTATCTCTGTACTGTGACATCACTGTGTTTATTATCCCTGTACTGTGACATCACTGTGTTTATTATCTCTGTACTGTGACATCACTGTGTTTATTATCCCTGTACTGTGACATCACTGTGTTTATTATCTCTGTACTGTGACATCACAGTGTTTATTATCCCTGTACTGTGACATCACTGTGTTTATTATCCCTGTACTGTGACATCACTGTGTTTATTATCCCTGTACTGTGACATCACTGTGTTTATTATCCCTGTGCTGTGACATCACTGTGTATATTATCTCTGTACTGTGACATCACTGTGTTTATTATCTCTGTACTGTGACATCACTGTGTTTATTATCCCTGTACTGTGACATCACTGTGTTTATTACCCCTGTACTGTGACATCAGTGTTTATTATCCCTGTGCTATGACATCACTGTGTTTATCTCTGTACGGTGACATCACTGTGTGTATTATCACTGTACTGTGACATCACTGTGTTTATCTCTGTACTGTGACATCACTGTGTGTATTATCCCTGTACTGTGACATCACAGTGTTTATTATCTCTGTACTGTGACATCACTGTGTTTATTGTCTCTGTACTGTGACATCACTGTGTTTATTGTCCCTGTACTGTGACATCACTGTGTTTATTATCTCTGTACTGTGACATCACTGTGTTTATTATCTCTGTACTGTGACATCACTGTGTTTATTATCTCTGTACTGTGACATCACTGTGTTTATTATCCCTGTACTGTGACATCACTGTGTTTATTATCTCTGTACTGTGACATCACTGTGTTTATTATCCTGTACTGTGACATCACTGTTTATTATCTCTGTACTGTGACATCACTGTGTTTATTATCCCTGTACTGTGACATCACTGTGTTTATTATCTCTGTACTGTGACATCACTGTGTTTATTATCCCTGTACTGTGACATCACTGTGTTTATTATCTCTGTACTGTGACATCACAGTGTTTATTATCCCTGTACTGTGACATCACTGTGTTTATTATCCCTGTACTGTGACATCACTGTGTTTATTATCCCTGTACTGTGACATCACTGTGTTTATTATCCCTGTACTGTGACATCACTGTGTTTATTATCTCTGTACTGTGACATCACTGTGTTTATTATCTCTGTACTGTGACATCACTGTGTTTATTATCCCTGTACTGTGACATCACTGTGTTTATTATCTCTGTACTGTGACATCACTGTGTTTATTATCTCTGTACTGTGACATCACTGTGTTTATTATCCCTGTACTGTGACATCACAGTGTTTATTATCCCTGTTCTGTGACATCACTGTGTTTATTACCCCTGTACTGTGACATCACTGTGTTTATTATCCCTGTACTGTGACATCACTGTGTTTATTATCTCTGTACTGTGACATCACAGTGTTTATTATCCCTGTACTGTGACATCACTGTGTTTATTATGTCTGTACTGTGACATCACTGTTTATTATCTCTGTACTGTGACATCACTGTGTTTATTATCTCTGTACTGTGACATCACTGTGTTTATTATCCTGTACTGTGACATCACTGTTTATTATCTCTGTACTGTGACATCACTGTGTTTATTATCCCTGTACTGTGACATCACTGTGTTTATTATCTCTGTACTGTGACATCACTGTTTATTTTCTCTGTACTGTGACATCACTGTGTTTATTATCTCTGTACTGTGACATCAGTTTATTATCCCTGTACTGTAACATCACTGTGTTTATTATCCCTGTACTGTGACATCAGTTTATTATCCCTGTACTGTGACATCACTGTGTTTATTATCCCTGTACTGTGACATCACTGTGTTTATTAACCCTGTACTGTGACATCAGTTTATTATCTCTGTACTGTGACATCAGTTTATTATCCCTGTACTGTGACATCACTGTGTTTATTATCTCTGTACTGTGACATCACTGTGTTTATTATCCCTGTACTGTGACATCACAATGTTTATTATCCCTGTTCTGTGACATAACTGTGTTTATTACCCCTGTACTGTGACATCACTGTGTTTATTATCCCTGTACTGTGACATCACTGTGTTTATTATCTCTGTACTGTGACATCACAGTGTTTATTATCCCTGTACTGTGACATCACTGTGTTTATTATCCCTGTACTGTGACATCACTGTGTTTATTATGTCTGTACTGTGACATCACTGTTTATTATCTCTGTACTGTGACATCACTGTGTTTATTATCTCTGTACTGTGACATCACTGTGTTTATTATCCTGTACTGTGACATCACTGTTTATTATCTCTGTACTGTGACATCACTGTGTTTATTATCCCTGTACTGTGACATCACTGTGTTTATTATCTCTGTACTGTGACATCACTGTGTTTATTATCTCTGTATTGTGACATCACTGTGTTTATTATCCCTGTACTGTGACATCACTGTGTTTATCATCCCTGTACTGTGACATCACTGTGTTTATTATCTCTGTACTGTGACATCACTGTGTTTATTATCCCTGTACTGTGACATCACTGTGTTTATTATCTCTGTACTGTGACATCACAGTGTTTATTATCCCTGTACTGTGACATCACTGTGTTTATTATCCCTGTACTGTGACATCACTGTGTTTATTATCCCTGTACTGTGACATCACTGTGTTTATTATCCCTGTACTGTGACATCACTGTGTTTATTATCCCTGTACTGTGACATCACTGTGTTTATTATCTCTGTACTGTGACATCACTGTGTTTATTATCTCTGTACTGTGACATCACTGTGTTTATTATCTCTGTACTGTGACATCACTGTGTTTATTATCTCTGTACTGTGACATCACAGTGTTTATTATCCCTGTACTGTGACATCACTGTGTTTATTATCTCTGTACTGTGACATCACTGTGTTTATTATCTCTGTACTGTGACATCACTGTGTTTATTATCCCTGTACTGTGACATCACAGTGTTTATTATCCCTGTTCTGTGACATCACTGTGTTTATTACCCCTGTACTGAGACATCACTGTGTTTATTATCTCTGTACTGTGACATCACTGTGTTTATTATCCCTGTACTGTGACATCACTGTGTTTATTATCCCTGTACTGTGACATCACTGTGTTTATTATCTCTGTACTGTGACATCACAGTGTTTATTATCCCTGTACTGTGACATCACTGTGTTTATTATGTCTGTACTGTGACATCACTGTTTATTATCTCTGTACTGTGACATCACTGTGTTTATTATCTCTGTACTGTGACATCACTGTGTTTATTATCCTGTACTGTGACATCACTGTTTATTATCTCTGTACTGTGACATCACTGTGTTTATTATCTCTGTACTGTGACATCACTGTTTATTTTCTCTGTACTGTGACATCACTGTGTTTATTATCTCTGTACTGTGACATCAGTTTATTATCCCTGTACTGTAACATCACTGTGTTTATTATCCCTGTACTGTGACATCAGTTTATTATCCCTGTACTGTGACATCACTGTGTTTATTATCCCTGTACTGTGACATCACTGTGTTTATTAACCCTGTACTGTGACATCAGTTTATTATCTCTGTACTGTGACATCAGTTTATTATCCCTGTACTGTGACATCACTGTGTTTATTATCTCTGTTCTGTGACATCACTGTGTTTATTATCCCTGTACTGTGACATCACAGTGTTTATTATCCCTGTTCTGTGACATAACTGTGTTTATTATCTCTGTACTGTGACATCACTGTGTTTATTATCCCTGTACTGTGACATCACTGTGTTTATTATCCCTGTACTGTGACATCACTGTGTTTATTATCTCTGTACTGTGACATCACAGTGTTTATTATCCCTGTACTGTGACATCACTGTGTTTATTATCCCTGTACTGTGACATCACTGTGTTTATTATGTCTGTACTGTGACATCACTGTTTATTATCTCTGTACTGTGACATCACTGTGTTTATTATCCCTGTACTGTGACATCACTGTGTTTATTATCTCTGTACTGTGACATCACTGTTTATTTTCTCTGTACTGTGACATCACTGTGTTTATTATCTCTGTACTGTGACATCAGTTTATTATCCCTGTACTGTGACATCACTGTGTTTATTATCCCTGTACTGTGACATCACTGTGTTTATTAACCCTGTACTGTGACATCAGTTTATTATCTCTGTACTGTGACATCAGTTTATTATCCCTGTACTGAGACATCACTGTGTGTATTATCTCTGTACTGTGACATCACTGTGTGTATTATCTCTGTACTGTGACATCACTGTGTTTATTATCTCTGTACTGTGACATCACTGTGTTTATTATCTCTGTACTGTGACATCACTGTGTTTATTATCTTTGTACTGTGACATCACTGTGTTTATTATCTCTGTACTGTGACATCACTGTGTTTATTATCTTTGTACTGTGACATCACTGTGTTTATTATCCCTGTACTGTGACATCACTTTGTTTATTATCCCTGTACTGTGACATCACTGTGTTTATTATCTCTGTACTGTGACATCAGTTTATTATCCCTGTACTGTAACATCACTGTGTTTATTATCCCTGTACTGTGACATCAGTTTATTATCCCTGTACTGTGACATCACTGTGTTTATTATCCCTGTACTGTGACATCACTGTGTTTATTAATCCTGTACTGTGACATCAGTTTATTATCTCTGTACTGTGACATCAGTTTATTATCCCTGTACTGTGACATCACTGTGTTTATTATCTCTGTTCTGTGACATCACTGTGTTTATTATCCCTGTACTGTGACATCACAGTGTTTATTATCCCTGTTCTGTGACATAACTGTGTTTATTATCTCTGTACTGTGACATCACTGTGTTTATTATCCCTGTACTGTGACATCACTGTGTTTATTATCCCTGTACTGTGACATCACTGTGTTTATTATCTCTGTACTGTGACATCACAGTGTTTATTATCCCTGTACTGTGACATCACTGTGTTTATTATCCCTGTACTGTGACATCACTGTGTTTATTATGTCTGTACTGTGACATCACTGTTTATTATCTCTGTACTGTGACATCACTGTGTTTATTATCTCTGTACTGTGACATCACTGTGTTTATTATCCTGTACTGTGACATCACTGTTTATTATCTCTGTACTGTGACATCACTGTGTTTATTATCCCTGTACTGTGACATCACTGTGTTTATTATCTCTGTACTGTGACATCACTGTTTATTTTCTCTGTACTGTGACATCGCTGTGTTTATTATCTCTGTACTGTGACATCACTGTTTATTTTCTCTGTACTGTGACATCACTGTGTTTATTATCTCTGTACTGTGACATCAGTTTATTATCCCTGTACTGTGACATCACTGTGTTTATTATCCCTGTACTGTGACATCAGTTTATTATCCCTGTACTGTGACATCACTGTGTTTATTATCCCTGTACTGTGACATCACTGTGTTTATTAACCCTGTACTGTGACATCAGTTTATTATCTCTGTACTGTGACATCAGTTTATTATCCCTGTACTGAGACATCACTGTGTGTATTATCTCTGTACTGTGACATCACTGTGTGTATTATCTCTGTACTGTGACATCACTGTGTTTATTATCTCTGTACTGTGACATCACTGTGTTTATTATCTCTGTACTGTGACATCACTGTGTTTATTATCCCTGTACTGTGACATCACTGTGTTTATTATCTCTGTACTGTGACATCACTGTTTATTTTCTCTGTACTGTGACATCGCTGTGTTTATTATCTCTGTACTGTGACATCACTGTTTATTTTCTCTGTACTGTGACATCACTGTGTTTATTATCTCTGTACTGTGACATCAGTTTATTATCCCTGTACTGTGACATCACTGTGTTTATTATCCCTGTACTGTGACATCACTGTGTTTATTAACCCTGTACTGTGACATCACTGTGTTTATTAACCCTGTACTGTGACATCAGTTTATTATCTCTGTACTGTGACATCAGTTTATTATCCCTGTACTGAGACATCACTGTGTGTATTATCTCTGTACTGTGACATCACTGTGTGTATTATCTCTGTACTGTGACATCACTGTGTTTATTATCTCTGTACTGTGACATCACTGTGTTTATTATCTCTGTACTGTGACATCACTGTGTTTATTATCTCTGTACTGTGACATCACTGTGTTTATTATCTCTGTACTGTGACATCACTGTGTTTATTATCCCTGTACTGTGACATCACTGTGTTTATTATCTCTGTACTGTGACATCACTGTGTTTATTATCTTTGTACTGTGACATCACTGTGTTTATTATCCCTGTACTGTGACATCACTGTGTTTATTATCCCTGTACTGTGACATCACTGTGTGTATTATCTCTGTACTGTGACAGTGAAAAATCCATCACATCCGCACTTGCTTGCAGATTTTAGCAACCCCATTCACTTCTATGGGGCCAGCGTTGCGTGAAAATCTCAGACTATAGAGCATGCTGCGATTTTAATGCAACACGCAAGTGATGCGTGAAAAACAACGCTCATGTGCACAGCCCCATAGAAATGAATGGGTCCGGATTCAGTGCGGGCGCAATGCGTTCGCATCACGCATTGCACCCGCGCAGAATACTCGCTCGTCTGCAAGGGGCCTTACCTGCAGAATAGTTGTCGCCTACCCAGGTGTATAGTGTAGGAGAAGTGTCAGTCACACCGTCCAGTCGCTGGAACAGCTGAAAATAGTCGGATTCTTCTTTGACAGGACTTAATGTCCTGGAGAAATAATCTGTTTCTTATAAACCTATTAAGGGTGGAACCTGCAATTCTTCTCGTGTGCTCCCTGGAGGCCACTGTGTTTTGGTATTTCAGTTTAAGACATTTATCTGGAAAAAAGAAAACTGTTTAAAAAAAAAAATGCAGTATATCAATATTTTAAAAGTCAATGAAATTTCCAAAAGCAAACTTATACATTGTCCCCTTCCCCCAACAAGCCAATGGCAATGTTCCTCATGTAAAGTGCTAATCAGGCTGGTTTATAACAATCTGTAATAAATATTAAGGCCAGAATTGACTCATTCACAGTTTCACTCCCTATGTAATTGGCACTGGAGATGTCTGTAAATCTTTCATGGAAAGAGCCAAATATTTTATGGGGACATAGATGCTGAAGTTTTAGTCCTGCTAATAAATAGTACATTAAAGAGCAATTAAATTTATATTCACATTGTAAAATGTCACCTATTAACATCAGAGTAAAAAACATTGTGGTTACCATTACCCAAACGTTCCATTGAAACCTCACCCAAGAAAAAAACAGTGATTTTGGGTAGAGTTAGGCTGGGTTCACACGAGCGGATGCCGTGCGTGGCATCCGCTCAGTGAAAGAGTGCCAAGACCCGATGCAGACTGCAGAGGCACGGAGCATTAACATGACTGATAATGCTCCGTGCCTCCCTGTGATCTCTTTACTACGAAATCACAGTGACAACTGTGATTTTGTAGTAAAGAGATCACAGAGAGGCACTGAGCATTATCAGTCATGTTAATGCTCCGTGCCTCTGCAGTCTGCATCGGGTCTTGGCACTCTTTCACTGAGCGGATGCCACGCACGGCATCCGCTCGTGTGAACCCAGCCTTAGATAAGTTAGATAGTTGCTATGGCTGAAAAAAGACATGTCCATTAAACACCCCAGGAGCTGCACTCACTATTCTGCTGGTTCAGTCACTGTGTACATACATTACTTATCCTGTACTGATCCTGAGTTACATCCTGTATTATACTCCAGAGCTGCACTCACTAATCTGCTGGTGGAGTCACTGTGTACATACATTACATTACTTATCCTGTACTGATGCTGAGTTACATCCTATATTATACTCCAGAGCTGCACTCGCTAAACTGCTGGTGGAGTCACTGTGTACATACATTACATTACTTATCCTGTACTGATCCTGAGTTACATCCTTTATTATACTCCAGAGCTGCACTCACTATTCTGCTGGTGCAGTCACTGTGTACATACATTACATTACTTATCCTGTACTCACCCTGAGTTACATCCTGTATTATACTCCAGAGCTGCACTCACTATTCTGCTGGTGCAGTCACTGTGTACATACATTACATTACTTATTCTGTACTGATCCTGAGTTACATCCTGTATTATACTCCAGAGCTGCACTCACTATTCTGCTGGTGCAGTCACTGTGTACATACATTACATTACTTATTCTGTACTGATCCTGAGTTACATCCTGTATTATACTCCAGAGCTGCACTCACTATTCTGCTGGTGCAATCACTGTGTACATACATTACTTATCCTGTACTGATCCTGAGTTACATCCTGTATTATACCCCAGAGCTGCACTCACTATTCTGCTGGTGGAGTCACTGTGTACATACATTACTTATCCTGTACTGATACTGAGTTACATCCTGTATTATACTCCAGAGCTGCACTCACTATTCTGCTTGTGCAGTCACTGTGTACATACATTACATTACTTATCCTGTACTGATCCTGAGTTACATCCTGTATTATGCTCCAGAGCTGCACTCACTATTCTGCTGGTGCAGTCACTGTGTACATACATTACTTATCCTGTACTGATCCTGAGTTACATCCTGTATTATACTCCAGAGCTGCACTCACTATTCTGCTGGTGCAGTCACTGTGTACACACATTACTTATCCTGTACTGATCCTGAGTTACATCCTGTATTAGGCCTTATGCACAAGACTGTTGCGGCTTGGGTGCGGACCCATTCGCTCTGTGTGCTGTCCGCATCTGTTGCTCCGTCTCGTGGCCCCGCAAAAAAAATATAACATGTCCTATTCTTGTCCGTTCCGCAAATTGGGGAAGGCACACGGGCGGCTTCAGTTTTTTGCGGATCCGCGGTTTGCGGGCAGCAAAAAACGGAACGGTCGTGTGCATGAGGCCTTATGCTGCACATTCAGTGCTCTCTGCAGGCAGCATGCTTTAGATCAGGAGGAGCTTAGCAGATTTAAATATAGATGTAAGTGAAAACATTCAGTATAACTTGGATTATATTCATTGAAATTCTTGCTCAGTTTTATACCTAGAAGTCCAGGGGGCGGCCCTGTGAGTGACTGACAGTTCTTTTTATGCACAGACATATAGAAAAGGCTGTCAATCACTAACAGGACCGCCCTCTTGACTTCTCACCATATAGGAGCAGGCTAACTTGCTTAATACTTTGTATCAATCTGCTCAGCTCCTTCTGCTCTATAACATCTGATCTACATCAGAGCAGGCACCACGGTCTTATTAAGGTTAAATTCCTGTAACCTTAGATCAGTGGATTCTTACCTTGAACATGTCTTGGGATGTGTGAGACTTCTCAATTATGAGTAATGTCCAAAAAGAAGTTCTGAGCTGGTAGGAAGCTAATGGTCCTGGCGCCCCTAACCCTTGGACTGACCCCCGCGCCCTGCACAGGATCGGTTAATATATTAACATCGTTATGTCATCGGTTGAAGCAGAACGCGGGCCCTTCTGTCTGGCACGATCACTCTTATATTGTGCCCCTCCTAGGAAGAGGAGCCAGTTGGCTTCAGGAGGTCATTTTATGACTCAGTCTCAGTCTGTGCATCTTAAGCTGCAGAAAGTAAGTTCTGTGACGTACGGAACGGCATCGGGCTCTTATGTCTTTTGCTGGGTGGTCATCTGGTCACTTATAGGACACTGGGACACGAAGGCTGTATGGTATATACCCTGCCCCACATTATTGCTCCCTTGGACAATGTCAGACATTTTCCACTCAGGATATGAATACTTTTGCAATTCTTCCATTTCCTCTAAAAGTGAACATGAAGCAACTTTGTAATTAGTTTTGAGTGAATCAAAGAGTAACAAATAGACTAGCAAAAACATGAGTCTTGTAGCAAAAATGTTTGTCTTTTAGCGAATAAATTAGTCTGGTCCAGTATTACAATCCCCGATCCCTATGACGAAAGGCATTGAGTGGGTAACCTGCATTTGTCTGCAAAGGTAGACACATGGCGATCCCTTGAGTGCAGCTTGTGCAGCCCTGGACATGTGAGGGCATCACAGAACAGTTAGTGCTGAACGCCACTTCACCCTCCAGGAAGTTGGACGCAGAAAGCCTGGGGTCAAATATCTCCTTGTATTAGGGTTAAAAGCTGATGGGCCGAACTTGCTGGATGGATCAAACATGGCCGCTGGATTATTGCCATAAGGGAGGAGCGTCGTTGGTTATCGGAATGAACCACACAAATCCCTCCACCAACTGGACCCAAATTCATCGTAGCTAATACGTTCTTTTAGGGTACTTTCACACTAGTGTTATTCTTTTCCGGTATTTAAATCCGGTAAAGGGTCTCAATACCGGAAAAAACGCATCAGTTTTGTCCCCATGCATTCTGAATGGAAAGCAATCCGTTCAGTATGCATCAGGACGTCTTCCGTTCCGTCCCTTGTATGGCCGGAAAAAACACTTCAGCAAATCCCGGTACACTACCACACTTGATCCGGCTTTTATTTCCATTGAAATGTATTAATGCCGGATCCGGTACAGACTGTTCTGGAAATTTTCACTTTGCCGGATCCGGTTTTCCAAACTGTGCATGCGCAGTTCTTTCTAGCTTTGAAAAAATTAAATACCGGATCTGTTATTTTGCATGATACCGGAAATACGGATCCGGTATTTCAATGCATAAGTCTAACGGATCCGGATAAAAAAGATATCTGTTTGCATACGGATTTCTGGATCCGGCAGGCAGTTCCGGCAATGGAACTGCCTGCCGGATTCTTCTAACGCTAGTGTGAAAGTACCCTTAGTCAGTGTTTGGTCAGTGTTTTGCATCATTATTTGAACAACATTTGTAAGCCAAAAGCAGGAGTGGGTCCAACACACAGATGAGATGCAAATAATTCTATTACATTTTATTTCTGTTTTGGACCCACTCCTGTTTTTGGCTTACAATAACTGATCAAATACTGATGCAAAACACTGACAAAATACTGACCATCTGAAAGAGGCTTTATGGATGTTCAAAATACAGGATTTTTTCTTGGTTTTGTCTTTTGCTCTACTGATGGATCAGAATAATGGAAACATAAACAGGGTTGTTAACACAGCCTTACTGCCATTGCTGTCGCCACCATCCCCACTCTGTCATAGCTACTATCACTGCAGCTGCTTCTGCCACCATTACCCTTCTGTAATGGGGCCACTACTTGAATCTTGGGGCACTGCACGGTTAAATCCACAGTGATAAATTAGATCTAATGCTTTTATTGACCTGTAATACTGACGCACAGTGATTCCACAGCTAACAGAAGGGATTAGCTATTAATCTTGGTGCCCTGTACAGTGATGTAGATGGTGATAAATTACAACTGCCTGCAATACACGGCACAGTACCTACAGAATGGATTAAGTATTAATGTGGGTGCACTAGAACGTAATACACACGGCAATACCCTCCCCCTGCGCTGTCCCTGCAGTTTAATTTGCAAGCCTTCTCACTGAAATTGGGCCATCAAGTGGGATGCATGTGATTAGGCAGAGGGGCCTGGGTATCGCAAATCATGAAGAATTAATTTGGAACGATACAAATTTATTGAAGAACTTTCGCAAATCATCTTAATTGAATTTTTCCAAACTTTGTTCATCTCTGGTCATTCGAAATTTATATTGTTTTTTTTTTTTTTTATAATTTTTTATCTTTGGCATAATTAAAGTTTTTTTTATTCTACTTATTATTTTTCAATAAGACATTATTTTTTTATTTCGAATTTTTATTAATTTTTTTAATTTTACATTTTTTTCCAGTCTCACTTGGGGAATTCACCATGCTATTCTATGAGCTACACTGTGGCTCATTGTTAAGCCCCTCAGCTGTCCTTGCATCCCATAGGCCCTCGCTATCACCTTGTGCAAGGGACACAGGGGCAGCTCCTGAGGGTGCACCTTTCCCAAGGTGTAATCCTATGGGAAAGAGGTTAAAATTTTTATTTTGTGTTACTTATATGTGTCTCCATGGTAACAGACTACAGACAATATGTAGTCTAATCCTGCAGTCCTGATTTACGCCACTCCCTTCTTTTTAATAACTTACGTAGGTGGAAGAAAGGAACACATGACTGCAGGATCAGACTACACAGGGTTTGTTTGTAGTCTGTAACCATGGAGACACATAGGTATTTATTTGTGTGAACTAGAGCTTTAAAAGGGTTATCTGCTATAGAAAGCTCTTTTCCATTCACACTTTCATGTCATATGGATGTAATTAGGTGAGGTGTTCCCATTTAGGACAAAGCTCTGATACCCAAAGCATAGAGCCACCTCATTAGTGGTCAGCCCTATTAAAGGTACATAAGGGTGTTTTCTCATTCTAAATTCATGATACATTACATTTTATGCAAGGTAACAATAGGGCAAGTATACATTCAGCAGTGAAGAGGTTAATGACATTCCTGCTACCCATGCCCCTATTACACCCATCTTTTGGTATCATAGGCACAACTGGAGATTATAAGATATCACTTGGCGGAGGGGGACCTCAGCAGTCTCTTTGATAAATCTCCAGGTCAGCCTTTGTTCTTCCTCCAGCGGCTGGATGCAAGTGCATGGGGAGGACAATACTTCTAGTTGACTTGTGATAGCAGAAAATATTTGCAGTGTTGGACTACGACCCTTATGGAATGGTGGTGGTCCTCAGCGGTGGTGCCACATCGGTCCCTGGGATCCCAGGTGTAATTGCAGCGAACCGGACACCCTAAGGGTGATGTGTGGTGAATGTACTAGTGATGAGGTGCCGAGGATAGTAGTACTCACAGTTCAGTTGTTCCCTGGTGCCGGCGGTGCAGTGGATGGGGAGACAGCACTAAATCCTCCGGGGCACTCTCGGTTGCAGGGAATACCAGCCAGATGGAAGTTGAGGTGCCCTTGATGGTAGTGGGTATGCTTAGGGTGCTTTGGTGGCTGGGCCCCTGTGTTCGTGACGCCAGCACCGTAAGGTGCAATCAAGAGATGGAGCAGAAGAATGAGGAATGAGGCAGTGGTTAAACCAAACAAGAACTTTACTTGTCAGATGTAGTAAGGCATCCAATATCATCACTTTGTCTTGCATACAGATGGCAAAAATGGTAAAGCTGCAAATCCAAATTAACAGGCTCCTTGAGGTGAAGTGTAGGGGTTAAAGGGGTTGGCCACTATATAAGTACTTTCTACTATATAGTGGGAGGTAGGGTAAAAAAGAGTTTCCTAATATACTTTATTAAAAAAATCAGAATAATAATGTTTTTATAATGAGCCCCGCCCCCTCCGCCCCGTTCTGCGTGCAGCCAGTTTGTCCATGGCTGCACGCGACATGGAGGAGCTTTAGAGAAAGCTCGTCCATGGCTTTGTTCTAACTGCACATGCGCTGCTTTTCCTAATAAGAGCAGCGCATGCCCAGTCTGCCCAGTCTGCCACTGGCGCGCTCCCTGCTCCGACTCTGTCTCTACAACCGGCTTATTCCTGTCAGAGTTCGGAGCAGGAAGAAAAGTAAGAGCGCGTCTGATCCCCGACGTGCTCTTACTTTTCTTCCCGCTCCGAAGAACTGGAAGAACTGGCTGCACGCAGAGCGGGGCGGAGGGGGCGGGGCTCATTATAAAAACATTACCATTCAATTTTTTTTTAATAAAGTATATTAGGAAACTCTTTTTTACCCTACCTCCCACTATATAGTAGAAAGTACTTATATAGTGGCCAACCCCTTTAACTCCAAATCACTTTAGTAAAGGTGATGTTCTTACTTGTAATGATGTTTGTAATGATGTAATGATCTTGTGTGATGTTCCTGATCTTGCTCTGATCACTCAACCTTTCAATAGTAGTTTAGATCCTCTGTAAATAATTATTCAAAGACAGATGGCCTTTCTGTCCTTGGTTACGGTGGGCAGCCTGTAGCTTAGAAACACTTCACCTAATGCAAAGGTGACTGAAACCTTATAAACGGCAGTTATCTTCCTTTGCCAATAGTCTATAGTTCAGTGATCCAACAACCCAAGGGCGATCTCCCTCATGGCAGGCAAACTCTCTGCTTAATTAT
Organism: Bufo bufo; assembly: GCF_905171765.1. NCBI lineage: Eukaryota > Metazoa > Chordata > Amphibia > Anura > Bufonidae > Bufo > Bufo bufo. The sequence goes on along the minus strand of NC_053395.1, from coordinate 224,838,159 downwards.
TTGAAAAGGTTGCGGTCCTCAAAGTGATAATTCACTTTATACCCTGGAAGGGTAATTTACAGTGTAGGATCAGATAGTCCTAATCTTGGACTCCAAGGTTGAGGTAAATTGGTTCCCCTGGGCTAGGCCCAGGAGGACAGAGACACAAGCCTGTCTCCTCTCCTTCCTCCCACCGTCTAGTCTCTCATCTTCTAATCTGAACTAACTTCTAACTTCCTGTGGCTACAATATATAAATGGTGTGATAGAGACCTCTAGTGGTAGGAACATGTAGTGCATGTTACCAGCCTGTAATATGGATTTAGCAGCATAGACAAAAGAATAGTGCAAAATTACATCATACAATATATAACAATTTGGAGTGGACCATACACACATATGTGGGACACTACATTACCCACTGTTTTAAATAAAGTCGACCTCGACTTTTTAGGTTTGCTAGTTGCTGTGGATATCCTTGCCGTTACCTGAAAAACACCAAAACATGCGCCATACACATATATATCTCAAAATTCCACATTATATTATATATATATTTTTCTAGTTAAACCAATACATTAAAGTGCGAAAAAGAGGTTGCATATAAATACACATTATCAAAATGTCACAGATTTAAATACTTTAGCGCAAAAGGAAAATGGGCGTTTTCTTTTCTTTGCTTGACGGTGACAAAACTGGGCGTAGGTATAGAAACAAGTAATACAGTCCATAGCAAAGGTCCATTGTGGCAAAGTCCAACTCAATATTGAGGTAAAACATTTGTAATCCAAAGGGTTAAAGTGCAAAAAGTTCTGCTGTTTTAAACATGAGTATTGCATAAAATAAGCACAGAAAATGTCCTTCTGGGTACACTACTTAAAACGTTGCATAAAGTTTCTGATTCAAAGTCCCAGTAAACCTGAGAAGGGGGTAAAAAGGGGAAAATGGCGCAACAAGAAAAACATAAATGCGCAAATGGGATTTGTAATCCTGCTAAGGTTCAGCAGGGCAGTCCTGTATAAAGCTAGGAAAGGCCCCAGTAGTCTTTTGTAGTGAGGAACTGTCACTAGGGGGAGCAACAAGGACAAGTCCTACATGGGAAAGGGTCATTTCTGCAATAATGGAAGTGGCCATCCGGCCTACTTACTAATAGGTGTCCTCTTCATCAGAGTAAACAACAATGGGGCACCACAGAAGATTTTCAGGTTGAGGTGACTCTCTGCAGGTCTCCAAGAATCTGGCAAGTGCTGCCAATGATGCAGGTGTCACAGAGCTCCGTGTCACAGCTTTTCTTTCCTCCAGCCGCGCTGCGGGTTTGTCACAATAGCAGCACCAGGCTTTGGCTCTTCAGCAGGAGTCTGTTGAACAGGCTCCGGCCCTTGGCGATCGGGTCAGATGCAGGGCAACCGCGTCCAATGTTCAGGTGCTGCTGTACTGCCAGTTGGCGTTGGCCCTCCTGATAGGCACTAAATCTCGCTTGGGCCTCGGCGGTGGCGATATCTCGGGTCCTTCGGTGTAGATCGGGTGATTGATAAGGCTGAGATTCCACTTCTACTGCTGCCAGAACACATTAGGTCCCATAAATGATGCCTGGTGCTGATAAGTCGCCCAGATAGGCGTTGGTGGGGTCATTTCTTTACTGTCAGTCCCGGTAGTGCTCTCCGGTTCCTCCCAGTTCTCTGGCACTGGTTTTAATCTGGCTACAGATGTGGCATATGGACCTCTCAGGCCCTCAGCGGGTGTGTACTCCACTGTCTCTCCTTCTTGTAGGTTGTGGAGGCGATCGGGCAGGTACGCCCTCTTGACTGAGCGTCTATTGACTAAGTAATCTCTGCCGGTACCATGGTCCCGCAGGAACCCGAATCCCCGCTCCTTTTTCGAAGTATAGGACCGTTCCCATCTGTCTTTCCAATTGAGGGAGGCATTCTTTGGGATGTTCCACTAGTCTCTTAGCTATTTCTTCAAAGTAGATTTTTTTCTTGTTAGTTTTTGCAATGCAGGCGGCTCTGATTTCTGCCATTAGGGCCCGCCAAAGTGGGTTTTGGTTCCTGGAAACCCTCTCATCCTCCCAGAGGTTGTGGTTGTTCCACTACGGGATCTTCCTTCGGAATAAGGGCTGACGCTGCAGTGCCGCGCCGGAGACTCCAGTTTCCCCCGGGCGGCATGGGATAAGGATAAAGCTCCTTCCGAATATGCAGGGGGTCCAGCGGGTCTTTCAGTCCCTCCGCTCCGCGGGGTGTCGGGCTCTTGGCTTGGGCCATGTTTGCCGCCGTAGCTCCTCCTCTCTCTGAGCCAGCACACATGACAAGATCAAGTAGGAATGGCCAGTCGTCACACAAACTCCACCTTCTCTCTAGCCCGCCCCCTAGGTTCACTTGCATAAGGGGGGCGGCGCTAGCATTGTAATCCATGTTAGGCATATTGGGGCACAGCAGGTGTTATTTTCCCGCACTTTTAAGGGGCGGTGTTCAATTTTCCCGCTTCTAGATGGGGGTGTCACTGCTTTTTCCACAGTGATGGCGCAGCAAAAAAATAAATGTAGCCATAATTAGAACAGGCGATTGATCCAATGTAGGTGGGGCCCCCTATCTTTGGGGCTCCATAGCAGCTGCATAGGCTCACTTTAAGGTATGTATGCCTTTATAATACAGTATATGTGCTTGCAGTCCTATGTAAAAAGAAAATGTAAAAACAGGTTATGAAATCACCATGACCAAATGACACATTCAGGACTGCTACATCTATTACAGAAGGTTTATGCACTGAAGGCCTGTAACCTGTGTGGTTTACAGAAGATTGATTAATCGTGGAACCTTGTGCCACAGCGAACCAACACAGTTCAGGATTTAAAGGGGCTCTCCAGTACCAGCACTACACCTGTCCACGTGTTGTACGTGGTATTGCATCTCAGCCCTATTTATTTTAATGGAGCTAAACTGCAGTACCAGACACAACCTGGAGACAGGTTTGGTGCTGTACCAGGAAGGAATGAGCCATGATTTTCCAATCCTGGACAATCCCCATCTCATGTCTTATACTGGACTCACATCTAGAGCAGCATCTAGCTGTTTCCCATTGGAAACAGACAACAATCTGACATTTGAGCTGTAACTTAACTGAGCTTCACTGCAGAATGTTCAATGCAGCTCTGGATGTGAATGGAAAATAGAACATTGTGTGCAGTTACTTAATAGCAATGGAAAGTAAATATTTACAAAGTAACTTTTTTTCTTCTTAACATTTAACTATAAAGCCTCTCAGTTTTATTTAAAAGTTGAATTTTCTTTCAAAAGTGGAATTGTTAGATGATGTTCATAGATATATTATTTTTAAGGCTAGTCCTGGGAAAGTATTGAGACACAGCAGAAAACAGCTATTTACTGCAATGATGCCTTATACAGATGCAGCAGAGCTGAATGTGTCACACAGTTGTTTCTTGCATGCAGAGTGATAAATCACTGGGTCCCAGTGACACAGTAACTTTGCTTTAAAGGGTTTCTACCACCAGATTTTGAGATTTTTCGCTGACTGACACTAGCGATCTGCTAGTGTCAGTCAGCGAAAAATCTCAAAATCTGGTGGTAGAAACCCTTTAAGTCAAATAGAAAGCCACAGAAAAACCAAGGTATTACCAAGGTACATTGAGCTAAATGGGAAATTCAGCTCTGCTACATGTGTATAAATTGGCCAGCAAGTCTGGAATCCTTGTTCACATTTGTGTATCAGATGTCTCCATGTTTGGTGAGTTCTATGAATATGAGGAATCTATGTCATTCAAGTCAAAGGTTACTGAGAGGGCAGGGAGTCCTGCTGTCTCACACGGGGATATTTCATGTGTCTATAGAATGGGGCGTAGAATGTGGGCAATGCACCCTATTCTATAGATATAACAAGGGGGGAGGGGGGCTTTATCCACTGGAGATCTGCAGCCTGGGAAAATTCTTCATACTTTTTATGTAGTCTTGAGTAGCATCTACTGTATTTGACTTATTTTACGGCATGTTATGGGTTGATTTTCAAGTTACTTGTGAAATATATAATTTTTTCATTTCTCAAATTGGAAAACTTTCCCAGTGTAACACTAATCCAGAATCCTGTGCCGATTAGACCATAGCTGTATGACAGTCACAGGCTCTTTTTTCTGATGCAGGGCTCCAAATCTACTGACATAGACATACTGACATGATTATATTTGCGATCAATGCACACACAGTATGCATTAGACTCCTGAGCTCCCCCTAGTGGTGACTGCCAGCAGGATTTTATCATATAATTCTATGGAGGAGATCTGGGGCTCTGTTTTACATAAAAAATAAAAATTTGTACAGAATATAAGAATTTCAGTAAAATGTAACCCCAGCAATAATTTTCACTCATGACCACTTACCTATAGGGGTTATCCAGTTTAGAGTCATACACTCTGTTAAGCAATTGTGAGTTAATATTCGGGGTCATCATCTCTTAGCCGTAGTGGAAAGCATCTGGAGGACCTGTCCTGTCCTGCATCGATATTAATGGTCACTGTGTAATACTTAATTTCCCCTGTGGGGGGTGCTGCGGGGAAATTGAACGTGTACTGCCAGGTTTCCTCACAGAGTACAGCTGATTGCTGAGGATCCCTCCAGGTGGACACATTGTGATCAGCTTATTGTCAAGGGACCTTTCCAACAAGTATAGACTATCCAAAGCGGAGAACCCCTTTATCTGTGTACCTGTCATAAATTTAGATAATTGTATAATAAAAAGTTCTGCAATGTTCTAAAATATATTTATTTTTATAATTTGAAGGATTTGCCCTTGCTGTCAGTGAATAGGAACTTTCTTGCTCATATTTAGAGGCTGAAAATCTGTAGAGATCCAACACTTCTCACAACTGAGGGTTATTATTAAACCCACTAGGAAACCAGACATATTGATAAACCTTCTAGGCCACCAGGGACATTATTAAACCCACTGGGCCACCAAGAATATTATTAAACCTATGGGGACACTAAAGATATTACGAGACCCACAAGGACACCAGAGATATTAATAAACCTTCTCAGACCCCAGAAATATTACAAAACCCACTGGGATACTAGAGATATTGTTAAACCCACTGGGCCGCCAGGGATACAGCACTATTAAACCTATAAAGACACTAGAATATTATAAAACAACAGAAATATTGATAAACCCACAGGGACACCAGGGAGACTAAGAAACTCCAGGGATAGTATTACATCCTAAGAAACATCAGGAATAGTTAAAGGCAGACTGGGCGACCAGAGATATTAATAAATCTTCTCAGACACCAGAAATATTACAAAACCCACTGGGCCACCAGGGATAGTAATAAACCTATGGCGACACCAGAATATTACAAAAACCCATCAGGAGACCAGAGAAATTGATAAACCCACTGGTTCACCAGGGATATTATTAAACCTATAGGGACACCAGAAATATTACAAAACCCACTGGGCCACCAGGGATAGTATTAAACCTATGGCGACACCAGAATATTACAAAACCCATCAGGAGACCAGAGAAATTGATAAACCCACTGGTTCACCAGGGATATTAATAAACCTATAGGGACACCAAAATATTACAAAACCCACTGGGACACCAGAGATATTGATAAACCCACAGGGACACCAGGGAGACTAAGAAACTTCAGCGTTAGTATTAAATCCCAAGAAACATCAGGGATAGTCAAAGGCACACTGCGCCACCAGGGATATTAATAAACCTTCTCAGACACCAAAAATATTACAAAGCCCACTGGGACACTATAGATATTGATAAACCCACTGGTTCACCAGGGATATTATTAAACCTATGGGGACACCAGAGATATTGACAAACCCACATGGACACAAGGGAGACTAAGGAACTTAGGAAACTTCTGTATTACATCCTAAGAAACATCAGGGATAGTTAGAGGCCACCAGGGATATTAATAAGCCTATGAAGACACCAGAAATATTACACAGCTCACTGGGACACCATAGATGCTGATAAACCCAATGGGCCACCAGGGATAATATTAAACCTATGGTGATACCAGAATATTACAAAACCCACTGGGACACCATGGAGACTAGGAAACTCCAGGGATAGTTAAAGGCACACTGGACCACCAGGGATATTAATGCACCAAGTGGGGGTTGCTTCTCTTCCAGTGCAGCTTTTATAATCTTTTAAATGTGAACTAGAAGAAAAAACGAGTAAAGAATTATTTCAGCGAGCAGTAACTGAATAGCGGCTGGTGTAATTATCCTGTCACAAGGAATACATCATTACCCCTGTTGTGGCTGCGCTTGATGAATGGGAACCTGGTTTTATTTTTCCAAAACTGATATTAATGTTCTCACTGGTGAGCGCGCTAATTTAATTACCACAATGATAAATAAAGGCGGATAATGAAGAAAAATGTCCTTGTGCTTTGGATGATCCTCTGAGTTATAATTGGAAAAAAAACAGTGTTTGGCTTTGAGGCTTTTGCAGATGTAGCCAATATCGGAAGCTACATCTGAGCAAACAATGGGGGTCATTCATTATCCAGAAATACGCCTATATTAGGGGTATTTCTGGCGCAGATTGTGGCGCAAACTTTATTTGTGCCGCAACCTGTATCTTTTCCCTGCCCATGCAAGGTCTAAAAAAGTGGGCGAGGTGTTGGAGGGGCCGTCAGGCTCGTCTCATTTACCATTTTCACACCTGTTTTAGGCATAGAAAACAGTCTAAATCTACGCCAGGAAGAGAGCTGTCTTACATTTAGACTGCCGCTGGATGCGCCTCTTCATATCTTCAGACATAGGCGTTATTAAGACCGGCGTCTTAGGCTACTTTCACACTAGCGTTAATATTTTCCGGTATTGAGATCTGTCAAAGGGTCTCAATACCGGAAAAAAAAAACGCTTCCGTTTTGTCCCCATTCATTGTCAATGAGGACAAAACGTAAATGAACAGAACGGAATGCTTCAAAATGCATTCCGTTCCGTTCTCATACCGGAGAGCAAACTGCAGCATGCTGCGGTTTGCTTTCCGTCCTGGGATGCGGAGCAATACGGATCCGTCAAGACCCCAATGTAAGTCAATGGGGACGGATCCGTTTTCTCTGCCACAATCTGCCACAATAGAAAACGGATCCGTCCCCCATTGACTTTCAATGGAGTTCATGACGGATCCGTCTTGGCTATGTTAAAGATAATACAACCGGATCCGTTCATAACGGATGCAGATGGTTGTGTTATCAGTAACGGAAGCGTTTTTATTTGCTGAGCCCTGCCGGATCCAGTAAAACGCTAGTGTGAAAGTAGCCTTAGACGCTGGTCTTAATAAATGACCCCCAATGTGCCTGTACCTGCGGTCAGCCCAGGGGTATGAGACCCAATATGGAGGGTTTGCTGTATGTGCACATGTTGGAGCATACAGGCTATGCACATCTTCATCACTACATTTTATTTTGTTTCAATGAATCAGAAACGAAAAATGAAACAACTGTAAGTAAGCTATGAACAAAATTAGTTTAAACGCTACCATTTTGTGTATACAGCTTTAATCTATATGTCTCCATGGTAACAGACTACAAGCAGTCACTGTGTAGTCTGACGCTTTCTTCTATCTGCCATTGTACCTCTTATTTACAGTATATGCATTAGGGAGATTAGGAAGAAGTAGCGACAGCCAGAAAAAAATCTGATTGCAGGTTCAGACTACACAGGGTTCATTTGTAGTCTTATTACCATGCATACACATATATCTAGAAAAGATCTGTATATGCAACGTGCCTCCCCCCAGGGCCGATCATGCCCCGAGTTTATTGAAATGCAGAGTGGTGTGGTGTAGCCCCAATAGTTTTCTGTGTGTGTCATGGTGCTCTTACCTGGATACCGTCGCTCCTAAAGGTTAAGCTCTAAAGCAATAAAGGGGAATAGCTGAGGTAGGAGATGGAGGATAAATCGAGTCCAGACCTTGATATAGTTCTTGGTTCCAGCAGGCTTTGGCATAAACTGGCAGGCAAACTTGTTAACTCTGCTATCTCTATCTCCACTGTGCTAAACTCTGCTTGGTTCTGGTTACTGGACTTTCAGTGGGTTCTGGTATCCCTGGATTGGGGTGCCTTTGGCTGTTATCACCTCCTGACACTCAGTAAGCAAATTAGCAAGGAGTCATGGTGCTCTATGAGCTGCTTCCCTTTTGAGAGACCCCTGCCGCAGCCAGAGAACCTTTTCCCCTTGCTGCTACATCTTCCACACATCTTCCTCCATCGCTAAGCTTGCATTGGCTTCTACATGTTAGGCACGTTTGGCTCTGACGATGCTCAGGCTTAGACTGCTTTAAACTGACACTGCAACCCCAACCTTCTGGTAGGAAGAAGGCAGGGGCGGGCTGGGCCGGGGGGCAGGGAGGCAATTGCCCCCCAGGCCGCCCTAAAAAAACGGTCGCTGGACCGCCCGTCATTAACAAAATTTTTAATTTTTTAAATATTTTTATTCCTCAGGGCCGCACCGCCGATCACCACAGGCGGCGCGGCCCTGGATGTAATTGCGGCGGGCAGCAGTGGCGGCGGGCAGTAGGAGATGAGCGCTTCCATTGTGGAAGCGCTCATCTCCATATTCATCTGTATCGCCGTCCTCAGGACAGCGATACAGATGGCTGTGCTGTAGGGCAAGGGAGGGAGAGGCGTGTCCCTCCCCTGTTCTTCTGATAGGCCGCAGGCACTAATGCCTGCAGCCAATCAGAGGCCGGCTCAGGCGAGATGACGTCATTATCATCGCGCCGCCTGAGCCGGGCAGCACACAGCAGGGACACAGGCCGGAAGAGGCTTGCATCGCTGCTGATGGAGGTAAGTATCAGTGTTTTGTTTTTTTTTCTTTGCGGGGGAAACTGTCACTATGACTATGGTAGAGCTGCCACTATGGGGGGGAGCTGGCACTATGGCTATGAGGGAGCTAGCACTATGGCTATGGGGGAGCTGACACTATGGCTATGGGGGAGCTGGCACTATGGGGGAGCTGGCACTATAGGGGGACTTGCACTATGGGGGGAGCTGGCACTATAGGGGAGCTGGCACTATGGGGAGGGCTGGCACTATGGGGGGCTGACACTATGGGGGGGCTGGCACTATGGGGGGAGCTGGCACTATGGGGGGAGCTGGCACTATGGGGGGAGCTAGCACTATGGGGGGGAGCTGGCACTATGGGGGGGAGCTGGCACTATGGGGGGGAGCTGGCACTATGGGGGGCTTGTACTATGGGGGGGGAGCTGGCACTATGGGGGCATTTCTTACTGGCACATTATAGGGGGCACCATGGGGGAGAGGAGCACTATGGAGGTATCTGGGGGCTCTAAAGGGGCTTTTTTAAAAAAATTATTGCCACATTATGGGGGGCACTATAGGGGAGAGCGGCACCATGGGGCATCTGGTGTTACTATAGGGGCATTATTTGGGGACACTATGGGGAATTAGGGGCTCTAAAGGGGCCTTTTGTACTGGCACATTATGAGGGGCACTATGGCATTTGGTGGCACTAAGGGGGCATTTTTTACTGGCACATTATGGGAGGCACTATAGGGGAGAGCGGCACTATGGGGCATTATTTGGGGGCACTATGGGGGAGTGGAGCACTATTGAGGCATATGGTGGCATTAAGAAGAGGCATTTTTTACTGGAACATTGTGGGGGAGAGGAGCACTATAGGGGCATCTGCTGGGGGCACTTAGAAGGGACATTTTATTACTGGCATATTATGGGGGACACTATGGGGAAGGGGGAGAGGAGCAGTATGAGGGCATTTACTGGGGCACTATATAGGGGTATTTAATACTGGCATACATTATGGGGACATTAGCTCAACTGCGAGCACTAAGCAGGGTTATTTTATGTACTGTCATATTGTAGGGAAAATTATTACTACTAAGGGGTATTATGGGGAGCTTTACTACTACTGGGGGGCAATGAGGAACATGATTACTAGGGCACTATAGGGGCATTATTACTACTAAGTGTGCTCTGGCAGAGAATTATTTCTATTGGTGGGATTTTGGGGACCACTGTTACTTTGGGGGCACCCTGGCATAGTATCAGCTTAGCACAATTATTTTTGGGGGACATTATCTTTATACTATTAGTGTATGGGCACAGTTATTTTTTAGAGCACTGTGTGCCAATAATTGTTTAAGGGGGCACTATCTGTGTGGTAGCAGTATTCCCAGGGGTACTGTTTCTGCAGTATAGTATTGGGGGCACAGCGGGCACAGTATTGGGGGCACTATCTGTGTGGTAGCAGTATTCCCAGGGGTACTGTTTCTGCAGTATAGTATTGGGGGCACAGCAGGCACAGTATTGGGGGCACTATCTGTGTGGTAGTAGTATTCCCAGGGGTACTGTTTCTGCAGTATAGTATTGGGGGCACAGCGGGCACAGTATTGGGGGCACTATCTGTGTGGTAGGAGTATTCCCAGGGGGACTGTTTCTGCAGTAAAGTATTGGGGGCACAGCTGGCACAGTATTGGGGGCACTATCTGTGTGGTAGCAGTATTTCCAGGGGGACTGTTTCTGCAGTATAGTATTGGGGGCACAGCTGGCACAGTATTGGGGGCACTATCTGTGTGGTAGCAGTATTTCCAGGGGGACTGTTTCTGCAGTATAGTATTGGGGGTGGCAGGAAAGGGTGTTCAGAAGATGTGAAGATGATGGAAATGTGGGAAACTAATGTCTGTTTCTCAATCTCTGCAGAGACGAGAGATGGCTGAAAAATCATCATAGCGGTCTGGTCTGAAGGTCTGAATGGAGAAGATGAGGAAAGAGAACGTCTACAACAAAGGTGACATCACTGGATGTAAGAGGTATGAGGCGCTATGTAGGAGAGGAGATGCTCCGGGTCCTCCCCCTGCCATTTGCAGAAGGAGGATTCAGAGCTGGGTGAGGACGGCGAAAGGGGGCAGCAGGCCACGGGCGGGTGGCAGATGGGGGGGGGGGAAGCACAGGCCTTGAGCAGGATCTGGAGAGCGGAGGAGAGCGGAGGAGCTTCCTGGCTGTAGCCGGCTGTCTATTGTATGATGTGAAGCAGGCAGTGCAGCCAGGACAGGCCTCCCCTCTCCGTATGATGTGTAGACAGGCCGCAACTATAGAATGTCAGCTGTACAGTGTGTGTTGGGAGTGGCCTATTATATGTAGGAGGGGCTTTTAATAATGGGCGGGGCTAAAAACAGGCCACTTGACTGGATTTGCCCCCCAGGACTAAGGCTGCCAGCCCTCCCCTGGAAGCAGGACTGGCCCACTTCTGCCCAAAGGAGGGGAGAATGGGCGTATCTCTCCCTGCCAGATACGCTGCCACCTGCTGGTGAATGAGGCACATTGCATGAAGATAATGGTTTCATAACAATATTATCAATGCACAATGTGAAGGACCTGGAAATAAATACAAAACTAACATTTATGTTAACCATTAGAGACAGTAGGGGTGCATTGGATATACTCAAAAGTATATGAAGCTGGAGTGGGCAGAAGTGTCTGTGAGCAACTAACTCCTCTGTCCCCATGCAGAACACATGCATGCTTATCCAAGCCTACTGTGCATGTGAATTGGGGGAGGAAAAACAACATTTGTAATGTTTACAGCCAACTAACCTATACAAAACCAGCTCGTTTCTTACCCTATCTGCCCCTGCCACATGCACAGTAGAGGGATCACTGCCCCCCACAAGATCAGACATTATTTCCTGAAATATTCTGTGCTGCTGGGGTCTCTGCTCTGCACCTTCTACTTTGCAACTCTCAGTCGGTGACCTCCCAGAAAAAATAAACTATACTACTTTCCTTAAATACTGATGATAATTATGATGCTGTGGAGACCCTTCTCCTTCCACTGTGTAACTCTGTTGAAACCCGCCACCTCTTCCCCCCTCACATTATGCCCCTGTCGCTGGTAACATGCAGCCTTCTACTCACAAACATCATTATATGAGGGGATTGGTCACTGCCCCAAAATATCAGTGTCACGGACTTACCGAGACATACGGACGTCCCCGTAACAGTGAGTGACAGGAGATCTTTGAGACTGGCAACACGTGGTTTGATCTGACATGGTTATCTTGTGGATCAATAGGCGTCTGTGTTTGTTTCTGGTACTGGCCGCACCGCTTGCCTCCAGGTGTTGCTATGGTGGAAATTTAACTTTCCCTATTTATAGTTGTTTCTCCCACAATGCTGTGCGGTTTATAGCTTCAGTCGGACCTGTGGTTAGCTGGTGTTTGGATCTCGGCTGAGTTCCTGGTGCTTCTATAGCTTCTTGGAAGTTAAGTGTTACCTTTCCCTTTGTATTTAGATTTTTCTGTTGTTTTTTTTGTTGTTGTTTTGCATTAGGCCTTAGGGAGACTCCCGTTCATCCTTCCTTTTGGATGAACACGTTGTCTCGTCCCTGCATTAGTACCAGGGTCCTATAGGGCTAGATAGGACTCTAGGTATTCCTGCGTATGAACTCACCTACCTCTGGGGTCTGTTCATACTGGTAGTGTCACGACTGAGGATGGGGGAAACCCTCAGCCGTGAGGTGCCAGGTGTTTAAGTAGCTACTCGGCCATGAAGACACAGGACAGGGAGCAGGTCACCTCCTACAGCGTCCCTACCCTGACCCTAACTCCTAACCTGCATGGGCCGACCTTTAAGGTAGGAGGGCCCATGCGCCGGAACCTCGGAGCCCTGTCTTACCCTCCGCAGATCCCTGAGCTAGGAGCTGGGTAAGGCAACCTACTCCTCCTTGACACGGAGGAGCAGGAGCCTCAATGGCCAAGCTGTTGGGAAAAGGGGAACAGAAACAGCAATACGGAAATGGCAGGTGAACAGACATTCACCAACCTGCCACAGCCCTGCTGACTGGATCCCTAAACAGACAGGGATCCAGAACCGTTATGCTGCACAAACACATATGAAAATCCCAACAGACAAACTTGCTACAACACACACATAAAGAGATAGGCATACATAAAACTTTAACTTAAATCTATACTATGAACTCAAACTTAAACTATGACCACAGTGGTGGCTCTCACTGGCGGATGACAAACACAGGCGGCTGCTATCAGCAAGCATGCTGAAGCAACCTACTGAGCTCTGCAAGAGAGAAGGTCTTTATAGGCCCAAGTGGCCACACCCAAGGATTGGACACACCCAGTGACATCACACACACACTGGGAAGGAAGTTAACCCTTCCAGACACAGAAGGGAAAACACAACTTAAAGGGGAAGTGCACACAAAACATAATACACAGTGCACACAACACACATCACACAAAACCGCATGCACAACGTAGTAAGCTGCAATGGCACAGCTCCGACTGCTACGCTGCCACATACACACTGTTGCCAGCGGCAACCACAGGTGAGGCAAATACCACAGCCCTCACCTGTGATTGAACACCAAAGAGAACCGCTGACAACCGCATGCGGTTCAGGAGTCACGGTCATAGCCATGGCCGTGACAGGTAGTCAGTCAGGGCTTTGATTAGGGTTTTCATTAGGAGGTGTCCATCTTCATTCCCTAGTTTTCATGCCTTATTTCCTTTCCCCTTTCCCTCCTATGCTCGGTGTGGTGTGTCCCTCCTACACTAGAGCGTCACATTATAAACCGCCAAAACCATCATTTTTTGTTTGTTTGTGTGCAGCCATGGATCCTATTGCCGCACTGGCAGGTCAGCTGCAGTCTTTGGAAGTAGCTGACCTCCACACGATCGTCTCGCAGATGCAGAGACCACAGGCTGTTGGTCCTGGTGGTAGTGGTGGAGACCAGGCCTATCGGGAGCCTAAAGTTACCCTCCCGGACAGATTCTCTGGGGGACGCGATAATTTCATTTTGTTTAGGGAGGGGGGGGGGGGGCAAACTGTATTTTAGGCTACGTCCACATTCATCTGGGGATGAGGAACAGCGAGTCAGTGAGGTTATTTCATTGCTTAAGGGGGATGCACAGTCATGTACTTTTTCTCTGCCGACCGGATCGCAGTCTCTCCGGTCGGTGGATGAATTGTTCGAAGCTTTGGGTCTTATCTATGACGATTCGGATCAGACATCTCGGGCCAAAACCAAGCGGCGCGGCCTTCGTCAGGGCGATCGTTCCTCTGTGTCGGCCCGGCCCTGCCGCTATGTCTCTTGCCATACGCATGGATAGATGCCTGAGAGAGAGATCTAGGGGCCCCCACTCTCATGATGTATCGTCCTCCTCTGACACTTTGGATGAAGATACTCCTGAGTTTAGGTCTGGGGACGAACCCATGCAGTTAGGGGGAGCTACTCCTGGATCTGCTTTTAAGCATACTGGTCGTAAGAAGGGAGTGTGTTTTTTCTGCGGACAGGAGGGACATTTTATCAGAGTATGTTCATACATACAGCGTAAAAAAACAAAAAAAGGCGTTTAATTCCCATCTGACTCTTGGAGGGGTGAGAGGAGAGTCAGAGAATGTGCATTTGTCTTTGGCTGGAATTACCCAATTTCTCCTGACTGCTGAGGTGGCGCTAAAGTCAAAAACTGTGGGGATTGAGGTGTTTATCGGCAGCGGGGCCGGGGTGAACCTGATTGATGCTCAGTTCGTCCTTATGCGCGGGTTGTCACCGAGTGCATTAGAGAAAAACATTTCCATTTTTGCTATTGATTCTGCACCTCTGACTCAGAAGTGTTTATCTCAAGTGGTGCATGATATCAGATTAAGAGTGGGTGACTTTCATCAGGAATTTATCTTGTGTTTTGTGTTGGAGGGTCTCCCTGCTCCGGTGGTTCTGGGTTTACCATGGTTGAGCAAGCACAATCCAACCATCGATTGGCAAGCTAGACGATTCTGGATTGGGGTGATTATTGCAGTGACAATTGTCTGAATGCAACTAAGACATTACCCTCTTTTATATCTGATTTTGCCGACGTGTTTTCTGAGAATGGATGCCAGGATTTACCTCCGCATCGAGAATATGATTGTCCTATCAACCTTATTCCCGGAGCTAAGTTGCACAAATCTAGGTTGTATCACCTTTCTGAACCTTAAAGAACGGCCATAAGAGAGTATATAACCGAGAGTTTAGCTAAAGGAAAAATAAGACCTTCCAAGTCTCCTGTGGCAGCACGGTTTTTTTTGTTGAAAAAAAAGACGGAGGTCTTCGGCCATGTCTGGATTTCCGTGAACTCAATCGGATTACTGTCCATGATCCTTACCCTCTTCCTTCCATTCCTGATTTGTTTAGCCAGATTGTTGGTGCCAAGGTGTTCTCCAAGTTGGAATTAAGGGCATATAATCTGGTCAGGATCATGGAAGGGGATGAATAGAAGACTGCTTTTAATACCCCAGAGGGTGACTTTGAGAACCTGGTCATGCCTTTCGGGTTGACCAATGCTCCTGCGGTTTTCCAGCATTTTGTGAATGACATTTTTCATCACCTTGTGGGGAGGTTTGTAGTCGTGTATTTGGATGACATTCTAATTTATTCTCCATACATAGAGATACATCAGGATCACGTTAGACAGATGTTGCAGATCCTAAGGTATAATAAATTGTACGCAAAATTAGAGAAGTGTGTTTTTACTGTACACGAGGTGCAATTTTTCGGATACCTGTTGTCGTCTTTGGGTTTTCGCATGGATCTAGAGCAGGGGTGCACAACCTTTTTTGGTCTGAGGGCCGCATTGTCACATCGCTCTATTTCAAGGGGCCGCAATGTACACAGGCCGATGTAAAGTGACTGGGGAGGAATGATCGCTATCACAGTCATTCCTCCTTCATTTAGTTACATTGACTATCAGTAGCACATCCCTGATCACACAGAGAGATGTGCGGCACGATTATACCACCAGTTATCATGAGTGAGTGTCCCTATGAAGACGTTTTTCCAATAATTGACCTGAATATCTCGCTGCTGGCCCTGGAAAAATACTAACAGTGGCCCCGTTTTGTAGTCGAGTACAAATTGATTGAAGTCCGGGCCAGCAATACCATATTGTGGCACATTATACCGCCCCGCAGTTCATCACACAATACTGCCCCTATGATCACAAAATACATCCCCAAAAACTCTCACTGGCTGGCCATGAGGAGGGCCCAGGCAGCCCCCTGGGAAGTTTCCCTGTGAGATCTATGGCTAATCCACCCTGGCTTAAAGGAATTTCCCAGTAAAAATAAATTTTTAACATGTTCTGGCAGCATGGCCCCTTAAACTGAAGAGTAAGGCCCCTTTCACACGGGCGAGTATTCCGCGCGGATGCGATGCGTGAGGTGAACGCATTGCACCCGCACTGAATACCGACCCATTCATTTCTATGGGGCCGTTCACATGAGCGGTGATTTTCACGCATCACTCATGCTCTATATTCTGCGTTTTTCATGCAACGCAGGCCCCATAGAAGTGAATGGGGTTGCGTGAAAATCGCAAGCATCCGCAAGCAAGTGCGGATGCGGTGCGATTTTCACGCACGGTTGCTAGGAGACGATCGGGATGGAGACCCGATCATTATTATTTTCCCTTATAACATGGTTATAAGGGAAAATAATAGCATTCTGAATACAGAATGCATAGTAAAATAGCGCTGGAGGGGTTAAAAATAAATAAATAATAATTTAACTCACCTTAGTCCACTTGATCGCGTAGCCGGCATCTCCTTCTGTCTCCTTTGTTGAATAGGACCTGTGCTGAGCATTAATTCCAGGAACAGGACCTTTGATGACGTCACTCCGGTCATCACATGGTACGTCACATGATCTTTTACCATGGTGAATCACCATGGTAAAAGATCATGTGACGTACCATGTGATGACCGGAGTGACATCATCAAAGGTCCTGTTCCTGGAATTATTGCTCACCACAGGTCCTATTCAACAAAGGAGACAGAAGGCGATGCCGGGCCGCGATCAAGTGGACTAAGGTGAGTTAAATAATTATTTTTTATATTTTTTTTAACCCCTCCAGCGCTAGTTTACTATGCATTCTGTATTTAGAATGCTATTATTTTCCCTTATAACTATGTTATAAGGGGAAATAATACAATCTTACAGAACACCGATCCCAAGCCCGAACTTCTGTGAAGAAGCTCGGGTTTGGGTACCAAACATGCACGATTTTTCTCACGCGACTGCAAAACGCATTACAATGTTTTGCACTCGTGCGGAAAAATCGCGGGTGTTCCCACAATGCACCCGCATATTTTCCCGCAACGCCCGTGTGAAAGGGGCCTTATACTTACCTGCTCCCGGCACTGATTACACCCGTCAGTGCATGGCCATGGTCACATTTACCTTTGCAGCCAATCACTGGCTTCAGCGGTGATGTGGCCGCAAGCAGCGTGTCACTGCTGCAGCCAGTCATTGACTGGAGCGGTGTATGTGACCATGGTCATGCACGGACAGGTGTAAAAGTGCAGGAACCGGAAGATGGAGGCAGCGGGGGCAGGGCGGCAGGGAGGCAGCGGGGGCAGGGCGGAATTGAGCAGGTAAGTATGCATCTTCTGGTTCAGGGGCCACGCTGAAGGAACTTGTTCATAAATAAGTTATTTTCTTCACTGCAGAGGCCGTGTTCCCTGGTTATTGCCGCCTCCTGCCAGTTACAGGCGCCCTGCAATAACCAGTAAGCACTTTCTCTTACTAGTGGGGAAAGCGCTTATTGGTTAACACTTAAATAACCAGGCCTGAAAAGACACTTTTTTTGTGTTTTTGTGCACCTGGTGGTTCGAACGGTTGTAACTTTTTTATGTGTTGGGGCTACCAAAATAATTTTTGCAACAATTTCTCACTTGACAGATAGGGACTTATAATTTTTTTTTTGTTTTACTGCACAAAACATTTTTAAAAAGTATTTTTTTTTCAAACTATAGCTCCTTATTCTTTAAATATGCAAACTGACACCAAAATAAATTATTATAATTAGTTCCCTATTTTGTGTCGGTCGTTTTGTTATATTTATATGTATAGTTAGTTTCACATGAATGGGGCGATAATGGCAATGGTTTTGGTTGGTGTGGGTGTTTTTTCTTTTATGTATTTTATTATTTTTCATCTTTTTTAACTTAATTTTTTATATATTTCTGCTACAAATAATATCCCCCAAGAGGTCATAAAAGACCTTTGGGGGACACTGACACTTTTTGTGAATTTTTCACTATTTCTTTATTTATTACTTTTATTTGTATTTTAATAATATTTTATTGTATTCTTTTTTTTTATAATTAGTTTATTACTTATTATTTAAATATATTTTTGCCACATAATATCTCCCCCAAGAGGTCACAAAGAGACTGTTGGGGGACAATGAACACTCTACTATTTTGCACTTTTTTTTTTTCTTTTATTTGTATTTTCTTTTTTTTTCTTTTTAATTTTCTATAATTTTTTTAAAATATATTTTTGCCACATAATGACAAGGGGTCATAAAAAGACTGTTAGGGGGCAGTGAACACTCTTTTACTTAGCAATTTTTCCTTTTATTTTATTCCTTTTATTTGTATTTTTATAATTTTCAATTTGTTTGCGATTTATTATTTTATTTGTGATTTATTATATTTTTTAAATAATTTTTAAACTTATTTATTATATTTTTTACACATAATTTGTCCCCAAGAGGTCACTGAAAGACCTTTGGGGACACAGATTTTTTTTTGCACTATTTCCACTGTAACTGGGGCATCCAAAGGAGCCCCAGTTACAGGGGAAACCAGCCTGCGGTGGGGGCATTGTACACAGGCAGAGCTGATCAGGTCTCCTAACCCTGCAGCTCAGTGCTCCTCTGCCCCCAAGCTGGGTCTACCCTACATAGTGCTCACCTGTGTGAGGAGAAGGCAGAAGCGCTGATAACTGCTTCTGCCTTCTCCTCGGCTCCCCCGCTGTCACCGACAGCCGACGACCCGTCCTGCTCCTGCTACAGTGCAGGGGCAGGAGCTGCGGGGCGGCGCTGCGGGCAGAAACACAGCTGATTTTACGATCAGCTGTGTTTCTGTCCAGGAGCACGGGGGCCGCAAATCTTGTCTCTGGGGGCCGCATGCGGCCCGCGGGCCGCAGGCTGTGCACCCCTGATCTAGAGAAAGTCTGTGCTGTATTGGACTGGGATTGACCCAAAAATCTGAAGGCTCTTATGCGGTTTTTAGGGTTCACCAACTATAACCGAAAATGTATTCAGAACTATTCGACAATAGTAAAACCCTTAACTGACATGACTAGGAAAGGGACAGATGTCTCAGTGTGGTCTGATTCGGCGTTGCAAGCTTTTTTTTTTGCGGTTAAGGAATGCTTCTCTTCTGCCCCTATATTGGTGCAGCCGGATGTATCACAGCCTTTCATTGTGGAAGTGGACGAGGTGGGGGAAGGAACAGTTTTATCGCAGGGCCCATCACCTGGTAAATGGCGACCATGTGCCTTGTTCTCTAAAAAACTATCTTCCGCAGAGAGAAATTATTATGTGGGAAACAGAGTTACTGGCCATTAAGTTGGCTTTCGAGGAATGGCGTCATTGGTTGGAAGGGGCGATTCATCCGATCACGGTGTTCAGAAATCACAAAAACCTGGCTTACCTGGAGTCAGTTAAACGACTGAACCCCAGGCCGGCCAGATGGTCTTTGTTTTCCACCAGATTTAATTTCACTGTCACTTATCGTCCTGGGGTTATGAACGTCAAGGCAGATGCCTTGTCACGTCGTTTTCCTGGGGCATACATATGACGGAGGAGAGACCTTTGATTATATTATTTATATTCCACAGCAGAATAATATGTCATGTATACATTGCCTGTGTGAGTAGGGGAGGACAGAGTCTGACAGATACTGAACGTACAGTAGAGAAGAGAAGAAAGCCAAGGATTATTTGTGCTAATGCTTTCCACATTGCAAATGCAATCACAAAAATAACCCTGAAGTGGACGTCGCCCCTGCATTCTCTAAAATGGTTATTACATAGGAAACTTCATTTTATAACTACATTATTTATACATCACTTATCCTGAGTTACATTCTGTATTATACTCCAGAGCTGCACTCACTATTCTCCTGGTGCAGTCACTGTGTACATACACTACTTATCCTGTACTGATCCGGGGTTATATCCTGTATTATACTCCAGAGCTGCACTCACTATTCTGCTGGTGGAGTCACTGTGTACATACATTACTTATCCTGTACTGATCCTGAGTTACATCCTGTATTATACTCCAGAGCTGCACTCACTATTCTGCTGGTGCAGTCACTGTGTACATACATTACATTACTTATCCTGTACTGATCCTGAGTTACATCCTGTATTATACTCCAGAGCAGCACTCACTATTCTGCTGGTGCAGTCACTGTGTACATACATTACTTATCCTGTACTGATCCTGAGTTACATCCTGTATTATACTCCAGAGCTGCACTCACTATTCTGCTGGTGCAGTCACTGTGTACATACATTACTTATCCTGTTCTGATCCTGAGTTACATCCTGTATTATACCCCAGAGCTGCACTCACTATTCTTCTGGAGGAGTCACTGTGTACATACATTACATTACTTATCCTGTACTGATCCTGAGTTACATCCTGTATTATACTCCAGAGCTGCACTCACTATTCTGCTGGTGCAGTCACTGTATACATACATTACTTATCCTGTACTGATCCTGAGTTACATCCTGTATTATACTCCAGAGCTGCACTCACTATTCTGCTGGTGCAGTCACTGTGTACATACATTACTTATCTTGTACTGATCCTGAGTTACATCCTGTATTATACTCCAGAGCTGCACTCACTATTCTGCTGGTGCAGTCACTGTGTACAAACATTACTTATCCTGTACTGATCCTGAGTTACATCCTGTATTATACTCCAGAGCTGCACTCACTATTCTGCTGGTGCAGTCACTGTGTACATACATTACTTATCCTGTACTGATCCTGAGTTACATCCTGTATTATACTCCAGAGCTGCACTCACTATTCTGCTGGTGCAGTCACTGTGTACATACATTACATTACTCATCCTGTACTGATCCTGAGTTACATCCTGTATTATACTCCAGAGCTGCACTCACTATTCTGCTGGTGCAGTCATCGTGTGCATTCATACTGATATTAGTGATGAGCGGGAGGGGCAATATTCTAATTTGTGATATTTCACGAATATTTGGGCGAATATTCGTCATAAATTCGAGAATTTGCGATTATTTCCTTGATTGCAAAAATCGGCAATGTAATATTCGCGTATTGCGAGCGCAATACAAGTGTGGGTCACTTTTGCTACATTTTTCAAGCTGCTAGAAGTTTCCAGAGACTGGAGAAAATGGTCGGCACGGCAGAACATTACAATAGCTTTATATGCAGATAGAGGGCTCCAATATATTCGCGATTGCGCAAATCGGCTATTAATGATGCGCATATTTTTGCAGGTCTGATTAAATATTACTGATTGGCGCACTAAGTATTGTTGTGACATCACAGCGCTATGTCTGTAACATGTATGTATGGGCAGCAGAACCTGTCAGCTCCACTATATCAGGCTATAACCTGCACTGACTATCTGTATTATATATAAATATAAGATAATTAACTAACTATCTAATATAATTACACAGTAAAGCAATGTCACTGCTCTCTCTCAGAACTGCAAAAAACGACTGCTGGGGAGGTTCCTATATACTTATATAGTAAGGGGTTTCCTATTGGTTGCTAGGGATGTTGCTCGGCTCAGACAAAGATATTGCAGCCTTCTCATTGGCCCACAAGCAAGAAGGGAGGTTACTGATGGAACAGAAAACTAGAATATTTAAGATTACGAATATACACTCACCTAAAGAATTATTAGTGCCCCCATACTAATACGGTGTTGGACCCCCTTTGCCTTCAGAACTGCCTTAATTCTACGTGGCATTGATTCCACAAGGTGCTGATAGCATTCTTTAGAAATGTTGGCCCATATTGATAGGATCGCATCTTGCAGTTGATGGAGATTTGAGGGATGCACATCCAGGGCACGAAGCTCCCGTTCCACCACATCCCAAAGATGCTCTATTGGGTTGAGATCTGGTGACTGTGGGGCCATTTTAGTGCAGTGAACTCATTGTCATGTTCAAGAAACCAATGTGAAATGATTCGAGCTTTGTGACATGGTGCATTATCCTGCTGGAAGTAGCCATCAGAGGATGGATACATGTTCTCATTTTGTTTACGCCAAATTCGGACTCTACCATTTGAATGTCTCAACAGAAATCGAGACTCATCAGACCAGGCAACATTTTTCCAGTCTTTAACAGTCCAATTTTGGTGAGCTCGTGCAAATTGTAGCCTCTTTTCCCTATTTGTAGTGGAGATGAGTGGTACCCGGTGGGGTCTTCTGCTGTTGTAGCCCATCCGCCTCAAGGTTGTGCGTGTTGTGGCTTCACAAATGCTTTGCTGCAGACCTCGGTTGTAACGAGTGGTTATTTCAGTCAACGTTGCTCTTCTATCAGCTTGAATCAGTCGGCCGATTCTCCTCTGACCTCTAGCATCCACAAGGCATTTTTGCCCACAGGACGGCCGCATACTGGATGTTTTTCCCTTTTCACACCTTTCTTTGTAAACCCTAGAAATGGTTGTGCGTGAAAATCCCAGTAACTGAGCAGATTGTGAAATACTCAGACCGGCCCGTCTGGCACCAACAACCATGCCACGCTCAAAATTGCTTAAATCACCTTTCTTTCCCATTCTGACATTCAGTTTGGAGTTCAGGAGATTGTCTTGACCAGGAGCACCCCCCTAAATGCATTGAAGCAACTGCCATGTGATTGGTTGACTAGATAATTGCATTAATGAGAAATAGAACAGGTGTTCCTAATAATTCTTTAGGTGAGTGTATAGCACTATATTCTACGAATTCTCGAAGTGGCGATATTCGAGATTAAAATTCGCAATTCGAATATTTGCAATCAACACTAACTGATATTACACTTTCCCATTATAATACCGCACTGCTGAGCTATGCATCCCAGTTTAGGACTTGTTGCTCTTTAAGGCCCCCTTCACACGGGCGTCGCGGGTGAGGGCCGGATGCGTTCAGGGTGCATTGCGGGAAACCCGCGCGAGTTGGCTCAGTTTTGACTGCGATTGCGTTCTGATGTTCAGTTTTTTCCGCACGAGTGCAATGCGTTTTGCATGAACGGGAGAAAAAACTGAATGTGGTACCCAGACCCGAACCTGGACTTCTTCACTGAAGTTCAGGTTTGGGTTTGGTGTTCTGTACATTTCATTATTAGTATAAGTATTAGTATAAGTATAATGTCAATTGAGGGTTAAAAAATAATAAAAGCATAACTCACCTCATCCACTTGATTGCGCAGCCGGGATCCTCTTCTTTGTTCTTCTTGAAGGACCTGCAAAAGGACCTTCGCTTACGTCATCGTGTTGACCTTCTATCTTCATTCAGCAGGACCTGTGCTGACGTCACCGCGCTCACCACGCGATTACGTCATCAAAGGTCCTGAAAGAAGAAGAAAGAAGACATGCCGGCTGCACGAACAAGTGGATGAGGTGAGTTAATTTTTTTTATTTTTTAACCCCTCAAGGCACATATTAAATCTAACCTAATACAAGTTGGTGAGGCCAACATAGAGTCAGTTTGGGTTACGTTGCAGTTTGCTAACCATGCAGTAACTCGTGTAGGTGTGATATATAGACCACCTGGTCAAGTTAAAGAACTAGATGATCTACTAGTTGAAGAAATAGCTAAAATGACAATGAAAGGAGAAGTTATCATTATGGGAGATTTCAATCTTCCAGATATAAACTGGAAAACCAAAATAGCAAGTTCTACCAGGAGTACAGATATTCTAAATTCCCTACTGGGGTTATCTCTACAACAAGTGGTTGAGGAGCCAACCCGGAGGGAGGCCATTTTGGATTTGGTATTCACAAACGGGGATTCGGTATATGATGTCATTGTAGGCGAAACCTTGGGATCTAGTGATCACCAGTCAGTGTGGTTTAATATAAGAACTGTGAAAGAGTCCCACCACACAAAAACAAAAGTTTTAGATTTTAGAAAAACAGACTTTTCAAAAATGAAATTAGTCATAAATGAGTCCTTATCAGACTGGAACGGATTACATGGAGTCCAGGAGAAATGGGACTACTTAAAAGGTGCATTATTGAAGGCAACAGAAAATTGCATTAGACTCGTCAGTAAAAGCAAAAAAAGGAGGAGACCAATGTGGTACTCAGCAGAAGTGGCCCAAATCATTAAAAATAAAAAGCTAGCATTTTGTAATTATAAAAAAACCCAGAGCAATGAAGATAAGGAAATCTACAAGATTAGGCAGAGAGAGGTCAAGCAAGTTATAAGAACTTCTTAAGCGCAGGCAGAAGAAAAACTAGCTCATTCTATGAAAAAAGGGGATAAGACATTCTTCAGATATATAAATGAAAAAAGGAAATTAAAACAAGGAATAACTAAATTAAAAACAAAGGACGGAAGGTATGTAGAAGAGAATAAAGGGCTAGCCGACTGCCTTAATGAATACTTCTGTTCAGTTTTTACAAAAGAAAAAGGAGAAGGACCTCCACTAGAAAGAATGACTATTAAATCGTTTGATGCATGTATCTTTACAGAGGAAGATGTTCTAAGTTTGCTGTCTAAGGTGAAGACAGATAAGTCACAGGGGCCTGATGAGATACACCCAAAATTATTAAAAGAGCTTAGTGGTGAGCTGGCAAAACCGTTAACAGATTTATTTAACCAATCATTAGTAACAGGAGTCGTCCCGGAAGATTGGAAATTGGCAAATGTCGTGCCCATTCACAAGAAAGGTAGTAGGGAGGAATCGAGCAACTATAGACCAGTGAGTCTGACATCAATAGTAGGCAAATTAATGGAAACCCTATTAAAGGATAGGATTGTGGAACATCTAAAATCCCATGGATTGCAAGATGAAAAACAACATGGGTTTACTTCAGGGAGATCATGTCAAACAAATCTTATAGATTTTTTTGACTGGGTGAATAAAATAATAGACGGTGGAGGTGCAGTAGACATCGCATATCTAGATTTTAGTAAGGCTTTTGACACTGTCCCACATAGAAGACTTATCAATAAACTGCAGTCATTGAGCATGGACTCCCATATTGTTGAGTGGATTAGGCAGTGGCTGAGTGACAGACAACAGAGGGTTGTAGTCAATGGAGAACATTCAAAACAAGGTCATGTTACCAGTGGGGTTCCACAGGGATCTGTACTGGGACCGATTTTGTTTAATATCTTCATAAGTGATATTGCAAAAGGCCTCGCTGGTAAGGTTTGTCTTTTTGCTGATGACACAAAGATATGTAACAGGGTTGATGTTCCTGGAGGGAAACGCCAAATGGAAAAGGATTTAGGAAAACTAGAAGAATGGTCAGAACTCTGGAAACTGAAATTTAATGTGGATAAGTGCAAGATAATGCACCTGGGGCGTAAAAACCCAAGGGCAGAATATAGAATATTTGACACAGTCCTGACCTCAGTATCTGAGGAAAGGGATTTAGGAGTAATTATTTCAGAAGACTTAAAGGTGGGAAGACAATGTAATAGAGCAGCACGAAATGCCAGCAGAATGCTTGGATGTATAGGGAGAGGTATAAGCAGTAGAAAGAGTGAAGTGCTTATGCCGCTGTACAGAACACTGGTGAGACCTCACTTGGAGTATTGTGCGCAGTACTGGAGGCCATATCTCCAGAAGGATATAGATACTCTAGAGAGAGTTCAGAGAAGAGCTACTAAACTAGTACATGGATTGCAGGATAAAACTTACCAGGAAAGGTTAAAGGACCTTAATATGTATAGCTTGGAAGAAAGAAGAGACAGAGGGGATATGATAGAAACTTTTAAATACATAAAGGGAATCAACTCGGTAAAGGAAGAGAGCATATTTAAAAGAAGAAAAACTACCACAAGAGGACACAGTTTTAAATTAGAGGGGCAAAGGTTTAAAAGTAATATAAGGAAGTATTACTTTACTGAGAGAGTAGTGGATGCATGGAATAGCCTTCCTGCAGAAGTGGTAGCTGCAAATACAGTGAAGGGGTTTAAGCATGCATGGGATAGGCATAAGGCCATCCTTTATATAAGATAGGGCCAGGGGCTATCCATAGTATTCAGTATATTGGGCAGACTAGATGGGCCAAATGGTTCTTATCTGCCGACACATTCTATGTTTCTATTACTAAGCAATCTGTATTAAGAATGCTATTTTTTTTCCCTTATAACAATGGTATAAGGGAAAATAATACAGTGAATAGACCTTGGGGTCCGGGGTTGCTCATCCATATCATCTCCTAGCAACCATGCGTGAAAATCGCACCGCATCTGCACTTGCTTGCGAATGGTTGCGATTTTCACGCAGACCAATTCATTTCTATGGGACCTGCGTTGAGTGAAAAAAAGCAGAATATAGAACATGCCTAAGGCCCCTTTCTCACGGGCGAGAATTCCGCGTGGGTGCAATGCGTGAGGTGAGCACATTGCACCCGCACTGAATCCGGACCCATTCATTTCTATAGGGCTGTGCACATGAGCGGTGATTTTTGCACATCACTCTATTTTGTGCGTTTTTCACGCAACGCAGGCCCCATAGAAGTGAATGGGGCTGCGTGAAAATCGCAAGCATCCACAAGCAAGTGCGGATGCGGTGTGATTTTCACGCATGGTTGCTAGGAGATGATCGGGATGGGGACCCGATCATTATTATTTTCCCTTATAACATGGTTATAAGGGAAAATAATAGCATTCTTAATACAGAATGCATAGTACAATAGGGCTGGAGGGGTTAAAAAAAATATAAAAAAATTAAACTCACCTTAATCCGCTTCTTCGCACAGCCCGGCTTCTCTTCTTTCTTCTTCTTTGCTGTGCAGGAGGAAAAGGACCTGTGGTGACGTCACTGCGCTACATGGTCTGTCACATGATCCATCACCATGGTGATCGATCAAGTGATGGACCATGTGATGAGCGCAGTGATGTCATCAAAGGTCCTTTACCCAGGTCCTGAAGAAAGAAGAGATGCCGGCTGCGCGAACAAGTGGATTAAGGTGAGTAAAATTATTATAATTTTTTTTAACCCCTCCAGCGCTATTTTACTATATATTCTGTATTCAGAATGCTATTATTTTCCCTTATAACCATGTTATAAGGGGAAATAATACAATCTACACAACACCGATCCCAAACTCGAACTTCTGCGAAGAAGTTCGGGTTTGGGTACCAAATATGCTGATTTTTCTCATGCGCGTGCAAAACGCATTACAATGTTTTGCACTCACGCGGAAAAATCGTGCATTTTCCCGCGACGCAACCGCATCTTATCTGTCCCAAATCCATGACGCCCGTGTGAAAGAGGCCTTAGGATACATAGAATAATGAACATGAACCTTGACAGTCGGATCTGAACCTTGACTCTTCAACGGAAACTTAGACGTCTCGCCGTAAGAAACCTTTTTCCGAAACTCCAGGCTTAAAGAAGACCATTTCCAAGGAAGGTCATAAGGTTCAGCGGCAGGAAGCGAGGCTTAGCGTTTTATAACTGCGCTACAATGGGCTGCATTTTATGGAAACCTTGGTGTATTTCTTGTCCTGGCGAGCGCACATACTTTTAGAGCTCTCACTAAGTGATGCATTTAATTATTTGGGGTGGAAGCTCATTAGCAACAGTCCTACTGATCACGCATCTGGTTCCTCCATGCAAGGTCTCATCAATGAGCAATTATAAATGTCATATATGAGTGAGTGAGTTCCTGGGGCTTCTTTTCTCAAAGTTAATTCTGGGAAAACAGAAATTCTGCAAATGATGGTAAAAGCATAAAAAAATCTCACGCTTACTCATTGGATCACGGTCACTGAGGGGTGGATCACAGAGCGGTTCTCCAAATGGGATTACTCTTTACTAGCCAGGGCTCCTAAGTATGGGAGCTTAGCCCATCAATGTGTTACAGGGTGACCCATTCATTTCAATAGCCAGCATGTAATACTACAGTTCACCTCTAGTGACCGCTGCAGGGGAAATGTATGGTACTCTGCCTCATCCAGCAGCACCGGCCCTAACGAAGCCAGCGTGTGATAAATCAGGGCCCATGTGCCTTTCAGTACTCTCCATATGCACAATATAAGCATAATATAGCAGTTATATTCTTGTACATAGGAGGCAGTATTATAGTAGTTATATTCTTGTACATAGGAGGCAGTATTATAGTAGTTATATTCTTGTACATAGGAGGCAGTATTATAGTAGTTATATTCTTGTACATAGGAGCAGTATTATAGTAGTTATATTCTTGTACATAGGAGCAGTAATATAGTAGTTATATTCTTGTACATAGGAGGCAGTATCATAGTAGTTATATTCTTATACATATGAGCAGTATTATAGTAGTTATATTCTTGTACATAGGAGCAGTATTATAGTAGTTATATTCTTATACATATGAGCAGTATTATAGTAGTTATATTCTTGTACATAGGAGCAGTATTATAGTAGTTATATTCTTGTACATAGGAGCAGTATTATAGTAGTTATATTCTTGTACATAGGAGCAGTATTATAGTAGTTATATTCTTGTACATAGGAACAGTATTATAGTAGATATATTCTTGTACATAGGAGCAGTATTATAATAGTTATATTCTTGTACATAGGAGCAGTATTATAGTAGTAATATTCTTGTACATAGGAGCAGTATTATAGTAGTTATATTCTTGTACATAGGAGCAGTATTATAGTAGTTATATTCTTGTACATAGGAGCAGTATTATAGCAGTTATATTATTGTACATAGGAGCAGTATTATAGTAGTTATATTCCTGTACATAGGAGCAGTATTATAGTAGTTATATTCTTGTACATAGGAGCAGTATTATAATAGTTATATTCTTGTACATAGGAGCAGTATTATAGTAGGTATATTCTTGTACATAGGAGGCAGTATTATAGTAGTTATATTCTTGTACATAGGAGCAGTATTATAGTAGTTATATTCTTGTACATAGGAGCAGTATTATAGTAGTTATATTCTTGTACATAGGAGCAGTATTATAGTAGTTATATTCTTGTACATAGGAGCAGTATTATAGTAGTTATATTCTTGTACATAGGAGCAGTATTATAGTAGTTATATTCTTGTACATAGGAGGCAGTATTATAGTAGTTATATTCTTGTACATAGGAGCAGTATTATAGTAGTTATATTCTTGGACATAGGGGGCAGTATTATAGTAGTTATATTCTTGTACATAGGAGCAGTATTATAGTAGTTATATTCTTGTACATAGAAGCAGTATTATAGTAGTTATATTCTTGTACATAGGAGCAGTATTATAGTAGTTATATTCTTGTACAAAGGAGCAGTATTATAGTAGTTATATTCTTGTATATAGGAACAGTATTATAGTAGTTATATTCCTGTACATAGGAGGCAGTATTATAGTAGTTATATTCTTGTACAAAGGAGCAGTATTATAGTAGTTATATTCTTGTATATAGGAACAGTATTATAGTAGTTATATTCTTGTACATAGGAGCAGTATTATAGTAGTTATATTCTTGTACATAGGAGCAGTGTTATAGTAATTATATTCTTGTACATAGGAGCAGTATTATAGTAGTTATATTCTTGTACATAGGAGCAGTATTATAGTAGTTATATTCTTGTACATAGGAGCAGTATTATAGTAGATATATTCTTGTACATATGAGCAGTATTATAGTAGTTATATTCTTGTACATAGGAGCAGTATTATAGTAGTTATATTCTTGTACATAGGAGGCAGTATTATAGTAGTTATATTCTTGTATATAGGAGCAGTATTATAGTAGTTATATTCTTGTACATAGGAGCAGTATTATAGTAGTTATATTCTTGTACATAGGAGGCAGTATTATAGTAGTTATATTCTTGTATATAGGAGCAGTATTATAGTAGTTCTATTCTTGTACATAGGAGCAGTATTATAGTAGTTCTATTCTTGTACATAGGAGGCAGTATTATAGTAGTTATTTTCTTGTACATAGGAGCAGTATTATAGTAGTTATATTCTTGTACATAGGAGGCAGTATTGTAGTAGTTATAATCTTGTACATAGGAGGCAGTATTATAGTAGTTATATTCTTGTACATAGGAGCAGTATTATAGTAGTTATATTCTTGTACATAGGAGCAGTATTATATTAGTTATATTCTTGTACATAGGAGGCAGTATTATAGTAGTTATATTCTTGTACATAGGAGGTAGTATTATAGTAGTTATATTCTTGTACATAGGAGACAGTATTATAGTAGTTATATTCTTGTACATAGGAGGCAGTATTATAGTAGTTATATTCTTGTACATAGGAGGCAGTATTATAGTAGTTATATTCTTGCACATAGGAGGCAGTATTATAGTAGTTATATTCTTGTACATAGGTGCAGTATTATAGTAGTTATATTCTTGCACATAGGAGGCAGTATAATAGTAATAAATGTAAGCGATTTCCAACCACCGGTATTGGTAAAATCCATCCAATTTTATTTTTTCTCCATTAAAAGCAATTACAAAGGTAAATACAAAACAGGCCTCACATCTCTTTGACGCGTTTCGGGTACACGCTTGTAACACCCTTAGTCATAGCAGTATTATAGTAGTTATAGTATAGTATAGTTATAATAATTATATTCTTAAATATATATATTAAGCAGTTTTATCGTAGTTTTGCATATGTACATGAAGGTCAGTATTATATTAGTACTAAAAGATTCTTTAACAGCAACTTGATGATTTCCCTGGAGTAGCACATTAATGAGGGTAGCATAGCTGATAAGAAATTCCAATTCAGTAATAAATATTTAAATTAGATTGTTTGGAAACCTGAACAACTTGATTTGTTGGGGTTTTTCAGTGTTTCCTTCTCACCATCTGTTTAACCACAAGGTGCCGATATTCTTGTCTGCACTGATTATGGCAGGAACAAGAGACCAATGATCTCGTAGACATTTGTCTTCCTCCTTCTGTTTTGCTCTTTTTCTCTTATCACTACTCTGCGGGTGACTTAACCTGGGACCGGAGTGTCATACAGAGGCGATTGTTAAAACACCTGATAAATAAGAGATCAGATCGTAGACCGGGGAGTTTAGATTTCATTCCTCTGGCGCCTGATGCAGCAAGTTTCCATGCAGGTAAAACACAGGAACATCGAGGGTCTGCGAGGAGGCAAAATTACACCAATGGACAGCAAAACAGAGGATTTGGATCGAATATCTCCTGTCATTTACAAATGTAACTTGAGACAGAAACCAGTCATTAAAGTGGAGACAAGTCTCAAATGCGGACACACAAAATAACAAGAAACTGCCAACAACCCAATATAAAATAACGTAATCTCGTGTTGTGTTGACAAGTTGTTGCAATAAATTAAATTTGAGTTCCTGGTTACATCTGTTAATAGGAATGCCTGATGAAAAATACTGCTGCCAAATATACCATCTGACTGCCCTTACCACGTACAACCTACCACCGCCGCCTACCTTCATGACTTGTGAGAAATGTCATTGTCTATTGTATGGCAATGTTGTGTGTTTACTGTATAGTAGTATTTGTTTATATATAGGCACTCTCTTAAAGTATTTTGTAAACACTGTATGACATAATATGCGGGCACTCTATGGCAGTATTACATAGGCAGTCTGGCAGTATTAGCTAAACAATGTAGGGCAGTATTACATAGGCATTATGTAGTGTTATTATGTGTGCACTGTGGACTTTGTCATGCAAGAAAAGTATTTCGGTATTATGTAGGTGGAAGGAACTGCATATCTGTATAATGCAGTCAATGTACACACAGCTTTTCCAGACACCAGAATGCCAGCTTAGCAGTGATACACTTAAATGCGGGGTGTAAAAAAATATGACATGACAGCTCTTTAAAGTTCATCCAAAGTAGAATTGCTAACTGTAAATGTGCAAGAGGGTCAGTTTTGTGTGGGACATTTGACTTTACATGGTACCCCATTTGAGGATGGCCCAGTATTTGAGACTTGGTGATTAGGGTCTCTGTTGGGCACACAACTTGGTGGTTACAATCTCTACTAGGCACATAGCTTGATGGTTACAGTGTCTATGCTCTCTCTCCTTGGTGGTTGCTCTAGTGTTTTTGTCAAAACTGTGACTATGTTGTCATGTAATACATACAGGATCCAACAATGTTGCATCAACTGACTTTACTTGAACAAAAGATTAGAATAACTGACAAAACAAGGCAAGAGTAATCAAGAACAGCAGAGCGAATCTAGGCTACTAAATCAATCCCTGCACTAATATTACAATTGTAGTACATTTTTCGGATACATATCTGATACATAACAGTTACAATCTCTAATGGACACTAGGCTTGGTGATAGCAGTCTCTATTGGGCACACAGCTTGGTGGGTAATCTATATGGCACTGAGCTCGGTGGTCACAGTATCTATTGTCACATAGCTTGGTAGTTTCAGTCTCTCTGTGGCACTGAGCTTAGTTGGTACAGTCTCTATTGGGAATTCAGCTTGGTGGTTACAGCATTTGTGAGCACTCATCTTGGTGGTTACAAGCACTGGCACACAGCTTGATGGTTCCAGTCTCTATGGGCACACAGCTTAATGGTTCCAGTCTCTATGGGCACACAGCTTGCTGGTTACAGTTTCTTTGGGCACACAACTTGCTAGTTGTCTCTTTGGGCACACAGCTTGATGGTTTCAGTCTCTATGGGCACACAGCTTGATGGTTTCAGTCTCTATGGGCACACAGCTTGATGTTTTCAGTCTCTATGGGCACACAGCTTGATGGTTTCAGTTTCTATGGGCACACAGCATGATGGTTTTAGTTTCTATGGGCACACAGCATGATGGTTTCAGTCTCTATGGGCACACAGCTTGATGGTTTCAGTCTCTATGGGCACACAGCTTGATGGTTTCAGTCTCTATGGGCACACAGCATGATGGTTTTAGTTTCTATGGGCACACAGCATGATGGTTTCAGTCTCTATGGGCACACAGCTTGATGGTTTCAGTCTCTATGGGCTCACAGCTTGATGGTTTCAGTCTCTATGGGTACACAGCTTGCTGGTTACATTCTTTTTGGGCACACATCTTGATGGTTTCAGTCTCTATGGGCACACAGACTGCTGGTTACAGTCTCTTTGGGCACACAGCTTGATGGTTTCAGTCTCTATGGGCTCACAGCTTGATGGTTTTAGTCTCTATGGGCTCACAGCTTGATGGTTTCAATCTCTATGGGTACACAGCTTGCTGGTTACAGTCTCTATGGGCACACAGCTTGCTGGTTACAGTCTCTTTGGGCACACAGCTTGATGGTTTCAGTCTCTATGGGTACACAGCTTGCTGGTTACATTCTTTTTGGGCAAACAGGTTGATGGTTTCAATCTCTATGGGCACACAGCTTGCTGGTTACAGTCTCTATAGGCACACAGCTTGCTGGTTACAGTCTCTTTGGGAACACAGCTTGATGGTTTTAGTCTCTATGGACACACAGTTTGGCAGTTTGAGACTCTATTGGACACTAAGCTTAGTGGTTAGATTTTGAGTAAGCAATTTGCCAGTACGGTATCTGTTAAGCTTAAGGCTACTTTCAAACTGGTGTTTTGGCTTTCCGCTTGTGAGATCCGTTCAGGGCTCTCACAAGTGGTCCAAAACGGATCAGTTTTGCCCTAATGCATTCTGAATGGAAAAGGATCCGCTCAGAATGCCTCAGTTTGCCTCTGTACCGTCTCCATTCCGCTTTGGATGCGGACACCAAAACGCTGACACAAACGTTCTGACACACAATGTAAGTCAATGGGGATGGATCCATTTTCTATGACACAATCTGGCACAATTGAAAATGGATCCGTCCTCCATTGACTTACAATGGTGTTAAAGACAGATCAGTCTTGGCTATGTTAAAGATAATGCAAACGGATCCGTTCTGAATGGATGTAGATTATTGTATTATC
This sequence comes from Bufo bufo, assembly GCF_905171765.1. Lineage (NCBI taxonomy): Eukaryota > Metazoa > Chordata > Amphibia > Anura > Bufonidae > Bufo > Bufo bufo. The sequence continues at coordinate 224,804,239 of NC_053395.1, read as the reverse complement.
TGAACGGAGCTGTCTGTGCAGATCCATGACGGAGCCTCACCAAATGTGAGTGTGAAAGTAGCCTTAAGAGCAATACATGACTTGTGATAAGTGCATAGCCACTATGACTTGGCACTTGCAGTGTGAAAATAGGATCCCCAGGATCTCTACCTTTCATGAACTAGCAGGACCTGACTCTTCTCCACCGATCTCCTCCAATCTTCAGTTGCACTTTCCCATGCACACCTGCCTTGCACCTGACAGCCTTCTATCCGTACTTCCTAATACACACTTCAATGCTCAAAGGTCACTCTTTATGTGTCCCAGCTTCACTCACAGTTCCTGCTCTAGACTGTGCAAAACATAACATTTAAAGGCACAGCAAAAATGTCCAGTTAGCTTCACTGGAATATGATTAGTTTAGGTGCACAGTACATGGGACCAGTTCAAATGCAGTATTTTGTAAGGGATGTTGGTCAGCTCTATGCAGAATCACCCACTTACAAATGACTGTACAATGAAATAGCAAAAGTCAGGCTAGTAGGTGGCTTCACTGTAGACGTCATTTTATTTATTTTTCTCCTGTAGTGATGCTGTTGGCCACTAGAGGGCTCATTTCTCTTGGCAGCCATCGCAGAGTGACTGGGTCTCTGGGCATTGTGCATACACCGTACAGATGTGTCCGGACAGCAGGCATCAGTAATTACTATTAATGTATATACTGTAGGCTAGGCTCCTGTGCTTTGAGCATAAATATCTGACTTCTTAGGCCAGTTCATTATTGCCTGCCAGGGTAAAAAACTAAGTATGAGGAAGGAAAACTCAAACATTTTACCTGATCTGGGCCAAATTGCAGAGAAGATTCTCTGCTGGACCCAGGTTCTGATATGATAACAAGAGGAGCACATTTCCACAATATGTAAAAATTTATTTTTTAAACAGGAACTCCAATTGAGTTAAGAAAAACGTATGCAAAGATAAATGATAAATTTGATCAATCTTGTTGGTTCTGGGAACCTTAACAATGAGGTATATATGATTAGCTTTTCCCTTTTAAGGTCCATTTGCATTGGGTAAACTGGGAGAACAAGCTGCAAAAATGCCAGAAATCTGAATGACAACCCTTTTTCATCTGTAATGGGGATGATATTGGTTGTCACTCAATTTTCCTAGTGTCAATTTTCATAACCAAAAGCTGAATTTCCCTTTCATTTTTTAACAAAAAGTTGAATTTCTCTTTAAGTTTTGGAACAAAAAGTTGAATTCTCTTCATTTTTGTAGCAAAAGTTGATGTGTCCTTTAATTTCTGGAAATCATTTTTTTCAAAAAGTTGAACACTTCTTTAATTTCGTTCTAACAAAAAGATGAAATGACCTTTAATTCCAACATATAAGTGAAAAAATAAATATCTTGGAGGCCCATGGATAAGGTTGGATGGAGCTCATCGGGAATCGCCAGCCTCTTGTTCCCAACCACAACTGCATCATATAACATCGATGTTCTCCACATGGAACTTTTCTCTGCTCAGCTAATATCATGGCTAATATCTTGGGGAATATTAAATGATGTTCATATTAGAACGTCTGGACGAGTCTGTTTGAATTTCCTTCATAGGAATATAATATAACCAAATGTCAGCAGCTTGGCGCAGTCTTCAAGGAGGTAGACAAGAAAGGAGGGCTCCCTGCCAAATCCTTAACATCTTCTTTGAGGGCTCATGTGCATCCATAAGTGAGCGGGGATGGCAAGAATATACGTTAATCAGCAAAATCTTTGTTTTTATGGATCCCCGCCTCGGCAACCAATACCTCAAGGAAAAGGTTTAAGGGGAGGACAAAGGCAGCTGAGGGACCCTTGTTGAAGAGCCCTTTGCCCTTATGAAGGTGATGCACCAGGTGCTCATCATAGAGTGCAATACTTCTGTTTTAGTTTTTGCTTTTATGCCACAATCACTAATTCCAGGGATTAAAATATTCCATATGGACCCTCACAGCAAGGGCCACTGGTCTACCTGTCATAGACATAAGCAGTGTCATTTTCTGCAGAGACGATGTGCAATCCATGAACTGCTGATCACTGTAGTTCCACCAGGTAGTCATGAATGAAGTATTCTAGGACTAGCACCTCACTATCAGCTATGGGAGATTTAGGGGCCCACCAGGGGTACAGCTGTAGGGGCAGCAGTCCCACCTATCACTGGTGTCTAAAGGGCCTAAAGGCCACATGGGAAGACGCCAGTAGTATAAATAGCACAAGTTTGGGGCTGCATTTAAACATTTGGAGTTTAGGGATTTGGTCAAGATTAATGGTGTTCTCAATGCTGAAAAATACATGCAGATACTTATCCATCATGTAATATCATCAGGGAGGCGTCTGGCTCCAAATTTATTCTGCAGCAGGACAACCAGGGTTGGTTCAGCTGCACAGGGGCCCAGCGAGGGAGGGGGCCCATGCCAGCAGAGGCACTCATTTCATTCCCTACCTCAGCCAACAGGGTAACCTGGGCACCTTGTGTTCAGGGAGGGACGGAGATTTTTTTGGGGGGGCTGATTAGCAATTACTGCGAATCTGCTGCCCGTTTGTGTCTGCACTCCATAGCTGAAGGACCTTCGATGACATCATAGTCATGTGATCTTTTCAGCAGTGGAAGTGGCGGTAGGACCTGTGATGAGGTCACCATCATGTGACCAGTGCAGAATGAGGCAGCGCTCAGCAGTGGAGACCTGTGATACCATGGAATGAATGTAAGTGCCAGAGAAATGCTGGGAGATGTGGTTCTCCCCATTATAACTCCTCCCTGCTTAGTGGGAGGGAAATATGTTATTTAACTGGGACTGAATGTTAAAGGGGCTGAAGGAAGGGGAGGGGTGTCAGTTACATAGGACTGTATGTTATAGAAGACTATAAGAAAGATATGTTTTTTTACATGGGACTGTATGTTATAGAAGATTGGAGGGAGATGACTGGTGTTATATACATGGGACTGGATATTTTAGAAGATTAGAGGGTAAGGAGTGATGTTATTTATATGGGACTATGTGTTAGAGGGGAGTGAAGGAGGGGATTTAAGTTATTTACATGGGACTGTAAATGATAGGATTAGAGGGCTGGTGTTATTAACATGGGACTGCATGGCATAGAAGACTGAAGGGAGAGGAGTGAAGTTATTTACATGGGACTACATGGTATAGGAGACTGTAAGGAAGATAGGTTACTTACATGGGACTGTATCATATAAAAGACTGGTGGGAGACGACTGGTGTTATTTACATGGGACTGCATGGTATAGAAGACTGGAGGGAGAGGACGGGCATTATAATTTATGGGGGCACTACAGAGATGATTATAACTCCGGGGGTATGGCAGGAGGTATTATACTTACAGGGGGCACTGCAGGGAACAATATAAATACTGTGGGCAGTGGTGGAGGGCATTACTACTACTGAGGGCTCTATAGAAGTGCCTTATAGAGTCTAAGAGGTGCCCTATAGGGAGGCCTTATTAGTACCGAGGGCACTGTAGGGAGCCTTATTACCACTGGCGATACTATTTGGGGGAGGCTTCCGCCTGGCAGTGAGCCCGGTGATGTGAACTGTAAAATGGCCAGGGCAGCTCTAAAGCCCCCCATCAGTGCCGGTCTGTGTTGGGCCCATGTTCATATATGCTGCATTATTGAGAAAAAAATGAATATTTGAATATATGCAAATTATCCTCTAGAAGCAACGGGGGCGTTCCAATTACACCTAGAGGCTCTGCTGTCTCTACTCTGACAGGGCCTGGCAGTGAACATGTCATCCCACCGGGCCATGTTAAAGTGCAGAGGGCGCGGCAGTTACAGAGAGGGCGGAGCCTCTAGGTGTCATGGTAACGCCCCAGTTTGTATATAATAAAACATCATTTTTCTCAGCAGTGCAGACACATAAGAACATGGGACCAACACAGACGCCTTCAGCTGCCGAGCGCACGCGTAACAGGTCAGTCCTTTAACTGTCCAAGTGTATGAGGGAGTTCTGAGGGATAGCTGAAGGCCTAGGGCGCATTTTACCATCAGCTATGGACTTCATTGGGGGAGAAAGCTGGCGCTAAAGTGCCTCGGGCAGCATCAAATCTAACCACGGGCCTGGCTCCACAGCAGTAGCAGGATGTAGTGTCAGACATCACACTGCCGGTCTGTGTATGAGGAGGAGCGGCCGGTAATCTGCTGTGCTCCTCCTCCTACGTGTGACACTACATCCTGCTACTGCTGCGGAGCGCCAGCGGCTGAACTGTGATCAGGAGGAACTAGGTGAGTATATTTTTTTAACTTCCTGTGAAGGGGCCACATATCTGATCATTTCTTCTGTGAGGGGGCACATATCTGGACATAACTACTATGAACTGCCACAAAGGGGGAATAATTACTATGTGGGGGCATTAAGGGTACTGGGTGCGTATAGTTATGCTTTGGGCAGAGTTAGAGGCGGGACCTAGTATGAAAAGAATATATATACATATTGTAAACATATTCACAAGATGTTTTTTATTTGCACATATATGTTTATATTTGTATGTGTGTCTGTGTGTGTGTGGGGGGGGGGGGGGGGGGGGCAGGTACATCCTTCGCACAGGGGCCCTTTGCTTCCTGTGTCCGCCCCTGAGGACAACGACCCCAAACATCCAGCCTATGACTTTAGACCTAGCATGAAGAAAGACAAGGAGCCCTGGAAGTGATGATTCCAGCTGGGATGATGGTATAGTAGAGGTTTATGCAGCAGGCCCGGGAGATGATAGGAGTGATGATGGTAGCAAAAATGGTGGTAGAAGTAGTTGCTCACTCTGAGGCTGTGCCTTGATGGGAAGGGCACATATTTTCTTATCTTCGGGGTAAAGATGAGTGATCCAGTTTGTAACGAACTGGGTTCGTTATGAACTTTGCACATTTTTGGCTGGCAGACGAACTGGAACTTTTTCAAGTTTGTTTCGGACGAATCCAGTAAAATGGTGCGTAGCGCCATTTTACAGCACATGTTGGCGGGAAAAAAGCTAGGGAGGAAGAAGAAGGGTGCTCACATGACCCTGAGAGGAAGTGGGAGGGCAAGGGCTTGGATGCCCCAATCAGTGCTGCAGCAGGCAGGGAGGTGCCCGAGCAGAACGCCATTCTGTGCTGGGCTGTAAATGAGGGTGGTTGAGTCTTACCGTGTCTGCCGTAAGACGATCTTAGGGAGTCAGGGACAGTCAAAGTCATAATCAAGCTTGGATTCTACTGCCAGAGACAGTGAAGGGAACGGCTAGAATTACAAAGAAGAAGAATTGTGTAGAATAGAAAGAGGCAGGGAAAGCTGTCAGCCCGGGAGTGAGAAGTGAGGAGCTGAGGCTGGCTTTGCCTCCTGGCACAACTGCAACTGTTGCAAACCTCAAAAGCAGCTACCTGCAAGGATAATGCTTTAATTTTGTTCTCATTTTAACAGAAATCCTTTCTTTTTTGGTGAGTGGGTGGTGGAATAAACGCAAAACTGTACGACACGTGACTTACCATCATTGTAGAATTTGAAATCTTAGTGAAAACATCTGAAATGCTAGTCCGAACTCTGTGTCAGGGCATCTCACATAGGTAATTGAATTTATTAAAACCAGCATATACAGTAGATGATTTTGTGTCTTTCAATATGCAGGGTAGTGCATATTATCTGTGAGTGATAACGTGATATGAGGCCTCAGTCGGTTTCAATTTATTTCTATCTCCACATGGTTCCCATATTATTATTTTTTTCGGGGGAAGGGGGGGAAGTTGTAGAATGTATTCAAAAGTAGATGATTACTACACCAATACACAGGGTAGCACACAGCATTATCTGTAAGTGATACTGTGATATTAGGCCTAAATCAGTTTATTTCTATCTCTACACAGTTACAATTTTTTGTATTTTGGGGTTGTTGAATTTACTAAAACCAGCATACAGTATATGTGATTGTGTCTTACAATAGGCAGGGTAGGACACAACATTATCTGTGATAACCTAATATTAGGCATAAATCTGTGTATTTCCATTTCCAGATACTTCTAGTGTTGCAGTGGTGGTGTGTACGTGTGTACGTGTGTACGTGTGTACGTGTGTACGTGTGTGTTGGGAAGGGGGAAGCAATTTCATTAGTTTGTCAACTTGTTTTACACTGGATAATTTTTTTAAATCTGGATATTTTAACGAGCAAACGACATTGGGCACAAATCTGTTAGTGACACCGATACTGCAGTATGTCTTCAGTCTCTTTGTGGAAAGGGTGGACTTCGTATTGCCCCTCTCTGTATTTAATTTCTAGAAAGCAGATTTGCAAACCGTTCCACACTTTGTGTGACTGTGTACATTTAGGCTCAAAAATGTCTGGGCTATGGAAGGGTTCCAAAAAAAAGACCCAGAGCCAGAATGTGGGTGGTAGCAGCACCAACTGTCTGGCCAGAAGTAGTAATAGTAGGCCCTGCTGGCTTCAGAAAAGCACAACATTATCATTGAAGAGAAAGAGGATGATATTGTGGATTGGATGGCTCACTGACATGAAGTTGACTTTGGAGTCTGACACCATTCCATGGAGTCACCACGTTTATCCTGCTCCTCCCCAGAGAAGACTTTCAGTGGAGTCCTCAATGTCTTCTCTGCCCCTTACTAGTGGGGCTCCTTTCTTTTTCCTAAGAAGTGTCAATAAAAGCCCACCACACCCTATGGCAGATAGTCAAGAGAGTCTCACTGTTGACGACTTGTGTGAGAGCAACCAGCTTTTGGACTGCCCTGAGTAGGAGGAGGTTCGGGGGGGGAGGTTGGGGACCCCATGCATAGCTTTGTTGATGGTGGTGGTAATAGTGGCACCTGTAGCCATTGCATTGGCAGTGGGGGCAGCAACAGTGGCAGTTGGGGCAAATGCAAAGCAGGGGATGGAAGCCAAGGAACCTACCATGATATCTCACAGTCTGATAAAAGCGGGAGGGAGCGTGAGGACTCTTATGATGATTGTGTGCTGGACAGAATCTGGGAGCAGGATTAGGGTGCTCTGGTATTGTGTTTGTCTGTCCTTGTTTGTTAGTCCATCTGTGCACTTAATTAGTGTAGAGACCATTGACCAGTTGCGGTCTAGCCATATAGGGTTTTTACTACAAGTAGGTAAAGTGGGCTGGGTTCTAACCTTAGGGCTCACTGTCCTTGTCTGTCCCAACCTACAGTCGTAACATTATCACTGGCCCAAAAAAATACTTGCTACCTGCACTACTTTGGAAACCATGGCAGCTTTAGTCTCACAGATGGAGGGCATTGCTCAGTCGTTACAGGATTTAGCTGAGAGGGTCCAACATTAGGAGTCTCATTAAATCAGTACCCTGTTTCTGCATTCAATGGAGCCTTATGGTGACCATAAGGGTTTTGCAACTTTTAGAGAAAGTTGCAAGCTGTATTTTTAGTTGAGACTTCATTTCTCAGGTACCGAGTCACAGAGAGTCGGTATCATCATGTCTCTGTTGCAAGGTTACTCCAGAAGTGGGCATGTGCACTTTCACCTAATTCCCCATAGCTGTATTCTGTAGACTTTTTTCTGCCTTTGGTCTGCTGTATGATGAGCCTGACAGGGCAGTTTATGCTGAAAGTCAGCTCCTCTGTTTGCGTCAATGTAGGCGGCCTGTTGTGGAGTTTTGCTCCGAGTTTCGTAGGTGGTGTACTGCATCTGGCTGGAATGATCCAGCCCTTAGATCACAATTCATACTGAGCCTCTCAGACACCGTGAAGAACCTGTTAGTCATCCAACCTCAGAGTCCTTAGACGAGGCAATGTCTCTGGCTATTTGACTCGATAGACGTTTAAGGGAACTCAAGAGTGAACATTCTGTCTCTCCTTCTCTCTTCCCTTCAGTCTCTCAGTCTAATGTGGTGAAGGCGCCAGTGGAGTCTGAAGGGCCCATGCAAGTGGGTACCATGTCTTCTCAGCAAAAGAAGGAACACCACTTCAAGAATGGCCACAAGCAACTCTGTGAGCAACTCCTGAATGAATTTTTTTTTACCACAAGGTGGGCACACCAAACCACTGCTATGTACAAGACGTGCAGGATTAAAATAAGCCATGGCCATTCAAACACAATCATATGTACCAGAGGTCTATTCCTGCACATGAGGTGGTATCATCGGATCCTTTAGGAAAATACGACTGGTCAGCATTTCCAGTCAAAACAAGTCTGTCCTCATTCTCCTGGTCCCCTTCGTAGCAGCCAACCTACATCCCCAATAAATATGGTATCTTTGTCTTCATCATCGTCAGCTTCTTCTTCTCCTGCTAAGACTCCTCCTTGTCCTTGGCTCCATCGTGAGACATCTATAACAGAATAGTTGGCCATGAAAAAACTATTCTCCAACAGGATTTAGCTTGTCTACAAGCTGGACCCCCATCTGGCCACACAGCTGGTGGTGCAGTTGCTGAAGTAGTAGTGCCTTGTGATCTCACATGGCAGAGAATGCGGGCCACTTCTTGTGAATTATGTTGTGTGGCAAGCTGTACTCCATGGTGGACACCTGGAGCAGCTCTTACAGGCTTTGACAGTACATGTCTTTCATGGCCCATTGGGTCAATGTTTTTTTGCGGCAGTGGAGAGGCAGCACCTTAGTGTCACGCTTCGGTGTGGGAGAAAAACACCACACCGAGCATAGGAGGGAAGGGGAGAACAAGTAATCAGGCCTGAGAACTAGGGAAGAAAAATTGACACCTCCTAGTGAAAACCCCAACCAAAATCCTGACTGACTACTAGTATGAACAGACCCCAAAGATAGGTGAGTTCATACACAGGAATACCTAGAGTCCTATCTAGCCCTATAGGACCCTGGTACTAATGGCAGGGACGAGACTACCTGTTCCTCCAAAAGGAAGGACGAACAAGGGTCTCCTTCAGGCCTAATACAAACAATAGGGAAATGCAAGACACAGAACCCAAACAAAATACAAAAGGGAAAGGAAAGACTTAACTTCAAAGGAGCAATGGAAGCACCAGGAACTCAGTCGAGATCCAACCACAATCTATCCAAAGGTCCAAACAGAAGCTATAAACCACACAGCATTGTGGGAGAAGCAACTATAAATAGAGAAGGTTAAATGACCCTAATAGCCACACCTGGAGAAATAAGGTGTGGCAAGCACCAGAAACCCCACAGACGTCATTTGATCCAAACGGAAAACATGTCAGATCAAACCAGGTGTTCCCAGTCTCACCGATCTCCTGCCAATTGTCGCGGGAATGTCCGTGACACTCAGCAACATGGAAAATGTGGGGGGTTGAGCCCGCACAACCTGCCTGTAGGTGCAGATCACTATGGCGAAATACATATACAAACGGAAAAGGCAAATGTGATCGCACACTACATCCAGCACTCTGCCCTCCATGCTGGATGAGACATTGGTGTACATTTTGGCCAAAGCGTATTTAAGCCACTCACCGCGTCAAGGTCGTCTCATTTGAGTGGTCCCTAACTCTTGTTCCTACCTGTTTATGGGCCATGACAGCCACATAAAGTCCAGGGAATGCAGGTCAGCATGCAAGCCAAGTACACTCTGCTTTTAACCCCGTCCGGTGCCATTACAGCTTTCATCGGATCCAGGGATGTAAGTACCAACATGCATGCTGAACCCACCATATACTTCTCCTGGAGCCAAATGGCTAATGGTAGGTTCTTTATAAGCAGACTCAGTTTTATACTGACTTTAAAACCAGCCTCCAGGACAGATTGACTGGTCAGGTGTGCTTGACTCAAAGGAGATCGCCACGCCTCCAATATATGCTACAAAGAAAAAATGTGGGGGGTTGAGCCCGCACAACCTGCCTGTAGGTGCAGATCACTATGGCGAAATACATATACAAACGGAAAATGCAAATGTGATCGCACACTACATCCAGCACTCTGCCCTCCATGCTGGATGAGACATTGGTGTACATTTTGGCCAAAGCGTATTTAAGCCACTTACCGCGTCAAGGTCGTCTCATTTGAGTGGTCCCTAACTCTTGTTCCTACCTGTTTATGGGCCATGACAGCCACATAAAGTCCAGGGAATGCAGGTCAGCATGCAAGCCAAGTACACTCTGCTTTTAACCCCGTCCGGTGCCATTACAGCTTTCATCGGATCCAGGGATGCAAGTACCAACATGCATGCTGAACCCACCATATACTTCTCCTGGAGCCAAATGGCTAATGGTAGGTTCTTTATAAGCAGACTCAGTTTTATACTGACTTTAAAACCAGCCTCCAGGACAGATTGACTGGTCAGGTGTGCTTGACTCAAAGGAGATCGCCACGCCTCCAATATATGCTACAAAGAAAAAATGTGGGGGGTTGAGCCCGCACAACCTGCCTGTAGGTGCAGATCACTATGGCGAAATACATATACAAACGGAAAATGCAAATGTGATCGCACACTACATCCAGCACTCTGCCCTCCATGCTGGATGAGACATTGGTGTACATTTTGGCCAAAGCGTATTTAAGCCACTCACCGCGTCAAGGTCGTCTCATTTGAGTGGTCCCTAACTCTTGTTCCTACCTGTTTATGGGCCATGACAGCCACATAAAGTCCAGGGAATGCAGGTCAGCATGCAAGCCAAGTACACTCTGCTTTTAACCCCGTCCGGTGCCATTACAGCTTTCATCGGATCCAGGGATGCAAGTACCAACATGCATGCTGAACCCACCATATACTTCTCCTGGAGCCAAATGGCTAATGGTAGGTTCTTTATAAGCAGACTCAGTTTTATACTGACTTTAAAACCAGCCTCCAGGACAGATTGACTGGTCAGGTGTGCTTGACTCAAAGGAGATCGCCACGCCTCCAATATATGCTACAAAGAAAAAATGTGGGGGGTTGAGCCCGCACAACCTGCCTGTAGGTGCAGATCACTATGGCGAAATACATATACAAACGGAAAATGCAAATGTGATCGCAGTCATGGCCCATAAACAGGTAGGAACAAGAGTTAGGGACCACTCAAATGAGACGACCTTGACGCGGTGAGTGGCTTAAATACGCTTTGGCCAAAATGTACACCAATGTCTCATCCAGCATGGAGGGCAGAGTGCTGGGTGTAGTGTGCGATCACATTTGCATTTTCCGTTTGTACTCAGCAACATGGCCAGGTCCTTTTACCCCCACCACCACAATTGCATTGGGCTGGCTCCCACACAAGTCACTTATCCGCCTCCTCCACCTCCTCCTCCATGGAAATGGTCCAATCTCCAAGAGCAGCGGGGCACAGAGTTGTTCCCACTCCCCTTCCTTCCTTTATGTGTTAAGTCACACGCTGCCATTCGGTGTTGGAGCTGATCGACTTTTAGCAGCAAACATCCCACTGGCAGTCACGCAGTCAATTCCAACTGGGCAAGGTGGTCAGAGACAACACAACAGCCTGACCTTCCTTAATCTGGGGGAAATAACACATGCTACCTGCATGGCCATTTAAAAAAATTCACTGGCTTGTGCAAGGTGTTGGCAATGTCCAGGAGACTGTCCCTCTTTTCGGACATTCTCATGTGGTGAGGAATGCTCTCCTAGACTTGCAGCGTAAGAATGGTCTGCAGCTGCACTGCCTAATCTGTGATGTTCCAACTCACTAGAGTTCAACATTGCATATGCACCAACATATGTACGAGCAGCGGAAAGCTGTGAATGATTTTGTCATGCACCAGCCCACTTCAGCAGGAAGCTTGTGTTGTTTCCAGGTCGGGCAGTGGCAGCTCATGCCATGCAACATGGTGCCTAATGACCATTCCAGCAAAATCTGCCCTCCAAAAACCATATGGCGCTCCTTGCCTTCTGTGCCCTGTCGTGTTCCCAAACAGCGGTATACGACCATATATGGGGTATTTCTGCAAACTGCAGAATTAAGGTAATAAATATTGAGGTCTGTTTTGTTGTTAACCCTTAATGTGTTCCAGGAAAAAAATTATTAAAATGGAAAATCTGCAAAGAAAAGTGACATTTTGAAATTTCACCTCTATTTTGCTTTTATTCCTGTGGAATACCTAAAGGGTTAACAACATTTCTAAAACCAGTTTTGAATAGTTTGAGGGGTGTCATTTCTAAAATGGGGTCATCTATGGGTTGGTTCTTTTATGTAAGTCCCACAAAGTGACTTCAGAACTGAACTGGTACTTAAAAAAGTTGACTTTGGAAATTTCCGTAAAAATTTCAAATTGCTTCTAAAAATCTAAACCTTTTAACATCCTAACAAAATAAAATTACATTACTAAAATGATGCCAACATAAAGCAGACATATGGGGAATGTTAATTAATAAATATTTTATGAGGCATCACTATCTATCTTAAAAGCAGAGAGATTCAAATTTAGAAAACAGTGAATTTTTTTACATTTTCGTTAACTTTTGGATTTTTTTAGAAATAAAGGTAAAACATATTGACTCAAATTTAGCATTAACATGAATTACAATGTGTCACGAGAAAACAATCTCTAAATGGCTTGGATAAGTAAAAGCGTTCCAAAGTTATTACCACATAAAGTGACACGTCAGATTTGCAAAATTAGGCCTGATCAGGAAGGGTGTAAATGGCTCGGTCTGGAAGTGGTTAAATTTTTCCATAACTCTGTGTGTGTTTAAACATCTGCCCCTGATAAGGGCCAATTTTTGGAAGCTTTGTAATATGAAAAGGCATAACACATGTGACGGCGCGGTGTGTTTTTAAACACGCTGTATGTTAACGACATCAAACATGCGTTTACCCACAGCAATGTATGTCAGAGTCACTCAGACATGATTTACTATTGTTGTCATTGCGTTCCACAGCTTGGGAGGGGGGGAATCATAAAAAATTAACAAAAAGAGATAGCAAGTTTTCCAAAAATTCTGTGTCCTAGGAGACAAGAGGGTGTTATATACCAATTTTCAGGGCAACTGGAGCAACTTTGGTTCAGTCTGAATCGATTTGTGACATCACCCGCTCCATTCTGTGACCGTGAGCGAAAAACAAAAGCAGAAACTGCGCCACTGGCCGGGGCGAGCTTTGAAAAACTTTGAAAAACTTTGCCTACAATCAGCGGAGATCCCTGAAGCCCTCTGAAGAATAATAGTTAAGCTACTCCACAAGTGGACTAACAAGCAGCCGCGAGGAGGACCTATAAAGAGAATAAGGTAAAATTCTTGCCTTATATCTGGCATCAAGCAGTGGCCTCCCATTATAGTGTGCAGCAGTCCAGTGGAGGTGCGCAGTGACCCTACACTTATTTAGAAGGTATTTACAATTAAGACTATTCATGGACTGGCAGATGTAACACTGCACCTTTCTTTCCCACAATGAAATAGGAGAGAAATATGTCTCACTTTCTTTATGCAAAGCAACCATGGGACAGGCCATTCGATAAGACAGACAAAATTCTGTTCCTTTTCCAGGTTGCTATACTCACAGTAAATAAATCCACAATGTCCTTAGCGGGATGTGGACTTTTAGCAAACTTCCACAGTCTGCCCATAAAGTATTTCAAGGCACCTGAAGATTTATATCACCTGAACAAGTTAGCTGTGGAGTCATAAAGCCTTTTAGACAGATTTTCTCTCCACAGAGCATCCGCACGCACCTCCTTCTCAACACTGGCATCCTATACAAGTGCATATACTTTGATGTTTTCTCTTTGCTTCTCTCTGGCTGTTTTTATCCCAGGGCTGTTCTCAGCTTGCATCTGCTCTTTTCACTGTCTAGAATCTCTCTGCTAACACAGAATTCTAACCGCTCTCTATGGAGAAGGTGACAACAGTCCCATCTACTTATGGTTACTAAGGCCTATTAACCCCTTATACAGGTTTCATACAGAAAATGCATGAAATACATATAAAAGCACGTTCAGATGAGGGTTCAGAAAGAAGAGAGGGAGTGCTTGCTTTCATGGATGGAGGACTCGGATGAGTATGAGAACTTTCCTTTATTGGTACAATGACGCATTTTTTGGCCCTTTCTTCAGATCACAATATGGAATCCTTATTGTGATCTGAAGAAAGGGCCGGCACGGCCCAGAAACGCGCCATTGTACCAATAAAGTTAAATTCTTGTACTCACCTGAGTCCTCCATCCATGAAAACAGAAGCGTTTCCTCTCTTCTGTATGAACCTGCATCTGAAGTTCTCTGTCAGCCAGGTCCTTGACCATGTTACAGAATCCCATCGGACGCTTGATGTATTCAATTCATATGCTCATTTATTTTCACAGGTATATATCCATGCAGTGGACGTGCTTCGGCCCCTCCAGCCTTCATCAACTAATTAGTTGTATATATACCTGTGAAAATAAATTAACCTATGAATTGAATACATCAAGCGTCCGCTGGGATTTTGTTACATTGTCGACTGGAGTTTCCTCCTTCCCGTGACGGTGCATATCAAGTTGGGTGCTGACCTCATTTCCTCAGGTCCTTGACCATGACATGGAGCAGCATCTGCATTAGATAAAAGACATTATATTACATTCCCCCCAAGAGTTGTGCCTCCAGCGCAACTAAGCCAAGTGAGTACCTATCATTTGGGAACTCGATCTTCTGGTAAATGGTAGCAGAAACACACTGCACTTATGTTATTTGTAAATATATCGGGAGAAAAATTGCAAAATGTCTGAGCGCATTAACCTGTCGAATACCAGCACTGTATATGTACGGGGCGGCAGGACGTGACTTGGATCCCAGCACCATACAGGTATGGCACGCTAATCAGGTGCATGAGCTGCGTCCGCCCAATCAGCAGCATGGGCCCAGCTGTCACTGACAGCCGGCCCCCAGGCTGCGTCTCATAGGCAACTGTCAGTGTACTACACTGTTACTATAGTTCAACGCAGTACAATACAGCATGTATTATACTGCATTGAAATCGGGATCAAACCATGAAAAGTTGAAGTCCCATAGACAAAAATAAAAGTAAAAAAAAGTGTTTTTCATGATAAATAAAATAAAAGTACCATGCCCCTTTCCCATAATAAAGACTTATAAAAGCATAAAAAAAGAAAAAAAAACAGACAAATTAGGAATCGCCGCATCTGTAACAACCGGCTCAATAAAAATATAACATGATCCACCCCCTCAGGTGACTGTCGTAAAAATTAAATAAAAACTGTGCCAAAACAGACATTTTTTGGTCACCTTATCCCGAAAAAGGGTAATATTGAACAATCAAAAAAATCATATGTACCCAAAAAATAGTACCAATAAAAAACGAGCCCCTACACAAGGCGAAAATTTTAAAAAATATGGCTTTCAGAAAATGGAGACTCATGGCTCTATAAAAGTAACACATGACCTACTGTACAGTATAGTCAGGAGAACCCTGTAAAAATAAAAAAACAAAAACTGTGCCAGAACAGCCATTTTTGGTTACCTTGTCTCACAAAAGGTGCAATATTGAGCGATTAAAAATCATATGTACCCCAAAATAGCACCAATAAAACTGTCACCTTATCCTGTAGTTTCAAAAACCGGATTACATTTTTGGGAGTTTCTACAGTAGGGGTGCATCACGGAGTCTCCTAAAGTGACATGGCAACTTAAAATTATCCCAGCGAAATCTGTTCTCCAAAATCCATATGTTTCTCCTTCACTTCTGCCCCCTGCCGTGTGCCCGTACAGCAGTTTACAACCACATATGCAGTGCTTCTGTAAACTACATAATCAAGGTAATAAATATTGAGTTTTATTTGGCTGTTAACCCTTGCTGTGTTACAGGAAAAATAGATTAAAATTGAAAATCTGCAAAAAAATTGTGAAATTTTGAAATTTCACCTCCATCTTCCTTTTATTCTTGTGGAACACCTAAAGGGTTAACAAGCTTTCTAAAAATCAGTTTTAAATAGTTTGAAGGGTGTAGTCTCTAAAAGGGTCATTTATGGGTGGTTTCTACTATGTAAGCCCCACAAAGTGACTTCATAACCGAACTTGTCCTTTAAAAAGGGGGGAAGGGGGGGGGGGGGGGTTTGGAAATTTTCTTAAAAATTTTAAGAATTGTTTCTAAAATTCTAAGCCTTTTAATGTCCTAAAAAATAAAATGACAGTTTCAAAATGATGCCAACATAAAGTAGACATATGGGCAATGTAAAGTAACAACTATTTGATGAGGTATCACTATCTACCTTAAAAGCAGAGAAATTCAATGGGTCCTGAGAAAATAATCTCAGAATGGCTCGGATAAGTAAAAGCGTTCCAGAGTTATTACCATATAAAGTGAAAAAAATTGGCATGGGACTCAATGTGAAAAGTGGCTTGGTACTGAAGGGGTTAAATGTTGAAACCATCCCGACAGCGCGCAAGGTCATGTGTATGTTACAATGTATCACTGAATGGCCGTGGTTGTAGGACGTCTGCATATGAGGTTCATGTTCTTCACTCACCTGGGGAGGCAGTGGTGTAATAGGGTTCTCTGACAATGAGCACGCGGAGGTGACAGACACCTGGGCTTCTGTCTCAAGAACAGGAGAAGGTACCGTAGATAATCCCATATTGTGTCAGCAAGTCAACCATAAAATTCATTGTTTTCTGGCACAAAGTCGGAATAGAAATGTTGAATTCTGTTGTAGGCATTTACAGAAAGGTCACAAGATCTGCACACTCTTTCGAAATACTCTGCTGCTAAGGACGCTGCCATGTCATATACAACACTGTCCTTACTGACATTGTCACATTACTTCCTCTACAAGATCAGCAAAAATCTCCAAAAATAGTCTGTGCTTCTAAGGAGTCTACTCCTGTGACATTGTAACTATAATACATTATTACACTAGGCATGTTAAAATCGATGTACCTTTGTCATAGATGAATATGTGCTTGTAGAGAAGTTCAATTTGGACTAATGCTTCATTTCTACATTGCTTCTTATTACTGTTTGAGATTCTTATTACTGCTTTTGGAACTGCAGGTTCAGAGGTCATTGGGAGTTCCCTGTTTGTGTAGCTGCAGGTTCAGAGGTCAGTGGGAGTTCCTTGCTTATAGAGCTGCAAGTTCAGAGCTCCCGGGATGTCCCCTGCTTTTGGACCTACAGGTTCAGAGTTAAGTGGGTGTTTCTGGCTCGTGGAATGGCAGGTTCAAAGATCAGTGGATGTTTCTTGCTTGTGAAACTGAAGGATCAGAGGTCAGTGGGTGCTCCCTGCTTATAAAGCTGCAAGTTCAAAGCTCAGGGGATATCCCTCCCCTGCTTGTGGAGATGCATGTTCAGAGGGTGTTTCTAGCTTGTGGAACTGCGGGTTCAGAGCTCAGTGGATGTCTCCTGCTTGTGGAGCTGCAGGTTCAGAGTTCACTGCGTGTTCCCTGCTTGTGGAACTTCAGGTTCAGAGGTCAGTGGGTGCTCCCTGTTTGTGGAGCTGCAAGTTCAGAGTTCAGTGGGTGTTCCCTGCTTATGGAGCTGCAGGTTCACAGCCCATTGGGCATTGCCTATAAAGCTGCTTATTTTCTCTCCTCCACCCTTACCTCAATGCTCTCAATGAATATACCCCTCTTTTTTACACTGCAATGACTGGGGAAAAATATGTCCAACAACAAGTTTTCTTACAGATATATAACCACCTGTATGTGAAAAATCCTAATCTGCACTGACTACATTGGCAAGAAACACACACACACACAGACACACACACATTTTTTTGCAGTGTGTAATCATGGAGGCACATAGGTCTGCAGAGGAGCTGTACATACAACATGCATGTTTCACAAATACTTTTACTTGCTTTTTTAATTTTAGATGAATTGGGACAAAGAAAAAAAAATGCTGCCATAAGTAGACATGGCTGCAGATTCAAAATTAACTCTGTCTCCATTGCCATTTGGTTGTGAGAACCTAAACAACTGGGCAGAGGGTCTAAATGATGGATGGGTTTGAATGGGACTGAACAAGCACAGGAGACCCCAAATAGAATTTTAGCTAAGGGAGCCTGACTACTCTAGGTGCACCTAAGAGGGAATGTAAGCAAGGATATCACATATAGTGATGGATGAACATCTACCGGGACGGTTCGCGAACGCGATCAAATGTTCGCAAACCGCGGGTCCTATTCAAATGTGGATAGCACATTCCGGCCCCATTGAAAATGAATGGGTCTGCACCCGTTCCGCAAAATTGCGGAACGGATGCGGACCCATTTTGCGGAAGTGTGAATGGAAAAGATATCCCTTCAAAATGAAAGTAAATTAAATTGTTAAAGTTAAGCAAAAAGCATAGATGTGGTCGGCAATAACAAGTGCTAGGCGGCACTAAATCAGGTGCTCGGCGGCACCAAATCAGAAACCATATGTCCTACCGGGGGGTTCCAGTGCACCATCCATCCCTGGGCTAGATGATGATGTGGTATTGAAGGACAGGGTGGGCCTGTCCCTGATATTGCCCTACAGGGGGGTGCTATTCTGGCCCTGATAGCCTAACCACAGACCACCCGCCCTGTTAAGAGCGACCCCATCCGGAACCTTACCCTATATAAAAATGGCCCTAGTAAGCCACTAACCCCTAGGCCCCTGACTTCCAGGTGATCACTATATAGATCTATGTGTTTTTGACTCATAAAAGTATATTATAAGTATATTACACCCCTCTGTGTATTATACCTATCGATAGCACACCTATACCAGTCCTTAAAAGGACTTTTGTGGCCCTATTAGCTAGCGTTTGGTGTCGCTAACAGCCTGTCCCTGCTCCACACAGCAACCTCTTCCTACACTGGCAAAACACTGAATGTAAAATGGCGGCCAGATCAGGTTTATTTATATGGTAGGGGGTATGTCCATGTGCTGAAACGTCTCAATTGTCTGTCCTGTACCACCTGATGGATGTGTCATGGGTCAAAGTTCTTCACAATGTAAAAGAATATGGCTGGCGTGAATATCTCCATATGTTCGCATGTTCGGCGAATCGCGAACACGCAAAGTTCGCCAGGCGAACCGCAAGGCGATCTCTAATCACATGTATGGGGAAGGTATTAGGGAGTGGACAGCACAATGGGGGGTAGTAGTTTCCTGACACTGGGTGGACCAAGAGGTTCTTACTATATCAACCTCCATCTCCAGACCCAATGTCCTAATTATACATTATACTCAATGGGATTTTGAAAACATGTGTTGTCACTCTCAGGAAAGGTGGAGGAAGTTTTCATCTTGAAACCTGAACACAGCCGCACATGTTTGTACATTGTGGAACATTGTGTCAACGTTACCAGTAACCTCTTGAAAGTTTTTGCTGGGAATACATAAACACCACTGCTGTTTTCCATCGTGACAATATGTTTAGAAGGTTGCGCTGCAGCTTCTCAACGACCGATGGAGCCATGGATTAATCCCCTCAGTCTTGTCTTGTGCTCAATGGATTGCGTAATGTAATCAGAAAAAAAATAATGATTGACCCTTCATGAGCCACTATTTCTTTACTGGTGACAATTAAAGGGGTTCTCCAGTCATTACATACATTGATGACCACCAATATCCACCCCCATAGGATGCCATGATTGATCAGGCTTGACATATGTAGAATGGAATAAAGAAGGAGAGACCGGCACTCGCGATGATGATGAATGTTGCGTTTTCTTCAGTCACATATTAAGGACATATATATACTATATGTCCTTAATATGTGACTGAATAAACGCAACATTCATCATCATCGCGAGTGCCGGTCTCTCCTTCTTTATTGCAAGTATTGGGACGTCTCCCCACTGACTCGTGCACCGCGTCTATTCCAGAAGTGCCGACCCTTTCCTATATAAGATATGTAGAATGGAGTCCTATCATTACCATATTTTTTAATTGCAGAATTTCCTCATGGAATTTCAAATCTTTATTAGACTGGGTGGAGTTTTGTTACCTGGGTCGGATACAGGCACCTGAGAAACCCCCCTTGCAAGAAAAGTATACGGGCTTGATGCTCTTCAATAGCTCATCAAAGACAATCATCGTCTCATGAACCACAAAATTTTTTAGTCCAGGCCGTTGCATTTCAATTGTGAAATTGGCCCTTGCCCCTTTACCTACGGGGCCCTTGTGCAACTGATCATGTTGCAAATGATATGTCTGCCACTGGTTGGTGCAGCCTTAGCATGAGGGAATGGTGAGTGAAGCTTGTTTCTTTGTGTAGGAAGATATGTGTCTTGGAGACACCAGTTGCTACAATGTAGAAACCAGGCTTTCACCATACACAGGTGAAATACAGACAAGCCCTAGGTGACAGGTGAATTAACCTTTTGAGTGGAGTTTTCCTTTAAGTTGTCACCTCCGGATGAGATGATGAGCCCAGAAGCTGGAGTAGATCTGTTTAGACTCTAAAGGACGAGGCTCGTTTGGAACTTTAAGGGTTTTTAATAGATGTTGGCAGCCATGTTTCAGATAATCTGTGGATACTACGTCCCATCCAAAAAGACAGAATGTTCCCTAAAGAAATAACACTAAGAGAAAAAAAATATGTTTTGGATTATGTGGAGCTGCCAATCTGTCCATCATGTCAAGGATATCATGCTAGCAATTTCCTGCTTTCAGTAAGGTTGGAGGGGTGGTTGGACAGGGGCCTTTGTATCTGAACATATACGTCTTGCAGAAGTGCACTGTCAGTGTGAAAAAGTCTTGATCTTAATGTTTCAGACTTGAAAACTAGGTCAGATGTTCAGAGACGGAATCTGTCCTGCTGGAAAAATATGGAGCAAAAACCTTCAGAATTTTCTATATATTTCTTCAAAAATTTCACCTAAAACTACATCAGATTGTCACACAAGTCCTAAAAGTAGATAAAGATAACCAAACCAAACAAATGAGATAAAAATATTAGACTTGGTCATCTATTTATTGAGGAAAATGATCCGATATCACATGTCTATGAGTGGCAAAAGTATGTGAATCTTTAGGATCAGAGTGGGTGACCTGTTTTATGTAAAGAACATGGATCTATCAAAATCTGATCTTCACAACACGTTTGTGGAAGTGTAACATGGTAGTGAACAAGGGGAAGGCAGCAGTATGGAAGTGTAACATGGTAGTGAACAAGGGGAAGGCAGCAGTATCCTGGACACACAGATCCAGCATGTATTACTGGGGGTCACATCCACATGAGAAAAGTCTGAAACTAAGAGCAGGTTGTAAATGACATATCAGGAGTCTAAATGGGATTGAAGGAATGAAGATTGCAGCCTGAAACTTACTGCAACTTTTTTTTTTTTATATAGTAACATAGTAACATAGTAACATAGTACATAAGGCCGAAAAAAGACATTTGTCCATCCAGTTCGGCCTGTCATCCTACAAGTTGATCCAGAGGAAGGCAAAAAAACCCTGTGAGGTAGAAGCCAATTTTCCTCACTTTAGGGGAATAAAAAATTCCTTCCCGACTCCAATCAGGCAATCAGAATAACTCCCTGGATCAACGACCCCTCTCTAGTAGCTATAGCCTGTAATATTATTACACTCCAGAAATACATCCAGGCCCCTCTTGAATTCCTTTATTGTACTCCCCATCACCACCTCCTCAGGCAGAGAGTTCCATAGTCTCACTGCTCTTACCGTAAAGAGTCCTCTTCTATGTTTGTGTACAAACCTTCTTTCCTCCAGACGCAGAGGATGTCCCCTCGTCACAGTCACAGTCCTGGGGATAAATAGATGATGGGATAGATCTCTGTACTGCCCCCTGATATATTTATACATAGTAATTAGATCTCCCCTCAGTCGTCTTTTTTCTAACGTGAATAACCCTAATTTTGATAATCTTTCAGGGTACTCTAGTTGCCCCATTCCAGTTATTACTTTAGTTGCCCTCCTCTGGACCCTCTCCAGCTCTGCTATGTCTGCCTTGTTTACAGGAGCCCAGAACTGTACACAGTACTCCATGTGTGGTCTGACTAGTGATTTGTAAAGTAGTAGGAATATGTTCTCATCACGGGCATCTATGCCCCTTTTGATGCAACCCATTATCTTATTGGCCTTGGCAGCAGCTGCCTGACACTGGTTTTTGCTGTTTAGTTTGCTGTTTATTAAAATTCCTAGATCCTTTTCCATGTCAGTGTTACCGAGTGTTTTACCATTTAGTATGTATGGGTGACTTGCATTATTCCTTCCCATGTGCAGAACCTTACATTTGTCAGTGTTAAACCTCATCTGCCACTTATCTGCCCAAGCCTCCAATCTATCCAGATCCCTCTGTAGTAGTATACTGTCCTCTTCAGTGTTAATTACTTTACACAGTTTAGTGTCATCTGCGAAAATTGATATTTTACTATGCAAGCCTTCTACAAGATCATTAATAAATATATTGAAGAGAATAGGGCCCAATACTGACCCCTGAGGTACTCCACTAGTGACAGTGACCCAATCTGAGTATGTACCGTTAATAACCACCCTCTGTTTTCTATCATTGAGCCAGTTACTTACCCACTTACAGACGTTTTCTCCGAGTCCGAGCATTCTCATTTTATATACTAACCTTTTATGAGGTACAGTGTCAAATGCTTTGGAGAAGTCCAGATACACGACATCCATTGATTCGCCGCTGTCAAGTCTAGAACTTACCTCCTCATAGAAACTGATTAAATTAGTTTGACATGACCGATCCCTCACGAAGCCATGCTGATATGGCGTTATTTGCTTATTTCCCATAAGATGCTCAAACATAGCATCTCTCAGAAAACCTTCAAACAGTTTACCCACAACAGATGTTAAACTTACCGGCCTATAGTTTCCAGGCTCTGTTTTCAGACCCTTTTTGAATATTGGCACCACATTTGCCATGCGCCAATCCTGTGGGACATTCCCTGTCAGTACAGAGTCCGCAAATATCAGAAATAAGGGTCTGGCTATGACATTACTTAATTCCCTTAGGATACGGGGGTGTATGCCATCTGGTCCTGGCGATTTGTCTATTTTGATTTTTTTAAGTCGCTGTTGTACTTCTTCCTGGGTCAGACAGGACACTTTTAATGGCGAATTTATTTCAGCATTCAGCATTTCATCTGACAGTTTATTTTCCTCAGTGAATACATTGGAGAAAAAAATATTTAACAGCTTTGCTTTCTCCTCGTCGCTCTCTGCGACTCCCCCCTCATTACTCTTTAAAGGGCCGACACCTTCAGATTTATACTTTTTAACATTTATATAATTGAAGAACATTTTAGGGTTAGTTTTACTCTGTTTGGCAATTAATCTCTCGGTCTCTAGTTTGGCCGCTTTTATTTGTTTTTTACATGTTCTGTTTTTTTCCTTATAGTTTTTCAGTGCTTCCGTGCTACCCTCCTGTTTTAGGGTTTTATATGCTTTCTTTTTGTCATTTATTGCTTTCTTTACAGTTCTGTTTATCCACATTGGTTTCTTTTTGTTCCTTAACCTTTTATTCCCATATACACAAGGAAAACACTAACATATGAAAAGAAGATTTCTGTGGACCTCAGAAGAAGAGTTGGTGATGCTCTTCAGGATGGAAAATTACAAAGCCATCTTAATCTCCACAAATCGTGTACAAATTAAGGACATTCAAGACTATTACTGTTCTCCTCGAGAGTGGTCAACTAGCAAAGATCAGACCAAGGGTATTTAATAGTCCACAAGGTCACAAAGGAACCCTAAGGTGACCACTAAGCAACTAAAAGCCTTTCTCACACTAGCTAATGTTTATGTCCATGAGTCAACCATCAGAAGGACAGTGAACAACAATGGTGTACATGGCAGGATTGCAAGGAGTTTGCCTCTGCTCTCCAAAAATAACATTGTTTCCCTTTTGCAATTTGCAAAAGATCATTTGGACAAGCCAGGAGGCTATTGGAAAAATGTTTTGTGGGTGCATAAGACCAAAACTGAATATTTTGGTTTAAAAGAGAAGTGTCATGATTTTATGAACGACACGGAGGCGAGTATTGCATTCTCAATCTTTACTGTAAACCATAGCAGCAAAGAGAAAAACACAAAATGAACCAACAAAACCATCCCCACATGGGATAACCCCTCCCAATGTCCAGTCCATAAATAGAACCTCCCACCGGAACTCTTCCTCTTTCTCTGTAATGAAGAACTTTCCATTCTCCATAACCGGACTGGAACGACTCCCACCAACGAGCTCCAACAGGAAAAACTCAACCGAGCAGGCTAGAACGAAAAGGATCCATCAGGAAACTCCACCGGAACCAATAACAGCTGGAAGGACAGAAACAGCCACTCGGAAACAGCAGACCAGGGTATCAGCCTAAAAGGAAGAAAAGTAAAGGTATATGGTAATCAACCAGATCAACAATGACAGCAGAACATTAGAAAATCTGATGTAAAAATATAATGAAGCACAGCAAGAATACCAGTAAGCTTGGAAAAATCGGATCTTGGAAAAAAAGAGCACATAAACAACCCAAACAGGGAGGGTAATAAAAACTTTATTAATATTAATAAATAAACAATAAATAATCAGGTGGGGCAATACTCGCCTCCGTGTCGTTCATAAAATCATGACTTTACATCATAAACTAGGAAAATCATGCAATTTTATGTCACGACCCGGAGGCTCATATTGCAAGTTTAAAGTGCAGAAATCACCGAAGCGAAGGCATGCGGAGGAGGCCTGAAATAAAATTCTTTGAATGTAGACGACCTGGACCAGTCTGCTAATCTCATAATATCCTCCAAGCGAGCGCCCGCAACCGCCATGGAAGTAGCAGAGGCTCCTCTGACCGAATGGGCCGTGAACACAGAAGTGTCCACACCTGATAAAGAAAGGATCCATTTCACCCAGCGGGACAGAGTGACACTAGTGACCGGGCGGAACGGCCTGCGAAAGGAAATAAAAAACTGAGGAGAAGAGCCAGAACGTAGGGGGGAAGTACGAGACAAGTATTCCTTCAGACACCCCACCGGGCAAAGAGCCGGAGATCTGGGAAACTCCGGATAAGAAACCGACTTGATGTTGGTTTTGGTACGGCAGGAAATATTGAAGGAAACTCCGTCCGGAGAAAAGGAAAGAGCATCGAAGTCCAGAGCCCTAACATCTGAAACCCTCTTACAATTGATAAGACAGAGTAAGGACACCAATTTTGCCAACAATTGACGCAGTGATAGGTCCGAATTGGGGGACCATCGAGAAAAGAAATCCAGAACCAAACGGACGTCCCAAGAAGAGGAGAACCGAGGCCTAGAAGGGCGAGAAAGGCGAGAGCCCTTGAGGAGACGACAAACCAAAGGATGCTGACCGACAGGACAACCAGCAAAACCCTGGTGGTGAGAGGAAATTGCTGACCTGAAGACATTCATCGTCCTATAAGCCTTTCCTTCATCAAACAGAGAGGACAAAAACTGAAGAACATCAGTCACAGGGGCCGAAATGGGATTTAGACTCCGTCCAACGCACCAGCGAGACCAGATGCCCCAAGCTGATCTATAAGCCTGTCTAGTACCGGGGGCCCAAGCACTCTCCAAGAGGAATTTAGTCATCCCCGATATTCCAGCGACTTCCCACTGCTCCCCGACACTCAGGGAGACGGAGGGAGCCGTCCATCAGGAGAGGATGATGCTGGTCCAGCGGGCCCCGGAGGAGACTCCGGGAAAATGGGAGGAGGTGAGGATCCTCTATCAGGAGTTCCAGGAGTTGAGGAAACCAGACCTGAGCCCGCCAGAAGGGAACTACCAGGACCAATTCCGCTGACTGGCGGCGAATCTGAGACAGAACACGAGGAATCAACATGAATGGAGGAAAGGCATACGAGAGCTGACCCGACTGGTCCTGAAGAAGGGCGTCCACAGCCTCCGAAAGAGGGTCCGGTCTCCAGCTGTAGAACCTGGTGTCACGGATGGTGTACAGGAAACAAGACAATACCATATAAACAATGTCTCTCTGGATCCACAACTAAGGAACAAAGGGAGACCCCTGCAATAGACCTGCCGCTCTCCCTCACTGCTCAGCCTATGCGAACACCCCAAAGGTGGATGGCCGCATATCCACGTTCCTCGGCTATCTATTACCTGAAGACCCTACAATAGTGAAGGGACATGACCACCGGCTCCCTACACTGACACGGAGGGAGTCAGGGTCACCTGGATCCAGAAAAAACAAAATCATAAATACATTAACAGCACTTATCTTGCAGACGACTGACGACTGAGGACTGGGAACTGGGAACTGGGAACAGCATGCACACACACTCCAGGAAGTTGTATCAGCCGCACACTACTGCATTATGGGGAGGAACTTAAAGGGTAGCAATCAGTCCAACTGCATGACAGCTGAGATAGACTAACGAGATGAGAAACTAAACCAAAACAAAGAAATTCAAGGAGGAGGATCTGAGAAGCTCCTGTGAGTGCTTCTCAGCTGTCTGGCTGTGACAGTACCCCTCCCTCTAGGAGTGGACTCCGGACACTCAGAGCCCACTTTCTCAGGATGGGACCTATGGAAAGCCCTGATGAGACGAGAGGCCTTAATGTCCGTCACTGGGACCCACATCCTCTCCTCAGGACCATAACCCTCCCAATGAACGAGGTACTGGAGGGAACCGCGGACAAGACGAGAATCCACAATCCTAGAGACCTGAAATTCAAGATTTCCATCAACCATAATCAGAGGAGGAGGCAAAGGCGAGGGTACAATAGGTTGAACATAAGGTTTCAATAAGGACTTATGAAAAACATTATGGATCTTCCAAGTCTGAGGAAGATCAAGACGGTAGGCTACAGGATTGATGACAGACAGGATCTTGTAAGACCCAATAAACCTAGGACCCAACTTCGAGGAGGGAACCTTCAATTTGATATTCTTGGTAGACAACCACACCAGATCACCAACATTCAGGTCCGGACCAGGCACACATCTCTTATCCGCCACACGCTTATATCTCTCACTCATGCTCTTTAGATTATCCTGAATCTTTTGCCAAATAGATGACAAAGACGAGGAGAATCTGTCCTCATCAGGCAAACCAGAAGAGCCCTCTCCCGAGAAAGTCCCAAACTGCGGATGGAACCCATATGCACCAAAAAATGGTGACTTATCAGAGGACTCCTGACGACGGTTATTTAAAGCAAACTCAGCAAGGGACAAAAAAGAACACCAATCCTCCTGTTTCTCCGCCACAAAACAGCGCAGATATGTCTCCAGATTCTGATTGACGCGCTCTGTCTGGCCATTCGACTGCGGATGGAAAACAGAAGAGAATGACAACCGAACCCCCAAGCGAGAACAAAAAGCCTTCCAGAATCTGGAAACAAACTGCGTGCCCCTATCAGAGACTATGTCTGAAGGAATCCCATGCAATTTGACAATGTGGTCAATAAATCCCTGCGCCAGCGTCTTAGCATTGGGCAAACCAGGAAAAGGGATAAAATGCACCATTTTGCTAAAACGGTCCACCACCACCAGAATCACAGACTTCCCTGAGGAACGAGGCAAGTCCGTTATGAAGTCCATGGACAGATGTGTCCAAGGACGGGAAGGAATGGGCAAAGGAAGGAGAGGACCTGATGGCCGTGAATGAGGGACCTTGGCACGAGCGCAAGTCTCGCAAGCTGCCACAAAACCCTCAACCGACTTACGAAGCGCAGGCCACCAGAATCTCCGAGCAATGAGATCCAGTGTGGCTCTTGCCCCCGGGTGCCCAGCAAGGACCGTGTCGTGGTGTTCTTTAAAAATCTTGTGTCTCAAAGCGAGAGGCACAAACAACCTCCCAGGAGGACAAAGATCAGGAGCTTCTGACTGGGCTGCCTGCACCTCTGCCTCCAATTCAGGAAAAAGAGCAGAGACCACCACACCTTCAGCCAAAATGGGACCCGGGTCTTCAAAATTTCCCCCTCCCGGAAAACAACGTGACAGGGCATCTGCCTTCACATTCTTAACCCCAGGGCGGAACGTAAGAACAAAATTAAACCTTGAAAAGAACAAAGACCATCTGGCCTGTCTCGGGTTCAGACGCTTGGCTGACTCCAAGTAGGCCAGATTTTTATGGTCAGTAAACACGGTAATAGGGTGTCTGGCTCCCTCTAGCCAATGGCGCCATTCCTCAAAAGCCAACTTGATGGCCAACAATTCCCTATCTCCCACATCATAATTTCTCTCTGCGGAGGAGAGTTTCTTTGAGAAAAAGGCACACGGTTGCCATTTGGCAGGAGAGGAACCCTGAGACAAGACCGCACCCACCCCTACCTCAGAAGCATCAACCTCAACTATGAAGGGTAACGAAATATCAGGTTGTACTAGGATGGGAGCGGAAGCAAAACTCTCCTTGATATTAGAAAAGGCCTTACGTGCCTCTACCGACCAGGAAGAAAAATCTACCCCCTTTCTGGTCATATCAGTGAGTGGTTTAACAACAGAGGAATAATTCAAAATAAATTTCCTGTAATAATTGGCAAAGCCCAAAAACGCATCAGCGCCTTCTGATTCTCAGGAAGCTCCCACTCAAGCACAGCGCGGACCTTCTCGGGGTCCATGCGAAAACCAGAAGCGGAGACAAGAAACCCTAGAAATTGGATTTCTGGAACCGCAAACACACATTTTTCCAGTTTCGAGTATAATTTATTCTCCCGCAGGATGAGCAAGACCTGACGTAAGTGTTCCTTATGAGTCTTGAAATCAGGAGAAAAAATCTAAATGTCATCCAAATACACTAATACAAATTTTCCCATTAAATGATAAAAAATGCTGTTGACGAAATGCTGAAAAACGGCTGGGGCATTCATCAAACCAAAAGGCATAACCAAATTCTCAAAATGGCCCTCAGGGGTATTGAAAGCCGTCTTCCATTCGTCTCCTTCTCTGACCCTAACCAGGTTGTATGCCCCTCTTAGGTCTAATTTGGAAAAGACTTTAGCCCCAACAACCTGGTTAAACAGGTCCGGGATCAGAGGAAGCGGATAAGGATCACGAATAGTGATACTGTTCAGCTCCCTGAAATCCAGACAAGGTCTTAAAGAACCATCTTTTTTCTTAACAAAGAAAAAACCAGCGGCAACAGGTGACTTCGAGGGTCGTATGTGTCCTTTTCTCAGACTCTCAGAGATATAAGCCCGCATAGCGACCCTCTCAGGTTGGGAGAGATTGTATAAACGAGATTTAGGCAGCTTGGCGCCTGGGATGAGATTAATAGGGCAATCATACTCCCTGTGCGGAGGTAAACCCTGAACTCCACTCTCAGAGAAGACATCCAAAAATTCAGAGAGGAAAGGTGGTACAGTCCTAGTAGAAACCTCAGAAACAGATGTTATGAGGCAATTCTCTCTGCAAAAGTTACTCCAACCATTTATTTGCCTCGCTTGCCAATCAATGGCGGGGTTATGTTTAGTGAGCCAGGGTAGCCCCAACACTAGAGGAGTAGGCAAACCGCTAAGGACGAAACATGACACATCCTCAACATGAGCATCACTCACAATTAAACGGATATTGTGAACTATGCCCTTTAATGATTTCTGAGAAAGTGAAGCTGAATCAATAGCAAAAACAGGAATATCCTTTCCCAAAGTGCATACCTGGAAACCATGAGTTATTGCAAATTGATTATCAGAGGTTGACAGCTGCTCCACTATCCACAAAAATCTCACAAAAAATGATATTGCTCTCTAGCGCCACCCTAGCAGGCAGGACAAAACGGGAACTACAAGCAAACGGAAAACCTTCAATTTCCGCCTCAACTCTGCCAATAGTAACAGACGGAACATTTTTAAAAGATTTTTTCCTTTTTGTCTCTTTATTACTCCCAGAAAACTGCCTGAATCTCCTAGAGGGACAAACATTTGCCAGATGATTTATACCTCCACAACAAAAACAAACCCTCCCCTGTGGGCTGAATCTTCTATTGTCAGAGGCAATCAACCCCAGCTGCATGGACTCCTGCTCAGAAGGGGCTGACAGCGACTGAGACCCCTGTGCACAGAATGAGACCGCTGCACTGTCCCGGGACTGAGTATGACAGGAAGGAGAGATCTCTCCTCTCTCTCTAAGACGCCTGTCAATACGAACAGCCTGAGACATAGCAGAATCCAAGGAGGTAAGTCTTTCATGAAAGGCAAATGCATCTTTCAATCCCTCTGAAAGACCATAGCAAAATTGACTTCGGAGTGCAGCATCATTCCAACCCGTATCTGCTGCCCATCTCCGAAATTCTGAACAGTATATCTCTGCGGATTGTTTACCCTGGCATAACAGACGTAGTCTAGACTCAGCCAGAGCAATACGATCCGGATCATCATATATCTGACCCAGGGCTAAAAAGAATTCATCCACTGAACGAAGGGGCCGTGCCCCCTCCGGCAGCGAAAAGGCCCAGGACTGAGCGTTACCCCTGAGCAGCGATATAATGATCCCCACCCTCCGTTCTTCATCACCAGAAGAATGGGGAAGAAGGCGAAAATGGAGTTTGCAAGCCTCTCTAAAACGCAAAAAAATTCTCACTACCCCCGGAGAACGTATCCGGGAGCGAGATCTTAGGCTCAGCACAAACTCCATGAACGCAAGCTGAACCGGTCACTTGAAACTGAGAAAAAGTCTTACGGAGATCAGCTACCTCCAAAGAAAGACCCTGAAAGCGTTCAGTCAAAAGTGAAACCAGATCCATGCTTGAGACGGTTTTGGCGGCTGATAATGTCACGGATGGTGTACAGGAAACAAGACAATACAATATAAACAATGTCTCTCTGGATCCACAA
Source organism: Bufo bufo (assembly GCF_905171765.1). NCBI lineage: Eukaryota > Metazoa > Chordata > Amphibia > Anura > Bufonidae > Bufo > Bufo bufo. The sequence goes on along the minus strand of NC_053395.1, from coordinate 224,773,668 downwards.
CTAAGGAACAAAGGGAGACCCCTGCAATAGACCTGCCGCTCTCCCTCACTGCTCAGCCTATGCGAACACCCCAAAGGTGGATGGCCGCATATCCACGTTCCTCAGCTATCTATTACCTGAAGACCCTACAATAGTGAAGGGACACGACCACCGGCTCCCTACACTGACACGGAGGGAGTCAGGGTCACCTGGATCCAGAAAAGACAAAATCATAAATACATAAACAGCACTTATCTTGCAGACGACTGACGACTGAGGACTGGGAACTTGGAACTGGGAACAGCATACACACACACTCCAGGAAGTTGTATCAGCCGCACACTACTGCATTATGGGGAGGAACTTAAAGGGTAGCAATCAGTCCAACTGCATGACAGCTGAGATAGACTAACGAGATGAGAAACTAAACCAAAACAAAGAAATTCAAGGAGGAGGATCTGAGAAGCTCCTGAGAGCGCTTCTCAGCTGTCTGGCTGTGACACCTGGGTAGATGGGAATTCCAACACGAAGCGAAGAGGTCTAGGGCAAAATGGCCCCAAATGGAATCGATAGAAGTGAATATCCCCGGATCCAACCTCCAATCGCTGAAGTCTGAGGTGTAACGTGAACTCCAATCCGTGAGGGTATTGTGAAGGCCCGGGATGTATTCCGCGACCACCGTGAAGCCCTTGTCCAGGCAATACATCCAGAACTCCTTCGCCAGATGAGTCAACATCGCGGACTGAGTACCTCCCATGGCGTTGACGTACCGGACCGCCGACACGTTGTCCATCCTGAGTTTGATGCACGCCGATACTGTGTCGTTGGTGAAACTGCGAATGGCGAAAGATCCCGCCATGAGTTCTAGAGCATTTATGTGGAGCCGGGACTCGTTCGCCGACCACCGACCTCCAATGGAAATCCCGTTGCAATGGGCGCCCCAGCCGAGAAGACTGGCGTCCGCCTCTATGATGAGGTCCGGTTGAGGACCCACGATGGCCCTGCCGTTCCATGCTTCAAGGTTGGAGATCCACCACGTCAGCTTGTCTCTCGTTTCCTGATCCAGGACCACCACGTCTGCATAAGATGCTCCAGCCTGAAGGTGGGCGATCTTGAGCCACTGAAGAGCCTGATAATGGAGCGGAGCCAGGAAGATCGTCTGGATGGAGGAAGACAATAGGCCGATAACCCATGCCAAATGACGTAGGGAGACTCGGGGAAGCCTCAGTGTATGTCACAATTCCTTGAGGATGGACCTGACCTTCGGTCCCGGAAGACAAAGAGTCTGTGTGGAGGAATCCACCACGAAACCCAAGAACTCCATGGACCTGGAAGGTCGAAGAGATGACTTCTCTGCGTTTATGATAAACCCCAGGTCTGTGAGCAGGGAAATTGACATTCGCAGATGAGTCAGAAGGATGGAGGGGGACTGGGCCAGGATAAGGATATCGTCTAGGTAGATTATCAGACGAATACCCTGGAGGCGGAGCCACGCTACTACCGGTCTCATCAGCTTAGTGAAACACCAAGGAGCTGAAGAAAGGCCAAAAGGGAGGCAAGTGAACCTCCAAACCTGCCCGTCCCACAGGAATTGAAGGAGATCCCTGGAAGGCGGAGCAATGGGGACCGTAAGGTACGCATCCTTCAAGTCCAACTTCACCATCCAATCGTCTGGGATAAGAAGGTCCCTGAGCAGGTGGATGCCCTCCATTTTGAAACGCACAAAACGGTTGAGGTGTTTCAGGTTTATCACGGGCCGAAAATGACCCCCTTTCTTTTCGACCAAGAAGATGTCGCTGATGATTACCCATCGGGGTTTGTGGCACACTCTATTTCCCCCTTCAATCGGAGAGATTGGAGCTCCGTATCTAAGCAATGTTGGGACTGTCTTGAAAGAAACCTCGGGCGTGGCCTTGGGAGGAATAAAGGAGAGTCTATTAGCTCTATATGAAACCCCTGGACCGTGGATAGGACCCACGGGTCGGACGTGATGCGGGACCAAGCATTCAAAAAATTATGGAGTCTGCCCCCTATGCAATGGGTTGAAAAAGACAGCAGGTTTAGGTGACTTACCGATAGGACGTCTTGATCCTGAGAAACCTCTAAAGGATCTGGATCTTCCGGAGGGAACCCTGGACGGAAAGAACGAGGACTGTTGTCTCTGGTCCTGGAATACCGGGCGCTGATTGAAGGGGCCTCGACCGTTGCCACAGGTCTGGAAATGGGCACGGCCGGACAGACGGCCCCTGAAACTGCCGGCCCTAGAAGAGACTCTCCCATGGAAAACTTTCCGCATGGAACTCTGAGCCTTATCCAAGGCAGTGAAAGCACCGACAAATTTGCCCAGGTCCTTGATAAAGGTATCACCAAACAGGAGCCCCTGTGCCTCCTTGCCAGACTCAGTAAGAGCCATGTTGGATAATTTCGGCTCAATCTTAATGAGGATGGCCTTCCTCCGCTCAATGGAAAGTGAATAATTCACGTTTCCAACCATGCAGATGGCACGTTGAGCCCAGCCACGCAGCTCATCCGGGTCAATGGGGGTGCCCTCCGATCTGGCTGATTCAGCCAACTCAAAAATCTTGGTCAAGGGACCTAAGCTATCCAAGAGCTTATCTTGGCAGGCACGTAGTGCCGAATCAAGGCCTCTGCGGGGATTAAAGCCAGTTTTGGCCAAAAACTGGACCAACTTAGGGTCCACATTGGGAGTTTCACACACCTTGTTCGGAACAAGGGGGCGCGGGCACTCTGCCTTCAATTTGTTGCGTGTTTCTTTAGATAGGGGCTTTCTCACCCTGTCCTCTAAATATCGGGCCACATGCGGGGTGGGTAACCACTCCGCAGACGATGCAAACTGTCCGGGTCAAATAAGGGTTCGCCCAAAGGGTCCGTAAGGGCAGTAAAAGATGACCCAGAGGCCTCAGGGGCCGTACTAGTCAAAGGGCGTGACAGAGGAATTTCAGTAACGAAATCCTCATCCTCCACTAGGACCTCATCAAGGTCAAGATCAGAGGCACTATGGCTTTTTCCGCCTGGCGCGGGCAGGCTCTTTTGCGTGAACCAAGCACGCGATCTTTTGATAGAACCAGGCTATCAGATTCAGTAATTCTGGAGGCATTAGTGGCAGGAGGAATAGGGGCAGGGGCCTGAGACTTCAGTGCCTGGGCAATAGACTGAGATATAACAGAGGACATGGAGCCCATAGCATTGCCAATAGCATCTGCAATTGATTGTTGTAACGCAGAAGATTGGGGCAGAGGGAGAGAGGGGTTGGTAAGGGCATCAGCTGGGGCAGGGGTAGGAACTAAGGCAGAGGAGGGTGCAGAGGAGGGAGTCTGCGGTGGTCGAGACATGGTGGGAGTTAGTCACTCCAGGAGATAAAACACAAACTGACCGCACAGTACGAGGATCGCTGTAAAATGGCGCCGACTAAAAAACTCCGCCCCCGGCAATCGCGGGAATTGGAGCTAAATTACAAGACCGCCCACTATTCGGCCAGTAAAATGAAGCCGGCAGAAGGGAGGATCAAGATGGCGCCCGAGAATCTCGGGGCCGCCGAGAGGACGGAGGGCTGCAGCCGAAATCTCGCGACTCGCGAGATTACGGGAAGAAGAAGCGCAAGGAGCTGAACAGAAGAAAAATGGCGCCGGAGACACTGAGGTAAGTTAAACAAGAAGAGGGGGGAAAAGGAGGATGGATAAGTAACCCGCACAAGGCGGGCAGAAAAGATGGCAAAAGCGGCGGACAGCAGCTCCCAGGGGGAATCGGAACAGGGAAAAAACAGAAAATACCAAACGGCAATCAAATCAGATAAAAGACAATGAAATAATGATACAAATATGGAAGAAATACCTACAATAATAGAAGTATATATATATATATATACAGTGGGGGAAATAATTATTTGACCCCTCACTGATTTTGTAAGTTTGTCCAATGACAAAGAAATGAAAAGTCTCAGAACAGTATCATTTCAATGGTAGGTTTATTGTAACAGTGGCAGATAGCACATCAAAAGGAAAATCGAAAAAAAAACTTTAAATAAAAGATAGCAACTGATTTTCATTTCATTGAGTGAAATAAGTATTTGAACCCCTACCAACCATTAAGAGTTCTGGCTCCCACAGAGTGGTTAGACACTTCTACTCAATTAGTCACCCTCATTAAGGACACCTGTCTTAACTAGTCACCTGTATAAAAGACACCTGTCCACAGAATCAATCAATCAAGCAGACTCCAAACTCTCCAACATGGGAAAGACCAAAGAGCTGTCCAAGGATGTCAGAGACAAAATTGTAGACCTGCACAAGGCTGGAATGGGCTACAAAACCATTAGCAAGAAGCTGGGAGAGAAGGTGACAACTGTTGGTGCGATTGTTCGAAAATGGAAGGAGCACAAAATGACCATCAATCGACCTCGCTCTGGGGCTCCACGCAAGATCTCACCTCGTGGGGTGTCAATGGTTCTGAGAAAGGTGAAAAAGCATCCTAGAACTACACGGGAGGAGTTAGTTAATGACCTCAAATTAGCAGGGACCACAGTCACCAAGAAAACCATTGGAAACACATTACACCGCAATGGATTAAAATCCTGCAGGGCTCGCAAGGTCCCCCTGCTCAGGAAGGCACATGTGCAGGCCCGTCTGAAGTTTGCCAATGAACACCTGAATGATTCAGAGAGTGACTGGGAGAAGGTGCTGTGGTCTGATGAGACCAAAATAGAGCTCTTTGGCATTAACTCAACTCGCTGTGTTTGGAGGAAGAAAAATGCTGCCTATGACCCCCAAAACACCGTCCCCACCGTCAAGCATGGGGGTGGAAACATTTTGCTTTGGGGGTGTTTTTCTGCTAAGGGCACAGGACAACTTATTCGCATAAACGGGAAAATGGACGGAGCCATGTATCGTGAAATCCTGAGCGACAACCTCCTTCCCTCTGCCAGGAAACTGAAAATGGGTCGTGGATGGGTGTTCCAGCACGACAATGACCCAAAACATACAGCAAAGGCAACAAAGGAGTGGCTCAAGAAGAAGCACATTAAGGTCATGGAGTGGCCTAGTCAGTCTCCGGACCTTAATCCAATCGAAAACCTATGGAGGGAGCTCAAGCTCAGAGTTGCACAGAGACAGCCTCGAAACCTTAGGGATTTAGAGATGATCTGCAAAGAGGAGTGGACCAACATTCCTCCTAAAATGTGCGCAAACTTGGTCATCAATTACAAGAAACGTTTGACCTCTGTGCTTGCAAACAAGGGTTTTTCCACCAAGTATTAAGTCTTTTTTTGTTAGAGGGTTCAAATACTTATTTCACTCAATGAAATGCAAATCAGTTGCTATCTTTTATTTAAAGTTATTTTTTCGATTTTCCTTTTGATGTGCTATCTGCCACTGTTACAATAAACCTACCATTGAAATGATACTGTTCTGAGACTTTTCTTTTCTTTGTCATTGGACAAACTTACAAAATCAGTGAGGGGTCAAATAATTATTTCCCCCACTGTATATATATATATATATACACTGCTCAAAAAAATAAAGGGAACACTTAAACAACACAATGTAACTCCAAGTCAATCACACTTCTGTGAAATCAAACTGTCCACTTAGGAAGCAACACTGAGTGACAATCAATTTCACATGTGGTTGTGCAAATGGAATAGACAACAGGTGGAAATTACAGGCAATTAGCAAGACACCCCCAATAAAGGAGTGGTTCTGCAGGTGGTGAACACAGACCACTTCTCAGTTCCTATGCTTCCTGGCTGATGTTTTGGTCACTTTTGAATGCTGGCAGTGCTTTCACTCTAGTGGTAGCATGAGACAGAGTCTACAACCCACACAAGTGGCTCAGGTAGTGCAGCTTATCCAGGATGGCACATCAATGCGAGCTGTGGCAAGAAGGTTTGCTGTGTCTGTCAGCGTAGTGTCCAGAGCATGGAGGCGCTACCAGGAGACAGGCCAGTACATCAGGAGACGTGGAGGAGGCTGTAGGGGGGCAACAACCCAGCAGCAGGACCGCTACCTCCGCCTTTCTGCAAGGAGGAACAGGAGGAGCACTGCCAGAGCCCTGCAAAGTGACCTCCAGCAGGCCACAAATGTGCATGTGTCTGCTCAAATGGTTAGAAACAGACTCCATTAGGGTGATATGAGGGCCCGACGTCCACAGGTGGGGGTTGTGCTTACAGCCCAACACCGTGCAGGACGTTTGGCATTTGCCAGAGAACACCAAGATTGGCAAATTCGCCACTGGCGCCCTGTGCTCTTCACAGATGAAAGCAGGTTCACACTGAGCACATGTGACAGACGTGACAGAGTCTGGATACGCCGTGGAGAACGTTCTGCTGCCTGCAACATCCTCCAGCATGACCGGTTTGGCATTGGGTCAGTAATGGTGTGGGGTGGCATTTCTTTGGAGGGCCGCACAGCCCTCCATGTGCTCACCAGAGGTAGCCTGACTGCCATTAGGTACTGAGATGAGATCCTCAGACCCCTTGTGAGACCATATGCTGGTGCGGTTGGCCCTGGGTTCCTCCTAATGCAAGACAATGCTAGACCTCATGTGGCTGAAGTGTGTCAGCAGTTCCTGCAAGACGAAGGCATTGATGCTATGGACTGGCCCACCCGTTCCCCAGACCTGAATCCAATTGAGCACATCTGGGACATCATGTCTCGCTCTATCCACCAACGTCACTTTGCACCACAGACTGTCCAGGAGTTGGCAGATGCTTTAGTCCAGGTCTGGGAGGAGATCCCTCAGGAGACCGTCCGCCACCTCATCAGGAGCATGCACAGGCGTTGTAGGGAGGTCATACAGGCACGTGGAGGCCACACACACTACTGAGCCTCATTTTGACTTGTTTTAAGGACATTACATCAAATTTGGATCAGCCTGTAGTGTGTTTTTCCACTTTAATTTTTAATGTGACTCCAAATCCAGACCTCCATGGGTCGAAAAATTTGATTTCCATTTTTTAATTTTTGTGTGATTTTGTTGTCAGGACATTCAACTATGTAAAGAACAAAGTATTTCAGAAGAATATTTAATTAATTCAGATCTAGGATGTGTTATTTTTGTGTTCCCTTTATTTTTTTGAGCAGTGTATATATATATACAATTAGAGCTATATAGGAAAAAAACTTTGAATTAAACACTTCAAAATAAATAAACCAGTGAATAGGTCTGAGTCATAAAAATATACTTATCTGCCATGGAAAGCAGCAAAGAAAGAGGAAGAGTTCCGGTGGGAGGTTCTATTTATGGACTGGACTGTGGAAGGGGTTATCCCATGTGGGGATGGTTTTGTTGGTTCATTTTGTGTTTTTTCTCTTTGCTGCTATGGTTTTCAGTAAAGATTGAGAATGCAATATGAGCCTCCGGGTCGTGACATAAAATCCATTGCATCTAGGCCAGGATGGCTTGTCATCATTGATGGAACAATGAATTCTGCATGATACCAGCAAATTCTAAACACCTGTCTCTGAGATGAATGTCAAGAGAACTACCCCATGAGGCTGTACTTTTTATGGTTTATGGTTACGAATGGAAACAATGGGAGATCCCATGCAGACGACTGTGTTGTCAGACTTGATTTAATAGACTTGCGGAAATCTTACGGCAACCTGGCAAATACGCTGAGAATCAAACTGTGCACACAGTTTTAGTCTGGCCGATTCTTGGCATACTTGCTAGGTTGCAGCTGGATCATCTGGTCCCCATTATAGTTAATAGGCCAGGGGGGCCTTCAGGCAGCTTCCGGCAATGCCGGAACCAGACATCTGCGGCAGGCTGCTCCCTGCCGTAAAATCCCGCCAGAGATGTCTAACGCTAGTGTGAAACTAGCCTAAACAAACGTCATTAAAAATTTTATATCATTTTGCTTCTGCAAGTCCTTTACCTAGCTACGGTTGCAGCTAAATCTAACATGAAACCATCTGCGCTCTGGTCCCGTTTCTGACTGCTCTTTCTGTGCTGTTAGAAATACAAGCAGAGAGGGGGAGGAGGGTGTATAGGGCAGATCAGAAAGTGGGGAGTGGGAGAGGATCCAAGGGGGACAGCTCGCACAGACTGTAGATAGGAATGAGAGCTCAAAAAAGGCAGTGAACAAGGGGAAGGCAGCAGCATCCTGGACACACAGATCCAGCATGTATTACTGGGGGTCACATCCACATGAGGAAAGTCTGAAGCTAAGAGCAGGTTGTAAATGACATATCAGGAATCTAAATGGGATTGAAGGAATGAAGACTTTTTTTTTATACACAAGGAAGCCACTAACATATGAAAAAAAAAATTCCATAGCCTTTAGTCTATAATATAAAGGGATTATTTTCTGACAGATCAACCTTTTTTTTTTAAAATAAGAGCTGATGCAGCCATGGGCAGCCAGATATTTTCAGTGCAGTGACCTCTACAGGAGTAGTTCAGTATTACATGGAGACCAATCACATTCAGTAATACATGGATGGCGTGAGTCCGCTAGAGCAGGGATGGACTGGGACAATAAAGTGGCCCTGGACTTCAGCCAGACCGGCCCACTTTATTTTTCCCAAACACACTAAAAAAAAAACATAAGTAAAAACATTCCACTGTAAGTATAAACAGGTTTTTTATTTTTACTCTTAATTTAGAAAAAAAAATCCCCCTCCATAATGGTGCCATCCACAGATCCCCCCCCCATAAGTGTCATCCACAGACCCCCCCCCCCATAAGTGTCATCCACAGACCCCCCCCCATAACAGTGCCATCCACGGATCCCCCTCCCTATAACAGTCAGTGCCGTCATCCATAGATCCCCCTCCCCGCCACTCACAGTAGTATACATTAATAAATCGGTATCCTGCAGGCTGCAGACAGTAACTTTAATTTTAACACAGCGCTCATCTCTTTACTACCTTACATTCAGCTCCCTCCAGCCTCCAGTAACAAGTGCGGGCGGCAGCGCTCACTCACTGACGTCACGCGCCTGCGCCGCCTAGTGGGAGGAGCAGGCGTGTGACGTCAGTGAGTGAGCGCCGCCCCCACACTGCCTGCTGTTACTGGAGCTGAGTCAGTGTAAGATAGTAAAGAGATGAGCGCTGATTTTAAAGTTAACACACTGACAGCAAAAAAATTAAAATGGCTCGGGACCGGCCGGGCCCCCCCGGGGTCCGGGCCCCTTACTGGGGTATCGGCTTTACCCCCCTGATGGCGGCCCTGGCCGGCCCATAATTCGATCGGCCCACCGGGATTCTCCCGGTACTCCCGATGGCCAGTCCATCGCTGCGCTAGAGCAAGAGAAACTGCTTGTTAATGCCTCTCCATTTTGGCTAATAGAGGGGGATTTCGAGTGGGGATCCCCTTTTCATTGTGTCTCCCCTTTAATAAAGCCATAACCAGAGACTGCTCATTTCCACATGCTGCCACCGATAATAGGACAATCTCCATTTTGCCCTATAAAGCCGACATGGAGCAGTGACAGATTCTGTGTGCTTAGAGTCCAAATATTTTACTGATCCATCGATGTGCTGTGTGTTCTTCATCTTTCATTGCTGGTAACTTGATAAATCTAATAGTCACATGTGAAGCTATAGGAAACGCTGAGCGGTAGATTTTGATGGGGCGGCAGTAATTCACTGCATGAATATTACTAATAATTCATGACATTATTATCACACTGAATAGAAAAACTCATTGCCTTGGGCTCCGGATTTATATCCGTCCAAAAAAAGACCACAGTGCATAAATATTACCACAGGAGGAGAACGCAGCAGCCCAAACTGATTTAAATTTATGCAAAAAAAGAACAACTCCAGAACATCAAATATTAGTCTGCTGAGTTGCAGGATTGTTAAGAAGGAAGTTACTAATAACATGATATTCCAGAATCAGTTACTATTAGACTGACTTACCCCATATTTAATAAGATTCAGCCCTTAGCAACCAGTCTGCATAATACTGCAATTCCACTATTCAGTTAAGATGGCCGCCTGAGGCTAATCCTGCCTGCCCTCACTAGCCAGTAACAATAGCCCCCCAAAAGTGTCAGTAACCAGAGCCCTCCCCCCTAAAGGGTTAATCTCCTGCAGCACAGAGGGGTCCTCTTACCACATGTTGCTTTCATGTATACACTGAGCAGACGGCAGATCTCCCTTCCCTGTTGTGCGCTGCTTCCACTCTGCATCCTTCAGCTCTGCTGAGTGAGGGAGCGTCTGCCAAGCGCAGGGACAGGGAGAAGTGCACACAGCCCAGGCACTGTTATCAGCTGCTGGGGAGGACCTGGCTTTAATCATTTACTCACAGTCCCTGGCTGTCAGTAATGTGACCCTGCACGATGCGTGCTCCGTCCTTCAACAGATAGACGGACCGTGCCTAGCAACCCTATTTTAAGCACAGGTAAAAATAGGCAGTTCAGGGAACAAAAATGTGGAATTAAGGGGTAATTGAATACACAGTGAAAAGTTAAATTAGGGCCACCAAGGTGATATTAATCACCACAATCCAATACTCCAACAAAAATAAAAAATACAACAGTTATACTTTAAGAATAGTAATCCATTATTAATATATCTAAAGGGATTGCACACTTTGGACAACTGTTTTGAGTGAATGTAGGTTATGTATCTATACTTGCAGAATAGTGAGTGCAGCTCTGGAGTATAATACAGGATGTAACTCAGGATCAGTACAGGATAAGTAATGTATGTATACAGTGACTGCACCAGCAGAATAGTGAGTGCAGCTCTGGAGTATAATACAGGATGTAACTCAGGATCAGTACAGGATAAGAAATGTAATGTATGTACACAGTGACTGCACCAGCAGAATAGTGAGTGCAGCTCTGGAGTATAATACAGGATGTAACTCCGGATCAGTACAGGATAAGTAATGTATGTACACAGTGACTGCACCAGCAGAATAGTGAGTGCAGCTCTGGAGTATAATACAGGATGTAACTCCGGATGAGTACAGGATAATTAATGTATGTACACAGTGACTGCACCAGCAGAATAGTGAGTGCAGCTCTGGAGTATAATACAGGATGTAACTCCGGATCAGTACAGGATAAGTAATGTATGTACACAGTGACTTCACCAGCAGAATAGTGAGTGCAGCTCTGGAGTATAATACAGGATGTAACTCCGGATCATTACAGGATAAGTAATGTAATGTATGTACACAGTGACTGCACCAGGAGAATAGTGCGTGCAGCTCTGGAGTATAATACAGGATGTAACTCGATCAGTACAGGATAAGTAATGTATGTACACAGTGACTGCACCAGCAGAATAGTGAGTGCAGCTCTGGAGTATAATACAGGATGTAACTCAGGATCAGTACAGGATAAGTAATGTATGTACACAGTGACTGCACCAGCAGAATAGTGAGTGCAGCTCTGGAGTATAATACAGGATGTAACTCAGGATCAGTACAGGATAAGTAATGTATGTACACAGTGACTGCACCAGCAGAACAGTGAGTGCAGCTCTGGAGTATAATACAGTATGTAACTCAGGATCAGTACAGGATAAGTAATGTATGTACACAGTGACTGCACCAGCAGAATAGTGAGTGCAGCTCTGGCGTATAATACAGGATGTAACTCAGGATCAGTACAGGATAAGTAATGTATGTACACAGTGACTGCACCAGCAGAATAGTGAGTGCAGCTCTGGAGTACAATACAGGATGTAACTAAATGATTTTCCTATTTCATGACGTAAAGTCATAGTTTTATTAAAGACACGGAGGCGAGTATTGCTTTCTCCTTCTTTACTGACCACCAATAGCAGCAAAGAGAAAAAATTTACATACAAGGAACCATAGCAACCAAGGTCCCTCCCCAATGGCCCCTATAATAGGCCGCTCTTCCTCTGGAACTTCCTCTTTCTTTGAAAATCTGGTGCTGACATCACGAACATCCCAACGATAACTCCGAACTTTAACTGGAACGGAAAGTCCAACGCCCAAGAAGCGCAATCAACTAGCCAACCTGGCTAAACTGTAGAAGACATCAACCGGTAACACGGCATCTTATCACGGAAAGAACTTCATCCTGGAAAATAAAACAGACCATAGGCCTAGGTGAAACAAACATGTCAGGACAGAATGTCCGGAAGCCATCTATTCAATTGACTCAACAGGTGTCAAGTGACAGAAAACAATATAAATTGCAATAAATAACATAAAATACAATGGCAATAAAACAACATTAGGACAATAAATACCCAAAACAAAATAACTTAAAAGGTTAATAATACATAGAGGCAATGATACATGACCCCTGTGACAAAAAAACGCGAGAAAAACCCAAGGGAGGGAATAGGGCGGGCAATACTCGCATCCGTGTCTTTAATAAAACTATGACTTTACGTCATGAAATAGGAAAATCATTTAGTTTTACAGCAAGACACGGAGGCTTCGTATTGCAAGTTCAAAGCCCGTCTATAATAGAAGCAAACAAATTAGACGGAGGACGAAAATAAAATTCTCTGAACGTGGTAACACTCGACCAATCAGCCAAACGCATGACATCCTCCAATCTGGCCCCCGAAACCGCCAAGGCAGTGGCAGAGGCACCCCGCGCCGAATGGGCCGTGAATATAGAAGTGTCGATACCTGCAAGAGACATGACCTATTTAAGCCAACGTGCCAGCGTAGGGCTAGAAACTGGACCAAAAGGGTGCCGAATTGAAAGGAACAATTGGGAAACGGTGGCAGACCGGTGTGGCAAAGTTCTGGACTCGTACTCCTTAAGGCAAGCCACAGGGCACAAGATAGGAGAGGAAGGAAAACTGGGATAGGAGACCGACCGAATGTTAGTCTTGGTTCGACGCGAAATGTTAAAGGTGACCCTCTCCAGGGTAAACGAACGAGCGTCGTAGTCAAGGGCCCTGATATCCGAGACCCTTTTACAAGAAATAAGGCAAAACAATGCCAACGATTTTGCGGACAATTGTCTAAGCGTAAGGGCGGAATTCTCTGGCCAAGAGGATAAAAAGGATAGGACCAGGGAGACATCCCACATAGTGGAAAAACAAGGCCGAGGAGGACAAGCCAACCGTGACCCACGTAAAAGGCGGGATACCGAGGGATGTTGACCAGCCGGAACACCCTCGTATCCAGCATGGGAAGAAGAAATAGCGGACCTAAAAAGGTTGATGGTCCGATACGCCTTTCCCACCTCGAAGAGAGAGGTGAGGAACTCCAGCAGCTGGGCTACAGAAGCCGAAACGGGATCCAAGTCCCGTTCCATGCACCAATTAGCCCAAGTTCTCCAGGCTGCCCGGTAAGACTTTCTGGTACCGGGAGCCCATGCGTTGTCCAATAACTGTCGAGTCACTGCCGAAATGCCCTCGACAGCTCCAGGTGTCCGGAGATCCGGCACGCCAACAGCCGTAGGGATCCGTCGAGGAGAAGTGGATGGTGCAGACCCTGAGGGTTGCGTAGGAGATCTGGTCGGGTCGGGAGGAGAAGAGGTACCTCCACTAGGATCCTCATCAGCGAAGGGAACCAGACCTGAGACCCCCAGAACGGAACCACCAACACCACATCCGCCAGGTGACGTTGGACCTGAAGAAGAGTCCTCGGGATCATCGAGAAAGGAGGGAAGGCGTAGAGGCGGGATACCGACCAATCTTGGAGGAACGCATCCACCGCCACCGCTTCCGGATCTGGACGCCAGCTGAAAAACAGGGCGAGTTGTCTGTTGAGCCGAGAGGCAAAGAGATCGACAGACATCGGACCCCACATCTCCGAGATTGCTGAGAAGATCTGTGGATCCAACTGCCAGTCGCTGCAATCCGCTAGGTAGCGTGAGTTCCAGATCGGCACGAACGTTGTTCAATCCCGGCAAGTATTCCGCCTGTACCATGATGTCCCTGGACAGGCAAAATGACTAAAAATCCTTGGCCAACCGAGCCAAGGTTGCCGAGTGGGTACCTCCCAATCGGTTGACATACCGGACCGCCGATATATTGTCCATCCGCAGCCTGATGCACACGTTGGCGATCCCGTTGGAAAAACTCCTCACTGCAAACGAACCGGCTAGTAGTTCTAAGGCATTGATATGGAGGAGGAATTCCTCCACCGACCAGGCTCCCCCCGTGGAGACCCCCTGGCAGTAGGCGCCCCAGCCCTGGAGGCTCGCATCGGATTCGATGGTTATTTCCGGCAGAAATCCAAAGATCGCTCTGCCGTTCCACGCCTCCAGATTGGCGATCCACCAACTCAACTCCTCTCGGGCCTCCGAGTCCAAAACCACTGCGTCCGCAAAGGAGGCACCGGTCCGAAGATGTGTGATCTTCAGCCGTTGTAGAGCACGGTAGTGCAACGGGGCTGGAAACACGGCCTGAATCGATGAGGCCAACAAACCGATGATGCGAGCTAGGTGACGTAATGAGAGGCTGGGCATGAGAAGAGCATGTCTCAACTCCTTGCGGATGGCTCGTAACTTCGCCGCCGGCAGACTGAGGGATTCCGAGAGCGAGTCCACCATGAATCCCAGGAACTCCATCCTCTGGGATGGGATGAGAGAGGACTTCTCCTTGTTGAGGAGGAAACCGAGGTCTGACAGCAGGTTCTCTGTCCACTGGAGATGTTCCAGTAGACCCGTCCTGGATTCATGCATCAACAAGATGTCGTCCAGATAGATGATAAGGCGCACGCCCCGTGTCCTCAACCATGACACGACCGGACGCAGCAACTTGGTGAAACACCAAGGGGCGGATGACAGCCCGAACGGTAGACAGGTGAATCTCCAGATCTCGCCTCTCCACCGGAACCGGAGGAGATCCCTGGAATGACTGGCCACTGGGACCGTCAGGTAAGCATCTTTCAGATACAGATTTACCATCCAGTCCCCGGGAACTAACAAGTCTCGAAGGAGGTGGATCCCCTCCATCTTGAAATGCCGGTAGCGTACTACCGAATTTAGAGCGCGAAGGTTGATGACAGGTCTCATCTGACCCCCTTTTTTCTGGACGAGGAAGATGTTGCTGACCACCCCTCCCCCAAAAGGGGGCGCTCGTTCTATCGCCTGTTTTTGCCTGAGAGAGACCAGTTCCGCGTCCACCAAAGCACAATCTGGGGTTGACAAGGGTATGGGTGGAGGGGAGGGGATTAGGGATGTGGAACCCGTGAGTTCTATGTGAAATCCCCTGACCGTGGCAAGTACCCATGGATCTGAGGTGATGCGACTCGAAGCATGCGAAAAAAGATGGAGTCTGCCCCCTACACAAGGGACCATAGAATCCCCAATCTGGGGAAAACTTACCCAAGGGTCTACGATAGCTTGGATTCCCTCTGAAGGAACGAGATCTCCATTGATTTCCTCTGGTGGAGAAGAAAGGTGACGGGTTGCGGTGGTCCTGGAATGACGGTCGTTGACCACCAGCACCTCTGCTCGTGCCACGGGCCTGAAAGTTTGCACGGCCAGACAGGCGGCCCCTACCACTGCCGGCCCGATGAGAGACCCGTCCCTGGAATACTCTGCGCATATTGGCTTGGGCCTTGTCAAGTGCGGTAAAGGTACCCACAAAGCGGCTCATGTCTTTAATGAAAGAGTCTCCGAAGAGGAGACCCTGGGCGTCCTTACCCGCCTCAGTAAGAGCTAAATTTGCCAACTTGGGGTCGATCTTAAACAAGATGGCCTTGCGCCTCTCGATTGCCAAGGAGGTATTGGCGTTACCGGCAATACAAATTGCCCTTTGGGTCCAACCCCGCAGTTCCTCTGGGTCTATTGGAGAGCCCTCATTTCTAGCTGCTTCAGCTAATTCAAAAATCTTTGCCAACGGGCCAAAGATATCCAAAACCTTGTCCTGGCAGCTGCGCAGAGCTGAATCCAGGCCCTTCTTAGGGTTCCAGCCAGTTTTGGCCAAGAATTGTGACATCTTGGGGTCAACTATGGGGGTGTCACACACTTTATTAGGCACTATTGGCCTGGGGCACTCGGCCCTAAGCTTGTTCCGTGTCTCACGGTTAAGAGGGTGACGTACCCAGTGTTCTAAATAGGACCCCACGTGTTCAGTGGGGAGCCATTCCGCCGAGCGCGGATGATGCAGAGCCTCAGGGTCGAACATGGGTTCGCTTGCCGCATCTAGCAAAGCCTCTGAACGATTAGCGTTAGAAGAGGATGCCGCATCTTTGGCAGAGGAGGCCGCAATAGCGGATGCAGAGGGACCCTGCACTGGTGGGGCGATATCCTCCTCTGACCCGTAATCAAAGTCCGCCATAGCCTCCTCGTCTGATGCTCTATCTGAGTCAGACATTTCTGGTGATTGTGCTCTAGCGCACTTCCATGTCCGCGCCCGTTCTGCCTGGTGGGAAAAGGCTCTTTTCCGTGAACTATGCACGGTCTCTGGGGTGGCATGATGCGCACCAGTCAAAGTCTCCTGTGGCACAGGAGGATCATTATAGGTAGGCTGCGGAGAAGTACTATGGTCTGGCAAAGACCTACTAGCTGGCTGGGCGGACAGAGCATGGGTAATAGTTTGTGACAGAATAGTCGACATGGAACCCATGGCCGCCGTGATAGCGTCTGATACAGAGCGCTGCAGGGCCAGCGTCTGTGCATCCACATCCATGGGAAGGGGGCATATTCATAGCAGGAGTGATAGGGGTAGACATGATATCAATATGGTCTAGCTAATGAAGCACCCTAACAATGCAAAGCGCAGGCTAAAACTAGAAGCACCTGATGTAAATAGCGATCGCAGCAAAAAGCAGAGCAGGAGCCGCCGACCGCACAGCACAGGAGCAGACGCAGGGCCGGAAGTGACGGAGGTACCGGACGTAGTGCTGTAAAGCCCGCGAAATGCGGTAAGCTTAATACAGAACGGCTGCTGAGATCTCGCGAGATACTGAAGGTATTCCAAAATGGCCACCGAGATCTCGCGAGATCCCGCGGCCGCACTGACTATCGGAGGCGCTCCGGAGAGGCGCCGCTGGAATCCGGGAGAGGAGCCACCTGACCCCAAGGAGATTGCTCCGGTGAGTGAGGAGAAGGTGGGGGGAGATGCGCCGCGCAAGCAATACCGATCGCCGCAGTGAGCGGCGAAAGTAGTGAAGGGGAGAGCAGTGAAGCGCAAGCGGAGGCACAAAAGAGCGCAGTGAATAAGCGCAAGGTCCCATCAGCAGGGGCAAAAGCGGGCAAAAGAAAATAGTTAGCGCTGCTAGCAAAGACAGGGTTAGTCACCCTGGGTAAATAGCGCAAACAACAGTAATAAATCACTGATAAACACAGTCACTGATAAAAAATTTCACAATGTACTTAACTTGGTGGCAGCAGCAAAGAAAGAGGAAGTTCCAGAGGAAGAGCGGCCTATTATAGGGGCCAGTGGGGAGGGACCTTGGTTGCTATGGTTCCTTGTATGTAAATTTTTTCTCTTTGCTGCTATTGGTGGTCAGTAAAGAAGGAGAAAGCAATATGAAGCCTCCGTGTCTTGCTGTAAAACTCAGGATCAGTACAGGATAAGTAATGTATGTACACAGTGACTGCACCAGGAGAATAATGAGTTCAGCTCTGGAGTATAATACAGGATGTAATTCAGGATCAGTACAGGATAAGCAATGTATGTACACAGTGACTGCACCAGGAGAATAATGAGTTCAGCTCTGGAGTATAATACAGGATGTAATTCAGGATCAGTACAGGATAAGTGATTTAATGTATGTACACAGTGACTGCACCAGCAGAATAGTGAGTGCAGCTCTAGAGTATAATATAGGATGTAACTCAGGATCAGTACAGGATAAGTAATGTATGTACACAGTGACTCCACCAGCAGAATAGTGAGTGCAGCTCTGGAGCATAATACAGGATGTAACTCAGGATCAGTACAGGATAAGTAATGTAATGTATGTACACAGTGACTGCACCAGCAGAATAGTGAGTGCAGCTCTAGAGTATAATATAGGATGTAACTCAGGATCAGTACAGGATAAGTAATGTATGTACACAGTGACTCCACCAGCAGAATAGTGAGTACAGCTCTGGAGTATAATACAGGATGTAATTCAGGATCAGTACAGGATAAGTGATTTAATGTATGTACACAGTGACTGCACCAGCAGAATAGTGAGTGCAGCTCTGGGGTATACAGGTTATCGGGAAAAAAATAACATTTTCAGCAGATCTTTTAAAAAAATACAAGTCCTGACAACAGAGTGGAACCTAACAGGACATCTTTGGTTCAGCTCCACAACATTTAGCAGGTGCAAAAGAATGTTTGCTGCTGTTTTTTTTTTTTTTTTATTATTATTAATTTATTTATTTGTAATGTTTTTTTTTTTATTAACTGTGATGAACAATTCACTTTTCAGAGTAAGAAAAAAAAGCCTTTCATAGAAAAAAATCCTCTTCTAAATGCAAGGATTTGCAGTCTCAAAGTAAATGAAACATATTAATAGGATCAGTAAGTAAAGCTGCATCCATGGGGTCTCCTGCAGTAGATCTTCAGGTTTTCACAATGTGAGTGAGTTCATGTACATGGCTGTGAGTATGAGGGAAAGGCAACATGTGGACAATGTGGTGGGAACTTGAAGGCATTTTTTAAAGGCCAAAATAAGGATCATCAGGAGAAGCCTATAAATAGAGCAGATACCTACCCAGTATATATAATGGCTCCTCTCTGTGGCCCCAAGCTACATCTGCTGTAAATTCTGAGACCATATATATAGGTATTTAATCCAGGCAAGTCTGTAACATATTTTCGTATATTGTGATGTGTGATTTATGGGAGAATACTCTGCCATCTGCTGCACATAAATCTTCTCACCACTTCTACAAAGTATCATTCTGCTGCGTTATAAATACACAAAGTGATAGAGACCTGAAATATTCTGATGGAAACAATGTATGGTATACTTATCAAAAATGTAATATAAGTGCGAATAATACTAACTGAACCTATATAATTATATACAGGAGCTGCCCAGGTTATACCAGCATGGTCCACACTAGAGATGGCTTTGTGGTTCGCCCGGCGGTCGTTTTGCGGCGAGCTTTGCGCGCTCGCGATTCCCCGAACATACGAACATATGGCGATGTCCGCCGGCACCATGTTCTTTTGCATTGCACTGAACTGTGACCCATGACACATCCATCAGGTGGGACAGGACAGCCAATGGAGATGTTTCAGCACATGGACACACCCGCACCCTATCACAGAACCCGATCTGGCAGATATTTTACATTCTGTGTTTTGCCAGTGTAGGGAGAGGTTGCTGTGTGGAGCAGGGACAGACTGTTAGGGACACCAAACGCTAGCTAATAGGGCCACAAAAGTCCTTTTAAGGACCGGTATAGGTGTGCTATCGATAGGTGTGACTTACTGAGGGGTGTAATATACTTATATACTTTCTAACATAGAAAGTATATTATAGTAAAGTTTTGTATTGTGCAGCAGTTGTGTACGGTCCTGCTGCGATACCGCTGCTATATAGAGGGACAAGCGCTATTGGAACAACTATTTGCAACAGGTGTCATCTACCTGTTGCCCACAAAAAAACGAACTGAGGGGTGTAATATACCTGCTTCCACAAAATACAGATTGATAGCTGCGATATACCTGTTGCCCCAAATAAACAGGGTGGTGTGATATAACAGTTGTGGGAAAAAAAATAATTGAGGTGTGATATACCTGCTTCCACAAAATACTGATTAAGGGGATTAATATACCTGCTTCTACAAAATACTGATTGAGGCCTGCGGTATACCTGCTTCCACAAATACTGCTCTTCTCACAGGGTCATTTTGAAAATGACAGGCAGAGGAAGAGGCAGGCCGTTCCGCAGGGGTGGTAGGGGTCGAGCAGGTGCACCAGGCCAGAGCCTAAGTGGGAAGTTGGAGAAGGCGCGTGCAATTACTTCAAAGGATGCACCACAGTTGGTTGAGTGGCTCATTCAGCCTTCTCATCCTCTGTATCTGCACCCTCCTCACTCTCTGCTGTGTGCACCCCCAAAGACACCACCACCACCACCATAGCCCCTCCACTCGAGTCAGAGGAATTATTTCCCCATCCATTCCCTGACCTTACCGATTCGCAGCCATTCTTGGCATCGGATGAGGAAGAGGAGGTATCAATGGCAGCCACCCAGCGGTCTGACGACAGTACCCAGATCAGCCCAAGGAGGGTGGTCCCCGCTTTTGCTGTCTACTACGAGATCTCAAATGTCAGTTTTGGTGAAGGTGACGATCACGTGTCGATGGACGTCACGTGGGTGTCCACAAGAGAGGAAGTGGAGGAGAATTCAGATGGAGAGACGGAGCAGCAGAGATGGAGGAGAAGGAGGAGAAGCAGGCAGAGCGCGCAGGGCACAGGAGGCAAAAAGCAGACTGCAAATGTATCTGGAGCGAGCCATCCACAAGCACATGGCTCCGCAGTGTGGGCTTTTTTTTTACGTGTTAGCTGCTGACAATAGTGTTGCCATCTGCAGCCTGTGCTGTCATAAGTCGCGGTAAGCCCAACACTCACCTAGGGACGACCATTTTAAGAAGGCACCTGGTCTCCCATCACCGAGCCTAGTGGGAGCAATGCCGTCAGAACCCACAAAGCCACATTCCCAGAGCTCCACGTCCTGCCTCTTCTCCTCTCTCCTCTCTTCTCCCATTTGTCCTCCACTCCACCTTACACAGTGCCGTCGTAGCATTCATCTGGCAGAAGGCAGGCTTCCGTGGCCCAAATGTTCGAGCGTAAAAAGTTGATGACGCCGGATAACCCTCTTGACCAACGGCTGACTGCTGGCTTGTCGGAACTGCTAGCCCGCCAACTACGGCCATATAAACTGATGGACTCGGAGGACTTTAGAAAATTTGTGGCCATTGTCACACTGCAATGGAAGGTCCCCGGAAGTAAATATTTCTCCCAAAAGGGCATCCCAGAGCTATATGGCCACGTTCAGTGGCAAGTGAATATATCTCTGGCACACAGTGTCGGTGTCATGAAACATCTGACCACAGACACGTTGTCTAGCAAACACGGGCAGGGAAGGTACATAACTTTTACTGCCCACTGGGTGAACCTTCTGACGGCCGTCAAGCATGTAACCCGTGGCTCCCGTGTGGATTTGGTGTTACCACCACAGATTGCATGCAGGCCTGCCTTTTCTTCTCCTCCTCCTACTCCATCCTCCATCTCCTCCTCGGCTGACTCCTCCTTTTCCACTGCTACCGTCTCTTCTGCTGCGCCCCCAAGCTCCCCACAACCTATTCGACCTGCCAGGTGAGACGTTGCTATGCTGTGCTGTGGCCAGGGGCGTTGCTAGGTTAAAACATTCGGGGCCTGAGCCCCTGATGTTTTGCCCCAGGCCCCAAATGTACTGTCTACCAGATAGATCCAACTGTATTGCAATCCTCAGGATGGCAATACAATTTAATCTAATGCCTTGCAAGAGCTGAAGGACCTGTGATGACATCACAGTCCATGTGATCAGTTCTAAATGCAGTAGCTGAAAAGGACCTGCGATGATGTCACCGTCATGCGACCAGTGCAGGAGAGGACGGATCAGCAGTCCTGGGAAGAAGCTGTGGTGAAGTCTGCTACATGAGGAGAGGTAAGTGAAGGGTTAGATTACTCAGTGTGATAGGCAGAGCAATGTTGGAAGTTGTAGTTATTTAACTGGGACTGTATGTTAGGGCAGAATTTATTTATGTGGGACAGGGGAGTGGAGTGATGTTATTTACATGGGACTGAATATTGAGGGGTGATGTTATTTACATGGGAATGTATGTTGAAGGTGGCTGGGGAGGGGGTGATGTTATTTACGTGGGACTGTATTTTGGAGGCGGCTGGAGAGATGGTGTGATGGTATTTACATGGGACTGTATATTGGGGGGGCTGGAGAGATGGTGTGATGGTATTTACCTGGGACTCTATGGCAGAGGAGGCAAATAATGTTATTTACATGGGACTGTATGGTAGAGGGGCTGAGGAATTATAATTTCTGAGGACAGTAAACAGAGGAATATAACTACAGGGGGCACTGCGGGGGGCATTATAAATACTGGGGGCGCTTCAAGGCGAGCATTATAACAGTAGGGGGTATTATAAATACTGGGGGCACTGGGTGGGCATTATAACAGTAGGGGGTATTATAAATACTGGGGGCACTATGGGGACATTTCAAATCCAGGGGACATTAAGTGTTCTTATTACTACTGGGGGCTCTATAGGAGGGACTTATAGATCCACATTATTTCTATTAAGAGCATTATGGGGGGCCTTATTACTACTGAGAGGTCTGTAGAGAGCTTTATTACCACTGGGATAACAATAGGGGGCCTTATTTCTACTAGGGGCTCTGTAAGGACATTATTAACACCGGAGGGCTCTTCTACTAATGGAGGCACTTTTTGGGTGCACTGTAGGGGGCAGTATTATTAATGAGGGCATTCTAGAAGGTAATTACTACTCCATCTGAGACAAGTCAGCAGAAGTGTGAAGAGGAGTCAGAGGAGGATGGTGGTTGGGGGGGAGGAGGAAGAGGTGGAGCAAAAAGAGCTGGCCTTGCTGTGAGAGATGCTGCATCCTTCTGTTGCGGGCGCTAGCAGAGGAATTTCCACCCACAGCGAAACGGGTGCAGGTACCAATCCTACCACGCCTGCAAGAAGAGGGCAGTTTGAGGATGTGTTGGTCACTTCGGATATGAGACCATTCTTGCAGCCAACCCATCGACAGCCGCCCTCCGGATCCAGCCTCAGGGAACGCCTAGACCGACAGGTGTCCGACTACATCGGGTTAACGGCCGATGTGGACGCTCTGAGAAGCGAGGAACCCCTGGACTACTGGATGTGCAGGCTTGACCTGTGGCCAGAGCTGGCACAATTTGCCATGGAACTCTTGGCTTGCCACTCGTTGACTGTTCTGTCCGAAAGGACGTTCAGCGCAGCAGAGGGAAGGTGACCGATAAGCGCACTCGCCTAGCTCACGACAGTGTGGACTACCTCACATTTCTAAAAATGAATGAGGCAAGGATCTCGGAGGAATTCAACACCTCTGACGACCATGTGTAATTGAATTTCCTCATGCCAGCCCACACATATCCACCACCACCCAGAACAAAGAATGGTCCTTGTCTTATGTATATACAGCGGCATAAAAGACCTTTTCTGTTAGTTGAATGGCTAATTTTTGGGGCCTGTACTTCACTGGCCTACAATAAAATTTGTATCCAGTGACTGCCTAATGTACCTCCAGCCACATCATCACAAGTTCTTTTCTTTCAGGTGAATGCCTAATTTTTGGGGCCTGTACTGGCCTACAGTAAAACTTTTAGCCAGTGACCACCTAATGTACCTCCAGCCACATCATCACAAGTTCTTTTCTGTCAGGTGAATGACAAATCCAGTCAAGTGGCCCATTTTAGCCCCGCCCATTATTAAAAGCCCCTCCTACATATAATAGGCCACTCCCAACAAACACTGTACAGCTGACATTCTATTGCTGAGGCTTGTCTCTACACATCCCCAGATCCTGCTCAAGGCCTGTGGTTCCCCCCCACCATCTGCCACCCGCCCGTGGCCTGTTGTCCCCCTTTGGCCATCCTCACCCAGCTCTGAATCCTCCTTCTGCAAATGGCAGGGGGAGGAGGCGGAGCATCTCCTCCCCTACATAGCGCCACATACCTCTTACATCCAGTGATGTCACCTTTGTTGTAGACGTTCTCTTTCTTTATCTTCTCCTTTCAGACCAGACCGCCATTTTTCAGCCATTTCCGGTCTCTGCAGAGATTGACAAACAGACATTAGTTTCCCACATTTCCATCATCTTCACATCTTCTGAACACCCTTTCCTGCCACCCCCAATACTATACTGCAGAAACAGTCCCCCTGGGAATACTCCTACCACACAGATAGTGCCCCCAATACTGTGCCTGCTGTGCCCCCAATACTATACTGCAGAAACAGTCCCCCTGGGAATACTGCTACCACACAGATAGTGCCCCCAATACTGTGCCTGCTGTGCCCCCAATACTATACTGCAGAAACAGTCCCCCTGGGAATACTGCTACCACACAGATAGTGCCCCTTCAGCAATGATTGGCACACAGAGCTCTAAAAAATAACTGCACCCAGACACTAATAGTATAAAGATAATGTCCTCCAAAAATAATTGTGCTAAGCTGATACTGTGCCAGGGTGCCCCCAAAGTAACAGTGGTCCCCAAAATCCCACCAATAGAAATAATTCTCTGCCAGAGCACACCTAGTAGTAATAATGCCCCTATAGTGCCCATACTAGTAATCATGTTCCTCATAGCCCCCCAGTAGTAGTAGTAAAGCTCCCCATAATACCCCCTAGTAGTAATAATTCTCCCTATAATATGACAGTACATGAAATAACCCTGCTTAGTGCTCGCAGTTGAGCTAATGTCCCCATAATGTATGCCAGTATTAAATACCCCTATATAGTGCCCCAGTAAATGCCCTCATAGTGATTCTTTTTGGTGGCTGCAAATATGACCTGAAGATTTTTCAGGTTCGCCTGCCATTAAAGTCAATGGGGCCTGCCGCGAACGCGTGTTCTCGAAACGTCCCAGCCGATGTTCGTCCTTCACTAGTCCATATCACTCTATACTCTAAGATGTATAACTTATACTAGCTGTACATATATAATTATATACAGGAGATGCCCAGGTTATACCAGCATGCTCCATATCACTATATACAAGAAGATGTATAACTAATACCAGCTGTACATATATAATTATATACAGGAGATGCCCAGGTTATACCAGCATGCTCCATATCACTATATACAAGAAGATGTATAACTTATACCAGCTGTACATATATAATTATATACAGGAGATGCCCAGGTTATACCAGCATGGTCCATATCACTATATGCAAGAAGATGTATAACTTATACCAGCTGTACATATATAATTATATACAGGAGATGCCCAGGTTATACCAGCATGGTCCATATCACTATATACAAGAAGATGTATAACCTATACCAGCTGTACATATATAATTATATACAGGAGATGCCCAGGTTATACCAGCATGCTCCATATCACTATATACAAGAAGATGTAGAACTTATACCAGCTGTACATATATAATTATATACAGGAGATACCCAGGTTATACCAGCATGCTCCATATCACTATATACAAGAAGATGTATAACTTATACCAGCTGTACATATATAATTATATACAGGAGATACCCAGGTTATTCCAGCATGCTCCATATCACTATATACAAGAAGATGTATAACTTATACTAGCTGTACATATATAATTATATACAGGAGATGCCCAGGTTATACCAGCATGCTCCATATCACTATATACAAGAAGATGTATAACTTATACCAGCTGTACATATATAATTATATACAGGAGAGGCCCAGGTTATACCAGCATGGTCCATATCACTATATACAAGAAGATGTATAACTTATACCAGCTGTACATATATAATTATATACAGGAGATCCCCAGGTTATACCAGCATGCTCCATATCACTATGTACAGAAGATGTATAACTTATACCAGCTGTACATATATAATTATATACAGGAGATGCCCAGGTTATACCAGCTGTACATATATAATTATATACAGGAGATACCCAGGTTATACCAGCATGGTCCATATCACTATATACAAGAAGTTGTATAACTTATACCAGCTGTACATATATAATTATATACAGGAGATGCCCAGGTTATACCAGCATGGTCCATATCACTATATACAAGAAGATGTATAACTTATACCGGCTGTACATATATAATTATATACAGGAGATGCCCAGGTTATACCAGCATGCTCCATATCACTATATACAAGAAGATGTATGACTTATACCAGCTGTACATATATAATTATATACAGGAGATACCCAGGTTATACCAGCATGGTCCATATCACTATATACAAGAAGATGTATAACTTATACCAGCTGTACATATATATATAATTATATACAGGAGATGCCCAGGTTATACCAGCATTTTTTATTCATATCATTATACATACTTATGTGACTTGTTTAATGCACTGGTAACAGGCTCATGTTATTATGTAGCGGTCGCTCTCAGGCCATGTGCAATGTTTAGCTGTTTGCATTTGTTTCTGCTTTTGCTTTAAGGCCGTTGTTAGTTCTTTTATAATTTGTCAGATCAATATAGACACTTCTCTGTGATGAGTTCTATAACTATTCGTTGTGTCGCCCCCCCCCCCCCCCCCCCCATCTCCAGTGATGTATCCCCCTTGCAGAAATTTTTGGGCAGTCTGAACTGTGATTTAAAACCACAACACAGAGCTGTACAAGTGCTGACCAATCAAGATCACGGCTGATTAAAATAAACCGCATTTCCTTGATGCAGAC
This sequence comes from Bufo bufo, assembly GCF_905171765.1. Taxonomy (NCBI): domain Eukaryota; kingdom Metazoa; phylum Chordata; class Amphibia; order Anura; family Bufonidae; genus Bufo; species Bufo bufo. The sequence goes on along the minus strand of NC_053395.1, from coordinate 224,747,371 downwards.
CCCTCCCTTTTTCACGACCACCAATATGGCCTCACGTTTTTTGTTTTCTTGTTCTATATTTATGGAGCCCCTAGGCTAATTCTTTAAATACCACTTCCTGTCTAACATAGCAGTAAACGGTTAGGTTAAATTTAGCGAATCCTTAAAAAAGTTTCAGCAGCATCTGATCGGCATATGTGGAGGATAATGCAAACCAGCGAGTTGTCAGTTGTTACAGGATTGAGTCTTGAAAAATTCTGTTTATGAAAGGGGATGGGTTTTGTTAAAATGACAGAATTGTATAAAACAGTGCACACAGAACATTTTTACAATGTGTCAGTCTTGACTGCAGTCCTGGCATTCTATTCATAAACAAAAGAGTTAGGAAATTAGAAGAATTGTTTGCAGTTTCCCAGATTGCTGAAGACTGGCATTTGGTACATATGCCTTATGTCCCAAGTCGAAGCCAGTGCACATTCTCAGCCAATGTTCTAAAATAGACATCTTGCAAGTTTGAACCAAAAGACACTGAAGATTTTTAAAATACTTGACCACATCTCCAGAAAGTTTATGCATAAATAACGTACATTAAAGGTTTTTACCTTGCTAATTAATTTCATAGTTTTTATGATGGAGACCATGATGAATGACTCTGCTCCTTATGTCCAAGTCTATGCAGTAAAGCCAATAGGAAGTGCCAGCTTATTGTGTTTGTTCATGTTGCCATTGTGAGAACTGCTGTATTACGTGATGATATCAAACATGTCTGTTATTTAGTGTTTTGGGACTTATGTTTAATAAAGTTTATTTATTGTTTGAAATGTGTGTTTTTGCTGATTTTTCTCTTTAAGCATAGATTGTTATTTTTTTAATCCCATAGGGGGCTTTATATTTCAGATTTTTATTTTTTAACTATAAAGCTACTATAATGTACTGACATTTTAGGGTATGTAACAGGAAATATGGTCAGACAGCCCTAGGGTCATTCAGTGGACCTTGGGCTTTCTGCCCATACTAGGAGGATTCCGCACCCTTCCCTTCTCAGTCTCAGTGTGAGTCATCAGCCTAAAGTACAGGAGAGGGGATTTGTCTCAGATTTGCCTACTCTGATACATAGTAACAAGCCCCCAGATGGATTTTTGGACCTTAATCTAAATGCTAACAATAGAGATCGTGTTTTCAACGTTACACACATTTTGTAGAAATGTTTGCATAAAGTTTTATTATTGTTTGTGTTTTATTATTTGTTAGGGAAACCTTCAAACTTATTGAAACCTGGAAGAAGACCACTAAACCTGTTTAGACACCAGAATAGACTCCAGATCAGACCTCAAAATTTAATTCAGACCCCTTAGAACCTTAGAACCAAGACTAGGTTTCTAAAATTATTTAGTGATTAGGCTCGATTTTTATAATTAATTTGCCCCAAACTAAACTCCTAAAATGAATTCAGAGCAGACCCCATATTAGATCTCAAAAATTCATTGAGACTCAAGGCCAGCCCCTAAAGTTGACATTCCATATCAGAGATGAGTAATTATATTGTATATTTGTTAGATTCTTATAATTACTTCAGAACCCTAAAATTATGTATTATTATAACACTGGAATAAGCCGACTAGACCCTTAAATAAATTCAGACTAATTCAAATTAAGACCCCAGAATCCAGATGAGACTTCTTAAATCATTCAGACCCCAGATGAGATCTTTGAAATGAATTAAGACTCCAGATGAGACCCTAAAAATAAACTTCTAAACTTCTATATTTATTCAGACCCCCTAAAATGTATTCAGATCCCAGAACCCTAAAATTATTCAATTCCCTAGACTTGACCCCTAAAATTTGTTATCTTCCTAGACTACAAAAAGAAAGTATAAACTTACTGCTCCTAGTCCTCTTCATTTCATAGCATCACCATACACAATGTCATGATGCTGGCTGTTGTGAGGGCCTTGGTGGCCTTTGCCCCAGCAGTAGCTCCCAGACCTGTCCTTAATCAATGTAACTAAGCGGTGTCCCCACTCCACATCCAGCTGAAGACCATGTTATGGCCATCCAATAATCCAGAAGATCTGTTAATCTGCCACCTGTTCTATTCCACACTAAAGGAATGTGTATACATTGGGTAAAGGCTTAATATCTTGTTCTGCTGTAGTGACCTATGAATTTCTGGGTGACAACCAACATGGGTGCTCTTCAGGGGCGTAGCTAAAGGCTCATGGGCCCTGGTGCAAGAGTTCAGATTGGGCCCCCCTTCCCTCAGTGCTTTGTGGCCAGGGGCAGGAAACACATAGCCTTCGTGCTGCCTGAGGCAAACATTTCAATAGCAACCCACCATACCAAATTCTTGACCTAACCCCTTCCCTCCAGCCCGAGGTGTAACTTGACCTGCATGCACTTTCTATAATACAAGTGGCACAAGGGTCTTTGGGCCCCCTCAGGCTCCTGGGGCCGGTAGTGACTGCTACCTCTCAGCCCCTATAGCTACGCCCCTTACAATACTGGTTAGAAGAGCACCCCTTACCACCCTTTCTTGGCACTCTATATCCCTGGTTAGAGTACCATGACAGCTGCATCTGTACTGCAAGAGAGAGTCCTGAATGTTACTGTCCCATAACCACGGCCCCCCCGGCGTCCATCCTGGATCTCGACACAAGGTGCTTGGCAGACACAAGTGTTAAGCACCTTTTACCAGGAAATAAAAGCTAATTTTAGGTTTTCCAGTTCGCTGCCGATCTGATTAGATTCCGCAAATGAAGACTTTGTGTCAGCACTTTCTGCTATCCCGGGGTTCTATTCTTCTGCTCAGTGATAAAACATTAGATAAGGAATGAAGTGCAATATTTATTCCACATGCATTGCGACCCTGACATCACTGGGGTCGGCCTCTCAAGTTTCCACACGACGCAGGAACAAAGAAATCTACAAAAAGAAAATGTCATGAATGACACAAAATGTTATCAATACACATGCTGAATTCATTTCCAGATCTCTGCTTGCTGTCGGAAGATGGTAACATTCCTGTTTAAATCTAGAGGCCAAAACCTCCACACACATCTAATGTTCAGGTGGCTGAAGGATTGTTACATTTGTATCCAGTCTAGACCATCCTCCACAGGATAGTTTTGTTACAATGTATTATGTAAGATACAATGTATCAGTGGAGGCTGTTCAGCTCACAGAGGATTGTCTGCACCAGATACAGTTGTAACTAGGACTGTATGGGTGTATAGGTGAAGCCTGTACAGTGTGAGGGTACTTTCACACTAGCGTTATTCTTTTCCGGTACTGAAATCCGGTAACGGTTCTCAATACCGGAAAAAAACGCATCAGTTTTGTCTTAATGCATTATGAATGGAAAGCAATCCGTTCAGTATGCATCAGGATGTCTTCCGTTCCGTCCCTAGTACGGTATTTGACCAGACAAAATACCGCAGCATGCACTCCTGGGGACCAGAACTAAAAAGAAAGGCTTTGCTAAACTGAGGTCAGGAAGACAGATTGTACCTGAAGGCACGTGCGGCGTTACTGGACATACCTGGTTTTATTGAGGGAAGGAAGCAATCTTCATGTTTGTATTTCAGCATTTCGGAGAAATACTGAACGGAATGCGAGAAGGAATTTTTATGGGAATGTGTGAAGGGACTTACAGTGCCTCATTATCTCGTCTGTTTAACTCATTTTTATCTTTAAACTCTATTTACTGCCCCAAAGTTTTGTAGTTTTATATAAAGGGGTGGTCATCAACTGTCAGATTCCACCTTTCATTTTGGACAGCTCCTTTGAAAAATGAAAGGTGGAATCTGATTGGTCTAACTCAGCGATCTACCTAGAAATAGTTGTGTGGGTGCAGGACACAATCGTTTTATCCTGCCCTGAGCCCATTGACTAAAAAATAAAAACTTTTATAATTCTGTTAGTTCGGTGGGTGGCGGCGGCGGCCATTGTATGCATGCTCAGTGCACCAGCACTGCATCTGAGCTTTTGGGACATTGAAAATCACCATTTATTTTGGCCATCTACAACATCTGGATTAGTCAGTGTGCAAGTTAAGGTAGAAGTACACCCATCATTTTCTGGGCTTTGAAAAACACACTTTTTTTTCTCCAAAAAACGGCATTTTCCTGATCTGCAAGTGTTTAAATCAAGTTTAAAAATATATACAGCTTTCATATTTTGTTAGCAAAAAAACACTTTTTTGGCAATCTACATCATCTGTATTAGTCAGTGTGCAATTTAAAGGGATTCTGTCCTGAGATTTGAGCCCTATAAGCTAAACATATGGCCAGGTCCGTACTAATAACATGTATCCTAAACTGCCCTTATTAAACCTGCTTGTGGCTCTATTAGCCCCAAAAAACTGGTTTTTATAAGCTGTCACTCACCTACCTAAGGTGCCCAAGGGGTTTTACGTTAACCCTGGGTGCCCGCCCGCACCACTCGCCGTCTGGTGCCCAGCGCCGCCTTCCTCACCTCAGCCCCGCCTCCGCAATCCTCCCATCCCTCTGCTAGATCCGGCGCATGCGCACTTCACTCAACGAAGCCGCTGCCAGGAGTCCGCGGCGCATCAGGCTGAGCCTGATGGCAGTTAACCCTGCAAACAGAGATAGGCACAGATAAAATGCCGTATCTGTCTTAGGCTCATTGATGAACCAAGCACTTGAATACAGTCCAGCCGGACTATCATTAGCTAATTCACAGTGGAGTGGAGAACTGCGTATTTAAAACTAAAACTGCCCCCCGAAATGTTTCACCAGGATTCTGGCTTTTTCAGGGGAAAATGGGCAGCAATGAATTTAATTTAAACTGTGCCTATCTCTGTTTGCAGGGTTAACTGCCATCAGGCTCCATGTTAGTCTGAAAGCACATGTGATTGCTAGTTGTGCTGATTTGACAGCGGGTTGACGCACACTGGCTCCCACTGCCTAATATGGTTGGTTTGTCAACCTGATTTAGTCAGCAATAGCTCTGCAAACAGAGACACGGCAGCACTTTGCATTTAAAATGAAAGGGTGGGAGATAGTGCACGTCTCCTTCCCCCCTCACTGACCAACATTCGTATCCACCAATGGAGTGGCGACTGTATTTTTAACATTTTATGGTTTGTTAATAAAAATTAAAAATTGCACTTGCTCACATTCAAATTTTTGTTTATGCAATAATAAAAGTGAAGTATTAATTTTAACCTGGGTCAAGATAGGTTTCATTGCCTGTTTGGGCATCTGTTAATAAATATAATATTGCATTCAGGCCTACACTGGTTCAGACCGTGTGAGATACACCCTCTACATACAGGGGTTTGATTCAGGCATTTGAAATACAGCCATTTTGTGCAAAGACATCTTTAATTGAGGCCAAGTCTGGTTCAGGCCGTGTGAGATACACCCTTTACATACTGTCGTTCTATTCTACTATTAAACACCTATTTAGGGCAAGATCCTAAATTCGAAAAACATGAGGAGAGCGTCAAATACTGGACGTGGCCCAGGTCGTGGTGCTGCTGGTGGAGCTCCTGTTGCAGGGAGAGGACGTGGTCGATCTGTGCCAGCCACACGCACAAGTGAAACCCCTTCCTCAGGTGCGAGTAGGCGACAGAACCTGCAGCGGTATTTGGTCGGGCCTAATGCTGCTCTACGAATGGTGAGGCCTGAACAAGTACAGGCGATAGTAGATTGGGTTGCTGACAGTGGATCCAGTTCCTTCACATTGTCTCCCACCCAGTCTCCTGCTGAAAGACCACAGTTGTCACCTGCAGCCGATGTCCATCAGTCTTTCACCTCACCCCCTTGCAAATCAGCCAAGCAGTCTGAGCCCCAAGTCATGCAGCAGTCTCTTCTGCTTTTTGATGACTCTGTTAGCAGGGTTTCCCAGGGCCATCCACATAGCCCTGCCCCAGAAGTGGAAGAGATTGAGTGCACCGATGCCCAACCACTTATCTTTTAAGATGAGTTCATGGGAGGACCATTGCAGCACGTCTCGGATGATGACGAAGCACAGGTGCCAACTGCTGGGGCTTTTGAAAGTGTTCAGACCGACAAGGAAGGCAGGGGTGAAGACTGGGTGGAAGATAATGTGGAGGACGATGAGGTCCTCGACCCCACATGGAATCAAGGTCATGCGAGTGACCGATGTAGTTCGGAGGAAGAGGCGGTGGTCGCACAGAGCCACCAGTATAGCAGAAGAGGGGGCAGGGTGCAAAAGTGGAGCAGCCATCCTCTAGACAGTCCGCCTCCTACTGCCCACCGCAGCAAGGGACCGAGCACACCAAAGCCAGCTCCAAGGAGTTCCCTGGCGTGGCAGTTCTTCAGACAATGTGCTGACGACAAGACACGAGTGGTTTGCACACTGTGCAATCAGAGCCTGAAGCGAGGCATTAACGTTCTCAACCTGAGCACAACCTGCATGACCAGGCATCTAAGTGCAAAGCACGAGCTGCAGTGGAGTAGACACCTCAAAAACCAAGAAAGCTCTCTGGCTCCTCCTGCTTTGTCTTCTGCTGCAGTCGTGGCCTCTTCATACACCTCTGGAGTGACAGTGCCACCTGGCACCCCGCAAAGAGAGGATCTGCCAGCAACACCAACTGGGTCACCAAGCATCTCCACAATGTCCCACGGAAGCGTTCAGCTCTCCATCTCCCAAACGCTGGAGAGGAAGAGGAAGTACCCCCCTACCCACCCGCGATCCCTAGCCCTGAATGCCAGCATTTCTAAATTACTGGCCTTTGAAATGATGTCATTCCGTCTGGTGGAGACAGATAGTTTTAAAGGCCTTATGGCGGTGGCTGTCCGACAGTACGTCGTGCCAAGTCACCACTACTTTTCAAGGCGAGCCATCCCTTCCCTGCACAACCAAGTAGGGGACAAAATCAGGTGTGCACTGCGCAACGCCATCTGTGGCAAGGTGCACCTGACTACGGATACGTGGACCAGTAAGCACGGCCAGGGACGCTATATCTCCATAACAGCACACTGGGTAAATGCAGTGGTGGCTGGGCCTGAGGCGGATAGCAGTTTCACGCATGTCCTTCCACCACCGAGGATTGCAGGGCGCTTCAGTTTGCCTCCTGTTGCTTCCTCCTCCTACTACTCTTCCTTATCCTCTACCGGCTCCTCATCCGGTCAGCGTAACACCTTCACCACCAACTTCAGCACAGCCAGGGGTAAACGACAGCAGGGAGTTTTAAAACTTATCTGTTTGGGGGACAAACCCCACACAGCGCAGGAGCTGTGGACGGGCCTTGAACAACAGACCGACGAGTGGTTGCTGCCGGTGAGCCTCAAGCCCGGCCTGGTGGTGTGCGATAATGGGCGAAATCTCGTAGCAGCTCTAGGACTAGCCGGTTTGATGCACATCCCTTGCCTTGCGCATGTGCTGAATTTGGTGGTGCAGAGATTCCTTAAAACTTACCCCGACATGTCAGAGCTGCTGCATAAAGTGAGGGCCGTCTGGGCGCGCTTCCGGCGTTCTCACCCTGCTGCTGCTCGCCTGTCAGCGCTGCAGCGTAACTTCGGCCTTCCCGCTCACCGCCTCATATGCGACGTGCCCACCAGGTGGAACTCCACCTTGCACATGCTGGCCAGACTGTGCGAGCAGCAGCAGGCCATAGTGGAGTTTCAGCTGCAGCACGCACGGGTAAGTCGCTCGGCGGAACAGCACCACTTCACCACCAATGACTGGGCCTCCATGCGAGACCTGTGTGCCCTGTTGCGCTGTTTCGAGTACTCCACCAACATGGCCAGTGCCGATAACGCCGTTCTCAGCGTTACTATCCCACTTCTATGCCTCCTTGAAAAAACGCTCCTGGCGATGATGGAAGAAGATTTGGCACAGGAGAAGGAGGAGGAAGAGGGGTCATTTCGTAGGGTTTTCGGCCAGTCATTCCCAAGTGGCTCCGAGGGTGGGTTCCTGCACCCACAAACCCAAGGTACACAATTGTCCAGCCAGGGCACAGTTCTGGAGGATGACGAGGTGGAGGGTGAGGAGGAGGAGATAGAGGAGGAGGAATCATGTTCACAGCAGGGTGGCACCCAGAACAGCTCATGGCCATCACTGGTGCGTTTATGGGGGGATACAGAGGACACAGACGATACACCTCCCACAGAGGACAGCTTTTCGTGGCCTCTGGGCAGCCTGGCACACATGAGCGATTACATGCTGCAGTGTCTCCGCAACGACCGCCGAGTTGCCCACATTCTAACTTGTGCTGATTACTGGGTGGCCACGCTGCTGGATCCCCGTTACAAGGACAACGTACCGTCCTTAATTCCCTCACTGGAGCGTGATCGTAAGATGCGCGAGTACAAGCGCACGCTGATGATGGCATTCCCACCTGACAGCGGGGGCTCAGTGGAGGCACAAGGCGAAGGCAGAGGACAAGGAAGAGGTCGCCAACGCAGCTGGGGCACCGCCAGCACCTCAGAAGGCAGGGTTAGCATGGCCGAAATGTGGAAAAGCTTTGTCAGCACGCCACAACAACCAGCACCACCAGCTGATATGGAACGTCTTAGCAGGAGGCAACATTTCACCAACATGGTGAAGCAGTATGTGTGCACACGCCTGCACGTACTGAATGACGGGTCTGCCCCCTTCAACTTCTGGGTCTCCAAATTGGGCACATGGCCTGAGCTTGCCCTGTATGCCTTGGAGGTGCTGGCCTGCCCTGCAGCCAGTGTATTATCTGAACGTGTGTTTAGCACGGCAGGAGGCGTCATTACAGACAGACACAGCCGCCTGTCCACAGCCAACGTGGACAAGCTGACGTTCCTTAAAATGAACCAGGCATGGATCCCTCAGGACCTGTCCATCCCTTGTGCAGAATAGACCTGTATACCGGCACTAAGCAGCCATTGTTATACTGCAGCGCAATTGCTCATGTTTGTATTTTGGATATTTCACACTCTTTTGGAGTGTACCCTAATTTTAAAAAATAAAATTAAAACCAAAAACCTGTGTTGGCTATCTCGTCCTCCTCCACCGCCGCTTCCACCTACTCCGCTACGTCCACCGCCTCCTCAAACTCCTACTTCATATGGCCCTTCACCTCATAAATCAAAATTTATTTTTTTGTATGTGTTTTAATTTATATCATTTCACTACTTTGTCATTTACATTTTCGGGTGAAATTCACCAATTTTTGGGTGTATAGTACCACTACTATACCTAGTAGGCCGGTTAAAAAAAATAAGAAATTGTCATTTACATTTTCGGGTGAAATTCACCAATTTTTGGGTGTATAAAACCACTGCTATACCTAGTAGGCCGGTTAACAAAAAAAAAAAATAATTGTCAGTTACATTTTCAGTTGAAATTCAACAATTTTTGGGTGTGAAGTACCACTACAATACCTAGTAGACAGGTTAAACAAATTTGTCAGTTACATTTTCGGGTGAAATTCACCAATTTTGGGGTGTATAGTACCACTGCTATACCTAGTAGGCCGGTTAATTAAAAAAAAAAAATTGTCAGTTACATTTTCTGGTGAAATTCACCAATTTTTGGGTGTGATGTACCACTGCTTATACCTATTAGACCGGTAAAAAAAAAAAAAAAAAACATTTGTCAGTTGCATTTTAGGGTCAAATTCACCAATTTTTGGGTGTAATATACCCCTCCTCTACCTAGTTGACAGCTTACTAAATTTCAATAATTTTTATTTCACATTTTCGGGTGACAATAAACAATTGTTTTCTGCCATAGACCCCCTGCTCTACCAAGTAGACAGGTTAATTAATTTCTGTAATTTTTCTGTTACATTCTTGGGTTGACATTATACAATTTTAGACGTGAATAAACCCCTGCTCTGCATAGGTGACAGGGAATAACATTTCTGAAATGCTTCTTTAATTGATGCGCGCCACCTCCTTTCATTCAATGCTTAAACTTAAACAAGTTGTACCACATTTAAGCTTCAATAATTTGTCCCACAATTCCGCTTGACTCTTTTGGCCCACATTTGGGCTTCTGTAATTTGTCCCACATTTGCGCCTCAATAGCTTTTCCCACAATTCCGCTTGACTCTTTTGGCCCACATTTGGGCTTCTGTAATTTGTCCCACATTTGCGCCTCAATAGCTTTTCCCACATTTCTGCTTGATCCCAAATTTTTTAAATTAATTTATCTCCCTTAAATTTGGTCTCTTTTTCTCACGCTCCCTCTCCGGCCTGGAACCCTGATTCCCCGCCACCCGTGATCACCATGGTAGGCGCATAAAAGAACATCGAAAGTTGATAGAGCAGATATCAAATTGGATCGTGAACATCACGGGGACGTGCGACATGGTGGAGCAGTAAGTGTGCACACGCCTACACGAACTGACTGACAGGGGTCAGCCCCTGCAACTTCTGGGTCTCCAAATTGGGCACATGGCCAGAGCCTGCCCTTTACGCCTTGGAGGTGCTGGCCTGCCCTGCAGCCGGTGTATTGTCTGAACGTGTGTTTAGCACGACTGGAGGGTTATAATTCCCAATGTTTTGGGGTGTACCGTAATTAAAAAAAATACAAATACATTTAAAACAAAAAAGCAGTGTAGGCTACCTCCTCCTCCACCGCCACTTCCACCTACACCGCCACATCCACCGCCTCCTCAACCTCCTACTCCATATGGACCTGGTCCTCCTAGATCAAGATTATTATTTTTTATTTTTACGTATTTTATGTTATTTTAAGTCATTTCCCTATCCACATTTGTTTGCAGAGCACTTGCCATGCTCTTAACCACATTTTGACGACATTTGCAGCCCTCTAGCCCTTTCCATGACATTTTTACAGCCATTTTAGTGCTCAAAAGTTCGGGTCCCCATTGACTTCAATGGGGTTCGGGTTCGTGGTCAAGTTCGGGTCCCGAACTCGAACTTTTTTCCGAAGTTCGGCCGAACCCGTCGAACCCGAACATCCAGGTGTCCGCTCAACTCTACTCATACCCTTAAACACACTCCATCCTGCATACAGACCCCAGAGCAGACCTTAGAAGGTGCCCCAGGTACCACCACAAATAATGTCCATGAAAATGCATAGACAAAATTGGGCCTTCAGTGCTCCAGGGCTACCATTCAAATACTTGGGCCTCATACAGCAAATGACCCCCTGAATTACATCCGATATCCTACCACCTAAACTCTATATTGACACTATAATATTCATTGGTGGTCATCTGAGGGAGGAGGCCGGTGTCATTGTCATCGCACTGCCTGAACCGGGCTGCATAGAGCTCAGGGCACAGACTGGAAAACATCTGTGTCTTGCACTGCATCGCTGACAGCAGAATTGACCACAATGGGGGAAGCACTATGGGGGCATTGGAGACTCTAATAAGGAGCATTTTTGCATTGGCACACATTATAAGAGGCCACTATGGGGACATTCATTCTACTAGGGGCACTAAAAGGGGATAATTTTTTATACTGACACATGTTATAAGGGAGCATTATTTCTACTTTCACATAAGGGAGGGGTTTTCTACTGGCACAGATTATAAGGGGGTATTTCTTGTATTAGCACACATTCTAAGGTGGCCACTACGGGGACATTTGCTCTACTGGGGTCACTTTATTTTTGTACTGCCAAATGTTATAAAGAAGCATTTTTTGTATTGGCACACATAAGGGGGCATTTTTGTACTGGCACACATTGTAAGAGGGAATTATTTTACTGGAAAACATTATAAGGGGCCATTTATTTGTACTGGCACGCATTATATGGGGGTATTTTTTTTGTATAGGCACACATTATAGGAGGAATTATTACTAATGAAGGCATCATGGTGGGCTTTATTACTCCTGGGGGACTACAGGAAACATGATTACTAGCATGGGCATTATTACTTCTGGGGGCAAAATGAGGGACATTATTACTATTGGGGCACTGTTGTCACATAGTGCACTCTGGCAGAGAATTATTACTACTGGTGGGACTTTTGGTAACACTATTACTGTGGGGGCACCCTGACACAGTATCACAATTAGTAGCACAATTATTTTTGGAGGACACTATATTATGGCAATAAGAGTCAGGGCACTATTTGCTGGGCACGGTTATTTTTTAGGGCAATGTGTGCCAATAATTATATTTAAGGGGGCACTATCTGTGGTACTAGCATTTTAAGATGGACACCTGGTGTTTCTGCAGTGTAGTATTGGGGAGCATAGCGCAGTATTAGAGGTGGCAGGATGAGGTATTCAGAAGGTGGGGAGGATGGTGGAAAAGTAGGAAACTAAGATGTCTATTTGTCAAACTCTGCAGAGACAAGACCCGTCTGAAAGAAGTCATCATGGCGGTCTGGTCTGAATGGAGAAGATGAGGAAAGAGAACATCTACATCAGAGGAGACATCACTGGATGTAAGAGGTACATATGTGGCGCTTTTTTACCCTGTATGTTTTGCAGTACAATGTTTTCCAAGTATGCCTTTAACAGTAGGGGTGGAGGGAAGGGGTTAGGTTCAGAATTTGGCATTGGGAAGGGGGCGGTTGCCATTTCAGTTTTTGTCTCAGACAGCATAAAGCCTACCCCTGATAGTGGTGTCAGTTGACAGGTAAGTTTGTGCCCCTCATGGACGCCACCTCAATTTGTAATCCTGGCTGAGGCATGTTCTCCGTGTTAGATGCTTCAGAGAAAACAAACAAGAAGCAGACACAGCGATTCCACAACATCTTGACCAGTTTTTTTGAGACATCTGTTTGTGGTTTTTGCAGTGAAAGTCTGGACATTGCAGACGCAGTTGTATCATCATCTCTTTGTGCAATGACAACCTCAACCACATGCTTATGGTGGGACATTGTGAAATCACGCCCCTGGCGCCGACAACCTGGCTCTGCACCAGCCATGATACTTCGGGGCATTATCTGTGAGGAGACTGAGATCTATGTGGAGCCATGATAATGAGACCACTTAGTGTCCATCTCTGAGCAGAACATTCTGGGGTCGACTCCTGAGCTGCAAAATATTCATGAATCTGAGACTAAATATATATAAGAAATGAATCAATAAATAACTGAAAATAATACTACCTCTCTCCTATCTATCTATCTATCTATCTATCTATCTATCTATCTATCTATCTACATGTATCTACAGATGTAGTAGAGTTAACACACATGCTTTATGAGACGTGTTATGTAAACTAAATGCAACTAAATGCGTTAAGCTATTTTTTTTACAATGGCTTTTGTTTCAAGATAATGTAATGAGTTAAGAAATTTGAGTTAAGAGTTTGTGTGTTAACCCTACTACATCTGTATCTATCTATCTATCTATCTATCTATCTATCTATCTATCTATCTATCTGTCAAATTCAAAAAAGGTTTATTGGCACGTCCAAGTAAAACATTTAGCATTGCCAAAGCAAAAGAGAACAATATGAATTGTGGAGAGGTTGGATGTTGTGGTAAAGGGGCAGTATAGGGGTATAATAGTCCATTGTGGCTTAACATATATATAGTGGGCAGTAAAGGGATGGGGTGGGGTTGTAGGAGTAGTATCGGGCATAACAGTCCATGGTGTCTCATCTTCCTCTCAGTTGGTGGCAGGTGGAGACATATTGGGCAGCGATCTCCACAGTGGACTCCTCTTCCCCCAGTAGGGTGTGGAGTTTCCTCTGCTCATCTATGGAGGTGAAATCCGGGATGTGAGCGGAGAGTCTCTGGAAGTAAGCGGCCTTCACTAGTGAGTATTTTCTGCAGTGTAGCGGGAAGTAGACCTCATCCTCCAGGGTCCCCTGCACACAGTGCTGGAACAGTCTGCTTCTCCCGCGGCTTGTATGTCAGCCTGTGCCACCCCGTCTCCAACTCCAGGCTATGGGCGCTCACTCAGTCTCTACAGGCGCAGGGTCTGTCTGTGTTTGGGGTGGGATATCCTCTCCAGGTAGGGCGCCATGGTGTAGTCCCTTTGCAGTGATTGGCATCCAGTGAGTTTCTGGGAGTTGTTTATTTTGCTTCTCCATTCCTCTATTGCCCTCTTCTGCATGGTGAGCCATAGTGAAAACCTGCTCAGCTCTACCTGGCACATCATGTTGGAGGTGCTGCGAACTCCAGATGGAAGGTATCTGTTGGGCTGGAATCCCACTTTGACTGGTCTGGGTAGGTGGCCGGGCCCCACACCTCACTGCCATAGAGCAGGATCAGGGAGATGACACCATCAAATATTTTCAGCCAGACCCTTGCTGGTGGTTTGAGGTGGTACAGTTGCCTTCTGATGGCGTAGATGGTTCTGTAGGCTTTTCCTTTCAGGGTTTCTGTTGCTGCTTTGAAGCTCACTGACTGGTTAAACTCCAGCCCCAGGTAGGTGGTGCTGTTGGTTTTCTCCAGTGTGGAGCCATGTAATGTGAAGGAAGGAATGGGGGCTTTATTCTGGCACTTCCTCTGGAACACCATGACTTTGGTCTTCTTTGGATTAATGGGTAGTGCCCATATGGTGCAGAATTTTTCCAGTATAGCCAGGCTATCTTGGAAGTCTCTCTTTGTTGGGGACAGAAGCAGAAGGTCATTGACTTACAGCAGGAACTTCACCTTGTGGTCATGTAGGGGAAGGTCTGGTGCTGAGGAGGCCTCCAGAGCTGCAGCCAGTTCATTGATGTAGATATTGAAGTGTTGGGCTCAGGCTGCAGCCCTGTCTGACCCCTCGGGCCTGCTTGCCCCCTCATGTTCACCTTCACGCTGCATTGGTTCCTGGTTTATGAGCTCTTGATGACATCATACGGTCTCCTTCCTATTCCACTCTCCAAGAGTTTCAGGAACAGGCCCAGGTGTGACACTGAGTCAAATGCCTTCTTAAAGTCCACAAAACAGGCAAATATTTTGCCACGTTTGGTGTTGTGGACGTGTGTCTTGATGAGGCTGTGCAGGATGTAGATATGGTCAGTGGTGTGGTGGTTTGGCATGAACCCAGCTTGGCTTTTGCTGAGGACTTCATGCTGTATGAGGAAGGTGACGCAGATCCCTCTGTAATTGGCTGGATCATATTGGCTCCCGTTCTTGTAGATGGGTGTTTTGAGGCCTTGGTTCCAGTCTTGGGGGAAGTGTCCCGCACTGAGGACGAGGGTGAAAAATTTTGCCTGCTGCATTATCTGTGCCAGTCCAGGAGCCTACCAGCCCCTTGTTCATCCATGTGTTGTGTTATCAATACACATGGGCATAACTTGCTGAATCAAAGGGGTAAGTGTACAATTTATCTAGCTCCATCTTAATTACCCTACATTTTTACATCCAATGTCTTTTTCTTTGTTTTTTTCCCCCTTTATAACCCACTGATGAACCCAGTGTTTTGAGGGAAACACGTTGGGGTGTGGGAATGTCTAACTGACATTAGTTCTTTATTTGTGACATCATATAGGGTATCTATAGGGTGTGTCTAGGATAGGAACGAGGACAGGGAGCCCCTGCCATCTGCCGGTATCTCTGGGCTGAGGGATATATAGGGTGAATCAGGGATAGTTGATCCCATTACCCACTTATCCAGTAGACCTATTCCTATTACACGCTATTATATACAATTCTTACATATTTTGGTTATTTATTTACTTTTTTTGAAGTACGTTATTTTAAGGATTATCAATAAAGTGTGATTTTTTTTAGGGCTCGCGCCTTTTGAATTAGTGAATTTAGAGATTTGCGTGACTCAAGATTGGGTATTGTGAATATCTTTTCTTCTTTTTTCTATGTGTGAATAATTTTGCCAGTCCAGCGTGTATGTCTGGGGAGCTGTATTTAATCATCTCTGGCAGGATGCCGTCAGTACCGCTGGCCTTCTTGCTTTTCAGCAGGGTGTATCTTTCCTGTATATTGTGCATGGTGATTGGTGAGTCCAGAGATTTCTGGAAGTCCTTGATGGCCTCTTCAAGTTTTTTGGTTATCTGTTGCTGTTCTGGGGTTTGGTCTTCTTCAGGGATGTTTTTGTAGAGGTCCCTGAAGTAGCTGAGCCAGATGCTGCCATTTTGAAGGTGGAGGGAGTTTTTCTTGGGATTTGTGCCCATATGGTGCCAGGTCTCCCAGAATGAGTTGCCCTGGAGGGAGTCCTTGAGTTTAAGGGAGAGGTGCCTCTGTTTCTTCTCTTTGAGGGTGCTTTTGTATCGCCTGGTTAGAGTGTCATAGGCCTCCCTCACATCCCTGTTGTTGGGGTCTCTGTGTTTTTGGTTAGAGGCCACCCTTAGGAAACGGCGTAAAGCCTTGCAGTATCTGTTAAATCATTTATGGGACTGGTTGTTATTAGGTCTTTTGAGATTGGTCAGTTTCAGGCCTGCTAGTTCTGACATGGTGGACAGCATGGTATTGAAGTCCTTCACTGCCTGGGTGACCCCTTGTTGGTCTGATGCATAGAAGCTCATATAAAAGTTTGTGAGCAGTTCTTTGATTTCAGTTCTGTTGGCCGCCTTGTTGTATTTGGTGGCAGACTGACTGACTTATTTTATCCATCTAAAAACAAGAATAAGCTCTCCAAGTAAAGTGAAGATAGGTGGTGGCTTCTGAATGTAAACAGGAAGCTTCCATTGATGGACAGCAAGCAGAGATCTTGAAGACAATGAGGCATTTAAACACAAAGCATATTAGAAATTTGCCGAATTTTCTTTCATTCACATGAAAATAAAGAACTGCATTAAAGGGAACCTGTCATCAACTTTATGCTACCCATACTAACGGCAGAATAAAGTAGAGACAGGTGAGTTGATTTCAGTGGTCTGTCATTAATAAGTTAAAAGTAAGTGGTTGCCGAGAACCAATATCACAATAATTGCAGACTGGGCCTGGAAAAGAGTCATGAGAAGAGTCCTGGTTGTTCATGAAGTCCTGCTCTCCCGCCCACCTGCTGATGACTGACCGGCTTCTACCTAGTTTTCTCCCTTTCTGTCTAGGAGAGAACTGCCAGTCATCAGCAGATGGGGGAGAGCAGAGGATTATGAATAACCAGGACTCTTCTCAGGTAGATCTGACTCTTCTCAAGGCCTGGGCTGCAATGATTATGAAGCTGGTTCTCAGTAACCACTTACTTTTGGCTCATGAGTGACACACGGCTGAAATCAGCATTTCTGTCACTAATGTATGCTGCCCTCAGTGAAGTCGGCATAACGTTGATGACGGGTTCCCTTTAAGTATGTGCCCCCCGCTTCCCTTCTTTGTGCTACAGTAAAGTTTGTGTGGTTTCTTTTGTTGGGATCTGGTGTCTCCATTTACAGTTTCAAGCCTAAATTTAAGTAAAAAAGTCTGTGTCCTGGACGTCCTGGAGGGGAGTGCATGTTCCCACCATGTGGAGATTGGCGCGCTGTCAGCGGCTGACTTATACCAGCATGAGGCTTCCGTGATCCTTTGTGTCATGATGACATTTACATTGTCTATGATTTATATTGAGATGTTGACCAGTGTGTTCTTACTTCATGAGCAGCATTAACTGTATGAACCCAACGAGATTCTGAACGCTGTGTCCCAGTGAAAATCGCCGTCACCGCGCGTTTTAGGCAGTGGACAAACGTTTTCAGCAATTCCATGATTGTCCTAACTGATGCCTTGAAAATGTATATACTGTGTACTAGTTCCTTTTAGGAAATCTCCTGCTTCATATGGGGGTGACCGCGGCCAGTGTCAGAATAAAAAAAATAAAAAAAAAGTGAACAATGGGTTTTTTGTGGCCTCCAGCCAAAGGTGGGATGATGATGACGGAGCGATGCCAACATCAACAGGTTAGTGTCATAATGACAGTGCGGCCCGGCCCTGTCCTGTGGGGAACATCTGCTTCTCTGCGATTGTAAAAAAATGACCCTGGGAAACCCCATGTCACCACGGCAACGCGTCCTCAAACGCTCGCCCAACATTTATCCCGAGGTATTATCTGTGTTATCACGTATGTTCCCTTGGGGCGGCTTCTCCCGGCGGAGCTCCTATAGTTCCTTTCTGTGACTACTCCCTAAAGTAGCAACTGTGTAGACATCATCTGCCTGAACTGACATGGAGTATAACCACCAGCATTGTGCAGTCTCATAAACAATACAAAATTATAGGAAATGATGAAATAACGGTGAAGTGTTGTCACTTAGCTTTCTGAGATACCTGAACGCCACTTCTAGTTATGCATTAATACCAACCAACGTGACATCTATTTCTGCTCCAAACGTTGTTGTCACCCAGCTTTCCTGGATTTCTGACCAGCAGGTTTTCATTTGTGTTGAGTGAATCGTGGACTTCGATCCGAATTTCAGGATAACCAAGAAGCAGAATTTCCTTCGTGCTTCTTGGTTGCGAATCGATTTAACCTGAAATCGTGCAAAAAAAATAATTACCTGCTTCATTTGCTCTTGACGGGCTGGCTGCCACCATCTTGCTTGAAGATCTCAACCGAAATCCTGTGCGCAGTGACGTATGACATCACCACACAGGCCGGCATCATGATGTCATCTCGGGCCACTCAAGATTTTGCGCCAGATCTTCGAGCAAGATATGTTATGTAATCAGATGCCGCGATCATGTACGAATGTGGTATCTGACCGGGGGGCGGCACAAACGCTGTTCCCTGTCATTGCACCCACTACTTACAAAGTAATTAGTCACAAAGCAAATATTTGTGTAAAAGTCGATGAAGCAGCCAAATAGAATTTTCCAATACTTCGCTCATCTCTAGTATATATGAGTACAGAAAGGGTATAATGATATTTCCTGCAGAGGTTGTCACCCAGCTTTCCTAGCCTCCTGAGCAACATGTCCGCCACTGGACAACTGTGTGACAACTCATATTGCTCCCACTACAATTCATACAAGGGTTGTCACCCAGCTTTCCTCAACTCCTGAATAGGAAATTAGCCAGTTAGTCAGTAAAACAATATGTCTGCTTAGGCTACTTTCACACTAGCGTTTTTGTTTTCCGGTATTGAGTTCCGTCCTAGGAGCTCAATACCGGAAAAGAACTGATGTTTTATCCTAATGCATTCTGAATGGAGAGCAATCCGTTCAGGATGCATCGGTTCAGTCCCTCTTACGTTTTTTGGACGGAGAAAATGCCGCAGCATGCTACAGTTTTCTCTCCGGCCAAAAATACTGAGCACTTGCCGGAATGCCGGCATTAATTTCCATTGAAGTGTATTTGTGCCGGATCCAACATTAAGTGTTCCGGCAAAACAGATCCGGCTTTCCGGTCTGCGCCTGCGCAGACCTTTAGAAATGCAAAAAAATTATTAATACCAGATCCGTTTTTCTAGATGACACCGGAGAGACGGATCCGGTATTTCAATGCATTTGTCAGACGGATCCGGATCCGTCTGACAAATGCCATCAGTTTGCGTCTGGATTGCCGGAATCCTCTGCCGCAAGTGTGAAAGTACCCTTAGAAGGCTAAATCACTGTATGAGAAGAAAGTTCTACAACTTCCTAAAGCCTCTTTCACACGACCGTATGGCTTTTTCAGTATTTTGCGGTCCGTTTTTCACGCATCCGTTGTTCAGTTTTTTTGTTTCCGTTGTGTTTCCGTTCCGTTTTTCCGTATGGCATATACAGTATACAGTAATTACATAGAAAAAATTGGGCTAGGCATAACATTTTCAATGGATGGTTCTGCAAAAACGGAACGGATACAGAAGACATACGGAGTACATTCCATATGTGTTCCGTTGTTTTTGCTGACCCATTGACTTGAATGGAGCCACCGAAACGTGATTTGCGGGCAATAATAGGACATGTTCTTTCTTTCAATGGAACGGAAAAATGGAAATACGGAAACAGAATGCATACGGAGTACATTCGGTTTTTTTGCGGAACCATTGAAATGAATGGTTCCATATACGGAACACAAAAACGGCCCAGGAATGGAAAAAAAAATGGTCGCGTGAAAGAGGCCTAAGAGACTTTAGCGCTGATTTATCAAGACCAGTGTGTGCTACTCCAGCCTTAATGGGTCCTGGGAGGCATGCCATTTAGGATAAGGTGCCACCTCCGGCAGTCCATGCGCCAGACTGTTTGTGGCGGGCGTAGATTTCAGTCATCATTTATACCAGGTTCTAGCGTAAATGATGATAAATGTGTCGGGGCCTAGGTTCCCACCCACACTCCGCCCTCACCACGGGCAACCTTATTGGAAACTGGCGAGGATGGCATAAAATGCCAGTGCTGACTAAATCTAGTCACAATGGAGTTTAAAAAGTAGGAAAAAATTGGTTTTGTGACTTTGTAGCTACAAATCCATGGTATCATAGGGGGATGATAAATCTCCCCTTTGTGTTTTACTTTCTGCCAATTTTCAATATCTCTGCTTGCTGTCAACATTCTTGTTTCCATTTAGTGGCAGTGAATTTGTACACAGCTCCTCCTGTTCTCAGCTGGGAAGTGGATACAATTGTATCAGTCTGAACAATGCTCTGTGAGCAAAACATCCTGGACTCCAGACTGACACATTGTTGCAAACTAGCAGAGAGAGAGAGAGAGAGAGAGAGAGAGATGTGCAGCTGCTGCACAGTTTAGGGGTGGACAGCAGAGGGCCCATGTAAAAGAGGGATATATGGACCCCTTATTTATTCTACTCACTTATATAGCCCCAAGATATTCTGCAGTGCTTTACAGGGGGCTCACAATATAAATTTCCTATCATTATGTCTTTGGGAGAAAAGCCACACAAACATGGGGAGAACAAACAAACGCCATGGAGATGTTGTCCTTGGTTGAGTTGTGAACCTGGAACCCCAGTGCTGTAAGGCACCAGTGCTAACCACTGAGCCACCAAAAAACACTGAGCCACCAAAAAACACTGAGCCACCAAAAAACACTAAGCCACCAGTAACCACTGAGACACCAGTAACCACTGAGCCATCACTAACCACTGAGCCACCTTGCTGCCCTTACCTCTCCCACTCTCATTTCCACCAGTAGTTGTGATCTATGACATTTATGACTAGAGATGAGCGAATTTCTAAAAAATTTGATTCGGTCGGTTCGCCAAATTTTCCGAAAAGATTCAATCCTAATTAATTTGTGGCGAAATGCGTTAAAAACAGCTATTTCCTGGCTGCAGAGAGCCTTTATAGTGGTGCATAACACTGTGCCTTGCAGTAACACGCATAGGGAGTCTGCTGTGGTAGTGAAATAATACTGTGAGTCTGTATGACACGCAGATGACAGGCGTCGCTCTTAGAATCACTGCACACTTCACTTATTTGGGCAGTCACGGGGCCAAAACTGACCAAATAACTCAAGTGTGAACTTCTTTTACACCGTCGTCAGCTGATTCCACATAGATGTCTACAGAACCTTTTCTATTAAACGCTTATACAAGTAGAGCCCCCGACAGAGTGGAGAGGGGGTCAGCAGTAAGTTTGTGTTGACGTCACTGATTATTTTGCCCTTCCTCTGATCTGTCAGAACAATAACCCCCAAAAAACGGATCCTGTCTGTTGAGCATCCACCTTCACTCGGTCAGCATTTAGTCAGTAATCCATCAGTATTGCTAAAGCCCAAAAAAATAGGAGTGGATCCAAAACAGAGATGACACATGAATGGAATATTTGCATGTCTTCTGTGTTTTGTACCCACTCCTGCTTTTGGCTACCAAATCATAAGCCAATTCTGATGGGACCATAAATGCCTTACAGCTGCTACACAGACAGGATCCGTTGTGTGTCTTATCAGAAGAAGGGTCAAATAGGCAAAATAGTGGTCCAGTCATGAAGTGGGGAGGGTGGGAACAGCATGAGAAGTCTACAGATTGGACCAATGACATAGTGTGGAGGTGGCAGCAGCATCAGGAGACCACAGAGTGGCCAAATGACATAGTGTGGAGGTGGAAGCAGCATGAGTAGGCCACAGAGTGGCAAGGTGATATAGTGTGGTGGTAGCAGCAGCATCAGGAGACCACAGAGTGGCAAGGTGACATAGTGTTGAGGTAGCAGCAGCATCAGGAGACCACAGTGGCAAGGTGACATAGTGTGGAGGTAGCAGCAGCATCAGGAGACCACAGAGTGGCACAAAGACAGAGTATGGAGGTGGCAGCAGGAGCATGAGGAGGCCACAGAGTGATCCGGTGACAGAGTGGGGAGGTGGGTGGCACTAACAGTACCTGCTGGCAATGGTGGGTGTAAGAAAGAGCACTTGGCATCAGATGTGTGGCATCAGGAGGGTGGCAGCATCAGAGTAGTAGCTGAGGCAGGTAGCCAGAAGAAACCGGTTGTCTTTTGTCAAGGTTTGGGTGAGGCAGCATGGATTATCTAATCTGATGCATCAGGCATTGGTGGGTGGAAATCCTGGCTGATCCACACCTGATTCATCTTGACAAAGGTCAGTCTCTCCACATTTTGGGTGGACAGGCGAGTGTTCCTTGGGGTAACTATGGCCCCCGCCACACTAAACACCCGCTCTGATGCCACACTACTGGCCGGGCAGGACAGCTTATCCAGGGCAAACTCGGCCAGTTGCGGCCACAAATCCAGTTTGGCTGCCCAGTAGTCCAGCAGATCTTCAATGATGACTGGCAGGGTGCTGTCCAAGTATGCCACCACCTCCTGCTTCAGGATCTGCTCTATGTCTAGCTCCTGGTGAGTAGTTTCTTCCCTATGCGGGTGAAGAAAGCTGCTCATCAGCGACTCTAGACTCAGGCTGCTGCTGATGGAGCTGGTACTGCTCCTGCCACCCCCCCCCCCCCCCAGCAGCCATGGCATTGGAACGTCAGCGCAGAAGACCCTCCCAGTCAGACCTGCGAGAGGATGAACGATGGCGCAGATAAGCAGTGGCCAACTGACTACAAAGGATGTCTCTATAATAGTTCAGTTTGTCCTCCCTCTCAGCGGTTGTAAAATGGGCCCCCATTTTAGACCGGTAGCGAGAGTCTAACAAGGTGGAGAGCCAGAAGGCATCCCTTTGCCGTATGGTGACAATTCTGCTGTCACTACGCAAGCAAGTGAGTATGCATCGGGCCATTTGCACAAGTGACTTGGAGAGACTCCCTGCTTCCATCTCCACTGCATACTGCCACGGTGTGTCTGGGTCCTCTGCCTCGTCTTCCTCATCTCCCTTTTGCTCCTCCGGCTGCTCCTGCTTCTCCTCTCCTGTCACCTGTGTACAAAAACCACCCATTTTGCTACAAATTGCTTCTGCTCCAATGTCCTCCTCCTCCAGTTCAGCCCCCACAGGGCTCATGTGGCCCTGAGATCTAGGCGCCATGTTTGCAGTCCCCTGACCAGCCAGATTTACCAGCATATTTTCCAGGATATGAATCAGTGGAATGATGTTGTTCATCCCTTAGTCCTGGCGACTGACAAACAAAAGTGGCCTCCTCAAAGGGCCTGAGCAAACGGCAGGTGTCACGCATGAGCTGCCACTGGCTAACATCGAAGTTACACGGGGGAGTGCTCCTGTCCACTTGGATCATCAAGAAATCGTTTATGGCCTTTCTCTGTTCGTAAAATCGGGCCAACATACAGTATAGAGGGTGAAATTCCAACGGGTGGATACGTCGCATATGAGTCTATGTTGTGGGACGCCGTTCTGCTGATGTAGCTGAAGGAGGGTGTGCTTGGCGGTGTACGAGTGGCTGAAGTGCATGCAAAGTTTCCTGGCCATTTTTAGGATGTCTTGAAGATGGGTGAACGACTTTAGGAACCGCTTGACAAAAAGTTTGAACACGTACGCTATGCAGGGCGCATGGCTCAGCACTCCTTGACACAGCGCCGACACTATGTTCTTCCCGTTGTCAGTCACCATGGTTACGATTTTAAGTTGTTGCGGAGAAAGACAGGATTCAATTTCTTGATGAAGGACATGGAGCAGTTCCTGCCCTGTGTGACTCAGTTTGCCCAGGCAAACTAGGTGCAGAACAGCGTGACACCGCTGTGCCCTGCACATGTGGTATGCTGGTGGGGCACTGTGAATTGCCCCTGCAGTGGAGGCTGAGGACAAGGTGGAGGATGAGGAGGCAAAGGCGGACATTGTTGCAGGGCCAATGGCGTGAGAACGTGAAGGCGGAAGTGGTGTCACCTGGCCAAGTTGCTGGTTTGGCTGGGCAGGAACCACATTTACCCGGTGGGCCGTAAAAGACATATATTGTCCTTGACCCTAGTTACAGCTCCACACGCGGCGCTGCCGTGCACTTTGTCAGAAACCGACAGGCTCAAGGACTGTGTGATATGGGGAAACAGCTCTCCTTGTCTGAACACTGTTTGTGTAAATTAAATTAAATGATCTGGACTGACATTCTGCTGTTTGGACACAAGATGCGGCTGTTTCCTAAACACAGCTACAGACTGCATATATGTCCATATTCATGAGAGGTGGGGTTACACAGAACCTGGAGAGGAAGAGAAATGGAGCAGCCATCTTAGAGGGAGCTGAGACTGAGGAACTGTGTCAGCAGAGGATCCGACGGCATCCAGGTGTGAGAGCCTATCTCAGTGACCAGAGCGGCAGCTAAGTGAAGCTGATTGTGTCCAAGACCCTGATCTTGTCCAGAGGAACGAGGATTCCTTCCAGGAACGCTGCTGAGAGCTGAGGAGCAAAGCGACATACACTGCGGTATTGCATGCTTGTTGGAAAGGCATTTGTTCAGTTCCGAGTCACCAGCGGAGGCAGAGCAGACCCGGGTCGGTAAGATCGTGCACGCACCTCACCACAGTGTTGGTGCCTAGAGACTGAGACCAGGCCTGTAGCTAGTTAGTTAGTTTGGGTCTCTGTTTGTGTCAGGCCACAAGTGTTGCTATTGTTCATTGCAAGGACTCCACAATTTAAAGTGACATTTCACATTGGAGAGTTGATAAACTCAAGCCAGGCTGGTGTTTGGCTCAAAAGAAATACTCAGGCACGTGCTACAATACCAGTTATGGGAGGGGGAATACCGTAGAGCATTGTAAGTTTGTAAGCTGTTGTGCTGCATCGCAGGCTAGCCCGTACCACACACCCATACAGTGGTTCTTGTTTTTTTGGTTAATAACAGGTAAGGTGTGGCGGTTTAGTCATGCCCGCCAGTAGGTAAATTATCATGCTTGTCTCCTGCATCCACAGCATTTGTGGTTGTGTTCATTACCACGTTTAAGTAAAATTCTGTTTTGGCAAAAGCTGGTGGTGGAGTTGTTTTCCTCGTTCATAACTTCGCTGTATCCTGGGGAGCCCACCCCGGTACACGACTTGCAACTGGCCCATCTTCTGTTCTACATATGTGTGCGGGCTGAAATGACGGCTTGGGACTCTCTAACTCGGCTCGGCACAAGCCATTAGTTCTCTGAGAGGTGCAGAGTCCACCACTTAGAAAGGAAGGGACTGCAACGCCAGCAACTTGGACAGGAGCACATTCAGCTTCTGTGCCAAGGTTGTCTCTTGGTAATCGCTTCTGTAATTGATTGAATGACTGACGAGGAGTAGGAGGAGGAGGAGGAGGACCATCAGGACCAGCAGATGATGGGAAGGACAGACAGCTCCCTTCGGCTGAGGTGGTGGAGCCTTGACTGCCTTGGGTGCGTGCCACTGGATGATCCAGCGGTTGCTGCGGCAGGCTGGATCACCACATTGGAGCTATGGTTCTCCCAGGCCACTTTATCGTGACACTGCATATGTTGGCACCCTGGCCATGCTTCACCTCTGCACACAGATTTGACAAATGGCCATGTTCACCTCCCCCGGCGGCTTAACAAAAAACTGCCACACCGCCGAGTAGGTGATTTTACCTCCAACACTCCGCACTGACTGACTGCTACCGCCGCTGCCTCCATGAACCCCTGCACCATTACTTTCTGGGCCAGTGGGCTCCTGCGAAACGGTTATCTATCCAGGCCACGTTTGACTCCCAACCTCCCACTGCTGCCTCCCTGCTGACTCCCGGCCACCCTATTGACTTGCTGGCTCCACGCTGCTTCACGCGCAAACTGCCACCCTCTTCTCCCAATGATGAAGCCCCTTCGCCACCCGGCTCACAATTGCGATCGACTACATCATCATCGAGTACTGTCTGCACGTCACTGATGTCCTCTTCAACGGTCTCTGAGTCAGGAGCCTGACCGCTCGCAACACCAGCTCCCACACCACTCTCCTCATCACTACTTGCCCGCCTAGCGGAGGAAGCGGCGGATGTCTCCTCCACATCTTGGCTGGCCAGTAGCTGCTGACTGTCCTCTAGTAGCTCGTCCTCACTGTATAATGGAGCTGAGCCCACAGCATATAATACTTCTCTGGCTGAGGGAACAGAAAAGGACAGAGGCAGGTTGAGGACAGGTGAGGGCACAGGGCCTGCTCCCAGGCCATGCCAACTAAAGGTTGTGTCTGACGAACCCACCGACTCTTGGCTGGGGGTGTCTGATGTCACTTGGGACGAAGTGGATGACCAAGTCAACCATTCAAGAACACCGGGGTTGCTGGTCAAGACAAGACCGCTAGATGACACCGGGAGCTCAGGCCTCTCGCTGCGACTCCTGCTGCCACACCCCTTACTCTGCTGCGACCTCTGCCTGCGCCAGAAACATTTAGGCCTCTGCCCCTCCTTTGTGCAGGGTCTGGCACTTCTCTGTTTGACATACTGTTAGATCCAATAAATAAATAAAAATAAAATTAATACATCCCAAAAAAGGCTATAATTTTCTCACTTCGCCACACAACAGCTAATAAGCCCCTTTCCCCACCCCCCACTAATACACGACACAAAAAAAGGCTTTAGAACAAATATATAACTGCACCACACAAGGGCTAATAAGACCCCAATAACAAGAACGGTTTGCTGGAATTACAGAGCAGTATAATGGCAATTTGGATCCGCAGTCAGTGCAGCAAGGTGTAATAGGATTGTTCCTATTCCCCAGGCTGTGACCTCCCCTACTGAACCCTGTTCTACATAAATGCTGTGGAATGATTCCTCCCTATCCTTTCCCTGAACTTCTATACAGCAAAATAAAAGTTTTAAAGTCTTTCCTAGCACTGTCCCCAGCGCCTGCTGACGTCGACTGATGTTGTCCTCTCAGCATGTGGGAGCAGATCCAGCGGCGGGTATCAGCTGAGCATCGCCCCCACCCTGGGTCGGGCAGGTCTGGGCCACTCGAGTTGGATAACCCCTTCATTTACTGAACAGTGGACGATACAGTTAAAGTGTTTCCTATCAATGAAGACCTGGATGTCATATCACTATGTCTCACTGGTCTCCCCTACAGATCCCTATTGTGCCTTTTTTCATGGTCTGCATTGTTGGCCCAGTATAGTCCATAGTGAACCATACAGTGTCCAATAGTTGAGGATCTCAGCTTTGTTACTATGGGTGGGTCTGTCAGCAAAATTCAGCCATTCTAAGTGGAGCTTTTAATGTGACTGGAGTATAAGACATGGTGTAAATCAGTGCAGATAGCAAAACATTTTTGTCTTTCAGAAGGTTGGTTTCCCATTGATGGTACACCCCAAAGATTTTGACTCTTTAAAATGGTGAGCCTTTGACAATGGCGATAAACGCAAAATCTAGCTGTGTGTAACTATAATGCAGTATAGTGACAGATCTAGCAGAGCTGAGATTGTCAGACATACAGTGGCACTTTTGAGTTTATCAAGTGTAGCAAAGCGCAGTGGGAGTAATTTCCGAACAGTTTTACATCTCTTTTTGGGGTAAAAATTGTCACACAATCCCTTTTTTGTGACTTTTTAAATACCTGTGTGACAATATTTGTTGCACAGGCATTTTTATGCCACCCTCGACAGAAAGGAGTGTTGAGAGAGTGGCAGGGGTGGAGCGGTGACGTGGTGGGAGCCAGCCCGGGGCCTGGGACTCCAGTCCTGGCAAATTTACAAATTTTACAACTGGAAAAATGCATAAAAGTAGGCAGGCAGGTGCACGGACTGTGCATGCGCCGTCATAAATTAGCCGCATCTTCCGGCAGCAATGCCATTATAAAATGTACAAAGAAGACCATAAAAAAAATGAGCCCCAGTGTGCATTAATTGTGGACATTGCGTAAACCTGAATGATCACAGTGCATACTCAGCTCTGCTACATCTGAATCTCCAGTGTCACCTTTGGTCTACAGTACTTGATTTCATTTCCTCTTGGCCAAGTTTATATTTGTTTGGGAGACTAGAGAAAATATCATTGTGCAATAAAATAATAATAATATAACGATGGATGGAAAAACCCTGGAGCTTATTGCAGATCGCAAGATTTACGAGGCATCTTCGGACGCGTGACGTGTGCGCAGATTGACAGCTTTTATTTGAACATGTGAATTGTAAAAAGGCCTCACCTTCCGCCCCGCGGCCTCTGCTTCATTTATAGCTTTTTTGGAGGCCACACACTCTGATACTGGGCAGTCAACAGGTGGAATTCTGGGAAATTATCAATGGACGTCCTAGAAACGGGAGATGTCTGATATTGTGCAGATGAGCGGTCTGTACTCTGGCTCTTAGTGGGTGCAGTCCTGCAGGGGAAGCAGTTAGACCTGGCCCTGGTACCAGGGGGGCCCAAAGACCCCTCTACCAATAAGAAGATACCAGAATTATAACTGGTAATAGTAGATGAGAAGCCCCAGATTTTGCACTCGGGGCCCAAGAGCTTCTTATTACACATTGTGACAAACTGCCATTTGCCACTGGGCATTGTAGAGGACTTATGTCTAGCCTCCTGCCCTACGACTATGGCCCCGGGACATATTACCCTTCAAGAACAGAACTATGCCGCATGTCTGGACTGTTCTTAGGACCGAACGCGGTCAGCGGTGTATACTAAAGAATCTATGGAACTGTTTTGGGCAGGAAATTGTGCTTGCGGTCGGTCATAAAGGACTTCCACTAAACTTTTGATCCGCTGGAGGGATTTGTGTGATTTTTGGAAGTGTTTATGTTTGATGTATGCTGAGTTTAAATATGTAATTTTTATGGAGATGGAATGTATGGTTTTAAAGTTACAGTGTATGTTTCTAAACTGTATTTTTACTGTCTGTGATAGTTATGTTAATCCATAATTATATCCCAGACAGAAGGGAGGATTTTGTGTATTTGGGTGGTAATTCCTGCCCTATTGTTCCCACATGTGTATTCGTGATTTCCCTTTGTCCTGAGAGATAATTGAATTGCGCTTCGGGTGTCTCCAGGGCAGAGAGGAGGAAACCATGATGCATTGTGGGGACCTGCATAAATACGGGCGGGTAGCCCTCAATAAAGAGTTCGGTTCAGTTCATGTTTTGCTAACCCTTCAAAACGCAGCCTTGTCTCGTTATTGGAGGGAATTGCTGCATCACGCTGGGGATTGCTATGCTCTGCATATTCCCTGGAGGAGAGATCTTTCCCACACGGTCCTGAATGCTGGAGGTTCATTCAGGGTGGAAGGAAGACGGCGCGGCTCCAGTTAAGCTACGGCGGCTGTGGAGTCTGCGGTGCTTGTGGTGTCCAGTGCGGTGCTTGTGGTCCTCGGCGCAAGCTAGGAAGCGTCCATTAACGGAAGCGGATCCGTTACACACATCTTCACAGTATCCGCTCTCACAAGGGATGAACTTATACTACTGACTTATTGGAAATGTCAGGTCTCATGGCAATGCCGGTGGGGCCCAACAACCAAGGGGCCCAACATGGAAGAGGTAAAGTTAGTTATGTCTACTGAAGATGTAGGAGATTTGCAAAACTGAATGAAATCCTACTCCAAAAGCAAAAAAAGGAAGAGACCACTGTGGTACTAAGCAGAAGTGGCCAAAATCATTAAAAACAAAAAGATAGCATTTAGTAATTATAAAAAAAAAAAATAGGATGACAGGCAAATTTATAAGATTAGGCAGAGAGAGGCCAAGCAAGTTATAAGAGCTTCTAAAGCACAGGCAGAAGAGAAATTAGCTCAGTCAGGGAAAAAAGGAGAGAAGGCATTCTTCAGATACATAAATGGAAAAAGGAAACTAAAACAAGGAATTACCAAATTAAAAACAAAAGAAGGAAGGTATATGGAAGAAGATAAAGAACTAGCTGACTGCCTCAATGAATACTTCTGTTCAGTTTTTACAAAGGAAAATTAAGGAAAAGGACCTCAGTTAGCAAAGAAGACTAATGAATCTTTTGATGCATGTGTCTTTACAGAGGAAGAGGTCCTAAGTCAGCTGTCTAAAATTAATACAAATAAGTCACAGGGGCCTGATGGGATACACCCAAAGCTATTAAAAGAGCTCAGCGGTGAACTAGCAAAACCATTAACAGATTTATTTAACCAATCACTGGTAACAGGAGTCGTCCCAAAAGATTGGAAATTAGCAAATGTGCCCATTCACAAGAAAGGTAGTAGGGAGGAATCGGGCAACTATAGGCCAGTAAGCCTGACATCAATAGTGGGGAATCTAATGGAAACCATACTTAAGCAGAGGATTGTGGAACATCTAAAATCCCATGGATTGAAAGATGAAGAACAGCATGGGTTTACTTCAGGGAGATCATGTCAAACTAATCTTATTGATTTTTTTGATTAGGTGACTAAAATAATAGATGGAGGAGGTGCAGTAGACATTGCTTATCTGGACTTTAGTAAGGCTTTTGATACTGTCCCACATAGAAGGCTTATCAATAAATTGCAGTCTTTGGGCTTGGACTCCCATATTGTTGAACGGATTAGGCAGTGGCTGAGGGACAGACAACAGAGGGTTGTAGTCAATGGAGTATATTCAGACCATGGTCTTGTTACCAGTGGGGTACCTCAGGGATCTGTTCTGGGATCCATATTGTTTAATATCTTTATCAGCGAAATTGCAGAAGGCCTCGATGGTAAGGTGTGTCTTTTTTCTGATGACACAAAGATTTGTAACAGGGTTGATGTTCCTGAAGGGATACACCAAATGGAAAAGGATTTAGGAAAACTAAAGGAATGGTCAAAAATCTGGCAACTAAAATGTAATGTTGATAAGTGCAAGATAATGCACCTGGGGCGTAAAAACCCAAGAGCAGAATATACAACCAGTGATACAGTCCTAACCTCAGTATCTGAGGAAAGGGATTTAGGGATCATTATTTCAGAAGACTTAAAGGTAGGCAGACAATGTCATAGAGCAGCAGGAGATGCTAGCAGAATGCTTGGGTGTATAGGGAGAGGCATTACCAGTAGACAGAGGGGGTGCTCATGCCGCTCTACAGAGCACTAGTGAGACCTCATCTGGAGTATTGTGCTCAGTACTGGAGACCATATCTCCAGAAGGATATTGATACTTTGGAGAGAGTTCAGAGAAGAGCTACTAAACTGGTACATGGATTGCAGGATAAAACTTACCTGGAAAGGTTAAAGGACCTTAACATGTATAGCTTGGAAGAAAGACGAGACAGAGGGGAGATGAGAGAAACTGCTAAATACATAAAGGGAATCAACAAGGTAAAAGAGGAGAGAATATTTAAAAGAAGAAAAACTGCTACAAGGACATCGTTTTAAATTAGAGGGACAAAGGTTTAAAAGTAATATCAGGAAGTATTACTTTACTGAGAGAGTAACATAGTAACATAGTAACATAGTACATAAGGCCGAAAAAAGACATTTGTCCATCCAGTTCGGCCTGTCATCCTACAAGTTGATCCAGAGGAAGGCAAAAAAAACCCTGTGAGGTAGAAGCCAATTTTCCTCACTTTAGGGGAATAAAAATTCCTTCCCGACTCCAATCAGGCAATCAGAATAACTCCCTGCATGGAATAGCCTTCCTGCAGAAGTGGTAGCTGCAAATACAGTGGAGGAGTTTCAGCATGCATGGGATAGGCATAAGGCCATCCTTAATATAAGATAGGGCCAGGGGCTATTCATAGTATTCAGATATATTGGGCAGACTAGATGGGCCAAATGGTTCTTATCTGCCGACACATTCTATGTTTTCAAGTGTTCTGCCCAGCAGTGTTAGAGAATCATTACAGATCACTTCTGCCTCAGTCTTAGTATTTCTGAAGTGTTTAGTGTGGTTATAGCATCATCTAGCGGTGTTAAGTTGTATTACACTTTGTTTTTCCTGTTACAAAGACTAGTGGGAGTGCAAAGCATTCTGGGAAAGAAAAGTCTCCAGTCTCCAGGACACAGTACAGAGCTGTCCTATGCATGTCTCCTTCTCAAACTCCACCATCCTTGTAAAAGCATATCTGGTGAGAGATCAACTTTTGTTTCAGGGATATTATGTTGTGCAGAGCTGTTCAGCTAGTTGTAATTGCTACTCAGGGAGTTGTTACTACTGTTAGCTAGCCATGTAACTTTATGTATAGGCAGCCATTTTACCATGTTCCTTCACTGATGACTGTAAATGCGCTTTATACTTATACATGTCATTTGTATTCTTGTAGTTTTACCAAACAATCAATCAATCACATATTTACGACCTGTTGACCAATAAACACGCTAGACTACAAAGAACAGTCCTCTTATTTGGAAGACAGGGATGGTTTATGCTGAATGTCAGACTGCACACTGTGTGAACGTGTATGAAGACAGAACACCAAGATTTACCTGTGGAGCCTCATAGTTGCTTGCTGTGTGTATTGTTCCTGTACTGTGACATCATTATTTAATTTTTCGTTTGCTTTGATGTCACTGTGTGCATGATCCTTAAATTCTGGCATTACTATGTGACGTATTCTTATGCTGTGACATCTCTGTGTGCATGATCTCTGTGCTGTGACATCATTGTTTGATTTTTCCCTTGCTCTGATGTCACTGTGTATATTATCTTTGAATTCTGAAATTACTAGTGAATCGTTCTTACTTATACTGTGACATCACTTGGTGCAATGACATCACAGTATTTATTATTTCTATGTGGTGACATCGCTGTGTGCATGTTTCCTGTACTGTTACATCATAGTATTTTCTATTTCTGTGCAGTGACATCACTGTGTACATGATCCCTGTACTGTAATATCACAGTATTTACTGTTTCTATGTGGTGACATCACTGTGTGCATGTTTCCTCTACTGTAATATCACACTATTTACTATTTATATGTGGTGATATCACAGTGTGCATGTTCCCTGAATGGTAACATTACAGTTTACTATTTATATATTGTGACATCACTGTAAATATCAATACCCTGTTGTGACATTGCTGGGGCCCCATTCCAGGTTTTTCTATGGTGTCCGGTGGTCGCATGCTATTCCCCTGAGATGACCCAAAATTGGATATCACAGGAGCTTAGGGACCAAAAATGATGTCACCCATGTAACAACCTGAACAGAAAATACATTCATCTTCTGTTCCATTTGATCTCACCTGGGCAGCCATCTATTGTCATAGTTTGGCAGCGTTAATGCGGTTGGTCTTTCAGTCTGGAGTCGCATGTCTAGAAGGTGAGGTCATGGTGGGGCGTGCTAGCAATGACCTTTAGATAAGAAAAGTCTTAAATAATATTGGTTGGATGGTGTCCCGAGGAATGTTCAGCGCTGGATACAGGCAAAGCGCACAACAAAACCTGAATTCAGCGCAGCCTGATACTGTCTGATGCTGAGCAGTACAGATGAATAGGACGCCATCAGGAAACCTTCTCAGACGGGTGATAAGTTTGTCCCTGATGTCATCCCTGTATGTGATAAGGTTACCTGGCATAGGAAGGGCATGAGAATTACAACCAGCCATGTGATAAAGTCAACGTTCATTGTGAGTGTACGTGACGCCCCGAGCGTTCCTAATACCCGCAGGTGTGTGCTTCAGGTGCAGCAGAGCTCACCTTGTCATTTAACTCTTTGAAACTGCATTTGTTTTATTGCACCTGGTCTGAGTTGTGCAGTAAAGGTCCATTTGCATGGACCAATGATCAGGCAGAAATGCTTGTTTCCAATTATCCGCCGGTGATCACCCAATGAACGAGCAAACGCACCTTCATTAGGTGATCGTGGTGTTCTGCCTGCACCAAAACTCATTGTTCCTGTGCAGCAGATTGTGCGGTCTAAACAAGGATCTGCTGTGCACAAACAGTGACTTCTATAAGGACAAGTTATCGCTGTATCAATCGCTGGTCCCTATACAGACACAGCAGAGGTGATTGTTGTTCTGATTGCTATAAATTCAGTATTCCCAGGCCAATCTGCCTAAAAGTAACAGTGGCCTGTAATACCGACGCAGAGATTAACTTTGAATATTGGTGCCCTGCACACTTATGTACGCGGCGATAAATTAGACCTGTTTGTAATACTGACGGCACAGTACCTCTACAGTTAACAGAATGGATTAGCTATGACTCTTGGTGCACTGCACAGTTATGTACATGGTGATAAATTGTAGCAGAGTCTGTAGTTCAGCACTGTGCTATCCCTGCACTCTCCCTGCAGTCTCCCTGCACTCTCCCTGCACTCTCCCTGCAGTCTCCCTGCACTCCCCCTGCAGTCTCCCTGCACTCTCCCTGTACTCTCCCTGCACTCTCCCTGCACTCTCCCTGCAGTCTCCCTGTACTCTCCCTGCACTCTCCCTGCAGTCATCCTGCACTCTCCCTGTACTCTCCCTGCAGTCTCCCTGCACTCTCCCTACGGTTTCCCTGCACTCTCCCTACGGTTTCCCTGCACTCTCCCTACGGTTTCCCTGCACTCTTCCTGCGGTTTCTCTGCACTCTCCCTGCACTCTCCCTGCGGTTTCCCTGCATTCTCCCTGCAGTCTCCCTGCACTCTCCCTGCACTCTCCCTGCGGTTTCCCTGCACTCTCCCTGCACTCTCCCTGCAGTCTCCCTGCACTCTCCCTGCACTCTCCCTGCGGTTTCCCTGCACTCTCCCTACAGTTTCCCTGCACTCTCCCTATTGTCCTACACTCTGCGAAGAGTTTGCAGAAACACTGTCCCTAGTGCAGGAACGTCACGTCTCTCTCTATGCTCAGCTTACAGGAAAATAGAGGCGACTGCGTGGGATCAGGGTTTTAAAGGGATCTGCCTAGCTGTGACATAAGGCTGCATAGGATTATGGGTGATCTCGCGTTCCCTGGCTTGTCTCCTCTACACTTACTTTCGCTTTCTAAGATGTGCAGCCGCCATTTTAGGAAAACTGATTTGTTACCACAAATCGCGAGGAAATTCGGAATCGTTTAGAATCAAACTTTTCCTAAACCTCGGACCAAATTCCGCTTTGTTTCACTCAACACTAGCGCTGAGCATGCAGGTCTCGGACGCTCTGGCGACTACACTGAAAGGCTGATCCTGTTGGAGGCTAAAACACGGAAATTCCACATTGTTTACTGTTTATTCTATGGCTGATACAGTTCTATAAAGTGAATGGAAACCATGACGACCATACAGTCCTAAAACATAACGCTACATGTCCCACAATACTCTACATAGCCCTACTAACGCGCTACAATATATCTAGTTCTCCAGATAAATCTGCTACAACTGAGAGCAAGAGGAGCTTTGTACAGGTTTACAGCCTCTGAAAGGAAACAATTTTCTCATTATAGGAAATGGAAACATAAATTCTATTTGAAAGTTGCAGAACTTGCGATTTATTATCTGAATAAAGAGGACCTGTCTGATCTCCTGACATGTCCGTGACAGTAAATACATGTATTCCTCGTGAAATGACCATTCTGGACATTCATTCTCATGACTCTGTGTTTTATCATCCCTCCATTATTCCTACTAGATGTTTAGGCACAGCTCAGTGTTACCACTGTGGCACCTGTGGCCCTGCACAGACTGACAGTGTCCAATCAGTGCTGCCGGGGTCAGACTGTGCAGGGACACCCCCCCCCCCCCCAACTGGTAACACCCAGATGAATATTTAGTGATAAACTTCTAGTAGGATTAATAGAGGAATGGCAAACTATACAATCATATCAATAGATGCTCTTGAATTGTTACATGGGGAATTGAAGTAGTTACTAAAACAGACATATCAGCAAAGGTGATAGGTCCTCTTTAAACGTTTTTTTTTTCGATAGGCGCCCATTCCACCCTCGGGACCCAATCCTATGTGCACAACGGGGCCCTGTTATGCCCAGTCAAGAATCGAGAGGTGACCTCCATTCACTTCAATACCTCTTACACATGTGTGGCCACCTGCAAAGGGACTAAAATGCATCATATGTAAAAACTGCTGCCCAGGTGTGAGCGTTATACCTTGGAGGGGTGCAGGGTTAGAGTCTCTTCACTATCTCTGTGCAACTTTAACTTAAGTTTTCTCTTTTTTATAAAATGTTAGGAGCAGGAGGGAGGGGTCCGGCGATGTGGCTCAGTCTCTTTACAGCCCAGTTAAGAAGCTATGAAGGGGAAAATGAACTGGGATAATAGAAACCAACTGGTCGGACACAAATCCCACTGTAAACCGAGGTCGTCTGACTCTGCACTTTCTGCTCTTTGTATTACGTGGAGAGGCTCCGGCTTCAGTCAATGCGGAGAGCGGCCAGACATTATACGAGCCCCATACAGACTGAACAAACAGAGGAGACAAAAAGGTTTCTCTGCTAAAAAGAGGGAAGGTTCAATTTAGAAAAAAATGTCAGCTACACAGACGTGCCACGCTGCGCCACGTAATACAGCAACTTAGAAATCCAGCTTACAACATAGCCATCTTTTTCTCTATGGCACCTACACTGTAGGTGTCACCGACAATTGCTCTATGTATATATGGCAGATTACAATAAGGGCAGTTGGGGTGGTCGCCCGGGGTCCGCGACTCACTACTATTGCCACAAATCATCACAAAATGCGCTTTTTGCAACAAACTCTGTAAACAAATGTTGAAGATTGCATTGCAGATTTATCCTGTTTTTTTCCTGCAAATGGTGGCAGAAACCGAGACAAAATACACACCCTAAAGAAGATCCTCTAAATACAGACCCAGATCAGATCCATTGAATATATAGAACCAGGGTAGACTCCCTATATAAATTCAGACCCCAGACACACCCCACCCCATACACTTCCCCCTGCCTCCTCGCTGCTTGAGGACCTGCTTGAGGACCTGCATAGGTCACGTGATCATCTGCAATTTCAGATGATCACGTGACCTATGCAGGTCCTCAAGCAGCGAGGAGGCAGGGGGAAGTGTATGGGGTGGGGTGTGCCTGGAGTCTGAACTTATATAGGGAGTCTACCCTGGTTCTATATATTCAATGGATCTGATCTGGGTCTGTATTTAAAGGATCTTCTTTAGGGTGTGTATCTACCATATTTAGGGGATCTGGTCAGAGGGTCTGTTCTTCGACCTCAACTTCTTTAGGGGGGAGGGTTGTATGGTCTGGAGACTGTAAGGGTACACCCACAGGGTGTAAAATGTGAATATAGTGCCCAAATAACACCGCCATAGACAATAACATTGCTATAGGTTTACTTTGGACACCAAGTGTGATCAGCGGGTTCTAGATTTGGGCGGCCGGGCAGAACACAAGGTACAGAGGTGCCCACCCCCTTAGTAGCAGCGGATTAAGTGTCAATTGCACTTTGCAGTATTGTTTTTGCTGTTACAGTATGGTTTCAACATTGTAGCAACCCGTGGCTATTATTATTTACCCACATCCGCATCGCTGTCAGATTACACCCGATTTTTTTCCTTTCGCTATATAGGCTGCACCCGGTCATATGATCACTAAGGGCGGGGGGCAAGTTACAGAGGGGAAACTGAGAATGATGCATAAATGGAGGCTTTTACATATTTCTGTTCTACAGGGGTCACAGGGGTGGAGATTTTCCTTAAAGGGAATGTGCCGTCGGAACACTTACTATATAATTTGGGCTGTGTGCGTTGAAGACTTGTAAGGACATGTTGTTCCTCAGCACCCTGTTTTTTGTATCATATACCATGCATAGTGCAATATAGCATTAGTGGGGGGCCTGAGGACCCTTTGAGGGACAAGCGCTATGGACACATGGCTGCTCTCTATAGCCAGGCCCTCTATTCATGGTGTCTAGAATACAATTGTACCTGGAGTCTGAATCTGCTGAGTCCTCTGAGAGCGATTCAGTTCACTGAGACCGAGACGCAACCTGTCATCGCCCCATTATCTCTCTTTGTACCTCGTGTCTCGCATAGAAAAAGGCAGCGCTGGGAAAACGAGCACTCTCTTTAATTCAGACTAAGCTGAAAAAAAAAAAAAAAAGGGCCAAGCCGGTGCCAAAGTATCAGAATGAAATCTTAGAGCTCTCCAGCTGACGACCCAGGTGGTCCCTCACCAAGCTGTATACAGTGTACGATCCGGGGAATGGCCTGAGCATTCCTCGGTGTCAGGGCCAAGAAAGGTTCCTTCTGCTGGGTCATTGACTCATTTTATATAAAGATGTAGGAGAGCTGAGTATGTCAAGTGACACAACTCACATAGATATGGGGGGGGGGGTTTATATAGGACTGTGTAACGCCCCAGAGGTGCATTACCACCTTTTACACCTCTCCACTATCTCATATGGGTAATATAATGTCATCAAATGCACTTATTTCCAGATCCTGCAAAATGTGTATGTTTATTTCTATGCAACTGTTATGTTTGATGTAATGTGCCTGGTTCACCAGCAGATGGCGGCAAGTATGGCAGAGCTACAGGGACAGAGGATGGAGCCTTTCTTTCCAATCTAGCCCTCTCTTTAGGGGAAAGAGTTTAATTAGTGAAGGTCAGTGTGGAGTCTACCCCCTGCCAAGGGAGGTTATGTTGCAGGAGCTCGGCCCTGCTTAGGCCCGCTAGAGCACCTTCAGCTCTGCTGGATGTGGAGGCCACAGTTTGGAGCCTCTGAAGACAGGAAGTATAGTTCCCTGGATAAAGCAAGACAAAGACAGACCAGACTACAGAAAGTTAAGTGCAGCAGAGAGGAAAAGTTCCTATTTAATCCTGTCAGCACAGCAGAGCCAAAGAGTAGCAGATGTAGCAGAGCCGAGTGTGTTTGCCTGCCAGAATGAATGCCAAAGCCTACTGGTGACCAAGATAAAGTTGGAAGATTGTTGCCTGATGCAAGTTTTTTTCAAGTAAAGCTGTTTTCAAGTTCATCACCACGTCTGAGCTCCAATTTATTTTTTCACCGCTCCATTCAACTACCCCTTTTGCTGCAGCGGACAGCCACGCCTGGAGTTCCAGTGTATCCAGGTAGGAGCACCGTGACAAGTGCAACACCTGTAAGGGACATAAGGCCACCCTACACCACTCTGGCATGGGTACCACCATATCACTAAAAGGGGGCCCTGCAACAAGGTTGCTGCAGTGCAGCTGGCGTCACGACAAACACTTATACCACCTTAAAAGGGATCCCATGGACGTTGCCCCCCCGTGCGTTGCAACTGCAGGTAAAACTTTTATCTTAGCGTCCTAAAAGTGGGACTAAAGAGTTAAAGGGCCTGTGTCCACCCGTCCAGCTCTGAAAACTGGGACAAAGGAAGATAAATTTGTCTCGGCTGTTGGCCGCATGCCTTTTCCACCCTTGCCAAGCCTTCATTTTATTTTTAAGTGGGGATGGCAGTATAAAAAAGAGTCATTTGTGACTTTTTTCTCTCTCAAAAAGATGTATTTAAAAAGTAACAGACACACAGCTTGTGACTTTTTAATGCAATTTTTATAGCACAAGAGAAATTATAAATCTCCCCCTAAATGTTATATTTTATGCCACACCCCTTTCTCATGAGACCACACCCTTTATGACAAGCCACACCCCTTGTCAAGCTGGTGCAAAGGATTTCTCAAAAACTAGATGTTCCAAGTTCTGTGAAAAATGTGCCATAATGCGCCAATGTGCACCAAAGTTTGGCCTAGTCGTACCTAGGTTCACTGATGTCAGCTCATGTGGCCTCCATCTTTCCTTCCGTACACAGGCTGAGTGGTGGAGGCGGCTTGTAGCGGCTGATTATTGCTCGCTCTCCTGCATGGCACAAATAGCCGCCGTTTGTAACCTGAGCGCGGGTCCCAATCACTCAGAGATGTTTATCCCCTCCAGGTTATAAAATGAGAACCGGAGATTTGGGATCTTGGGGTGGATTATATTTCCCTTCTCATACAGGGAGCTGTCGATGTGAATGTGTCTGTCTATACTGAGCTGTTACTGCAAATCTGGAAATACAGGAGACCCAGAAGAACCTACAGAGCAGGACACAGAGGAGAAACGGATGGAGAATCGCCAAAAATATATGAACACTATAATAGAC
Source organism: Bufo bufo (assembly GCF_905171765.1). NCBI lineage: Eukaryota > Metazoa > Chordata > Amphibia > Anura > Bufonidae > Bufo > Bufo bufo. The sequence goes on along the minus strand of NC_053395.1, from coordinate 224,707,458 downwards.
TGATAGATTTTAGCATTTATATTGAAGTGGTAGATAGATAGATAATGTGATAGAGAGATAATAGATACAGTACAGACCAAAAGTTTGGACACACCTTCTCTTTCAAAGAGTTTTCTTTATTTTCATGACTATGAAAATTGTAGATTCACACTGAAGGCATCAAAACTATGAATTAACACATGTGGAATTATATACATAACAAACAAGTGTGAAACAACTGAAAATATGTCATAGTCTAGGTTCTTCAAAGTAGCCACCTTTTGCTTTGATTACTGCTTTGCACACTCTTGGCATTCTCTTGATGAGCTTCAAGAGGTAGTCCCCTGAAATGGTTTTCACTTCATAGGTGTGCCCTGTCAGGTTTAATAAGTGGGATTTCTAGCCTTATAAATGGGGTTGGGACCATCAGTTGCGTTGAGGAGAAGTCAGGTGGATACACAGCTGATAGTCCTACTGAATAGACTGTTAGAATTTGTATTATGGCAATAAAAAAAGCAGCTAAGTAAAGAAAAAACGAGTGGCCATCATTACTTTAAGAAATAAAGGTCAGTCAGTCAGCCGAAAAATTGGGAAAACTTTGAAAGTAAGTGCTATTTGACCATGAAGGAGAGTGATGGGGTGCTGCGCCAGATGACCTGGCCTCCACAGTCACCGGACCTGAACCCAATCGAGATGGTTTGGGGTGAGCTGGACCACAGAGTGAAGGCAAAAGGGCCAACAAGTGCTAAGCATCTCTGGGAACTCCTTCAAGACTGTTGGAAGACCATTTCAGGGGACTACCTCTTGAAGCTCATCAAGAGAATGCAAAGAGTGTGCAAAGCAGTAATCAAAGCAAAAGGTGACTACTTTGAAGAACCTAGAATATGACATATTTTCAGTTGTTTCACACTTGTTTGTTATGTATATAATTCCACATGTGTTAATTCATAGTTTTGATGCCTTCATAGTCATGAAAATAAAGAAAACTCTTTGAATGAGAAGGTGTGTCCAAACTTTTGGTCTGTACTGTAGATAGAACAGCAAAAAGGTAGTACTCTGAAAAAGTATAACAAATGCAAAAAGTGTTTTCACCCATATGGATATGCAACGTTTCGGCTCAACCTTATAGCTCATGCACACGACCGTATGCCCTCCGAGACATACAGTCTGTGAGCGGGCCATATGTCCCAGAGTGGCATACATCGTGCGCATGGGAGCGCACAGCATCATAGGTTACTATGATGCTGTGCGCACCGGGCCGCCCGCGGGGCTATTGTCCCCCACTCATAATATCATATGATTACAGGACTATAGCCCTGCGGGCGGCCCGATTCGCACAGTAACCTATGATGCTGTGCTCTCCCGTGCGCACGATGTATGCCGCTCTGGGACATATGGCCCACTCACGGACTGTATGTCTCGGAGGGCATACGGTTGTGTGCATGAGCCCTAAGGTTGAGCCGAAACGTTGCATATCCATATGGGTGAAAAAACTTTTTGCATTTTTAATACTTTTTCAGATTACTACCTTTAGGCTCCATTCACACGTCCGCAAAATGGGTCCGCATCCTTTCCGCAATTTTGCGGAATGGGTGCGGACCCATTCATTCTCTATGGGGACAGAATAGATGCGGACAGCACACAGTGTGCTGTCTGCAGCCGCAATTGCGGAGCGCGGCCCCGATTTTGGGTCCGCAGCTCTGCAAAAAGATAGAGCATGTCCTATTATTGTCCGCAGCTTGCGGACAAGAATAGGCATTTCTATGGGGGTGCCGGGCTGGTGTGTTGCGGACCTGCAATTTGCGGGTCCGCAACACACCACGGACGTGTGAATGCAGCCTTATGCTGTTTTGTATATTGGGCAATAAGTCTAGTCCCCTCAGGCGTGCACCTATTTTGTTCTTTGATTCATTTTTTTTCTAGTGCTGCCATTTTCCTGTTTTTCTAGATAGATAGATAGATAGATAGAAAGTTTTCATTTTTTTTTATCTAAGATCCATGAATATTTAGCAGCACAGGAGACGTACAGCTGTCAGATCCCAGTTAGAAAAAATAATTTGCTCTTGAGGTTTGGGGCCATGTTTGCTGTGGACATTAAATATCACAGTTTTAGGAAATTCTTTTCTACAACAAAACTTTGGGTTCCAGGAATATAAACCTCCTTCGTCTGATATTTCCACTGGTAAAAAACGTGATCTGAAAGGAATGAAAATAAACCAAATCTGAGGGCTATTCCTGGACGTGGAGGTCAGATCTCCGCGTCTCTGCAGAACCGTATCCTCTCCTATTGCTCAGACATTTTGGCAGGTTGGATTTCTGACTGTTTCCCAGGATTGTTCACGACTTTCTGCTAATCATATGACCCATAAACCTATGAGCAGAAAAGACTCCAGCCTACTGATTGCATGATGAAAAGTTCTACAGCATTCTAATGTATTTTAGGTTTTACTTCCTCACCATTTTAAGATCTCTGCTTGCTGTTAGTGCAAGGGAATGAACATTTGTGTTTACATCAAGAGGCTAAGAACTAACACAGATCTAATACTTCTCATCACAATGAGGGTGTTACAATTGTATCCATTCCTGGGATTCTTCTATAAGCCCTTCCTTATCCTGATTGTTACAATGTATCAGTGTTGCAGTTCATGCTGCTTCTGGTTCTCGACTCCAGTTTTTGGTCTTGGCATCATTGGTTTATTCAGTTGGACCCAGATTATGTTCAGTGAGTAGTGAAATTGAAACATGCTTATCAACGTCTCCAACATAAGACACATCTGCTCATGGGAAAGTGAGCTAGGTGAGTATTCATTTTGGAGACACTATGTGAAGGGGCACCATATTGCGTTGGGGTTACAAAAGGGCCATTATACTGTTGTGGGAGCCCATACGGAGGCATCATCCTGTATGAGGGGCGCATAAGTGATCACTATATTAGCTGTGTGATGGGGTTGGATCAACCTGAGTGATAAGACAAGGACTCAAGACTTACATTTACTTGGGGCCCCAGAAATACCAAATCTGCCCCTGTATAAACCTATAATTACCCATAATTATTATAACATACCTCAATCAAAAACATGAAAATTATTCTGATGAGATCTAGAAAGTCTTCAGACCCTTTCATTTTTTTTTTCACGTTTTGTTATGTTACTCTTTGTGCTAAAAAAAAAAAGAAGAAAAAGCTTTCCCCTCATTCTGAACTGAATACCCCATAAGGAGAAAGTGAAAACTGAAGTTTAGACAGTTTTGCAAATTTTATAATAAAGAAAATTTCACCTGGACATAAGTATTCAAACCCTTTACTATGACACTTGACATTTAGCTCCTATTTCTCTTCATCATCTTTGAGATGTTTCTGCACCTTGATTGGAGTCATCTGTGGTAAATTCAGTGGATTGGACATGATTTGGAAAGACACAGCCCTGTCTATATAAGATCTCACAGCTGACAATGGATCAGAGCAAAAACAAAGTCATGAAGGAAAGAACTGCCTGTAGAGCTCAGAGACAGGATTGTGTGGAGGAATAGATCTGGAGAAGAGGACAAACATTGCTGCTGCACTGAAAGTTCCCAGGAGCACATCGGCCTCCATAATTCTTACATGGAAGAAGTTTGGATCAACCAGGACTCTTCCTAGCGCTGCTGCCACGGCTCCAAACTAAGTAATTGGGGGAGAAGGGCCTTGCTAGAGAGGTGACCAAGATTCTCTGGTCTGATGAAACCAAGAGTGAACTTTTTAGCCTCAATTCTAAGCATCATGTCTGGAAGAAACCAGGCACGGCTCATCACCTGCCCAATGCCATCTCTACAGTGAAGCATGCTGGGGGGAGGGGGGGGGGGGGGGGACTGGTCAGTGTGGATGGAAAGCTGAATGGAGCAAATTACAGAGATATTCCTAATCTGGACCTCAGACTGGACCGAAGGTTCACCTTCCAACAAGACAATGGCCCCAAGCACACGGCCAGGACAACACAGAAGCGGCTTAGGGACAACTCTATGAGTGAGTGAGTGTCCCAGCCAGAGCCCTGAACCCAATGGAACATCCCTGGAGAGACCTGAAAATGGCTGCCAATGATGGCCTCGATCTAACCTGACAGAGCCCGAGAAGAATGGACGAAATCCCCAAATCCAGTCCAATCTATCAACCAAGTCCTGAGTAAAGGGTCTAAATACTTATGTCCTGAGTAAAGGGGCTGAAAACTTATGTCCTTGGTAAAGGGGCTGAATACTTACAGTATGTTAATGCAGATTTTGGTTCTTCCTTTTCAATAAATTAGTAAAGATTTCTAGCATTCTGTTCTCACTTTCTCATTCTGGTAGACTGAATGCAGATTGATGGGGAAGAAAATTATATTTATTTTCAATTTTAGCACAAGGTGGCAACATAACAAAATGTGAAAAAGTGAAGGGGTCTGAAGACTTTCTGAAGGCTCTATATTGTCCTTGCATTGGAGGACTGATTGGGCTGCTCTTGCCTATGACTTGAAGTCGTCACTATTGACTAATGGATCTATAAGACTGATGGGAGGAGCAGTTTGTTGGTGACTTCCAGGCTTCGCTCTATATTATTTATGCTGGGAATTGCAGTCCCACTAATCTACTGTATCTCTCAGCCTACTGAAGTCCTATAAATGTGAATTGGGGGACACTGTGAAGACCTTAAATACTGCAGCTTGCATCTCAGGTTCCAGACAACTGAAAATATAATTTGAGGACCCCTATAGACAGCAGCTTATATCTCAGCTTCCTGGATTCTGTTGCAGATATCTTTCAACATATGACCAGTATCTCAAAAACAAACCATAATTGATTGGGGGTAAACTCAACCTACGGCTATTTGAGATGGTCAATGTGAAAGTTCATCTGGTCAAAGATAATTTCTATTAGACAATGGAGACTGGATTATGACTCCGCACAGTGGGGTTGCAGTGCCCCTTATATGTCGGCGGTATCAGCTCTGGCTCTTTGGTTGTGGAGCTGCTGTTCTTCACCCTCTCTGGGACCAGAAAACACCTGCTTGGTGGCACGTCACACCATAACACCCTCACATGAAAGGTGACTTTGTTTAGAAAGTTCTGGATTCCTTTCTGATTAAGGAGCAATAAAACACCAGAAGAAAGTGAACGCAGTCAACCTCCTCAATGGAACTGTCAAATAACGTGGCGTTACATTTCTCATGTGCTCCGGAGCTGCCCGCAGCCGGCCGCGTGTTTATCATCCAGAACCTGAGGTTGTATAAGCTATTTAGATGACATTCAAACATCCTGGGGCTGCGGCTGGTAGAGTTTCCAGTTGGTTTTGCTCAGAACGAGATATTTGGATATTGTTGTGGACTAACTATGGAAAAATCAGAGCTTAATGGATGAATGCAGGCCTCAACTTTCAACCAGATTTTCGGTAATTGTAAGGAAATATTTCAGACATGTGAATTCATCTCGGCACCCTTCCTAAGCTGGGTGGTCTCACTGCGGGGTAACAATGGTCCATGTACTATTAGGGTCTCATTTATCTAACCTACAGCACCTAATGGATGACACAAATCATAAACCTTTTTTTTTTCTCTCTCTCTCTATATATATAATGTAAGCAATAAAGTGTATCACCATCATTAACATGAAGGTTTCATACGGTATAGAATAAACGTACATTTTATGTTGAGGCAATATATCCATGCTCAACTTATCCTGTACTGATCCTGAGTTTTACAGCAAGACACGGAGGCTCCTATTGCTATCTCCTTCTTTACTGTCACCACACAGCAGCAAAGAAAAAACTTTACATAACATGACGTAACCATAGTAACATACACCCTCCCCTCACAGTCCATATAACAGACAGCTCCTCCTATAGATCCTCCTCTTTCTTTTCTTTGCTGCTGCCACCAAGATAAGTACTCATTTTGGCAGCTCCTGTTTTATTCATATTGTGCATTGATTTATATATGCTGTATTCTGATTGTGCATTTATTATATATGCTTTATGTCATGTTTTTGTTTTAACTGCACGCTTTTCTTAGCGTTTATGGTGCAGGGCATTGCTTGGGGCTATTCCCCTGCGGCCATCTCCATTGCTGGTATTTGTGTCATGGGGATCGTTTTGTTTTTTCCCCCCATAGCCTCCGCTTATTGCGGTTTACATCCTGCGCCCATAAAGTTTTCTAATCATTACTGCGTCTTACCGCCTTCACCGCATCGTTTCCCGCGCTCTGCCCAGTCTTCTCCATAGTCGCGTGATCTCGCGAGATCGCGGCGGCCATTTTGGTACACCTTTGCCGTCTCCCGCTGGATATCGCGGGATTTCGGCGCCCATTTTGTTTTCCTCTGGTATCTCCAGTCGGGCGTCGCGAGACTTCGGCGGCCCTGGCATTTGTCACCGCATCTTCCTGGGTTCCAGTCGCCTGACGTCGGCGCTACTCTCAAGCGGGTGAATAACCCAGTTTTAGTCTAGTTCTCTTAACTATCTTTCTAGTTAGATCCGATCCCTTACCTTTAGATTAGATCGGTTTTATTCCTGCAGTATATATATTTTAGTATACTTTCTCACCATGCCTCTTTCAGACCCTACCCCTGAGGCCTCAGCTCCCTCATCTCCTGTGAGAGATTCATATATGGATAGGGACACTCAGGCAGTAGCGCTGCAGCGCTCTGTCTCGGCCGCAATCACTGCTGCTATGGACTCCATGTCCTCTGTGCTGTCTCAGACGATAGCACAGGCACTGGCTGGTCACCCTGTTTCAGGGCCTGTACAGCCTGCGCCCCCCACAGCTCAGCAGCCTCCTATGAATAGTCCTGTGTCACAGGTACAATTGACTGGTGCGCCTCCGGCCACCCTTGAACACGCGCTTAGATCGCGTAAGAGAGCCTTTCCGCGCCAGGCAGAACGGGCGCGGCCTTGGAAATGCGCTAGAGCGCAACAATTGAGCGATTCTGACGCCGATATTGGGTCAGATGAGGAGGCCTTTGCTGATACAAATGCTGATTCTGAGGATGAAACGCATGCGGGGCCTAGTTCCCCAAACTGCCCCACTCCTTCCACTTCTCAGGTGAAGGATCCCTCTGCCAGGGCTACTCCGGCCTCCTCCCTGGTTGACTCTTTGGGAGAGCCCATGTTTGACCCTAACGCCCTCCACCATCCCAGATCGGCGGAGTGGCTACCATGTTGGTAAATACCTGGAACATTGGGTCCGCCGCCCCCTTAGCAAGGAGGCGAGAAACAAGATGAAGGCTGAATGCCCTAGGCCCATTGTACCTAATAAGGTATGTGACACCCCGATGGTTGACCCCAAGGTCACACAATTCCTGGCCAAGTCAGGCTGGAATCCCCGTAAGGGGTTAGACTCAGCTCTGCGTAGCTGTCAGGACAAGCTCCTGGATGTGTTTGGTCCTCTGGCCAAATTATTTGAGATGGCTGAGAATGCCAGATCAGATGGGTCCCCTATTGACCCTGAGGAAATGAGAGGCTGGATCCAGCGTGCAATTTGCATCGCGGGCAATGCCAACTCCTCTCTAGCAATCGAGAGAAGGAAGGCAATTCTATTTAAAATAGACCCGAAACTGGCCAACCTGGCCCTTACTGAATCAGGCGCAGATGCTCAGGGTCATCTCTTTGGCGACTCCTTTATTAAGGACTTGAGCCGGTTCGTGGGAACTTTCACTGCCTTAGATAAGGCCCAATCTTCAATTAGGAGAGTTTTCCAGGGACGGGTCTCCACCAGGGCCGGCAGTATTAGGGGCCGTCTGTCCGGCCGTTCCAATTTTCAAACCCGCAACGCGGGCAGAGGCTCCTTTCATCAACGCCCCGCCTTCCAGGAACAGAGGTTTCCATCCCCGTTCTTCCCGGCCAGAGGTGGACAATGGCGTGGCAGACCCTACAGAGGAAATCAGTCCTCACGACGACATTTCGGTAAGTCCTCCCCCGATGGGGGTTTCTTTGGAGCATTGCATAGGGGGCAGACTCCTACATTTTTCCCCTGCTTGGGCGACAATAACATCCGACCCTTGGATTTTATCCACTGTAGTAGGCTTCCACGTAGAACTCGTGGCTTCGCCAGACCAGATTTCTGCCCCTCCCACCTCCCTGCTGTCTCGCCCCGACGCCGCGCTGGTAGACCTAGAACTCACTTCCCTCTACCACAAGCGGGCGATCGAGAGGGCACCACCAGGCAGGACGGGTGTCATCAGCTCTATCTTTCTGGTCCAGAAGAAAGGGGGTCAGATGCGCCCTGTTATCAATTTACGGGCTCTGAATGCGATTGTCCGCTATCGCCACTTCAAGATGGAGGGCATCCATCTACTCCGAGATCTCCTCATGCCAGGCGATTGGTTTGTAAAACTAGACCTCAAGGACGCTTACTTAACAGTACCTGTGTCCGCCCCATCCAGGGACTTACTGCGGTTCCTGGGGAGGGGAGAAATCTGGAGGTTCTCTTGCCTCCCTTTCGGCCTTTCATCAGCACCGTGGTGCTTCACGAAACTTATGCGACCAGTGGTTGCCTGGCTTCGCAGTCGTGGGGTCCGCCTCATTATATACCTGGACGACATGCTTGTCATGCACCAGTCAGCCTCGACTCTGTTGATACATCTCCGCTGGACGATGGACCTTCTATCCCGTCTAGGTTTTCTCGTCAACCACGAGAAGTCGTGCTTAGAACCATCGCAGAGGATGGAGTTCTTGGGGTTTACCGTGGATTCAGTGTCCGAATCCCTCTCCCTACCCGCAACGAAGCTGCGTGCCATACGCAAGGAACTCAGACATGCCCTGTCTATGCCTCGGCTGTCCCTACGTCATTTGGCCAGGATCATAGGTCTTCTCGCCTCATCGAACCAAGCAGTGTTTCCGGCCCCATTGCACTACAGGGCCCTTCAGCGCTTGAAGATAGCGCATCTCCGCTCTGGCGCTGCGTTCGCAGACACTCTGATCCTGGACCCGGAATCTCGGGAAGAGATCGCTTGGTGGATCGACAACCTGGAAGCATGGAACGGCAAAGCGATATTCGGTTTACAACCCGATTTCACTGTCGAGTCGGACGCCAGCCTTCACGGTTGGGGTGCCCACTGCAACGGGATCTCCACAGGTGGCCGGTGGTCCGCAGAAGAGGCACGACTTCATATCAACGCGTTGGAACTTCTTGCCGGTTCCTTTGCCATTCGGAGTTTCACCAACGGGATGGCTCGGGCGTGCATTCGTTTGAGGATGGACAATGTGTCTGCAGTACGGTACATCAACCGGTTGGGAGGTACGCGCTCAGCTACCTTGGCACGGTTAGCGAAAGATTTCTGGGCCTTTTGTCTCTCCAGGGAGGTCATGGTTCAAGCGGAATACCTCCCGGGACTTCACAACATTCGGGCGGATTGGGGCTCTCGATACCTTACGGACAGCAGCGATTGGATGCTAGCACCAGAGACATTTTCAGAGTTATCCAGGAATGGGGGTCCTTTTGCGATAGACCTATTTGCCTCACGTCTGAACACCCAGCTTCCACGGTTTTTCAGCTGGCGCCCGGATCCGGCGGCAGAGGCAGTGGACGCGTTCCTTCAATCCTGGTCCGGTCCGCTGATGTATGCATTCCCGCCATTTGCTATGATCCCGAGGATGATGTTGCATGTTCGTCGTCATCTGGCCGAATTGGTAGTGGTGGTCCCCTTTTGGGGGACTCAGGCTTGGTTTCCGTCACTACTGGGTCTCCTGATAGATGTGCCGTTTCTTCTCCCGAATCGGATGGATCTCCTCCTGGACCCTCGAGGATTACACCACCCGCTCCTGTTGGACGGATCCCTATGTCTGATAGCCTGCCGGATCTCAGGACGCCTGGAGAAATCGGTGATATTTCAGAGGCAACTAGACGCCTTTTGGACAACGCATGGGCTCCCGGCACCAGAAAATCTTATCGGGCAGCCTGGCGATCTTGGTCTGGTTGGTGCGTGGAACGGTACTTGGATCCCGTTTCGGCCCCTGTGAACCATCTTCTAGACTTTCTTACTTCCCTTTTCGAAGCGGGTAAAGCTTATCGGACAATTAATTTGTTCAGATCCGCTATTTCGTCTACGCATCAGGGTTTTGATGGTGTCCCTGCGGGACAGCACCCTTCTGTATCGCGTTTGCTTCGCGGTTCCCGCATGTCTCGTCCTCCCCGTCCTCGCTTTACCACGACTTGGGACGTGTCTTTAGTTTTGTCCTTTTTATCCAACTGGCCAGGTAACCCGGATCTCACCTTACGGCAGTTGTCGGCCAAATTAGTGGTTCTATTTTGCTTGATATCCTGTAAGCGGGTCTCTGATGTTCGGGCGCTTGATCACGACGCCAGATCTTTCACTCCGGAGGGGGTCACCTTCAATATATCCAGACGTACTAAGACCAACATTAGGTCGGTCTCTTACCCATCGTTTCCAGCTTCGCCGGTTCTTTGTCCGGTGGCTTGTTTGAAGGAGTATGAATCCCGGACGCGTACTTACCGGTTGTCTTCGGTTCCTCAGCTTTTCTTGTCCATTCGGCATCCGTTTGGTCCTGTGTCCAGCCCTACTTTGGCGCGCTGGATGAAGTGGATTATGTCGTTAGCAGGAATTGATACTTCCATATTTACAGCTCATTCCGCTAGAGGCGCTTCAGCTACCGCCTTGGCTGTTTCGGGGGCACGATTGGAGGATATTCTACGTCTTGCGGACTGGTCTTCGGCATCGACATTCAGGGAGTATTATTTTAGACCGCCTCCACATTTGTTTTCTGCTGTGATTGCTCAACTTTAAACTTAGCAATAGGAGCCTCCGTGTCTTGCTGTAAAACTAGGTGATTTTCCTAGTCTATGACGGAAAGTCATGGTTTCATTAAAGACACGGAGGCGAGTATTGCCCACCCTGGGATTCCCTCCCTTACAATGTATTTTCTGTGGTTTTCATTCTGATTTGCATGCTTTGTCTGCATAGTCGGCTTAAGATTTTTATGATGGCAGGATCGCGTATGACTGGCGATGTATTTTTCTGCCCATTGCTTAATTTGTTTATCACTTTCAGGAGGAAGTTGATTCGCTACGGGCTTCAATTACTCTGCTCCAGTTATAGCCATGTTGGCTTTCAAGGAAGAAAGGTTCCAGTGATCTCAGCTGATGGTGTTCGTTCGGATGTTCCGGTGGTTCCATGCTGGTCGTTTTCCCGATTCAAGGTTCCGGTTTCGTGTTCGGTGGTTCCGGTCATGGTGTCAGGCTCGTAAAGAAAGAGGAGGATCTATAGGAGGAGCCGTCTATTATATGGACTATGAGGGGAGGGTGATGTTACTATGGTTACGTCATGTTATGTAAAGTTTTTTCTTTGCTGCTATAAGGTGGACAGTAAAGAAGGAGATAGCAATACTCGCCTCCGTGTCTTTAATAAAACCATGACTTTCCGTCATAGACTAGGAAAATCACCTAGTTACATTCTGTATTATCCTCCAGAGCTGCACTCACTATTCTGCTGGTGCAGTCACTGTGTACATACATTACTAAGGCTCCATTCACACGTCTGCAAAATGTGTCCGCATCCGTTCCGCAATTTTGCGGAACGGGTGCGGACCCATTCATTCTCTATGGGGATGGAATGGATGCGGACAGCACACAGTGTGCTGTCTGCAGCCGCAATTGCGAAGCGCGGCCCCGATTTTGGGTCCGCAGCTCCGCAAAAAGATAGAGCATGTCCTATTCTTGTCCGCAGCTTGCGGACAAGAATAGGCATTTCAATGGGGGTGCCGGGCGGGTGTGTTGCAGACCCGCAATTTGCGGGTCCGCAACACACCACGGACGTGTGAATGGAGCCTTATCCTGTACTGATCCTGAGTTACATCCTGTATTATACTCCAGAGCTGCACTCACTATTCTGCTGGTGCAGTCACTGTGTACATACATTACTTATCCTGTACTCATCCTGAGTTACATCCTGTATTATACTCCAGAGCTGCACTCCCTGTTCTGCTGGTGCAGTCACTGTGTACATACATTACTTATCCTGTACTGATCCCGAGTTACATCCTGTATTATACTCCAGAGCTGCACTCACTATTCTGCTGGTGCAGTCACTGTGTACATACATTACTTATCCTGTACTGATCCTGAGTTACATCTTGTATTATACTCCAGAGCTGCACTCACTATTCTGCTGGTGCAGTCACTGTGTACATACATAACTTATCCTGTACTGATCCTGAGTTACATCCTGTATTATACTCCAGAGCTGCACTCACTATTCTGCTGGTGCAGTCACTGTGCACATACATTACATTACTTATCCTGTACTGATCCCGAGTTACATCCTGTATTATACTCCAGAGCTGCACTCACTATTCTGCTGGTGCAGTCACTGTGTACATACATTACTTATCCTGTACTGATCCTGAGTTACATCTTGTATTATACTCCAGAGCTGCACTCACCATTCTGCTGGTGCAGTCACTGTGTACATACATTACTTATCCTGTACTGATCCTGAGTTACATCCTGTATGATACTCCAGAGCTGCACTCACTATTCTGCTGGTGCAGTCAATGTGTACATACATTACTTATCCTGTACTGATCCTGAGTTACATCCTGTATGATACTCCAGAGCTGCACTCACTATTCTGCTGGTGCAGTCACTGTGTACATACATTACTTATCCTGTACTGATCCTGAGTTACATCTTGTATTATACTCCAGAGCTGCACTCACTATTCTGCTGGTGCAGTCACTGTGTACATACATTACTTATCCTGTACTGATCCTGAGTTACATCCTGTATGATACTCCAGAGCTGCACTCACTATTCTGCTGGTGCAGTCACTGTGTACATACATTACTTATCCTGTACTGATCCTGAGTTACATCCTGTATGATACTCCAGAGCTGCACTCACTATTCTGCTGGTGCAGTCACTGTGTACATAAATTGCTTATTCTGTACTGATACTGAGTTACATCCTGCATTACATTCTAGAGCTGCACTCACCATTCTGCAGACTACAGAGACTTCAAATTATTGCCTGCTTGCTTATTCTCAGAATTTGTTATGTAAATTTGCATTCTGGGAAGTGTCATCTTTACACTTCGCTCGGTGCAATAAAAAAAAGCAGATTTGCTGCCTTGAATTATCGTTCTCTTGACAAGTTCGCTTCTAATAATCAGTGGAATTGTGAGAGCAGCGCTGGAGTATAAAACAAGCTCAGGACCAGTTTATGAGAAAGAATACAATTTATTTATATTGACTCAACTTTTTATATGGAGTTTTTTAGTTTTTTTTTTTAAATGAGGACCTACCATACATCTGCATGTAACAGGAACTGCACAATTGTCATAACTGATTTAATTCATTTGTGTACTGTTATATTGTGACCATCACTCCTAGGAAGACATAGCTGTCGTCCGGCTCACTGAAGTGTATGGCTAACTTTAGAAATGGGCATTTTATGGTGTAAATTCCCTCGAATTCCTGAAATCTAAATCTCTTATACTGTATATATAAAAATGAGTTTCTGTCTGTCTGTCTGTACGTTCTTTATGCGAGACCAAATGACTGGACCGATCTTCACCTAATTTGGCACCCAGGTACATCAGGTGTCCGGGAAGGTTTTAGACCGGGTCTTAGCTCTCTCGGACGTACCGTTCCTGAGATATTCCCAAAACATGAGCTGCACCAGCTAATAGAAGCCAGCAAGCCTTTCACTTAAATCCAAACCGCCATTTACACGGTCACATCTCCCTTCTTAGCCAATAGAAGAAGCTCGCAGGTCCTACTCCAGGTTGCCATAACAACTGATCACAGGTACTTAAATATACAGTCATATGACGGCACAACTACACTGCTACATGCATGGGGGGCAGGGACGACTATAAAACGGACGGGCGCTCTGGAGTTCACTGTTAAAAAGGGCAGGTACTGTGGAGGTCACTAGTAACGGGGTGGTCACTATTAAAGGGATGGGCAATGTGGATGTCACTGTTAAATGGGCGTGCATTGTGGTGGTCTCTGTGGAGGTTACTGTTAAAGGGGCGGACACTGTGGAGGTCACTATTAAAGGGGCGGCACTGTGGAGGTCACTGTTAAAGGGGCGGGCACTGTGGAGGTCACTATTAAAGGGGCGGGCACTGTGGAGGTCACTGTTAAAGGGGCGGGCACTGTGGAAGTCACTGTTAAAGGGGAGGGCACTGTAGATATCACTGTTAAAGGGGTGGCCATTATGAAGGTCACTGTTAAAGGGGTGGTCAATATTAAAGGGGCGGGCACTGTGGAGGTCACTGTTAAAGCGGCAGGTACTGTGAAGGTCACTGTTAAAGGGGCAGACACTGTAAAGGTCACTGTTAAAGGGATGGGCACTGTGGAGGTCACTGTTAAAGGGGCGGTCACTGTTAAAGGGGCGGGAACTGTGGAGGTCATTGTTAAAGGAGCAGGAGCTGTGGGGGTCTCTGTTAAAGGGGCAGGCACTGTGGAGATCACTGTTAAAGGGGCGGCCACTATGAAGGTCACTGTTAAAGGGGTGGTCAATGTTAAAGGGGTGGGCACTGTGGAGGTCACTGTTAAAGGGGCGGGCATTGTGGAAGTCTCTGCTAAAGGGGCGGGGTCTGTGGAGGTCACTGTTAAAGGGGCGGCCACTATGAAGGTCACTGTTAAAGGGGCAGGAACTGTGGGGGTGACTGTCAAAGGGGCATGCACTGTGGAGGTCACTGTTAAAGGGGCAGACACTGTGGAATTCACTATTAAACGGTGGTCTCTGTTAAAGGGGCGGGCACTATGAAGGTCAGAGTTAAAGGGGCGGCCACTGTGGAGGTGAATGTTAAAGGGGAAGGCCACTGTGGAGGTCTTTATTAAAGGGGCAGACACAGTGGAGGTAAATGTTAAAGGGGCAGGCACTGGGCACTGTGGAGGTCATTGTTAAAGGGGTGGGTACTGAAGAGGTCACTGTTATGGGGGATACGGTTGATATCTTTTTACGACACATGGAAACATGAAATAAAATAGTTGGAATATACCCGTGCGAAACCGGGTCCTTCTGCTAGTCTCTTATATATATAAAAATGAGTTTCTGTCTGCCTGTCTGTCTAGACATCTAGACGTTTTTTATGCTGGACCGATCTTCACCTAATTTGGCACACAGATACATCAGGTGTCCGGGAAGGTTTTAGACCAGGTCTCAGCTCTCTAGGACGTACCGTTGCTGAGATATTCCTAAAATATGACCGGCATCAGCCAATAGAAGCCAGCAAGCCTTTCACTTAAATCCGAACTGTCATTTACACGGTCACATGTCCCTTATTAGCCAATAGAAGCTCGCAGGTCCTACTCCAGGTTGCCATAACAACTGATCACAGGTTTTAGCAGTTCGCAGGTCCTTAAAAATTCATATGACGTATGAGGTATGACGGCACAACTACACTGCTACATGCATGGGCGAAGGGGCCACTATTAAATGGACGGGCGCTGTGGAGTTCATTGTTAAAGGGGTGGGCACTGTAGAGGTCACTGTTAAAGGGCCAAGCACTGTTGAGGTCACTGTTAAAGGGGCGGGCCCTGTGGAGGTCACTGTTAAAAGGGCAGGCACTATAAAAGGGACGGGCAATGTGGAGGTCCCTGTTAAAGGGGTGGGCACTGTGGAGGTCACTGTTCAAGGGGCAGGTAGTGTGGAGGTCACTGTTAAAGGGGCAGGCACTGTGGTAGTTACTGTTAAAGGGGCGGGTACTGTGGAGGTCACTGTTAAAGGGGCGGCCACTTTAAAGGTCACTGTTAAAAGGGTGGTCAATGTGCAGGGGTGGGCACTGTGGAGGTCACTGTTAAAGGGGCGGGCACTGTGGAGATCACTGTTTAAGGGGCGGGCACTGTGGAGGTCACTGTTAAAGGGGCGGGCACTGTGGAGGTCACTGCTATGGAGGAAACTGTTGGTATCTTTTTATGACACACAGAAACATAAAATGAAATAGATAAAATATACCCGTGTGAAGCCGGGTCCTTCTGCTAGTATCTTATCAAAATCACTTTGATTGACCTGCGAGTCAAGCGCAAAGTTGTCTTCTGTTATCTCCGACATCTTAAATAAAATAAAAAATAAAACCTTCCACCATGACCGCTTCACCTTTTGGGGTCTTTCATCAAACAGCTGCTTTCCACTTGTCTGAGTATTAATAGCGACAGTTTAATGCTCCACTTAAAGTCCCGGAGTTCTTCTTACAAAACACAGCTGCAGCGTGAGTTAAGACTTGCTGATAAATATTTAAGGTCTTTAAGTCCCTGCGCTGAAAGATGTAAAAATGACCATCATCGGATCCACTTACGCTCATTACAAGCCATGGATCCTGCTGGCTCAGAAAACTGAAAATCCCATCATTTTTACACAATTATAATATAATAATCATTATTTTTTTTACAATTTCTGACTTTCAGCCATCTTCATGCAACTTTATCATTAGGCTAGGTGACTTCTTTAGTGGGGCTACTTCTGCATAAAAGATGGAAAAATGACCATTGCTGGATCTCCTTACAACCACTTGATCTTGCCAGATGAGAAGATAGAAAACCAAAGATTAAAGCAAGTGGCTTTCTAATAGATGATGACAGTCATGCAACTTTCTTAGGGTAGACGGCAACTTAGTGGGGTGATGTTGTAAAAATAACCATCACAGAATGCACTTACATTCATTAATGTCAGCTAAGTGGATAGAAAATCCCATAATTTAAGCAATTCCATAGTATACTTGAGAAATAGGCACCGTCATGCAACTTTTTTTGTTAGGCTTTGAGTGGACATTGGCCTTAGTTGTGTGATTTTTGCATGGCAATGGAGGTGCATGCATGATTGTCACAGGATAGACAAATCCACAGGAGGGAATAAAATTTACATGCTAGTAAAAGTTGCCCGGTGGTGCACCATTAGTCCATAATCACCCTTAAATAAAAATGGAGACCAAGGCAGTGGACATTACCCATTCGCTTCTATGACAGTCTAATTTAAGCAGGGTGTCTCCATAATTTGCTTTGCAGGATTTTCCTTACCTTCACTGTGATTGACATCCTGCTGTGAGGCTGGGATCGTGCAAGTCTCGCGCATGCGCGGTGCGCTCCTTGTCACTGCGCGATCCCGTCTCCGGCTCCTGCACTCAGCCAGCCATTTTTCTCTCACTGCGCATGCGCCGGGATTTTCCATCGTGCACACACGCACGACGCATGCGCAGAGAGAGGAAAGCGTCCGGCTGAGTGTGGGAGCCGGATACGGGATCGCGCAGTGACAAGGAGCGCACCGCGCATGCGCGAGACTTGCACGATCCCAGCCTCACAGCAGGATGTCAATCACAGTGAAGGGAGGACGGGTAAGGGGCGGGCGTAGCTTGACTTGAAGCAAGGAGGCCGCTGACCCCTTTACTTCAAGCTGACTCTGAGGATAGCGAAAACACAGATTAAAATAGCGTTTTTATAAAGTATACAACAACCAGTGGAGGAATGAAAAACATGATTTGGAACACACTGGGGGCTACTGTAAGGTAATGATGTCGGTTTAAAATGTGTTTTGGAGGTGACAGGTTCCCTTTAAATTATGTGGACCCCCACTGACCCTGAGAATTGGGGTCCTGAAGACCTGAAAGCATGTCTTGGTCACTTTCCATATAGTCCTGGCTGTTTTTGTATCTTCCATAGATAATAATGTTGAGGGACCACAATGCCAACTCTTTCCTAAGGAGACCGGACTGGGCACCAATCTAAAAAATAGAGGCGTCTGAACGCCATGAAATTCCATATAGCTGTAGGGTGGGCCCTCTTTAAGGTAATATTGAAGGGGTTAATTAGGGAGTAGAGGGTAGTGCTGAGATGGCGGCATTAACCCAATCACTGAGATTGGGCACTAAGAATTTTCAGATCTGTGGGCTTTTTCCCAGGAGTGGACCTCCAGTGATCCATCATTTATGGTATATCTCCCTGATGTGCCCTGCCATCTTTCCTGCTAGTCTGAGGCCTACTATGTCATGGGCATTACTGTTTAGGCTAAGATGGGGACTGACCAGTTGATGATGCGTGGTCATGAACCTGTAACGTTAAATCTTGTTCTGAATGTGCTGAAATAAGGAACTCCATTTGGATAAATCCTTTGCGTTCAATCGGCAGTGACGGATTTCCTGCTGTAATAGGTGCATGCTATAGAAATGTGCATTCAGTAAGTCTTAGTAATGCTCCTGTCAAGTTCTGATGATGCAACCCGATGAAGCGAGATCAACATAAATCTTACAGCATGAAAACTGAGACCGAGGATGATGTAAGCAGAGCCCGGCAAGTATCAGGTTCTCTTAAATCCTTCAAGGGGTTTTCCTTTTTTATATGAAGCTTAATTATCGTGTAGTGAAAAGCTTGCTGCTTCTCCAAGACTGCTTACCAAGAGCTGATTTACAAGAGCATTGAGATATTCAGGAGACCAACTTAGTCTAACTCAGAGTTTTTCCACTGTAGCAGAACTTCAGTGGTGTTTCTGGTCAATACTCAGACACTGTGTTTCAAGAGAGGTAAGGAATTTGCTAGACACAGTATCTCTATTGTCTGATTGCAAATGAGCATAGGCAAGTAAGGTGTTAATTTGCTGTTGGGGGAGGAGCCTTTGTGGGAGGGTGTGTATATAAACCCACACAGTATTAGCTTGCTAATTATAGCTTGCTGCTTCTCCAAGACTGCTTACCAAGAGCTGATTTACAAGAGCATTGAGATATTCAGGAGATACTCAGGAGGTAATCTGGAGGTGGATACAATCTAAACAAGTAAGAGTTGTTTGTTTAAAATCTTTCCCCTCTTTACAATGGCAGACCTGGTTCTGTGCAGGAATTGTTGTGCTTTTATTTCAGGTTCCACTCTTCAGAGGTTTGGATACTGTCTGATCTGTAGACAGCTCTCCATAATGCAGCAGGAAATTACCTTTTTGAAATATGAGGTTTTTAAATTAACCACTAAGCAAACTCAGGCTGAGAACATTGCAATGCCACTGCCACAGAGGCCCCCTAGAATAGGGAGATGGGTTACTGTAGGTTCTGGTAGACTGAGAGTTGTGGATAGAAGGCATGTCCCACAGTCTGTGGCTCTCCATAATTCATTTGCAGCACTTTCAGAGTGCAAGAGCAACATGGAGGATGGCTC
Organism: Bufo bufo; assembly: GCF_905171765.1. Taxonomy (NCBI): domain Eukaryota; kingdom Metazoa; phylum Chordata; class Amphibia; order Anura; family Bufonidae; genus Bufo; species Bufo bufo. The sequence goes on along the minus strand of NC_053395.1, from coordinate 224,688,381 downwards.
AAGCACAGTGGGTGAGAAACAATCATCTCCCATGCCTAAAGTATGTAAGACTGCAGCCAAAGACAAAAAGGAGAAGGTGAGGATTGATAGTAAGCAGCTGTTGGTGGGCGATTCCATCATAAGAGGTGTGAAGTTTGAGGAGAATGGTGTTGTGAGATGTCTCCCTGGTGCTACCGCTAGCAGGGATAGACGACGGATCGTTAATATTGTTAGGCAAGCAAAGCAGGAAAGGGAAGTGGATGTTATTCTCCATCTTGGGACAAACGATCTGGCTTGCAATGAGGTTTCAAAGGTGAAAGAAGCTTTTCACACACTTGGAAAGGATATACAGGAGGTTGCATCAACTGTTTCATTCTCTGCAGTTTTGCCTGTGCATAACCTTCAGCATGACAGGAAGATGCGCATTAAGGAATTCAATGTATGGCTTGGTGAATGGTGTCTGAACCAAGGGTTTGGCTTTGTGTCTCATGTTAGCTCTTGTTGGAATGGAAAAGAACTGTACAAGAAAGATGGTTTGCACCTTTCTCTCAAAGGAACGAATGTCCTCGGTGAACAGTTCCAGGTATTTGCTAAGAAGCATTTAAACTAGGAAAGGGGGGCAAAAGAGTGATAATCCAGCAGTCCAACTGCCCCCCGAAACAATGCCAGAAAAGGGCAGTAGCACAAAGGTTAAGAAATGACAAGATCAGAGTCTTGTCTACAAATGCTCGCAGTCTAGGAAATAAGATCAATGAACTTGAGGCTATAATGGCATCTGAGAATATAGATGTAGTGGCTGTTACTGAGACGTGGTTCAAGGGGAGTAATGACTGGGATATATCAATACCAGGGTTCTCTCTATACAGGAAAGACAGAGAAGGCAAGAAGGGGGGAGGGGTGGCCCTGTATGTGAAAGATAACCTAAAATCTAATTTGATACAAGTTAGTGAGAACAATTTAGAGTCAGTTTGGGTTACCGTGCAGCTTGATAATCATAAGGCAACTCGTGTAGGTGTGATATATAGACCACCTAGCCAAGTCAAAGAATTAGATGATCTACTAGTTGAGGAAATAGCTAAAATGACATTGAAGGGGGAAGTTATCATTATGGGAGACTTCAATCTTCCAGATGTAAACTGGAAAACCAAAATAGCTAGTTCTGCCAGGAGTACAGATATTCTAAATTCCCTACTGGGATTATCTCTACAGCAAGTAGTGGAGGAGCCAACCCGGAAGGAGGCCATTTTAGATTTAGTATTCACAAATGGGAATTTGGTATCTGATATTACTGTAGGGGAAAGCTTGGGATCTAGTGATCACCAGTCAGTGTGGTTTACTATAAGTACAGTGACTGAGTCACACCACACAAAAACAAAAGTTTTAGATTTTAGAAAAACAGACTTTTCTAAAATTAGATTAGTGGTATACAAGTCCCTATCAGACTGGAACAGTTTCATTGGAGTCCAGGAGAAATGGGACTACTTAAAAGTGGCACTATTGAAGGCAACAGAAAATTGCATTAGGCTTGTCAGTAAAAGCAAAAAAAGGAAGAGACCACTGTGGTACTCAGCAGAAGTGGCCAAAATCATTAAAAACAAAAAGATAGCATTTAGGAATTATAAAAAAAAAAAAAACGAGGATGACAGACAAATTTATAAGATTAGGCAGAGAGAGGCCAAACAAGTTATAAGAGCTTCCAAAGCACAGGCAGAAGAGAAATTAGCTCAGTCAGGAAAAAAAGGCCAGAAGGCATTCTTCAGATACATAAATGAAAAAAGGAAACTAAAACAAGGAATTACCAAATTAAAAACAAAAGAAGGAATGTATATAGAAGAAGATAAAGAACTAGCTGACTGCCTCAATGAATATTTCTGTTCAGTTTTTACAAAGGAAAATGAAGGAGAAGGACCTCAGTTAGGAAAGAAGACTAATGAATCTTTTGATGCATGTGTCCTTACAGAGGAAGAGGTTCTAAGTCAGCTGTCTAAAATTAATACAAATAAGTCACAGGGGCCTGATGGGATACACCCAAAGCTATTAAAAGAGCTCAGCGTTGAACTAGCAAAACCATTAACAGATTTATTTAACCAATCGCTGGCAACAGGAGTCGTCCCAGAAGATTGGAAATTAGCAAATGTTGTGCCCATTCATAAGAAAGGTAGTAGGGAGGAATCGGGCAACTATAGGCCAGTAAGCCTGACATCAATAGTGGGGAAATTAATGGAAACCATACTTAAGGAGAGGATTGTGGAACATCTAAAATCCCATGGATTGAAAGATGAAAAACAGCATGGGTTTACTTCAGGGAGATCATGTCAAACTAATCTTATTGATTTTTTCGATTGGGTGACTAAAATAATAGATGGAGGAGGTGCAGTAGACATCGCTTATCTAGACTTCAGTAAGGCTTTTGATACTGTCCCACATAGAAAGCTTATCAATAAAGTGCAGTCTTTGGGCTTGGACTCCCATATTGTTGAATGGATTAGGCAGTGGCTGAGGGACAGGCAACAGAGGGTTTTAGTCAATGGAGTATATTCAGACCAAGGTCTTGTTACCAGTGGGGTACCTCAGGGATCTGTTCTGGGACCCATATTGTTTAATATCTTTATCAGCGAAATTGCAGAAGGCCTCGATGGTAAGGTGTGTCTTTTTGCTGATGACACAAAGATTTGTAACAGGGTTGATGTTCCTGGAGGGATACACCAAATGGAAAAGGACTTAGGAAAACTAGAGGAATGGTCAAAAATATGGCAACTAAAATTTAATGTTGATAAGTGCAAGATAATGCACCTGGGCCGTAAAAACCCAAGAGCAGAATATAAAATCAGTGATACAGTCCTAACCTCAGTATCTGAGGAAAGGGATTTGGGGGTCATTATTTCAGAAGACTTAAAGGCAGGCAGACAATGTCATAGAGCAGCAGGAAATGCTAGCAGAATGCTTGGGTGTATAGGGAGAGGCATTACTAGTAGAAAGAGGGAGGTGCTCATGCCGCTCTACAGAGCACTAGTGAGACCTCATTTGGAGTATTGTGCTCAGTACTGGAGACCATATCTCCAGAAGGATATTGATACTTTGGAGAGAGTTCAGAGAAGAGCTACTAAACTGGTACATGGATTGCAGGATAAAACTTACCAGGAAAGATTAAAGGACCTTAACATGTATAGCTTGGAAGAAAGACGAGACAGAGGGGATATGATAGAAACTTTTAAATACATAAAGGGAATCAACAAAGTAAAAGAGGAGAGAATATTTAAAAGAAGAAAAACTGCTACAAGAGGACATAGTTTTAAATTAGAGGGGCAAAGGTTTAAAAGTAATATCAGGAAGTATTACTTTACTGAGAGAGTAGTGGATGCATGGAATAGCCTTCCTGCAGAAGTGGTAGCTGCAAATACAGTGGAGGAGTTTAAGCATGCATGGGATAGGCATAAGGCCATCCTTCATATAAGATAGGGCCAGGGGCTATCCATAGTATTCAGTATATTGGGCAGACTAGATGGGCCGAATGGTTCTTATCTGCCGACACATTCTATGTTTCTATGTTTCTATGTTTCTATGTTTCTATGTTTCTACAGCTTTCTGATACGCTCTCTGCTAATTCCTCACCATTTTCAAGATCTCTGTTTGCAATTAGGGGAATATTCTTGTTTGCATACGGTGTTAGAAATCCAGATTCCTGATATAATATTTCATACAGCTGAGAGCTCAATACAATTGTATCCATTCTAGACAATCCCCCCCAGATTGATACATTTTCCCTGTATGGATAGATTGTAACAAAGGGCAAGAAAGAGATCTGTACAGCTGCTGCTGATTAAATCAGAGCATTGTCTAGACTGGAAGCAATTGTAACAAACTCTCAGATGATAAGTATTAGGCTACTTTCACACTAGCGGCAAGGAACTCCGGCAGGCTGTTCCGGCGGGTGAACAGCCTGTCGGATCCGTGCTGCCGCTAGTGCACGCGTGCCCCCGGACTACTGCTCCGGCTCCATTGACTATAATGGGGGCGGGCTGGAGTTCCGGCGGCAGCACATGCCGAGAGGTGGCTGGAATAAAACTATGACATGTCACCCGCCGGAACAGCAAAAATGCTTCCGTTCCTGATAATACAACCATCTGCATCCGTTATGAACGGATCCGGTTGCATTATCTTTAACTGAAGCGTTTTTTTTCCGGTATTAAGAGCCTATGACGGATATCAATACCGGAAAATATTAACCCTAGTGTGAAAGCACCCTTAGGCTAGGATTGTTAGCCTCTAGAATGTTCACGTTCATACTTCATTACATAAAACAGGAAAATCCAATTTTTCGTCATCCATCCTGTGATGGCTAACCTCCGGCACTCCAGCTGTGGTAAAACTACAACTCCCAAGATGCACATTTGCTTGGCTGTTCTCAGAACTCCATAGAAATAAATGGAGCATGCCGGGAGTGGTAGTTGTACCACAGCTGGAGTACCAGAGGTTAGCCCTCACTGTCCTATACTATGACTATGCATGTCTGCCGTAAATGACTGAGAGATGCAAGTCCCACCTCTGGGACCGGCATCTATGTTTACAACCGTGATAAGTCAACCCCCCCCCCTTTCCACCTTTTGCAGCATCCAGTCAGGCAGCTATGGAAATCTATGGCAGCTATGAGTTAGGCTACATGCACACGACCATTGTGTCTTTTACGGTCCGCAAATTGCGGATCCCCAAAACACGGATGGCGTCCGTGTGCATTCTGCAATTTGCGGAACGGCGCGGACAGCCATTAATATAACTGCCTATTCTTGTCCGCAAAGCACGGACAAGAATAGGACAGGTTATATTTTTTTTTGCGGACCACGGAACAGAGCAACGGATGTGCGGCCCAATTGAAGTGAATGGGTCCGCATCCGAGCCGCAAATATTGCGGCTCGGATGCGGACCAAAACAACGGTCGTGTGCATGAGGCCTAATGAATACTCCTTTAGTAAAACTAGTCCAGAGTCGATAAAATTCTATTCAGCCATTCTGTAACCAAGCGTTCATAGACTCTCGAATGACACCTCCGTCTATTAATGCAGTGATTCGGCAGATTGGCCCTTTGCAAGTCTTGAAAAACTATTTGAAAACCCCTATGAGATTTTAAAGGTTGTCAGCAAATATTTTTGCATGCCATTAGTCCAATACTGAAGGCAGGCAGCTTATAGATTTTTGTACGCGTAACATTTTGAACAAAGCCGTAGCTAGAAAAATAAAAAGATAAAAATAAGGTAAACGAAAAAAAAAAAAAAAGAAATGAAAAGGAGAAAAATAAAATATTTTTGCACGATATATAAGATGTAAAGACAGGTTAACTGTGTCTGTGTAAAATCTTCGCGCATTCAGGCTTTGTTTACTGAAAGAGGCGCACCATAGGGTGACAACGTATACACAAGAAAACTTAAAGTTACTCCGATTGTAAGCTCACCTTTAAGTGTTGTGCAAAGTCATAGGCACAACACTATTTTTGGGCATATCGGGAATAGTTAATCATTCCCCGGTCATCATGCAGCCACGGATGCAGATTTCCTCGAGTGAAGGGGCCTGAAGCCCCACGGAGGATTGGATATGCAGATGCTGAAAGAATTATCCCTCGTTTCAAGGACGGACCGGCCGATGGAGGTTATTAGCAATCTTTAAATCTTTATCACAACGCGTTTCAGGGATAGCTTCCCCTTCTTCAGGTGAAGATTGCTAATAACCTCCATTGGCCAGTTCGTCCTTGCGCCGAGGGATAATCCTTTCAGCATCTGTGTAAAATCGGGCATTTGTAGTTCCACAGTAAAGCATTACCGACAAATCCCACTTATAATATCTTGTCCCCGTGGACCCTTTATGTAAAATAGCTCCCAATATCCCGTGTAGGTTATTACTTGCATGTAAGGTTATCACACATCGAACGCATTAGTTCAGTTTACATGTTTCTTCACTGATGTCACAAAAATAACAAAGGAAAGAGCCGTGTTCTTCATTTTAGATGGGGCCTTAATGGCTGGCCAAAATATTATTAGAAAAATTAGAGACACATTGTAAACATTTTCTTTATCCTGGAAAGCAGCAATGTTTAGCGTTACTTTATCTAGAAAATAAATAGCAGTGACTCAGTGCTGCCCAATAAATACACAGAGAAATTAAGACAGCTCGAATGCACAGTAACCTGTGTCTGATATACAATAATTGTAGTCTTAAAATGTGAAAGAGAGAGACTAGTATACAAATGTGTGTTTTATATATATGCGTTGTCTAAGGGGTACTCTTTCTCATTATGGCGATCCCCTAGTATGCTGAGTATCTGTGTGCAGTGATGTCCCTCTGGGTTTCTGGGAAAGGTATTTAAATTATCTTCTTTATGTGTTTTTGCTATACTGATGATATATCCTCAGATGAGTAGCGAGGAGCTATCACATTGAGGTGAAGTGGGATAGCATGAGCTATAATTATACCTACTTGCTACTGCACAGCAAGAAGGTAAACAGTAAGGAGAACACAGCATCCATATGAGTGCTGCTTTATTTTCACACAGCTGATTGACAAAGATGTCTTCCTGCCTTTTAAACATGCTCATGTAGAAAAGCTATGAAAATAGCTAAGCCAGCCTCCGATCTGCAACTACGGTAGCTCTTTCAGGACAAAGGTCTTTATCAGAGTAAAGCAGATGAGAACAGCTTTTCTGGTTGCAAGGCCTTAGGGGGAACCTCTAGGTGGGTACTATTTCTTTTATGGAGACCAATTGATATATGTGATGACTATCGTAGGCTAGAGAACATTCCTATTAATTTCTGGGGAAAACATATGCAAATTATCATGTCTAACATCTGCTGGCATCAGATAGGTTTAGGAAAGCTAATTTGAACATTTTCCCCAGAAACCCAGAGGGGCATCGCCTGGCCAACAATACTGCACACACATACTTGGAATACTAGGGGGTCTCCATAATGACAATGCATATATATTGTTGACAAAACACACATTTGTATACTAGGTGCTTTCTCTCTCTCTAGGACTCAGACTTTTTCTGGAAAGCTGAGAGAGAGAGACTAAGAGAGACTGAGAGAGATTAGTACCTTCCTTTGGGTTTTTGGGAAAAATATATAAAAATTTGCACATCTTACATTCTCTGGCATCGGATAGACTTAGCTTTCTTTTCCTTTTTGAATGTACTCTAATTTGAATATATTTCCCAGAAACTGAGAGCCAGCTTTGCCTGGCCTACAATCCTACACACACAAAGTGCACATACTAGGCACTCTCTTTAATAACAAAGTAACCCATAGTCTGTCTGTCTCTCACCATTTCTCCTTCTTTCTCTCAAACCAGTTCTCATGTTTAACTTGTACTACTGAGAGACTTCAGAGAGGTAAGCATATGTGATATGCACTATTGTGTATATGAAATGCCTTGTGTGCCATATGGCCATATTAGCAATGTATCTTAGTGTTATCACAAGCAGACTGTCACAGTGTTTTGATATTTCAGTTGAGTCAGTATCTTAGGCAAGATGTTGAGGGGCCTCACAGGTGGTCCACACAGAATATTGATGAAATGCAAAGGTTACAGCAAGAAGCACAATGTATATGTTATATCTTGTAATACACAGTATTATGTGATATTTTGATGCCAGTGAAGAGTTAACTTCCTAGAAATGCAGCAAAGGCTGGGTTGAGTCAGCATAGGGATCATGCCACTGATATCCCTACAAAAGGCACATATTCATTAGAAGTGATAAGTATCAGACTCATAATCACATGGAGGAAAAATGCTGTGTGAGAGATACTGTCTTAGTGTGATCTGGGAGATTCCTGCATACTGTTAGCTAGCAATTGAGGTGAGTGACACTAGCCATGAAGATGCTTCTCAGGACCAGATGTTCACTATAGAAGAGTAGATGCCATAACTTAAAGAGGTTGTCTCACTTCAGCAAATACTGTATGTAGAGAAAGTTAATACAAGCACTTACTAATGTATTGTTATTATCCATATTTCGGACTGTTAGAAGATATAGTTCAGGTCTGAGGAGTTGGGGGTTTCTCGGGGAACAGTCAGTTTAAGAAGCTTGATAAGTCTGCCTGAAAAGATGTGTTTTTAAGGCAGGTTTGAAGGTAGCGAAGTTGTGAATTGACCTGATATTCCGGGGCAGAGCATTGCAGAGAGCAGGTGCAGCTCGAGAAAAGTCTTGAAGACGGGAGTGAGAGGTACGAATTATGGAGGTTATTAATCTTAGGTCCCTACTCCCTAACAGAATGGAGGAGCACGAGTAGGGTGGTAGACATAAATGAGGAGAGAGATGTATGGAGGTGCAGTGCTGTGGAGAGCTTGGTGGGTGAGAAGTTTGAACTGTATTCTGTGGTGGATGGGCAACCAGTGAAGTGACTGGCACAGGCTAGGGGCATCAGTATAGCGGGTGGATAGACAGATGAGCCTGGCTGCAGCATTTAGGTCAGTCTATGTAATATATTAGTAAGTAGCTTGTATTACATTTCTCTACATGATAAATGCCATTTCCTGAATTGGTACAACCCCTTTAAGGGTAGGAGAAAGCTGCTGATACCCCTTATCCTGATCACAACAAAAACCGTAGAAAAGACAGGTCTGAGATAAAACCAGCCAAGTACACAGTGCAGAGGCGACTATGAGCAGTACTATGCGTTGTGAGGAGAGGGAGCCCCTGATTGGAAATGGACAATTGAGAGGGTGTGCGTTGGTCACGAGGAAGGAGAAACCTCCACCTGGGGGTACCTGTCAGAGACTGTCCACATGTCGGGGATTCCATGGCCCAAACTTCAGCACAGCTATATTCACTTCCAGAGAGAGTGTCGATACCCATGGAAGTTAGGCACACTGCAAACCAATGTAGAGAGCAAGCCGTTGTCATTTAAAGACACAGTGTCTGCATTTAACCTGTTGTGCCCTCTGTGAGAGACTGTAGCCATTAAGCTTGTTATTCCACATTAAACTGTGACCACTAAGCCTGTAACCCCTTGTAAAAACTCTGTAAGCTTGTTACCTCAAGTGTGAGACCCTTATTTGTGTCACATTCACCTGTTTCCTTGAGTGGGAAGCCATATATACCTCTCATGATCCAAAAAGATCCTCCTTTAAGGATTTACCCTTACAAAAATATGGTGTCTCACAAAGACCTCATACAGCAGCACACAAAAAGTCTATGGGTATTCCAGATTAACAAAACCTGGATAAAGTTATCTCCCTTCGTTCATCTTTGTAATTATGATCATAGTATTCAACTCTTTTCACAGTAATTTTTAAAGTACAGGTGCATTTGTGAACATAAAACATTATAGGATTTATGCTTTTTGAGTACATAGGTTTAATAAGTCACTTGAAGCCTTACATCCTCTGCATCGACTCAAGGTTAAATGGTAAAATACTGGTTTCTTGAAATCACCACTAGAGGGAGCTTAGGAGTTTGTGGCAGACAGGTTTATTATTGAGTTCAATGTATACACAGTACACGCTCCCTCTAGTGGTACCTGCAGGCAGACAATATTATCCAGTGAAAATATAAATTTATGTCTACTCAGGGGATTTAGAGCTCTGACCGCTATTAAACCAGCACAGAATTTGGAAATATTTCACTAAACAACTGGTGTTAAAGGTGGACGTTCACTATGAAGGCTGAATTTTTTTTATCATCCAAGCAAACAACTCTTTTGCGTTTGCCTCCCTGGTTAAAAAAGTGTCCTGAACTGACCATGAGGACATCAGCAATAAACATCATATAATGCCACATGCGGAAGCTACAAAAATAAAGCATTGTATTTAGTAAAGGTCACAGGATACAAGAAAAGGCCTTTGTTTCTTTATTTAATCCCCATAAAATTTTCCTCAGACCGAGGAAAGGTAAAGTCATTGAACGCGGTCCTAGGAGAAAGAAACTGGACAGGTCCGACGGGCCGGCATTAAAAAGAGGAAACTGCTGAATGCATTATGACGTTGCTGCTCCTTCACAACCCTCTCCAAAACAGAAGAAAAGCAAAGGCCGGGGGCCAGGAGCAACCGAATGTCCATCTCTCTCTTGGCATCTCAGTACGCAGCTATGGCAAGAATGATGATGATAGATGATGTACTGTACAGCCCTCTCTGCTGCTTTGGGTTTCAAGGAAAGTGTTGTGCGATGGGGAAGAATCTAAAAAAATGACATAAAAATATAGTAAAAACCAAAACAGAAGCTACAGAATAAATCACCACTCCATGGTGGTGGGGGGAGAGATGAAGAAACATAATGAGGGAGGTGGCACTGATGGAGCTGAAAGCTCTGGTGATGTAAGGCTCCATGGCAATAATTAACCCAGAGAAAAAAATTATAATAATGCGATTGCATTTCCATGTTTATTAAAGTAAGTGTTTTTGTGAAAAATAAACTGACACTGTAACATAGGAGCCCTGACATTAAAGGAGCACCCAACGACACTGGCTGCATACATGTGACTTCAAGGAGTGGAACAGGATTAGAAAAACATTGTTTGTGCTAAAAACAGCACCGCATCGGTCTACAGGTTGTGTGTGGTATTGCAGCTCAGCTACATTCACTTCCCTCTCAGCTACAATACCAGACATGACCTATTGACAGGTCGGGCACTGTTTCTGGAAGAAAGCAGTCATGTTTCCACCATTGCAGGGCATATTGCTAAAGTAGGCCTTCAACTCTACCTTCTCATTACATATGTTTTCATAAATTAGTATTATATGTGAACATTTTCCAATAGCCTGTAGTCCTCCATTCCCTCCCTGCTCCTCAATACCCAGAAAAATCCATCTTGAATAATGCAGAGAACAGAAGACAGGGAGGAGGAAGATGCAGCTGCAGATTCCTTCTTGCTAAGACTGCCCACTGCGAGAGGGGAGGCGGAGCTGAAGTAAGCAGAAATCTGATTGGCTCAGAGCACAGCAGTAGCCTCTCACCAGGAAGAGCCCAGCAACTCATCAGGCATAGAGAGCAGGAATATGCATTTTCAGAACACAAAATGATGGAAAAAGACCCATTGAGTTTGTATTTGACTCTGACATTGACCTCAGCTCAGCTCCATTCCTGCACCTATCTCATCCCTTGTTGTGTTACCTGGTACTTGTTGTTCTTCTCCTGCTGACTGGTGGTTTCATTTCATTCCGCAGCTAGTTGCATCCTGACTGACTACATTCTTGGCTACACTACAGCTCCCAGCACTCTTGAATGGAAAAGTCCATGCAAGGGTAAATTCCTTAGGTAGAACAGTCCCAAGAAAATCAGGGCTGTCACGTTAAGGCCTCATGCACACGACCGTTGTGTGCATCCGTGGCCGTTGTGCCGTTTTCCGTTTTTTTTCGCGGACCCATTGACTTTCAATAGGTCCGTGGAAAAATCGGAAAATGCACCGTTTTGCAGCCAAGACCGTGATCCGTGTATCCTGTCCGTCCAAAAAATATGACCTGTCCTATTTTTTTGGCGGACAACGGTTCACGGACCCATTCAAGTCAATGGGTCCGTGAAAGAACACGGATGCACACAAGATTGGCATCCGTGTCCGTGATCCGTGGCCGTAGGTTACTTTCATACAGACGGATCCAAAGATCCGTCTGCATAAAAGCTTTTACAGATCTAAGTTTTCACTTCGTGAAAACTCAGATCCGACAGTATATTATAACACAGAAGCGTTCCTATGGTGATGGGGACGCTTCTAGTTAGAATACACTACAAACTGTGTACAAGACTGCCCCCTGCTGCCTGGCAGCACCCGATCTCTTACAGGGGGCCGTGATCAGCACAATTAACCCCTTCAGGTGCGGCACCTGAAGGGGTTAATTGTACTATCATATCCCCCTGTAAGAGATCAGGGCTGCCAGGCAGCAGGGGGCAGACCCTCCCCCCCTCCCCAGTTTGAATATCATTGGTGGCCAGTGCGGCCCCCCCCCCTCTATTGTAATAATAGGTTGGTGGCCAGTGCGGCCCCCCCCTCCCTCTATTGTAATAATTCGTTGGTGGCACAGTGTGCGCCCCCCCCCTCCCTCCCTCTATTGTAATAATTCGTTGGTGGCACAGTGTGCGCCCCCCATCGGCCCCCCCTCCCTCTATAGCATTAACAACATTGGTGGCCAGTGTGCGGCCTCCCATCTCCCCCCCCCCCCATCATTGGTGGCAGCGGAGTTCCGATCGGAGTCCCAGTTTAATCGCTGGGGCTCCGATCGGTAACCATGGCAACCAGGACGCTACTACAGTCCTGGTTGCCATGGTTACTTAGCAATAGTACAATAGTAGAAGATTCATACTTACCTGCTGCTGGCTGCTGCGATGTTCGTGTCCGGCCGGGAGCTCCACCTACTGGTAAGTGACAGGTCTGTGCGGCGCATTGCTAAATGAACTGTCACTTACCAGTAGGAGGAGCTCCCGGCCGGACACAGACATCGCAGCTCCCAGGTAAGTATGAATCTTTTACTATTGTACTATTGCTAGTAACCCGCTGCCACCAATGATCGGGGGGGGGAGATGGGAGGCCGCACACTGGCCACCAATGTTGTTAATGCAATAGAGGGAGGGGGGCCGATGGGGGGCGCACACTGTGCCCCCAACGATTTATTACAATAGAGGGAGGAAGGGGGGGGGGGCGCACACTGTGCCACCAACAAATTATTACAATAGAGGGAGGAAGGGGGGGGGGGCGGGGGGGCGCACACTGTGCCACCAACGAATTATTACAATAGAGGGAGGAAGGGTGGGGGGCGGGGGGTCGCACACTGTGCCACCAACGAATTATTACAATAGAGGGAGGAAGGGGGGGGGGGCCGCACTGGCCACCAATGATATTCAAACTGGGGAGGGGGGGTCTGCCCCCTGCTGCCTGGCAGCCCTGATCTCTTACAGGGGGTTATGATAGTACAATTAACCCCTTCAGGTGCGGCACCTAAGGGGTTAATTGTGCTGATCACGGCCCCCTGTAAGCGATCGGATGCTGCTTGGCAGCAGGGGGCAGTCATGTACACAGTTTGTAGTATATTCTAACTAGAAGCGTCCCCATCACCATGGGAACGCCTCTGTGTTAGAATATACTGTCGGAAATGAGGTTTCACGATCTAACTCATATCCGACAGTATATTCTAACATAGAGGCGTTCCCATGGTGATGGGGACGCTTCAAGTTAAAATATACCATCGGATTGGAGAAAACTCAGATCCGATGGTATAAAAGGGACTCCAGACTTTACATTGAAAGTCAATGGGGGACGGATCCGTTTGAAATGGCACCATATTGTGTCAACGTCAAACGGATCCGTCCCCATTGACTTGCATTGTAATTCAGGACGGATCCGTTTGGCTCCGCACGGCCAGGCGGACACCAAAACGACTTTTTTTTCATGTCCGTGGATCCTCCAAAAATCAAGGAAGACCCACGGACGAAAAAACGGTCACGGATCACGGAAAAACGGGACCCCGTTTTGCGGACCGTGAAAATATACTGTCGTGTGCAATAAGCCTAAGTAAAATGCTGCAAACTCTTAGGTCTCATGCACATAATGTAGTCCTGGTGCAGGTTTTCAATGTGTTTTGAAAGGTTCAAACTAAGCGCAAATAAATAAAAAAAAGTATTTTTTTAAAATAATTTTTTGCCCTTAGGGTCTACTCCTGTAATTGGCTGTAAGTTGCCCCAAACTGCCCCTGGGGGCTGAACCTGGGGGGGGGTTTAAGAAAGGGCTCAGAGTGGGATAAAAGCATTAAAGAAGCCCACCCTCGGCAATCTCCAACCGCTCCTGTTCTGATGCTTATCTTTTGGTCAAGGCTCAACACCCAGGAAATGCCTGGAGATGCCTGCTCAGTTTATCGGTGGCTAAAGTGGGTCTCTTCTAAGGTCAGTGACTGGCCGAACAGGATTGTCCGAACAGGATTGTCTCATGAAGACAACTCCTGTCCATATGCACGGACATCCCCTTCCGGATATCCTCCTTTTCATAAGCTAGAAAGGCTCCCGTATCCTTAACTGGCCAGTCATCTGAATGGTGACCCTTTACTGTATGCATTGATGGTCACAACTTCTACTGCTGGTAGCAGTGCCCACAAAGATAGCCTTGGCCAGATTCTAAGAGGGGTAGTCTCGGATGACCCCTTTAATGAGGCCATAGCATCTAAGTAGAGTCTCACCTTTCAGAAGATGTGCCCTGTGGTACCCATTAATCAGTAGAACAAAGGGTCCACAATGCTCCTCTGAGCTCCTTATTCTATCTTCTTGCAACCTGGAGATGCAAAGTCTGTAGGATTGCCCATTCACGGTGATGATCCCAAGCAACTAGCAATGATGACACTGCAGTAAAATGTAGCTTTGCTCCAAAATGCAACATTTTGGCTACAGACAGCATTTTTGGACAGTGTTTTTGGGCCAGGTGGACCGAGACCAGATGACGTGCACTGTTTGGATTTTTATTGGAATGCTGCCGTCCTCTGTTTTTTCCATTTACTTCAATTCACATTCACTGTCATGGGATGTTCTAGCCACTGATGAAGGTCACAAAGCCCTGCCAATGACAAAAATCACAAAAGTAATTATTGAACTATTTCTCAAAATCATCATCTCTTGTAGATCCAGGACTGGAGATCATCTTTCCAAACTCCATGTGTCATTCTCAGCCAGCCCATCATGTACAATCCTGAAATCTTGGTACTTCATCGGCGACCTTTAGGATTTTTAAATTGCAGGATGTTAATTCGATGAAGAAATGGGCACCCACCTCTCGTGTTGAGATGGGAATTTTTGCAATTAAAAAAAAATTGCTGGGTCATCAACACTCATCCCCTTCCCCACTCTTCCACCCTGATATCAAACCCCCCACCATAATCATGCTCCAGAAATCTTCCCATGAAGGCAGAGCCTATCTACAAAATCTATAGGCATGGCATGGGTCATGTCACATATTGTACGGCGCAATATCTCGCCCAGTTTAAGGTTCTTTCTAATGGTGATTTTTTTCTTCTTCACGAGATGATGATACAATGGTGATATTATGCCACCAAGTAGCATCACAGCTTCTGCAGATCACATCCAGAGTCGCACCACGCATGAACGCACAGCCCATTGTTTCCACCTCATTAGTAGCCTATCAGTAGGAGGTGTTGTATTTCAGGCTTCCATTATTTCGGACCATCCTAGTGAGATTAATGCTTGTACAGTTCCTTCTGCAGACATCACGAGACGACGTATGGGGTCTTCCATTGTCCTCCTCTCCTGCGTGTTGACATGACTCGGCTGGAATGTTCTGTCGATTGTTGTCTAATTTATGTGAATACTCAGGTTGCCTTCCTTTCTTTTAACTTGCTGCCCATTTGGAGATGTCTTGTTCCAGAGTGTGACATCACTAGACTCCCTGTCTGCCGGCAGACATAAGGTGATATCATAGCATGACCCTGTTCCTCCAATCATTGGAATTGTGCAAGATAGCATGGAAGAATGTGCCAACTTGAGCTACGACCTATCCATACGATGCCCACGGTGACTCTTGAAGAGGAGCTGTCACCTCTCCTGACACATCTGGTTTAGTAACTACTTGGAGCATCTATATGAAATGCCAGCTGTCTGCAATAAAGGTCCAGCTGGTTGTTACCAGGTGGGGATGTGTCTCTGCATAATCTGACACTATCCAAGAAGTGCTGCGAGTGTCAGACTGTGCAGGGACACCCTCAACTGGTTACAACCAGCTGGATCTTTATTGGAGACTGTTGGCAATTCATTTATAAACTTCTAATAGAAATAACAGAGGAGTAACTGAACAGTGATCTTGGCAGGAGAGAAGATGGACATTAGAGACCAATGGAGAGATACTGGGATCAGGTTATCAACAGGCTTGGACAATTTGAAAAAGATGGAAAATGCCCACCTGGCGCCTCATTTTAACCAAAATTTTCTGGTAGGATGCAAACATCAAAAGGGGGAATCACAGGTATGTTCTACATAATGGGTAAGTGGACTGCAGTGCATTGGCATTCATTTGTGATATCAAGGTGACAGAGTTCCTTTAAGTTGACCATAGCTGTAGGGCAAACATGCCCTCCACAACTCGCCATAGACATGCATGCTTGGTTCGGCAGAGATGTGTGGTCAATGAAGAGAAGGGAGTTATAGAGCCATACACCTTATATTTCCCAATGATTTCAGCAGGACTCCTTGACCATCTAATGTGTATGGGGGTGTCCTGAATTTCCCCTACCAGAGTAAAGAAAGGTCGCCCATGCTTTTTAACCTCTTCGTGTTGAGAACACATGCATGCATGGCCAAACAAAGCGTGCATGTGTGTGGAGATGTCAGGTGGAATAATTAGCGGTTGAATCAACATTTGCACTGGAAGCATTGGAGGTGTCCGGCCATCATAGCCACTGTCAGACTCCTCTGTGAACAAAGGTTCGACATGTTTGGATTCAGCATGCTTGATTTTTTCATATCCCCTTAAATCTGTGGATTTGGCCACCATTTGTACGCAACTTTAAGGCCCCCAGAGAATATTGTTGGCCAAACTTGTTGAGTCTTGTGGGGCAGGACAACTATCAAATGTGTATAGGGGACTTTCTAAGAAGGATCGGGCAGAGGATAAGCCGCAGTCAGAGATGTCAAAGGGCGATTGCAACAACTGTATGGAGTCACCTCAGATAGACCATCAATTCTGGTTCCTTAATGTCTTCTCGTCCACCAAGGTTCACTTATTTATTAATTCTCTGATTCCAGACTTAATTAACATTCTTCCTCCTGTGCCCAACAGTTATTAATGGCGCTATTGGGTTCGGACATTTGAAGGAAGTTCTCATGAACGTATCTTCACACAAGCCAAGTGTGAAACAACTCACCCTCCAGACGCAGAACATACTTCAGTCTTGGTTTTCCATTTCATCGACATCATCTTGATCTGTTGGGTTGAAGGCATCAAAGTTCTTGAAATAGTTTTGCCTCCCACAGTCGTTAATGGGTTTCTTGGCTGCCGTGTTGTATTCAGCGTGTGGGTTCACATGGAAGGGCGGCCAGCGATGAAGATTCAGGTAAATGAATCAGAATATAGATCTAGAAAACCTCCCAGATGTGCTATGTCCTTATCTAATCTGAAGCCTAGCTTATCATTTACATAATTTCCTTCCTATCGCCTACAGACAGGATATTTCTGCTTCCCCGGCGGTGACTGTAATCTGCTCACGTAAAAAAAATAAAAACAAGACAAAAATGTTATCCAAATATTTTGGTTTGGAATATGATGGGGTCTAAATCTTAGAGCCCAGTGCTAATCAGAATCCAGATCCCATGGAGAAGAGCTAAGTGTTAGGTTCCATTACTGTGCACATGGCACCAGTGTCAGACTGGGGAGGATCCTGGTGGCACCCACTGAAAGCTACTGGTTTTATGAGACTGTGGGAGTGACTGACCCAAGGGGAAGAGATGGAAAGAAGGGACACTTTTGGACACTTTGATGCAGTTTCTGTGACCAGGTGACAAAAGATACCACAATTTCCAAAATGGCTGCTGCTATTCGGAAAATTGAGCGCAAATTGGATTGGCTAATGGTGGTTCCCATACACCTTCCTGTAGGTCATTTTCTTTCTACTTTACCTGCTATAAGTCATTCCGACTTCATCGGTTGTAATGAAATAAACTTTATAGGGACCTGTCTGCTCTCCTGACGTATTAGTATTTACTTGTAGGGCTGGACTGCTCATCTAGCAATTCTGGAAAATCCCAGATGGGCCGGTGCCAGAGTGGGCTGCCCGCTCCTGGGGTGTTGCTAGGCCAAAACACTCTGGGGCCTTATTATTATCGGGGGCAATTTAGGGGGCCCTATTACTACTGAAGGCACTTTAGGGGGGGCTATTACTACTGAGGGCACTTTAGGGGGCCTTATTACTACTGGGGGAACTTTAGGGGGCCTTATTACTACTAGGGGCAATTTAGGTGACCTTTTTACTACGGAGGAACTTTAGGGGACCTTATTACTACTGGGGGCATTTTGGGAAGCTTTAACACTGCACTATAGGGCATTTTTAATATTGGTGGTACTATGAGAGGCATTATTAATATTGGGCACAATATCAAGGGTACTACTACTAACGAGGGGCACTCACAGGGAGCATTATCACAGCTGGGGGCACTATTAGTTATGAGGGAACTCTGGGAGAAAATTATAATTGGTTTGACTTTTGGGAGCACTATTAATATGTGGGGGCTATCTGTATTGTACTATTATTTCTGCAGTATAGTATTTGAGGGCATTGGGGAGCAAAGAGAGCACAGTATTGGGCATAGCAGAAGTATAACAATGTTAAGGAACTTGGAGGGGGGATGATGGAAAAGTGAGGGACCAAAGATATCTGTGTGCCCAACTTTGCAGAGACGAGATGCAGCTGACAGAAGTAGTCATGGCGGTCTGCTTCTAATGGAGAAGATGAGGAAAGAGAACATCTACATCAGAGA
Organism: Bufo bufo; assembly: GCF_905171765.1. Classification (NCBI taxonomy): domain Eukaryota; kingdom Metazoa; phylum Chordata; class Amphibia; order Anura; family Bufonidae; genus Bufo; species Bufo bufo. Next base: position 224,669,963 of record NC_053395.1, on the reverse strand, counting down.
AGACATCAGTGGATACAATAGGTATGTAGTGCTGTATACTCCTGAATGTAATGCCCATCCAAATATGCTATTATCACTGGGGCGGGGGAGGGGGGGGGGGGGGGGGACATACATATTTCACATTGACCACACAGCAAGTGGTCCCGTCTGTTTAAAAATACCAGGGCTGAATTTCAATCCCAGTTCAGCCCTGACTACTTGCATTTCCCATGTAATAATTCTTTAGCATCTATTCCTCTGACTTTATATTGTGCCAACCTCTATTATTCCTGCTAGGAATTTATAAATAAATTGCCAGCAGTCTGCAATGAAGGTCCAGCTGGGTGTAACCAGTTGGGGAGGGTGTCACTGCACAGCCTGACACTGTCAGCTCTGATTGAATAGCATCAGACTGTGCAGGGACACGCCCCAGACTGGTAACACCCAGATGGTCCTTCATTGCAAACTGCCAACAGTACATTTATAACTTCTAGTAGTAATGGTAGAGGAATGGCACAACACAGAGCCATAAGAATACTGTAATTATTGTTACTAAAACAATAGTAATGGATTATTATTACATTATTATTACATGGGGAATGCAGGTTATTTCTAAAACAGCCTTGCCAAGAGAAAGGACAGGTTCCTCTTGAAATTAAGTCAACAGAATAGCCCATTTCAGATGTCTGCAAGTTTCCAATATACTCGGTGCTTAAATTCCTCAAGGTTTTTCATATCTCTGGTTGCTTCCATTGAATGGAAACTATGTATCATTATCGTTTAGTTCCTGATCTTATGATGATTGCAGGTTTATCGCCTATTACAATAATGTTATTAGTGCACTTTTATGTAACGAGACATTTCTCTGGTAAGCATTAAGCTAGAGCTACATGGCAGTTTTGGTCGCAACGCAAATCACACAGCCAAAAATCCCAGTGCCGACCTGCATCGCAACTAGTAAAAGTGAATTGAACTGTAAGCTAAAAAAATCAGAAATAATCCAAACCTTCTCAATTTCTTGCAAATGTCAGGTCCCAGCAACTAGTGGGATTCAATGTGACCCAATTCACTTTCAGAAGTTGTGCTACGTTACGATTTTTGGCTTTGACACATTTTCACGGCCAAAGACGCCATGCAGTACTAGCAATACATAATAGGACAAATTATACAAAATAGTTCTCCAGAAGGAGGAGAACTCTCTCTTTATTGCCACTGACACATCGCTGTCTACAGATGGGGGTCTTTGGTTTGGTTGACATCCCCACCAAAGTTTCAAAGTCCCATTAAAAAGTCAGCCTTTGACTTACAAGATAGTTGCCTATAGGTGGCGTTAGAGAGACAGTTTTCTTCCTTTTCATGGAGAGATGATTTGCATACATTTTTCCCAGGGAGCATTGCCTGAAAGTCTCCCTGAGGAAAATCAGTACCTTCTATGTTCAGGATAGATGAGAAATATATTGTAAAATTGTTTCACACCCTATAGAATAAGTTTTCTTTTTGAAGAAAGAATGACTACTAGGCCTGGTCTCCAGGGAATTTCTCATCTATGATTGAAGCCTTCCTGTAATTTTTCGGACAGTTCTGCTTCAGCATCACCTTGTTATTGACCACACAAAGATAATCCGGGCCGTGGCCCATTTCACTTGACGGTTACACCTTTGATCGCACCTAAGTTATCAGTATTTACTCCACATTCTCTGGGAACATCTGGCAAAATCTTAATTGATGGCATTTTTTCCTCAGGCTGTACTCCACCTGCGGTATCTGTTACCTGCCTGTTTATCTGCAGACATCCTGATCTGGATTTAAAAAAAAGAGAGTATGAAGTTCATGCCTCCGAAGCGCAGACCATCGGGTGGAGGAACTCAAAGGAATTTTAAAGAGTTTTGGTTGAGTTTCTCTTAGAACTAATTGTGTTTATATTAGAGACTCGAACACTAAATTAATGTATGGAATTTAAAATGGATGGAAGGAAGCATCGCGCTCTGATGGCCCCGGAAGACGACTGGCCGTAATATACGTATTTTTAATCATGTGCAATGTAAAGTATGTACAGTATGCAGAACATACAGAATATAAAATACACAAATACAAAATAACTTCAAAAACTGATGCAACAGAAAATTCTGAAACTTAAAATAACAACTGTGAACTTTGAATTTTCAAGAAGTAAATTTTGGATATGTTTGGATTCAGGATGATAATTCAAGGATACATGGACAACAGTTTTTTTTTATCTGCATGTGGTTGAACCTAGGGGTTCACCTAGCCTTTCTGCTGCCTGAGGCGAACCCCCCAATGCCAATCTCTTAACCTAACCCCTTCCCTCCAGCCCTACTATTAAAGACATACTTTGAAAACATTACATACAGAGCTATAAAACATACAGGGTAATACAGCGCCACATACTGTGCCCACTGTGCTTCCCAATACTATTCTGCAGAAACAGATAATCCCCTTTCTGCTTCCCCCCTCTTGACTTTTTTCCTGGCAATCGCCTCACCTTGCCTCATTGATGGTGCACCCCTGGTTGAACCACCCAATCCCATCATTCTAGCCCTCAACTGGTCTCACCAGTTATGTTTGCCCCATATCTTGTTGTCCTAAATTTCTTTTGACTTTGCATTATTTATACAACCCCACAAGGGGTAAACTATGGTCTAAAGCCTGTATTGCACTGCCTGATTTTTCGCCAGATAATCGCTAACAAGCGTTCACATGAATGCTCATTAGAAATCATCTTGCAGTGTAATACTGCCATCGATTGCCCAATAAACAAGCATCGGGTAATCTAAATCTTTTGGCATGTTAAAAAATTATTGTTTTTAGGCGACAGATCGATTCGTGGTGTCTAATAATGATCTGCTGACGGCAAACCACCATACAGCATGGGGATGAGCAATGGATAGCGGTCACTACTCCTCATGCTGCCAAGGAGATCACTGCATGTAATAGCAGCAGTCTCCTCCTCTAGTGAGCAGACGATTCCTGGGAGGGAAAGCGTCCCTCCTGACAATCGTCTGCCACATCGGGCTGTGTAATACAGCCTTAAGAGCAGTATGAAGAAGTGCAGGGCACAGGTTTCGCTGGAGAGACTGGACTTGTGTTTGCCCAAGTACAGTAGACAGCTATTATTGAGTTTGTATAAGATGGTGAGGTTGATAATCATGGAAATTATGCAAGGGTTCCTCCATGTTCCCCACCCTTACATCCCCCAGTTCAGACCTTTGTCTTTGCACTTCCCTGTAGGGAAAATCGGTTGATAGAAGAGAGCCAGCGATAGTGGTGGGGGGCATATTCTGAAACCCCTTGGGTTCCAAGACCTACGTTTAATTTCCTTGTAGGTGTAATCAGCTGAAGAGAGCTAACAATGGCAAAGAGGGGAAATTCCAAATCTCCTACCTTGGGTTCCAAGAAATCTTGTCCTGGGTTATTAATATAGCTTGGGTTCCAATAAATCTTGTCCTGGGTTATAATTATAGCTTGGGTTCCAATAAATCTTGTCCTGGGTTAATATTATAGCTTGGGTTCCAATAAATCTTGTCCTGGGTTATAATTATAGCTTCGGTTCCAAGAAATCTTGTTCCCCCCATACATATCTCTATAGCTTGGATCCCAGAAAAACTTGTCCCACGCCTGCCTATAAATAGAACTTGGATTCCAGGAAAGCTGTCCTGTCTCTGCCTATAACAATAACTTGGATCCCAGGAAAGCTTATAACTATAACTTGCATTCCAGGATAGCTTGTCCTGCCCCTGCCTATAACTATAATTTGGATTCCAGGAAAGCTTATCTAACTCCTATTTATAACTATAGTTTGAGTTCCAAGACATCTTGTCCTGCCCCTGCATATCTCTATTAGTTATATTCCAGGAAAGCTTGTCCCACCCCTGCCTATAACTGTAACTTGACTTTCAGGAAGATTGTACCACCCCTGCCTATAACTGTAACTTGACTTCCAGGAAGCTTGTCCCACCCCTGCCTATAACTGTAACTTGATTTCCAGGAAGAATGTCCCACCCCTGCCTATAACTGTAACTTAACTTCCAGGAAGCGTTTCCAACCCCTGACTATAGCTATAACTTGAGTTCCAAGAAACAAATCTTGTCCCGCCCCTGCCTATAACTGTAACTTGACTTCCAGGAAAGCTTGTCCCACCCCTGCCTATAACTGAAACTTGACTTCCAGGAAGCTTGTCCCACCCCTGCCTATAACTGTAGCTTGTCTTCCAGGAAGCTTGTCCCACCCCTGCCTATAACTGTAACTTGACTTCCAGGAAAGCTTGTCCCACCCCTGCCTATAACTGAAACTTGACTTCCAGGAAGCTTGTCCCACCCCTGCCTATAACTGTAGCTTGTCTTCCAGGAAGCTTGTCCCACCCCTGCCTATAACTGTAACTTGACTTCCAGGAAGATTGTCCCACCCCTGCCTATAACTGTAACTTGACTTCCAGGAAGCTTGTCACACCCCTGCCTATAACTGTAACTTGACTTCCAGGAAGCTCGTCCCACCCCTGCCTATAACTGTAACTTGACTTCCAGGAAGCTTGTCCCACCCCTGCCTATAACAATAACTTGGATTCCGGGTAAGGTCCTGCCCCTGCCTATAGCTACAACGAGTTCCAAGAAATAAACCTTGTCCCGCCCCTGCCTAAAACTACAACTAGGATTCCAGTATAGCTTCTCCCACCCCTGCTTATAACTGTAACTTGACTTCCAGGAAGCTTGTCACACCCCTGCCTATAACTGTAACTTGACTTCCAGGAAGCTTGTCCCACCCCTGCCTATAACTGTAACTTGACTTCCAGGAAGCTTGTCCAACCACTGACTATATCTATAACTTGAGTTCCAAGAAACAAATCTTGTCCCGCCCCTGCCTATAACAATAACTTGGATTCTGGGTAAGGTCCTGCCCCTGCCTATAGCTATAACGAGTTCCAAGAAATAAACCTTGTCCCGCCCCTGCCTAAAACTACAACTAGGATTCCAGGATAGCTTTTCCCACCCCTGCTTATAACTTTGATTCAGGAAATCTTTCCCCACCTTTACTTAAAACTACAAAGTGATGTTAACCAGAGGAAGGGGGTTAAGGCACCAATGAATTCACTTTATTGAAATGAGAGCTGAGCTGGGAGTTGTAGTTTTTTTTAGACCAATATCATACCTATTACTGCAGTACAATTTCTAAAAACTGCATAAAGTAAATAATGTAATCGAAACGCAAGCATTTGGGGGCGATTTGTATGATAATCTTACAGACAACTGGAGTGGGCCTGAGTAGGAATTTTTTTTATAACACGACAAGTATAACATGTAGCAGGTTTTTGGTCATAATAAAGTATTCCTTTGGTTATTTCAATTATTTTCTTTTTGGGCAAAAACAGAGATAGTCCATTCTGGGCAAAAACAGAGATAGTCCATTCAGTGCTATTTTCTAATTTTGGTGATGGTTCAGCTTTGTTATCCTCTCCCCAGCAACCTACATTCGGACAATTATGTAAAATGATGGTGTCAACCTCCTTTGGAAAGAATACCTCTTTTGTTTAGCTGGAGAACCAATCTACTGTCAAAAGGAGAATTTCTGCTTGACTACTCAGCATCTTAAATTTCTTGGACATTGTGAAGACCATTGTGCCTCCCGATGGGATCCTATTGAGGACCCCCACTGGATAATCATCTCTTAATTGTCTTAATTGTACAAGTTTAAATACTCTTATATTGTGTTTGTGCCGCTTTGTAGACGCACAGTGTCCCTATTATCTTCCTTCAGCTCCTGGTAAACACAGCCTGCTGCGGTGAAGGCCCTTTCAGATTATGGATAATTGGATATGATCAAACATGCCAGGAAAAATACCTCCAAAAAGTACATGTATGTGGTGGGATCGTACTGGGTTGAGCTCAAATTATCCAAGTGTGTGGCTTTTTCCATAAACAGTTTCAATGTATCATCAAATTCACTCTAATGAGGTAAACTGTGCACGAAGAGCAGTATGGGTCATCTCCAATGGGAAAAAAACAAAACTAGAAAGGGCAATGCCCAAACCATCGGGAAGACATGCAATGAACAACAAGAGATATTGAAGTGGATTGCAAAGCATCTAACATATAACCGCGTAGTCTGCTGGGAGGACTGGCTCGTAGACCGCACTATAACATAGAAACAGTTTATAAGGCTGAAAAAAGACATCTGTCCATTCAGTTCGGCCTGTTATCCTAAAAGTTGATCCAGAGGAAAGCAAAAAAAAAAACTGTGAGGTAGAAGCCAATTTTCCCCACTTAAGGGGAAAATAATTCCTTCCCAACTCCAATCAGGCATCAGACTAACTCCCTGGATCAACGACCCCTCTCTAGTAGCTATAGCCTGTAATATTATTACGCTCCAGAAACACATCCAGGCCCCTCCTGAACTCTTTTATTGTACTCCCCATCACCACCTCCTCAGGCAGAGAGCTCCATAGTCTCACTGCTCTTACCGCAAAGAATCGTCTTCTATGTTTGTGTACAAACCTTCTTTCCTCCAGACGCAGAGGATGTCCCCTCGTCATAGACCTTGATAATTCATCACAAGCTGATTTACAATTATATGGTCTGAAGAGATGGGTCCAGATCCTGCAGAAGACATCTCCTCGTGTGATGAAGTCTTCCAAACAAGAAAAAGCCTAGTACAGTCCAAATCTCTATAAAGTATACGATTGATACTCTCATTGTATAATAGACCTTTAACACTCTACATGTTCTCAGATGCAAGCTTTAGTCATACTTTTAGCAGAGGTTATGGGTCCACATTAAATTGGTTACACACAAGTCTTGCATTTTGGACCATTATAAGTAGAGATGAGCAAATCGAATCCCACGGAGTGGCATTCAACCTGAATTTCAGGATGAATTCGATTTGCCTGAAAGCCGAATTTCCAGCAAATCGATCTAACCTGAAATAGTATAAAAAACAAAAAAATTCAAACTTACCTCCTCCATTTGCTCGCGACGGGCCGCCAGCCTCCATCTTGCTTGAAGATCTCGGCAGAAATCCTGTGCGGCGCAAGATTACATCATCGCGATGGCAGGCGTGATGACGTCATACATCATCACACCAGCTGGCGTGAAGATGTAATCTCGCGCCGCGCAGGATTTTTTTTCCTTGCAATAATTACTTGTCGTAGGGTGACTCCTGGGGCAAATATTCCAAATGAGCACCACCCAACACCTCTTCCAGGATATTTAGATATGGGGTCAAGGTGGCCGTACACTTTAGATGAACTACAGCCAAACCTACTAATTTTGGTGGAACCGGCCAACCATCTAATTTGTATGAGGGTGCCTAGAAGACAAATGTCATGGGAAGCAACAACTGGGCACATTAGATTTGCATTCCATGTGCGATCCTTTGCTCTCATGTGAGATAAGCAGCCGCCAGAAGTATTTGGCAAATACTTTCCCACTGAGAAACATGCAAGCTTGGCCAGGTCCAGCTTGCATGTGTACGGGGGTAATAGCTGTCAACTGAACACTTAGCCAACAGCTGTTTAAGGTGTGTGGGCACCTTCAGGGCAGCGCTCTGACTTCCAGCCCCAGGGGTAGAAAAGCCTTGCTACAAACCTGCTAAAAGAGTCGCCCTTCCTACCAAAATTTTTGGAACTCTTTCTTGACCAAAGGTAAAAAAAACAGGCAAATTCTGAGACTACTTTTACATTTTGCAATATGTTGAAACTTTTCCAAAAGACCACTTCTTTGAGAAGTCCACCCCTCTAGAAGACCGCTTTCCAATACAATTTTGGGTAGTCGTCTCAGACGTATGTGCTGGAGTTCTGAAATCTGGAGCCAATCCTTATGGATGAGACGTGAGACAGTGAGCATCATGTTCCATACATTAGGGGGGGGTGGAACTTCATAATCTTTATGAATTGTATGGAATTTACATAGTTCTGCCAAAAATACCTCAACTGCCTAAAATGTGTGTGCGTGGCATTCAGGATGTACAAGTGATGCTGATAATGGAGACAGCCCTTATCAACAGCAATGTTTGGAGTGAACGTGCCAAACCCAAGGGAGCAGTGGATTATTGCAATTTTTGCTGTATCTCAGATATGGATTTCCTGATCACTTAGCTCACACTCCAAGTAGTACACCCATGACACACCCAGGTATTTTACGGATATATGCCAAGTGGATCAGGACACGTTAAAGAAGAGCCCATTCTGACATGTATAGGCATAGATATTGAGTTAAATGTGCAGATCTGCATTGCAGGGGGGGAAGGGGCACAATGGGTATGTACCTTGAGGATCTCTGGTATCTTTAGGATCTGTGGGACCTCCAGTACCCATACTCCTTGACAGACAGTTTCTTCTCAGCCACGTTATTGATCATATCTGACTATTTTGTATGGGTAGAGCATGCACTGCTCACCTCCTGGACCCCCACCCAAAACTATGCTATCCAGTCACAAAGAGGTGGTCCATGGCCTTCTCTGTGCCTCTCTGGAGGACCAGGGTCGTACCTAAGGGCCTAAAGTTCAGCTCTGGCCCCCCAGCACAACTTCTCCTCACACTCACCAGCTGCATCCCACCAGCTACTGTAGGGACTACATAACTACCTATCACCATTAACACCACCCCCATTATTATCATCGCCACCACTTACACCACCATTACTGTTACCAAAACTGTCACCATTACACCATCACTACCACCAACACTACTAGCAATTCTACTGCCACCATTACCAACACCACCAATAATTCCACTGCTGCCTTTACACCACCACTACTATTACACCACCATACTATTACCACTATTACACCATCAGCACCACTATTACCACTATTATTACTGCACTACCACGACTATTCACTACCACCTCTGCTTATACACTATGTCCTCTACTGCACCGCCACCACTTATACCACCACTAACTACTATTACACCATCAATACCACCAACAGTACTGTAATCCCCATCACTGTCAACATCACCACTACTACCATCACTAATACCACTGCTGATGAGAACTCTACCACTAGCATTACCAATACCACCAATAACTGCACCTCTGCCCTTACACCACCCCATTTACAATGTCACTACCATTATTACTACTCAAAACCACTACTACAGTTATACCCATACTATTATTACACTATCATTACTGAGACCACCATTACTATCACCAAGACCTCTACAATTACACCACAATGCTACACAAACACTACTGTAACAACACCACTATTATTACACCATCACTACTATTACCACTACTACTACTGCACAACCACTTCTACAGTTCCACCACCACCATTATCATACTTCTATTACTGACACCACCATTACTATCACCACGACCACTACGATTACACCATCACATTGATACATCACCTCTACTATTATCACCATTACCACTGCACCAACACTACTATTACAGTACCACTATTATTACACCATTACTACTACTGCACCACCACTAACTATGTTGTACTATTACACCATCACTAACACCTTCACTACCATTATCACCACTACTACTGCACCAACAATACTTACACCACCACTGACCACAACATCACTACCACCAAGTACTATTATCGCCACCACCATCAACAGCACCACTTTTAATATTCCCACCACTACCATCACTAACACCACTACTCATAACAGCTCTACCGCTACCATTACCAATATCACCAATAACTCCACCTCTACCCTTACACTACCACTACAATTAGAAACAACAATGCTATTACAACTATTACTACTGCACAACTACTACCACTATTACACCACCACTACTATTACACTACCATTACCTGCACCACCATTACCAGCACCACCACGTGTACGATTACATCATCACTACTTCCACACTATAATCTACCACTAGTACTATCACCATTACTCTACCATTACCAACACCCCCAATAACTCCACCACTGCTCTTACACCGCTACTACTGCACCACCACTTACACCACCACTAATAATATCAACACGACTATTATTACCACCACTTATAGAAGTACTACTACTGCATAACCACCACCGCCTACACCACTACTATTATGGCACCAGCACTTACATCACCATTACTTTTACCACCACTACTACACCTCCACTACTACTTATATTAACACTACTATTTCTAGCACCACTTACACCAACAACACTACTACTATTACCACCCAGAGTAATACTACCAGTGCTATTACACCATGACTACCACCAACAGTCCCATTATCACCAACACTACCCTCACTAATACCACAATTTCTAATAACTCTACCACTACCATTACCAACACCACCAATAACTCCCCCATTGTTGTTACACCACCGCTAACACCATCACTTTATTACCACCACCACCAACACCACCACTACTATTACGTTGGAGAGTGATAGCATAAACCACTACAGGAAGGATGAGTGATTTTGGCACCAGACTGGTTATAGGCCCGTAGACAGTAGCACTAAAATGATGTCATGTTTGGACAATTTATATGCAAGTCAATATCTCCTGTGTGTAGACTGCAACAAAGCTCTCAGATTGTGGAGTCTCGGCCCCACTATGATTCTGTGTACAGAACACTTTACCGAGCATTTAGCAAATCTGCATTCAGTCATGGGGAGCGGGAGATAAGGAGAATTTCTCTGTCTATAACAGAATCTAAATTGTTTATTCCTTATGGTGAAGTCATTGGACCCAACTCACAAAAGCTTTTAACACCTGATGGTTCTGGGCTTGAAACGCGCAGAGTAGAGACGCAGTGCAGATCATACGTCAGAACGCCTTTGTATTATCTTTATGTTGATATAATAAGTTCACTCCGTCTGGTAAGATGACTCCGGGAACGTAAGTGACATGGAAAGTGCTGAAAGCTGCTGTGTGCGGTATCATACAGTATACCCGCTCTTAGATTTAAAGCTACAGGCGCTAGGATCACTATGTGGCACTAGTGGTTTCATTATTGCGTCTTTCAGCATGACAGTCTGATGAAACTACGTTCCTCCAGGCGGAGATCAGGGTCCTTCTGAACTATTATTATAGAGACTATGTCTGATCAGAATTCCTGCCCTGATGAGATTATCTCCTCTCCTAACACGATTTGCAGATTTCTGGGCTGAAATCCATCATAGAGATATTAAAATAGAACCTTATCTGGTTGAATGCTAGTACATGGGCCAGAGACTTCACCTCTCAAACACATGCAGGCGGATACCGGGCAGCAGTGCACCGATGCTTATCGAGGCTTAATCAACACCTCGAAGATAAAACTGGCAATTTTATTTATAGCATGTGAAATAAATCCACGTCTACCCAAAATACGTGGAAAACAAAATGTAATCAAATCAACGGGAACAAAAGAGTTATTTAATGGAATCGAAATAAAATGAGCAAAAGTGGGCAAATTAGCAAATAAGGGAAGAGACATGGCCCTGCTTAAAAATCAGGGTGAGACACGCCTCTGCTTAATGATCGGAGAGAGAAACGCCTCTGCTTAATGACCGGGGAGAGACATGCCTCTGCTTAATAATCAGGGAGAGACATGCCTCTGCTTAGTGACCGGGGAGAGACATGCCCCTGCTTAATGATCGGAGAGAGACACGCCTCTGCTTAATGATTGGGGAGAGACACGCCTCTGCTTAATGATTGGGGAGAGACACGCCTCTGCTTAATGACCGGGGAGAGACATGCCTCTGCTTAATAATCAGGGAGAGACATGCCTCTGCTTAGTGACCGGGGAGAGACATGCCTCTGCTTAATAATCAGGGAGAGACATGCCTCTGCTTAGTGACCGGGGAGAGACATGCCTCTGCTTAGTGATCGGGGAGAGACATGCCCCTGCTTAATGATCGGAGAGAGACACACCTCTGCTTAATGATTGGGGAGAGACACGCCTCTGCTTATCCCTTTCACGCATTTGGACGTAACTGTACGTCCAAATTGCAAGTAACTTACTGCATTTGGATGTACAGTCACGTCCAATCTGCTTACAGGGGCTGTGACACTATAAAGTGTCACAGTCCCAGAGTTTTCGCTCTCCCGGAGGGCAGAGACACCGGGGAAGCCATCAAGGGAACAATCAGAGTGGGTCAAAAGAAGAAGGGTCAAATAAATGATGATGTCAGCCAGGCCGAAAGGCAAAATAGTGGCCCAGTCATGAAGTGGGGAGGGTGGGAACAGCATGAGAAGTCCACAGAGTGGCGCTATGACATAGTGGTGAGCTGGAAGCAGCATGAGGAGACCACAGAGTCTGGAGGGGGCGGCAGGATCAGGAGTAGGCCACAGAGTGGCACAATGACAGTGTGGAGGTGGCGGCAGCATCAAGAGTAGTGATGAGTGGCAGGGGCAATATTCAAATTTGCGATATTTCAAGAAAATATTTGGTAGAATATTCATCATCTATTCACGAATTCGAGATTATTTTCTTGATCGTGAAAAATTGGCAATGTAATATTCGGGGAATGCGCACAAAATACCGGCGTGGGTCACTGTTGCTACATTTTTCAAGCTGCTAGAAGTTTCCAGAGACTGGAGAAAATGGTCGGCACGGCAGAACATTACAATAGCTTTATATGCAGATAGAGTGCTCCAATATATTCGCTATTGCGATGAATATTTTGGCGCACTACGTGCAACTTTACATTTTAACAGGTTTGACTACTTATTAGTGATTGGTGCACTAAGTATTGTTGTGAACTTGTGACATAGCAGCACTATGTATGTATGTATGTATGTATGGACAGCAGAACCTGCTACACTATATCAGGATATAACCTACACTGACTATCTCCCACTAACTATTTGTATTATATATATAAGCTAACTAACTAATTAACTAACTAACTAACTAACTAACTATCTATTATAATGACAGAGGAAAGCACAGAGCACAGCAATAACACTGCTCTCTCTGTCTCAGATCTGCAAAATACTGCATACAAGGGCTGCTGGGGAGGTTCTTATATTGTAAGGGGAAGGCAACCTTCTTATTATTATTTTTTTTATTCAGATGTTTTTTTTTTTATTGAAAAACAATAATAATAAACATTTCTTTCAAAGACATTAAGTACAGGTAGTGGATTTATCAAGCAATCCCCACCGCAATAAACAGAGATGGATACATACATTACAGAACAGAACAAAGTGTTGGTGTGGCGCCATGGATAATCTAGTCTGATGCAACAGCCATTGGTGGGTGGAAATCTTGGCTGATCCACGCCTGATTCATCTTGACAAAGGTCAGTCTCTCCACATTTTGGGTGAGCAGGCGAGTTCTTCTTGAGGAAACTATGGCCCCCACCGCACTAAACATCCCTGATGCCACACTACTGGCCGGGCAGCAAAAAAGGGCTTTAGAACATATAACTGCACCGCTGAACGGCAAATAGGCCCTTAATTTTTTTCACTTATACACTCCACAAAAGGCTTTAGAACATATAACTGCACCGCTGAATGGCAAATATATTTTTCTTTTTTCCACTTATACACTCCACAAACTGGCTTTAGAAGATATAACTGCACCGCTGAACGAAAAATAGGCCCTTATTTTTTTCCACTTACACCCTCCACAAAAGGCTTTAGAACATATCACTGCACCACTGAACGCCAAATATATATTTCTTTTTTCCACTTATACACTCCACAAAAGGCTTTAGAACTTATAACTGCACCGCTAATTTATAGTATATGGTAGGAACATAGGAGAGAGGGAACAGAATTTGAAAAATGAAGGGCACCACATTATGAACCAAATTTGCTCAACTGCTCATAAAATAGGACACTTTAGCGCTCCCATTCTCTGAATGGTGGGTAGTAGGTGGGAGGCAGCCTAAAGGTCGGCTCAAAAAATTAAATTTTTGAATTTTTATGTTCCTATTCCCTATCATTTTTAACATTTCCATCCCTTAAAAAAGTTTCCTACAAGAAACACTTATTCCCTATAGAGGATACAAGCTGGATTAGCGAGGGTAACTTACCTCATCCACATGGACTGTGGTCTCACATGTCCGTTACCTCTATGTGACTGAGGGATGAAAGGTTTTGAAGTAAAGATCGAGTCGGACATTTCACAAGCGATATGTTCCTGATTCTGAAAACAGTATAATTTCTCTTGAAATGTCATTCTTTCTATCTGATTATAGTAGTTATATTCTTGTACATAGGAGCAGTATTATAGTAGTTATATTCTTGTACATAGGAGCAGTATTATAGTAGTTATATTCTTGTACATAGGAGCAGTATTATAGTAGTTATATTCTTGTACATAGGAGCAGTATTATAGTAGTTATATTCTTGTACATAGAGCAGTATTATAGTAGTTATATTCTTGTACATAGGAGCAGTATTATAGTAGTTATATTCTTGTACATAGGAGCAGTATTATAGTAGTTATATTCTTGTACATAGGAGGCAGTATTATAGTAGTTATATCCTTGTACATAGGAGCAGTATTATAGTAGTTATATTCTTGTACATAGGAGGCAGTATTATAGTAGTTATATTCTTGTACATAGGAGCAGTATTATAGTAGTTATATTCTTGTACATAGGAGCAGTATTATAGTAGTTATATTCTTGTACATAGGAGGCAGTATTATAGTAGTTATATTCTTGTACATAGGAGCAGTATTATAGTAGTTATATTCTTGTAGATAGGGGGAGTATTATAGTAGTTATATTCTTGTCAATAGGAGGCAGTATTATAGTAGTTATATTCTTGTACATAGGAGCAGTATTATAGTAGTTATATTCTTGTACATATGAAGCAGTATTATAGTAGTTATATTCTTGTACATAGGAGCAGTATTATAGTAGTTATATTCTTGTACATAGGAGCAGTATTATAGTAGTTATATTCTTGTACATAGGAGCAGTATTATAGTAGTTATATTCTTGCACATAGGAGCAGTATTATAGTAGTTATATTCTTTTACATAGGAGCAGTATTATAGTAGTTATATTCTTGTACATAGGAGCAGTATTATAGTAGTTATATTCTTGGACATAGGAGCAGTATTATAGTAGTTACATTCTTGTACATAGGAGCAGTATTATAGTAGTTATATTCTTGTACATAGGAGCAGTATTATAGTAGTTATATTCTTGTACATAGGAGCAGTATTATAGTAGTTATATTCTTGTACATAGGAGGCAGTATTATAGTAGTTATATTCTTGTACATAGGGGGCAGTATTATAGTAGTTATATTCTTGTACATAGGGGGCAGTATTATAGTAGTTATATTCTTGTATATAGGAGGCAGTATTATAGTAGTTATATTCTTGTACATAGGAGGCAGTATTATAGTAGTTATATTCTTGGACATAGGAGCAGTATTATAGTAGTTATATTCTTGTCCATAGGAGGCAGTATTATAGTAGTTCTATTCTTGTACATAGAAGGCAGTATTATAGTAGTTATATTCTTGAACATAGAAGCAGTATTATAGTAGTTATATTCTTGTACATAGGAGGCAGTATTATAGTAGTTATATTCTTGTACATAGGAGGCAGTATTATAGTAGTTATATTCTTGTACATAGGAGGCAGTATTATAGTAGTTATATTCTTGTACATAGGAGGCAGTATTATAGTAGTTATATTATTGTACATAGGAGCAGTATTATAGTAGTTATATTCTTGTACATAGGAGGCAGTATTATAGTAGTTATATTCTTGTACATAAGAGCAGTATTATATTATTTATACTTTTGTGCATAATGGCAATATTATGGTATATATACGTTTTCTTATAGGGACACTATTATAATGTGTGAGAGTTTTTATTCCATCTTTTTTCTTTTTACTAGTCTATCCTTGTGTTTTAAATGTGTTTTTTTTTCTGCTAAGCCACTGTTTTTAAGTACTATGTAATTGTTCAGCTTTCTATCCTATACATTGTTTTTGTAATTTCCATGTATTTTCTATTAGTAGAGTTGCTGGTGTTGCTGCCATTTCCATCTTTCCCACAAGAACACAGCTGATGATTCTTGCTTGGACGTCACAGCTGGTTTTCTGGAAACACAATACAGTCCTGGCACCATCAGCAATAAACACATTAGATGCTTGGAAAAAAAACCGTTTTTCCTCTTGGATCATTACTTTGCAATTGTCGCTGTTTGAGTCATCTATCGGGGCCGCAGGGCAGTTTATTTTTACATAGCCTTATTACAAGACGTTTTATGTTCTGTGACCTAATGTTTTTGAGTTATGGCAGAATTTAGGATTTAAGTGAAACTCAAAATGTCAGTGCCTCTGCGCGAACATTTAAAGTTTCATTCTTGTTCCAGTATCCTTCTCACCTAAATGTTGCTGTGTTTTCATCCCCCTGTTGTCTTGGTCCTCCAGTACTCGTGCTATCGTTGTAAGTTTCCAAGTCACTGTGCCATTTTCTTGGTCAGTCATTGGGAAGATTTATCATGGAGGGAAAGTTTAAAGTGAGCTTCGCATAAGTCTGTGTTGCAGTCATTTGCACTAAATGTTGCACAATGTTTGATAAATTTGTTGCGTCTTTAAGTCTAACATTTCTGTCTTGAGATGTTACTCCACTTGCTAAGCCAAACCTTTAAGGGTGAAAGATTGCAACAATTTTTACCAATTTAAAAAAAGTTACAACTGATCTATGAGGCTTACTGTAAATTGGCCTGCCAGGCTATCCATGTACATTTTTTAAAAACTGGAGTGAAGGACGTAAAAATGTAAAACATAACAAAATGTGTGTGCAAATAATGCAAAAATCAAAAAGCCCTGTTTTGGGACATTTGGAAGCCACAATTCTGGCATTCAAGGCTTGATAAATTACCCTATACGATAATGTCCAGGTGAAACAATCTATAGTGCACTTTGTCAGCACCCTAGTGGTTCAGTATCTTAATGCTATGTTACCACAAGTTGCATTTTTCAAAGGCACCCATTTTTTTTTTTTTTTTATAACTTACTGTATATTTAAAGGATAACTGTCACACTTAGACCCTAATTTCAATTTTCATATTGGTAGTTACTAATAACATGATATTCCAGAATCAGTTACTATTAGACTGACTTACCCCATATGTAATAAGATTTAGCCCTTAGTAACCAGTCTGCATAAAACTGCAATTTCACTATTCAGTTAAGATGGCCGCCACTGCCCTCACCCTGAGGCTAATCCCGCCTGCCCTCACTAGCCAGTAACAATAGCCCCCCAAAAGTGTCAGTAACCAGAGCCCTCCCCCTAAAGGGTTAATCTCCTGCAGCACAAAGGGGTCCTCTTACCACATGTTGCTTTCATTTATACACTGAGCAGACGGCAGATCTCCCTTCCCTGGTCTGCGCTGCTTCAACTCTGCATCCTCCAGCTCTGCTGAGTGAGGGAGCGTCTGCCAAGTGCAGGGACAGGGAGAAGTGCACACAGCCCAGGCACTGTTATCAGCTGCTGGGGAGGACCTGGCTTTTATCATTTACTTACAGTCCCTGGCTGTCGGTAATCTGACCTTGCACGCAGCCTCCTTCTGCGTCCTGCGTCCTTCAACAGATAGACGGACCATACCTAGCAACCTTATTTTAAGCACAGGTAAAAGTAGGCAGAACAGGGAACAAAACTGTTGAATTAAGGGGTAATTGAATACACAGTGAAAAGTTGAAATAAGGCCACCAAGGTTATATTAATC
Source organism: Bufo bufo (assembly GCF_905171765.1). Classification (NCBI taxonomy): domain Eukaryota; kingdom Metazoa; phylum Chordata; class Amphibia; order Anura; family Bufonidae; genus Bufo; species Bufo bufo. The sequence continues at coordinate 224,652,347 of NC_053395.1, read as the reverse complement.
CCCACAATCCAATACTCAAAAAAAATAATAATACGACAGTTATACTTTAAGGGAATTATTATTATTATTTTTTTTTTTTTTTGCTGATAGCACCAATTTTTACACAGAGTTCCAAATTCCCTTTTGAATGCAGCCACCACTAGAGGGAGCTTAAGATTTTAAGGCATACTGTGCAGTCAACAGCTCTCCCTAGTGGTGAAAGTAGGAAGTCAGAATTTTATCCTTTAATTCTATGTTGTTCATGGGATTTGGAGCCCTTCAAAGTTAGACATATATGTCTATAAGTGAGAAGCAATCAGCATGTGGCTGTAGCATCTATATACATCGGGTAAGTGCTATGGATTGTTCCACATACAAAGTAACTTCAGCTTCAAAAACAAATCTTTCTACATACTATCCACCTATGACATATGTCCAGCATCTAAGGTGGGTATCATGTAACCTCAGGACATGCCAGCAGGAATGGATCTGATTTTGGGATAGCAGTTTTGCAGGTACTAGAGATAAGGGAGGTAACTTAAGACGCTGAGTTCTTGTATCTGCTGGCCATACGGTGTTCATTAAGTAGCAGAGGCCTGTTAAAGCCCTCAATAATTAAGCATACATACCTTGCTGGGGCATGGTAATGGATATTTGATGAGCTCCTTAGCAGCTCACTACCATCTAGTGGAAAAGTCAACCAATGGTCTCTGCTTAATGAGATTCTTGTCGACCCATCAATCAAGTGGGACACAAAATTAGCCAGACCTATAACCTTTCAGGGACAAAGTGGAAACACCCCGGATCTAATTCCATCATGAATCCTGATAGCACAGCAGCTTCGATACCAGGTTCAAGCTCTAGCAGGAATCACGAGCGGTTCTGCTCGCCAAATGTGTTTGTATCTAAGTCAATAAACACCCATAGTTTTGCAATACTTGGCAATGCAAGTGCTGCTAAAGTTGGAAGGAGGATTTAAGAAAGTATACATTAGTTGCCAAGACATTAGATTACATTGGCAGGAAAAAATTTTTTTTAACTCGGCATCAAAATATGTCGTTTTAATCGTCTGGCACGTATTTATGATGGAGAACTGCCTGATAATCCAGAATCTCATAAATCTGCTAGAGAAAAGTAGAAGCGATTTGAAATTAGTGGGCAGGGGATATGTTTCAGGAATAGAGAGGACATGGGTAGTCAGCAGATGGCAGAAGTTTCCCTTATCTCAGATGCCATATGCTCCGCAGAGCAGAGGTAGCAGTACCTGGATCCTAGTGCCTGAGGCAACATAAGAAGACACAATTATTATGAAGAATACATGGTTGCCTCATTAATGAGGTCCTACCAAGGTAAAAATGTATCAGCTACCCAAAGAATAAAGGATAAGTGTCTGAACGCTGAGAAAACAACTGATCACTAGGGTCCCACACCCCATATGAATAGAGCGGCAGGTCACTGTACTCACCTATCTCTGTCAGAAAGAATGGAGTGGCAGCAGACATTCATAGGATACCCCCATAGATCAATGCTAAATGATCAAATACAGTGTCAGATATGATAATCTGGGGGTCATCACTTAGGACAGTTGTCACCCCTAATACTGATATGGGGACACTAACAGCTCAGGGATCTGTGCAGGACATCCTGCCACCACATGTGCTCCTCTCAATGCAGGGCTGACAACTGGCATTTTTCAGCAGGATAATGCTCACCCACACACAGAAGAGTTTCCGAGGAATGTCTCCTCCAGATTACAACACTTTCTGGCCCGGTCACCAGATTTATCTCCAATCCAGCACATATAGGACCAGTAGGGATGCCAGCTTCGCCAACCTATTATTTTGCAGGATCTACAGGCCCAGCTGTAACATCTGTGGGCAAATGTTCTGCAGGATACCAAGAACCTGTATGCCTCCATACCCAAGTGTATCTAATCTTGTATCCAGGCTATAGGCCATATCTCATATTCTATCCAGACTAGAGGCCATATCTCATAATGTATTCAGGCTAGAGGCCGTATCTCAACCAGTATCCAGGCTAGAGGCTGTATCTAATCTTGTATCTAGACTCGAGGCGGTATCTCCTCTTGTATCCAAGCTAGAGGCCGTATCTCATCTTGTATCTAAGCTAGAGGCCGTATCTCATCTTGTATTCAGGCTAGAGGCTATTTCTCAACCAGTATTCAGGCTAGAAGCCGTATCTCATCTTGCATCCAGGCTAGAGGCCATATTTCATCTTGTATCCAGGCTAGAGGCCGTATCTCATCTTGTATCCAGGCTAGAGGCTGTATCTCATTTTGTATACAAGCTAGAAGCCATATCTCATTTTTTATCCAGGCTAGATGCCGTATTTCATCTTGTATCCAGACTAGAGGCTGTATCTTGTCTTGTATCCAGGCTAGAGGCTGTATCTCATCTTGTATTCAGGCTAGAGGCTGTATCTCATTTTGTATCCAGGCTAGAGGCCGTATCTCATCTTGTATCCAAGCTAGAAGCCATATCTCATCTTGTATCCAGGCTAGAGGCTGTATCTCAACCAGTGTCCAGGCTAGAGGACGTATCTCATCTTGTATCCAAGCTAGAAGCCATATCTCATCTTGTATCCAGGTTAGAGGCCGTATCTCATCTTGTATCCAGGCTAGAGGCTGTATCTCAACCAGTGTCCAGGCTAGAGGCCGTATCTCATCTTGTATCCAAGCTAGAAGCCATATCTCATCTTGTATCCAGGTTAGAGGCTGTATCTCACCTTGTATCCAGACTAGAGGCTGTATCTCATCTTGTATACAAGCTAGAGGTCGTATCTCATCTTGTGTCTAAGCTAGAGGCCGTATCTCATCTTGTATCCAGGCTAGAGGCTGTATCTCAACCAGTGTCCAGGCTAGAGGCCGTATCTAATCTTGTATCCAGACTAGAGGCCGTATTTTATCTTGTATCCAGGCTAGAGGCCATATCTCATCTTGTATAAAGACTAGAGGCTGTATCTGATCTTTTATCCAGGCTTGAAGTCGTATCACCACAACTGATTTTACCAAGAGAGGTATTATGGTAATCAGCAGGATTAACCCTACCAGACAGCATACACAGTTTAATAGGGCTAACCCTGCTGACAGGTGCTCTTTAAATGGGTTGTGAAAATAGAGAAATCCATCCCTTATACACAATACAGGTGCTTTTTAAGCCTGTATACAAAAATGAGCCATGTGGCTCTGGGCCTAAGGTCTAAAGGTTTGTAGAATTTTTGTTGATCATTTACCTATTGTAGTTAATGCTCTTTTATCCTAGTCTTGAGGGTTCCAGCGCCCCGGTCCCTAGGTGCAGGACAAGCAGAAATTCTAAATTGCCCTAATTTTTGTGGTGGTTGGAACCACCAAGAACAATTTACCCTAAAGATTGTATTTCCAACCCGCATTCCAGTTTCTGTAAGAGTGCCTGGCAGCTCGCTTCCACTTTAGTTGCCTGCCTATATTTTGATGTTTTTAGAAATGAAGAGCCTGTGATGATTTATATCAGCAATTGGGTATTAATTAGTGATGAGCGAGCACCAAAGTATTCGGGTGTTCGGCCCGAACACATTGCTATATTCGTGTGCTCAGCCGAGCACCTGAGTATAATGGAAGTCAATGGGAGACAACCAGACACCCCCTGCTTGGAAGAGAAGAGGGTGTCTGGTTTATAAAAAAAGGTTAGAAATTGATGGAAACCCCATCAAAATGGTTTTGCAACAGCATTAAGAGGATAGCTGGATGCGTCTTAGACTCCTATTATGTACAACATACAATAGACAACCGCACAAAGGCTGTATGCCAAAAGCCAGGTATGTGCCCAATCTATCCATGAGACAGATAACAGCCAGCGTACCTTACAATGGCAGCCTTCTGCACTATGAGATATTCCAAACCAGCTCTCATCTGACTGAGAACCAGTAAACCTCAAAGTTATTTTGCATCTGTCGGTAGCATGGGTGGACCTGCACACCTAGAATATTAGTCTTGTCATAAGACTGAAACCAATAGAGGGCGCTGTTCATAACTCAATAGCACCATCTATTGGTTTTCATAGTCTTATGACAGCTGAAAATCAAGGCAGATTCTGCTCATTTGCATGTTCACTCCCATAGGGCCATGTTTATGCAAATTAGTTTTTACATGACAAAACTGTATAGAAAGGTTATTGAATATTATGTTAGGACAATCGAAAAACTTTTTGTCGCCATAATGATATTGATCTAGGTGTGCAAGTCCACCCAAGCCATACAACAGATGCAAAATAACTTTGAGGTTTACTGGTTCTCGGTCAGATGAGAGCTGGTTTGGAATATCTCATAGTGCACAGGGCTGCCATTGTAAGGTATGCTGGCTGCTATCTGTCTCATGGATAGATGGATGGCTTGTACATACCTGGTTTTTGGCATACAGCCTTTGTGCGGTTGTCTATTGTATGTCGTACATATTAGGAGTCTAAGACGCATCCAGCTATCCTCTTAATGCTGTTGCCAAACCTTTTTGATGGGGTTTTCATCAATTTCTAACCTTTTTTTATGAACCAGACATCCTCTTCTCTTCCGAGCAGGGGGTGCCTAGTTGTCTCCCATTGACTTAAATTGTATTAAATTGTATTTGAGCACCCGAATTATTCGGCCGAGTACTCGGATCTGCCGAGCATAGCGATGTTTAGCTGAACAGGTATTCGGCCGAGCATGCTCACTCATCACTAGTATTAATATTATTTATTATTAAAGCGCCAGTCACTCCAAGGTGCTGTACATATGATGAGCGGTGCACATACATAATACAGACAATTGCACTAAGCATGAACAAGACGAGTTACAGACTGGTACAGAAGGAGAGAGGGCCCTGCCCGCGAGGGCTTACAATCTACATAGTATGGGAGAAGGACACAGTAGGTGCGGGTGAAGTTGGTCATGGCGGTATAGAGGCAGCAGGGTCACTGGTTGTAGGCTTGTCTGAAGAGATGGGTTTTCAGGTTTCTTTTGAAGGATTCCACTGTAGGTGAGAGTCTGATATGTTGGGGTAGCGAGTTCCAGAGTGTGGGGGATGCACGGGAGAAATCCTAGAGGCGATTGTGGGAAGAGGAGATATGAGTAGAGGAGAGAACGAGGTCTTGTGAGGATCAGAGATTACGTGCGGGGATGTATCGGGAAAGTACATCAGAGATGTAGGGAGGGGGCAGGTTGTGGACAGCTTTATACGTATTTGTTAGAATTTTAAACTGAATTCACTGGGCAGTGGGGATCCAGTGAAGGGATTGGCAGAGGGGAGAGGCAGAGGAGTAACGGGGGGGAGAGGTAGATTAGTTAGGCAGCAGAGTTAAGGATAGATTGGAGTGGTGCGATGGTACTAGATGGGAGGCCACAGAGGAGGATGTTGCAGTAGTCTAGGCAGGAGATGATGAGGGCATGTACAAGCATTTTTGCTGACTCCTGGATGCAAGAGATATTTTTGAGTTGGAGGCGGCAGAAGGGTATAAAGGGCTTGGATGTGAGGTTTGAAGGACAGGGCAGACTCAAAAGGTTACTCCATGGCAGCGGACTTAGTTGATTTGGGAGAGTGTGCAACCATTTACCGTGATAGATAGGTGTAACAGCGGCTGCTGTGCGCCGTTGTTCCCCTGCTTACCGCCGCGGTCCCGGGCGCTGTGTTCAGCGGTTATCTGCTGCCAGTGTTTCCTTTCAACCCTGTCCACAGCATTCTTGCTGCTTGTTTCCTGCAGAATTTTCTTAAGGGCCAGCGCGTGTCACTTCCTGTACTTTATGGGTTGGATCATGTGACCTCACTGACAAATCCTAGCCCTCCTGCGCATATATAAGTGGCTCAGCCCCCTTCCCAGATGCATCAGTGTCAAGGTCCTTGTGTCCTGTTAAGGTTCCTGATAGCTGCTTGTGTTCCTGACTCGTGCTTGTATTCCTGGACTCTGCTACCTGTTTGATCTCTGCCTGCTTGCCTTGACTCTCCTGTTGCTGATCCGGACTGCCTGACCTGTACCTGTACCGCCTTCCCTGACCTTTTGCCTGTCTGACTTCGCCTCTGCCTTATTCTTCGGTTCTGCACTGTTGCTCCTGGTTTACGACTTAGCCTGCTGACAATGCCTGTATCTCTGGTACCTTGACCAGGTACCTCCTGGTCCGCCTGGACCAGCTGCCTCGTGTGCCTATCCTCCTCAAGTGGTAGCGACCTGGTGTTTCCCTCGCAAAAGTCTATCCCCACCATTAGGGGTACTGTGAAGATCGAGGGGTTCACTTAGACAACGCCCTTAGAGGAGGTAGGACACGTAGCACAGTGGGTTCATACCTGCTGGTTCGTGACAACATGTCTTTTGGGGGAGTTGAGTGAGATGGGGAAAGATGATAAATTCTGTTTTACCAAAAATTCAACCTGAGCCTCGGGCTCCTATAGGCAGCCATAAGGGCTTCCTCTAAGGGACTTATGCTCATATTCTTCTTGCACGGCTCACTTGGCTTTCCTGTTCCCTAACTGGAAGTAGGAGAACATAATTCTATTATTTATGCATATTTCAGTTCAGGTTTTGGAATTTTTCAAACACAAAGTTATCATTCATGAGCATTGCGTCTGCCTTATGGGAAGTAGGGTATATTTTTAACTTTCCGCCTCTTTCACCAGTGAATGCAAACAGGGCTGGTGATGAACTATTTCTACAGCTGGAATGTACGCTTCCTATGCAAAGTTTATATGAACTTGTCTGTTATGTCAGACTTCTACCTTTACTTTTATGGCCGGGATTTTAACATGAACCGCGCAGAAGATTGCTTGGCATGCGAATTATGCAGTTTTCCAGCATTACTGGCTCAAGGTTCACTTGCCCTCAGCTAGCTCATTCCAGACTGGTGTTAATTTTTGCATATTTTACAGTACATGTAACAGACTTTTATACAAGCCCTGCAATGTTTTATTTCATCCTTTTTTAAGGATCACTTAAGGCAGTATACATACCTACAGTATATGTCATGCAGATGGATTGTCATTATAAACAGCTGGGAAACGCAACTTCTGATGTCATGGCTGACAATGGAGCTTTACATACATAGATGATTTCTACTTGTTTCATTGAAAACTATGATCACTGGAGATTAATGAGACTATCATGTCATCTTTATGACAAAATTCACCCAGATTTACCTAACATTTCATGCAAAAAAAAGTTTCAAATGATATTAGTATTTATGATTAAATTTGTTGGTCAGTGGTGCAATTTTATTTTAAAGGCTCAAAACGAGTAAAAAAAAAAAAAAAAAAGAAACAGAGACATAGAATCTATAAAGAAAAGGATTAAATCCTGTGCTGGTGTGGTCAAAGCCTGGAGGCTGCTGGACCGTATATGGCTGAGGAAGCCGGATCTAATCCCGTGTGTGAACGGCGCTCTATAGGTGAGGTAGAGACAAGATGTGTATTAGGTAGAGCTGGAAATCAGCTACACTATATCACTATCTAACCTACAGTGACTATCTCCCACTAACTATCTGTATCATATATATATATAATTGAAGAAGGATCCAGATGAGTCTGCAGAGCACAGAGCACAGCAATGTCACTGCTCTCTCTCTCTCGGAACTGCAAGAAACAGCAGAAAATGGCTGCTGGGGAGGTTCTTATATTGTAAGGGGTCGGCAACTTTCCTATTGGTTGCTAGGGATGTTGCTCGGCTCAGACAAAGACATTGCAGCCTTCTCATTGGCCAACAAGCAAGAAGCAGGGAGGTTACTGATGAAAAAAAATCTAGAATATTCGTGATTACGAATAAATATCACTATATTCTATATCTTCACAAATTCTCAAAGTGCTGATATTCGCGATAAAAATTTGCGATTAGAATATTCGCGATCAACACTAATAATTACTATAATACTGCCCCTATGGACAAGAATACAACTAATATCATACTGTCCTATGGGCAATAGCTATTGGAATATATTTTCTTACATTGTTACAAAGGATGTAATGTACAGTCAGGTCCATAAATATTGGGACATGGACACAATTGTAACATTTTTGGCTCTATACACCACCACAATGGATTTGAAATGAAACAAACAAGATGTGCTTTACCTGCAGACTGTCAGCTTTAATTTGAGGGTATTTACATCCAAATCCGGTGAACGGTGCAGGAATTACAACAGTTTGCATATGTGCCTCCCACTTGTTAAGGAACCAAAAGTAATGGGACAATTGGCTTCTCAGCTGTCCCATGACCAGGTCTGTGTTATTCCCTCATTATCCCAATTACAATGAGCAGATAAAAGGTCCAGAGTTCATTTCCAGTCTGCTATTTGCATTTGGAATCTGTTGCTGTCAACTCTCAAGATGAGATCCAAAGAGCTGTCATTATCAGTGAAGCCATCATTAGGCTGCAAAAACACAACAAACCCATCAGAGAGATAGCAAAAACATTAGGCCTGGCCAAAACAACTGTTTAGAACATTCTTAAAAAGAAGGAACGCACCGGTGAGCTCAGCAACACCAAAAGACCCGGAAGACCGCGGAAAACAACTGTCGTGGATGACCGAAGAATTCTTTCCCTGGTGAAGAAAACACCCTTCACAACAGTTGGCCAGATCAAGAACACTCTCCAGGAGGTAGGTGTATGTGTGTCAAAGTCAGCAATCAAGAGAAGACTTCACCAGAGTGAATACAGAGGGTTCACCACAAGATGTAAACCATTGGTGAGCCTCAAAAACAGGAAGGCCAGATTAGAGTTTGCCAAACAACATCTAAAAAAGCCTTCACAGTTCTGGAACAACATCCTATGGACAGATGAGATGAAGATCAACTTGTACCAGAGTGATGGGAAGAGAAGAGTATGGAGAAGGAAAGGAACTGCTCATGATCCTAAGCATACCACCTCATCAGTGAAGCATGGTGGTGGTAGTGTCATGGTGTGGGCATGTATGGCTGCCAATGGAACTGGTTCTCTTGTATTTATTGATGATGTGATGGCTGACAAAAGCAGCAGGATGGATTCTGAAGTGTTTCGGGCAATATTATCTGCTCATATTCAGCCAAATGCTTCAGAACTCATTGGACGGCGATTCACAGTGCAGATGGACAATGACCCAAAGCATACTTCAAAAGCAATCAAGTCAATCACCGGACCTGAATCTGATTGAGCATGCATTTCACTTGCTGAAGACAAAACTGAAAGGAAAATGCCCCAAGAACAAGCAGGACCTGAAGACAGTTGCAGTAGAGGCCTGGCAGAGCATCACCAGGGAGGAAACCCAGCGTCTGGTGATGTCTATGCGTTCCAGACTTCAGGCTGTAATTGACTGCAAAGGATCTGCAACCAAGTATTAAAAAGTGAAAGTTTGATTTATGATTATTATTCTGTCCCATTACTTTTGGTCCCTTAACAAGTAGGAGGCACATATGCAAACTGTTGTAATTCCTGCACCGTTCACCTGATTTGGATGTAAATATCCTCAAATTACAGCTGACAGTCTGCAGGTAAAGCACATCGTGTTCGTTTCACTTCAAATCCATTGTGGTGGTGTATAGAGCCAAAAATGTTAGAATTGTGTTGATGTCCCAATATTTATAGACCTGACTGTATATTCTCCTGTGTGGCCATATGTATTACAGAGGTCCTTAAGCCCTTAAGGACCCTTGCCATCAATCAAAGTGTCACCTCATCCTGCAAAAAATGAGCCCCTACGTAAAACAATTGGGCAAAAAATAAAAAAACTATGGCTCTCACAATATGGAGACAGTAAAGCATGATTTTTTTTGTTTCACAAATGCGTTTATTGTGTTAAAAGTGAAAAAATAAAAAAGTAGACATATTCGGTATCGCTATGTCCGTAACAATCAGGTCTATTAAAATATCACATTACCTAACCCCGCAGGTGAACACTGTAAAAAAAGTAAAAAAAGTAAAAAAAGCCATTTTTTATCACCTTACATCACAAAAAGTGTAATACCAAGCGATCAAAAAGTCATATGAACCCTAAAATAGTACCAATCAAACCATCATCTCATAACGAAGAAAATGAGCCCCTACATAAGACAGTCGCCAAAAACAAACAAAAAAAAAAACAGACTCAGAATGGTCTGGATACTGTATGTAAAAGCTTTTTAAAGTTATCACCACATAAAGTGACACATGTCAGATTTGCAAAAAATGGCCTGGTCCTCAGGTGAAGAATGGCAGGGTCCTAAAGGGGTTAAGGAACTTTATTCTAGACCCCCCCCCCCTTTTATGGCCTCTCCTGCAGCAGACAACAATAGCCTAGCTCTCATATGGTAGCTGGTCTTCTGCTCCAATGGGCTGAATTGGCAGAAGCCCTCACACCCGGGAAATTTACCTTTTCAGATGCCATGTTCAATAGCAACAGTGGCACCAAAGTAGTTTAGAGGGACACAACTCTCTGTGTCAGGCATTGGCACCTCAAGAATTAGCTAACAGGATGCCAATGTCTTTGCATGGCAGATGGATATGTAATGAAGGCTTGATAGTACCTGTCAGTATAAGCAGTACAGTGTATTATAGACGCAATCAGAAAATTGCCTGTCAATGTCCCCTTGTGGGACTAATAAATAGTAAATGAACTGTTTAAATAAAGTTTTATTTTAAAAAAGTAAAAAAAAAGAAAAAATATACCGTTTGTTCCTTGAGACAAATACTTTTCTATGTAAAATAATTGCAAAAATAAACCCCCCACATATTTGGTATCACTGGGTCAATAATGACCCACACTATACAGTTATTATGTAATATATCCCACATAGTGATTGCCATAATAAGCCCCAAAAACAGTGGCCGAATTTCTTTTTTTTGTTAATGCACCACCAAAAAACTGCTTAAAAACCAATCAAAAAGTGTGGGATGTGGCAATGCAAAAACATTTTCTTTTTTTTTAAAGTATTTTTTATTGGGCAACGCTAGTAAAACTTAAAAAAAGAAACAAAAATGTATATATATACACCCTGCACAGAATTATTAGGCAAATGAGTATTTTGACCACATCATCCTCTTTATGCATATTGTCTTACTCCAAGCTGTATAGGCTCGAAAGCCTACTACCAATTAAGCATATTAGGTGATGTGCATCTCTGTAATGAGAAGGGGTGTGGTCTAATGACATCAACACCCTATATCAGGTGTGCATAATTATTAGGCAACTTCCTTTCCTTTGGCAAAATGGGTCAAAAGAAGGACTTGACAGGCTCAGAAAAGTCAAAAATAGTGAGATATCTTGCAGAGGGATGCAGCACTCTTAAAATTGCAAAGCTTCTGAAGCGTGATCATCGAACAATCAAGCGTTTCATTCAAAATAGTCAACAGGGTCGCAAGAAGCGTGTGGAAAAACCAAGGCGCAAAATAACTGCCCATGAACTGAGAAAAGTCAAGCGTGCAGCTGCCAAGATGCCACTTGCAACCAGTTTGGCCATATTTCAGAGCTGCAACATCACTGGAGTGCCCAAAAGCACAAGGTGTGCAATACTCAGAGACATGGCCAAGGTAAGAAAGGCTGAAAGACGACCACCACTGAACAAGACACACAAGCTGAAACGTCAAGACTGGGCCAAGAAATATCTCAAGACTGATTTTTCTAAGGTTTTATGGACTGATGAAATGAGAGTGAGTCTTGATGGGCCAGATGGATGGGCCCGTGGCTGGATTGCTAAAAGGCAGAGAGCTCCAGTCCGACTCAGACGCCAGCAAGGTGGAGGTGGAGTACTGGTTTGGGTTGGTATCATCAAAGATGAGCTTGTGGGGCCTTTTCGGGTTGAGGATGGAGTCAAGCTCAACTCCCAGTCCTACTGCCAGTTTCTGGAAGACACCTTCTTCAAGCAGTGGTACAGGAAGAAGTCTGCATCCTTCAAGAAAAACATGATTTTCATGCAGGACAATGCTCCATCACACGCGTCCAAGTACTCCACAGCGTGGCTGGCAAGAAAGGGTATAAAAGAAGAAAATCTAATGACATGGCCTCCTTGTTCACCTGATCTGAACCCCATTGAGAACCTGTGGTCCATCATCAAATGTGAGATTTACAAGGAGGGAAAACAGTACACCTCTCTGAACAGTGTCTGGGAGGCTGTGGTTGCTGCTGCACGCAATGTTGATGGTGAACAGATCAAAACACTGACAGAATCCATGGATGGCAGGCTTTTGAGTGTCCTTGCAAAGAAAGGTGGCTATATTGGTCACTGATTTGTTTTTTTTTTGTTTTTGAATGTCAGAAATGTATATTTGTGAATGTTGAGATGTTATATTGGTTTCACTGGTAAAAATAAACAATTGAAATGGGTATATATTTGTTTTTTGTTAAGTTGCCTAATAATTATGCACAGTAATAGTCACCTGCACACACAGATATCCCCCTAAAATAGCTAAAACTAAAAACAAACTAAAAACTACTTCCAAAAATATTCAGCTTTGATATTAATGAGTTTTTTGGGTTCATTGAGAACATGGTTGTTGTTCAATAATAAAATTAATCCTCAAAAATACAACTTGCCTAATAATTCTGCACTCCCTGTATATACTGTATGTATATAAAATCACAGTAGTCGTACTGACCCAGAGAGTACATTTATAATGTTACTTTTGACACCAAGTGAATGTTGCAACATTTAAACCATAAAATTTCAGTAGTCCAGCCCATCCCTCCCAAGAAAGAGTTAATAAAAGTTAAGCCATAGGTTATGTGTATCCCAAAATAGTTCCATAAAAAACTGCAACTTGTCTTTAAAAAATCAAGCCCACATGCTGCTACATCAATGGAACAATAAAAAATGTATAGCTCTTGGAAAACAGCGATGAAAAAATATTTGCTTGGTCATTAAGGCCCCAAATGCACAGAGGGAGAAGGGGTTAATATTCTTTTCCAGGTTTATTTCTGTGTGAGAGAATTTCAGCTCTCCTCTTCCCACCACACCCCACGTCCACAGTCCTCCAAGGTTTCAGGACAAAAAAAGTTACACATTTGCACTTCTTTTGCTGCTCTGAATTCCTGTTCTATTTAAAGTTCCTTCTGTGTCCTTGAATTGCTGAATTGTACTTGATAAAATGTATTGTGGCCTCATAAACGTGTTCCAGTCTATTGGCAGCCTGAGGAGATGCATGGAGGTGGTCTTGTAACTGTAGCACGTGGTCCTAAGACCATAGAAGTCGTTTTCTACTCCAGACACAACCACAACGTCTCACGGCCTATTCAGTCCAAGTCTCAGGACGCAACTCATTCAGGAAACATGAGATAGAAGTATAAATAGGGATGACTTTACTATGAGATGTCCTTATGTGACCTGTATACTTGCCTGATGGACCATAGGGAAGACACATCACCCAAAACCCAAACATGTTCCATTTTGGTCTTCATGTAAATCTTCTATCTACCCCCTCAACTGGGGGTAATTTCCAGGTTACATAATCTATTAAATGCCCTTATACTGGAATAACCTTGGCACGTTCTATTATATATATCCAACTAGTATAACCTGGGCATCTCCTGTATATAATTATACATGTACAGCTGGTATAAGTTATACATCTTCTTGTATATAGTGATATGGAGCATGCTGGTATAACCTGGGCATCTCCTGTATATAATTATATATGTACAGCTGGTATAAGTTATACATCTTCTTGTATATAGTGATATGGACCATGCTGGTATAACCTGGGTATCTCCTGTATATAATTATATATGTACAGCTGGTATAAGTTATACATCTTCTTGTATATAGTGATATGGACCATGCTGGTATAACCTGGGTATCTCCTGTATATAATTATAGATGTACAGCTGGTATAAGTTATACATCTTCTTGTATATAGTGATATGGAGCATGCTGGTATAACCTGGGCATCTCCTGTATATAATTATATATGTACAGCTGGTATAAGTTATACATCTTCTTGTATATAGTGATATGGAGCATGCTGGTATAACCTGGGTATCTCCTGTATATAATTATATATGTACAGCTGGTATAAGTTATACATCTTCTTGTATATAGTGATATGGACCATGCTGGTATAACCTGGGTATCTCCTGTATATAATTATACATGTACAGCTGGTATAAGTTATAAATCTTCTTGTATATAGTGATATGGAGCATGCTGGTATAACCTGGGCATCTCCTATATATAGTGACACCCCTCTAGCAGACTCCTATGAGTTTAATAGGTGTCCCTCTTGCCGTCCTCCTCCTCTGCCTCCTGATACGGAGCCTACCATACGGGACGTAGTAGTCTGGGTAAAGGACTTTGTGGAGTCCTCAACGAACACCCTAAGGGATTCCGTGTCATCCAGAAGACCCAGTGTCCGATCTCCTCTGAGACCCACTCCTATGCAGGAGGAAGCCTACTATACCGTGGACGAAGTCCATTCCTCTGAGTCTAGCGGGGAGGAAGAAGAGGCTGTAAGGTACTTCTTTCCTGTAGAGAAGACCCAGAGGTTACTTAGATCCATCCGGTCGGGGGACCAGGATGTTGATCCCGGGGAAGCTTCAGAGTCCACCTCTAGGGGGCCAAGGGCCTTCAAAGTGGACGAGACTCTGTCTCGGTTAATGAAGCTAGAATGGAAGCATCCTCCTGAGAAAGCGCCGGTCATCTCAAAGCGCTTCAAATCCATGTACCCGATTGTGACATCCCAATTAGACCAGTGGGGCACTGTGCCCAAAGTTGATTTGGCAATTGCAAAATTGTCTAAGAGGACTCTGGTCCCGGCTGATGACAGCTCCAACTTACAGGACCCGATGGACAGGCGGGTAGAATGCACCTTGAGAAGGTCTTACTCCACCGCTGCTGCTGCATCTGTGGCTATATCCTCTACGGAGGTAGCCGTCTTCCTCCAAAGACGCCTCAGACAGGTGCAGTCGGATATCGACTCTGGCATATCCCGTAATGACATCCTGGCGCAGTTTAAGTCCATTCTACTGGCCGTGGAATTTCTGTGTGACTCCGGCCCACAGCAGTTAAAAATAGCCTCTAAGGCTATGGCCCTCTCTTCAGCGGGTAGGAGGCCACTATGGCTAAAACCTTGGGTGGCAGATAATGCCTCCAAGTATAATTTATGCAGCCTCCCTTACGAGCCAGGAAGGCTTTTTGGGGCTGAACTGGACCGCATTATGAAGGGTCTTGCCGATAAAAAAGGTAAATGCCTCCCTCAAACCCCTAGGGGTAGGGGTAGGCAGGGTAGAGGGTCCAGACCCTTTCAGGGCCAATCCAGGCCTCAGCGAGGCCGTGGGTCCAGGAGGGGAGGATCATATCGTTCCGGTGGGAACAAAAACAATAAAGCCGACCAGTCATAAATTTGACTCCTATTCTTTCAGACCTCCCAGTCGGAGGCCGTCTAACTTTTTTTCTAAATACCTGGACAGAGTTTGTTCCAGATCCCTGGGTCCTGAATATAATAAGGACAGGGTACAGGATAGAATTTTTATCTGTTCCCCCAGAAAAATTTGTTTTGACAAGATTACTTCCGCGCGAAGAGATTGGATCCGGCGTTTATTCGCCAGTTTTCCTTGTTGCCAAAGCCACAGGAGGTTGGCGCATGATCATAGATCTCCGCTACCTCTACCGATTCATAAAGAAAAGGCGGTTCCGGATGGAAACCATCAAATCGGTAATCAGCATCCTGAACCCAGGGGACCTGATGGTTACACTGGATCTAAGGGATGCCTATCTCCACATCCCTGTGTGCCAGGCCCACAGGAAGTATCTACGAGTTGCAGTGAGTCTCAGGGGGACGGTGAAACATTTTCAGTTTGCCGCGCTTCCCTTCGGCATCACAACCGCGCCCTACATCTTCACCAAAGTGGTAATAGCTGTAGTAGCTCCCCTCAGATTGAGAGGCCTAGAGATCATTCCATATCTGGACGATTGGCTTCTAAAAGCCCACTCGGTAGAGACGCTTTATCTTCATCTGCTGCAGGCTCAGTCCTTCCTCCAGCGCTTGGGCTGGATTATCAATTGGCAGAAGTCAGAGATTTCTCCTTCCACTACCACTACCACTACCAGGAGGTTTCTAGGGTTCATAATAGATTCTGCCAAATTGACGCTTTACCTTTCTCCGGAAAGGAAGTTACGCATTTCCAAGACTGCAGATCAACTCATGGTTCCCCGCCGGGTAACTATCAGAGTATTGATGAGGATGTTAGGCCTAATGTCAGCAGCCGTGGATGCGGTTCCTTGGGCCTTGTGGCATATTCGCCCTCTTCATGCGGAAGTTCTGAGTCTATGGGATCGAACTCCCAGAGGGCTAGAGACAAAGTGCTCCCTGTCATCTCAAGCTCGCCGCTCACTGAAGTGGTGGAAACAGGTCAAAGATTGGAGGTCCTTGATCCAACCTTGTTGGATCCTGTTGACGACAGATGCATCCCTTCTAGGCTGGGGTGCCCATCTAGAGGAACTTCAAGTTCAAGGATCCTGGAGCTCTCAAGAGCTTTTGATGTCCCCCTTATCAGAAACAAGGCTGTAAGGGTTCGCTCGGACAATTCTACTGCGGTATCCTACATCAACAAACAGGGAGGCACCAGGTCTCAGAGTCTGCTCTCAGAAGTAGGTCTAATTCTGTCTTGGGCAGAGCAGAATCTTTCCCACCTTTCAGCAGTCCACATTCGGGGGTCCCTGAATGTGGTTGCGGACCAGCTCAGCAGAGGAGTCCCAACGTTCTGTTCCCTGTATCGGGAGGACAATCCCTTGGCAGTAGATGCTCTGTCAATTCCATGGGAGTTCAAGCTGGCCTACATCTTTCCTCCCATCGCCATGATACCCAGGGTATTGATGAAGATTCGGCAGGACCAAGCCTCAGTAATAGCCGTGATTCCATTCTGGCCCAGGAGGTCTTGGTTTACCCTGCTCATGCAGATGAGCCGAGGGCAATATTGGAAGCTTCCCCCAATGCAGAACCTGGTGTCCCGGGGCACTCAGCTCTGCCTGGATCCATCCAGACTCAATCTGACAGCCTGGAGATTGATGAGTCCCTTCTAGAGCCTGAAGGGCTATCAGCAGCGGTCTTAAGAACGATGTCTCATTCCAGAGCTCCTGCGACTGTCAAGGCCTACGCCAGGGTAAAGCGCATTTTTCTTCTATGGTGTGCATCTCATCAAGTACCATCTCAGGATCCTCCAGTATCTGCTATTCTCCAGTTCATGCAGGATGGACTAGATAAGGGCCTCAGCCCTTCTACACTTAAGGTACAGATCTCTGCTCTGTCAGCCGCCTTTGGCAGATCTTTACATCAAGACCCTCTGATTAAGAGGTTCCTTAAAGGAGCCGTACGTCTTAAGCCTAGCATTTCAAGACCTATACCGCAGTGGGATCTCTCAGTGGTGCTTAAAGGGTTGAGTGGTCCCCCCTTTGAACCCTTGGAGGAAGTGGACTTTAAGTTTTTATCCTGGAAGGTAACCTTTTTGTTGGCCGTAACTTCGGCCAAACGCATTTCAGAGCTTCAGGCTTTTTCGGCGTATGAGCCATACACTTTATTTTTACCGGACAAAGTCCTTTTACGTTTTTTACCCACCTTTTTGCCTAAGGTGCCCTCTGTGCACAACATTAATCAAGTTGTGTCTTTGCCTGTGTTATGTTCCTCTTCTTCCTCTGCAGAAGAAAGTTCCCTCCATACTCTGGATGTGGCCAGATGTTTGAGAATCTACATTGAGAGATCCCAGGAGTTCAGAAGGTCAGAGAATCTTCTTATCCTGTTCTTTGGCAGGAATAAAGGGAAGAAGGCCTCTAAGCCTACTCTAAGTAGATGGATCAGAGAGGCCATCAGAGAATCTTTCGCTTCCCAGAATAGACCTCCTCCTGCCTTTGTCACTGCTCACTCCACCCGAGCAGTCTCTACTAGTTGGGCCGAAAGGTCTCTTATTCCACTGGAACAGATTTGTTCCGCGGCCTCCTGGAGCTCACATTCTACCTTTGTGAGCCATTATAGACTCAACCTCAGGGGTTCAGAAGACACTGCCTTTGGGCGGTCTGTTTTGAGTTCCATTCAGCATTGAAGTCCCTACCCTTTAGGCTAACTTCTTGCTAAGTCCCCACATGTGCTGCTGGTTAGGACGTAAGGGAAGCGTTAATTTCTTAACGATAATTTGTTTTCCCTTAGTCCTAACAGCAGCACACAAATATCCCTCCCTTTGTTTTTGTTTTTTGAGAGTTTCTTGTTATGACACACTGATGTATGGGGGGTTTGGCCTCTTATAGTGAGGTAATGGGGGCGTGGATTTATTTGATTACTTTACTTCATTAAATATTCCGTCTGTCCTACCAGTTTCACTGGGGCGGATAAACCCCACATGTGCTGCTGTTAGGACTAAGGGAAAACAAATTATCGTTAAGAAATTAACGCATATGTACATCTGGTATAATTTATACATCTTCTTGTATATAGTGATATGGAGCATGCTGGTATAACCTGGGCATCTCCTGTATATAATTATATATGTATAGCTGGTATAAGTTATACATCTTCTTGTATATAGTGATATGCACCATGCTGGTATAACCTGGGCATCTCCTGTATATAATTATATATGTACAGCTGGTATAAGTTATACATCTTCTTGTATATAGTGATATGGACCATGCTGGTATAACCTGGGCATCTCCTGTATATAATTATATATGTACAGCTGGTATAAGTTATACATCTTCTTGTATATAGTAATATGGACCATGCTGGTATAACCTGGGCATCTCCTGTATATAATTATATATGTACATCTGGTATAATTTATACTTCTTCTTGTATATAGTGATATGGAGCATGCTGGTATAACCTGGGTATCTCCTGTATATAATTATATATGTACAGCTGGTATAAGTTATACATCTTCTTGTATATAGTGATATGGACCATGCTGGTATAACCTGGGCATCTCCTGTATATAATTATATATGTACCGCTGGTATAAGTTATACATCTTCTTGTATATAGTGATATGGAGCGTGCTGGTATAACCTGGGCATCTCCTGTATATAATTATATATGTACAGCTGGTATAATTTATACATCTTCTTGTATATAGTGATATGGAGCATGCTGGTATAACCTGGGTATCTCCTGTTATAATTATATATGTACAGCTGGTATAAGTTATACATCTTCTTGTATATAGTGATATGGACCATGCTGGTATAACCTGGGCATCTCCTGTAGATAATTATATATGTACCGCTGGTATAAGTTATACATCTTCTTGTATATAGTGATATGGACCATGCTGGTATAACCTGGGTATCTCCTGTATATAATTATATATGTACCGCTGGTATAAGTTATACATCTTCTTGTATATAGTGATATGGACCATGCTGGTATAACCTGGGCATCTCCTGTATATAATTATATATGTACAGCTGGTATAAGTTATACATCTTCCTGTATATAGTGATATGGAGCATGCTGGTATAACCTGGGCATCTCCTGTATATAATTATATATTTACAGCTGGTATAGGTTATACATCTTCCTGTATATAGTGATATAGAGCATACTGGTATAACCTGGGTATCTCCTGTATATAATTCTATATGTACAGCTGGTATAAGTTATACATCTTCTTGTATATAGTGATACGGACCATGCTGGTATAACCTGGGTATCTCCTGTATATAATTATATATGTACATCTGGTATAAGTTATACATCTTCTTGTATATAGTGATACGGACCATGCTGGTATAACCTGGGTATCTCCTGTATATGATTATATATGTACCGCTGGTATAACCTGGGCATCTCCTGTATATAATTATATATGTACAGCTAGTATAAGTTATACATCTTCTTGTATATAGTGATATGGACCATGTTGGTATAACCTGGGCATCTCCTGTATATAATTATATATGTACAGCTGGTATAAGTTATACATCTTCTGTATATAGTGGTATGGACCATGCTGGTATAAAATGGGTATCTCCTGTATATAATTATATATGTACAGCTGGTATAAGTTATACATCTTCCTGTATATAGTGATATGGACCATGCTGGTATAACCTGGGCATCTCCTGTATATAATTATATATGTACAGCTGGTATAAGTTATACATCTCCTTGTATATAGTGATATGGATCATGCTGGTATAACCTGGGTATCCCCTGTATATAATTATATATGTACAGCTGGTATAAGTTACATATCTTCTTGTATATAGTGATATGGACCATGCTGGTATAATTTGGGCATTCTCTGGTACATATGAGACTCCATGGTATTGGCCATCATGTTGCAGCATTTTTCTTCTGACCTCAGGTTTATCCGGTTGTGTTTGTCTCTTACAGTGCACTGGGGACAATACCAGACTGTTTAGCTTCTCCGCTGTGTGACCTCCGTTATTTTAATTTTCTCAAGGATGACCATAGTTTAGACTACATTTTCAGATTTGTCTTATTAATTTGTTGGGTTCCGTCTATTTGGATTCTGTGTTTGCTGCTTCCCAGCCATTTCCTGTCTCAGGGTGAATAGTTAAGCAGTGTGCGATAAAATAATTGAAATGAACTTTGTTATGGCTGCATAACTTTTGTTCTGCAACATTCTTACAGTATAACACTGTGACTATTTCTGTTATAATCTGAGTCTGCAGCAAATCACCATCTCCACCTCATTGGAAAAATGTATGACGGTCCAAAGTGTCTGTAGTCGCAGTCCTGTAATTTATTATCATATTTCTCCCATGCATCTAAAAGAAAAGAAAATGAAGCAACCTGCAAATGCTCTTGTTTTTAAAAGGGATTTACTGTTTTGTGTATGCAGCTCTTAGGCAGACCTATGTGTCTCTAGGGTTACAGACTGCAAACAAATCTTTTGCTTGACTGTCTTTTTGTTTCTGTCTGTAGGTTAACTTAAAGTAAACAACATAATTAGGTAAGTAGGTGACATAAGCAGGAGCTGTGTACGTGAAATGGTAGATGAATTTCATATTAAAGGGCTTCTGTCAGCAGATTTGCACCTATGACACCGGCTGACCTGTTACATGTGCACTTGGCAGCTGAAGACATCTGTGTTGGTCCCATGTTCATATGTGTCTGCATTGCTTTAATATATGCATATGAGCCTCTAGGAGCAACGAGGTCATTGCCGTCGCACCTAGAGGCTCTGCTCTTTCTGCAACTGCCTGGTGTTATACTGCCAGGCCCTGTCAATGAAAGTGCAGAGAAAGCTGCGCCTCTAGGTGTAATGGTTGAGGATCATTTGCAAATATTAGAACCTCATTTTTCTCAGCAACGCGGACACATATCTACATATGTGGTACCCCCCAACTGGTTACCTCCCCTCTGTACCCTTACTGCAGACTGCTAGCAATTAAATCATAACTTCTAGTAGAAATAACACAAGAATGCCACAACATAGAGCCATAAGAATAGAGGCTCCAGAATTGTTATTACATGGGGAATGCATGAAGCTATTAAAGCAGGCACGTCAGGAGAGGGGAGAGGTCCTCTTTAAGTTAGTATCTTATTTTATAATTTTGTTAATGTATTTCTCTATTGTTTCACCAGTGATATTATAAAGAGATCTCTTGGGAAAATTCATACTTTTTCATTTTTTTTTCTCCAGTTTTCTAGTAGGATACCCAATTGCAGGTTAAAACACGTGAAAAATGTATGTAGATTTTTTTTGCAGATTTGTAACATATTATGCCGAAAACTGGAATAAAGTGCTTAAGCGTGAACCAATGAGTGGAAAAATCTGACTTAACGAGGGAAAACATGATTTTCTTAGACGGTGGCAGATAGAGTTCCTATGGGTCCAAAGTGCACTAATGAATTCAACTCATTTTTTTGAGGAAGCCCAATGAAATGAGCCCTAACCAAGTGGAAGTGTCCTCTCATCCAGTTGGAGGTGGTGGTGGTGGTGGCAGACAAAATATCTTTACATCCAACTCTGACTTCTTAAAAAATCAACCCTTTGAAGGGGTTGATTTAGAGTTTGTGACTTGAAGCTCCATAATTGGTACCATTTACCAAATCCAATTGAACCCTTTTGCTCATGCCTCTTTAGGTATGGATCAACTTGGAAAACAATCTATGGTAACATTGTATCTTTCTCTATTATCTTTCAAACATGTTTTCCCCTTTGACCTGGATATTTCCCCTGCCATTTTGAGATTACATCTCTATTTTTTGGCTTGGGGTAGGCTCCAAGGCTTTGTTCACTATTCTTCCAAGAATAAACCTCATCAGGAGAGAAACAAACAGGAGCTGAATCACCATTCTCTCGCACTTTTTTTTGGGCTTTGCGTCACTGGAACCTTTCAAGGGACTCAACTTATGATGATTCACAGGATTTAGTGGTTTACTGCAAGATCCGGAGGTGGTAGCAAGTGTTCAAAGAGCAAAGAGAGGATTTTATTTTCGTTTTGTTGTAGAGATGTAACGATATAACAATGCATCTGTCCCGCTGGCACCAAACCTTCATTTACTTCTGACTAATGTTAGACATGGTTCCATTAATAGAGCTCGTCCTGCCACCCACACTGTGAACTGCATCAACAAGCCGCTGTCTTCTTGGAAACCCTACGACTGTAGCCATTTACTGCACCTTTTGTTTTCATGCTGAATGGAAATTGGGAGGAGGAAACATCGATAATGCTGAATATGACTTCCTGAGTTACGCATCATTTCATGACAACGAAACGTTTCACCCACCTACGGCTCCAACAGACCCTGTCAAAAAAGCAAGGGCAAGATTAGACGCTTAGTAATGTTGGATTTAGTCATGACCACCCATCAGAAAACAAATACAATATGTTTATATAGTAGAACATTGCAACACTGTATCCAATCTAGATATGACTCAATATAAACCTGGAATAGTCCAGAACTTAAAGAAAGAATCATATATGCAGGGCACTAATTAACCTGTATTACCTCCCTCAGGATAAGAGCTTTCTATAAGTTGAAGCCATGTAAAGAGAGAGAAGGTTGCACCACTGAACCTGGTCAATGGTGGCAATGGTGAAAATGGTCAAGTCGAGTGTTTTGTGTTAGAATGTTGGTGGACTGGTATCTCCAGAGCTTTTTAGTATTGATACTCCTCAACCTAGGGTAAGACTGTTCCACAAGAGTACGAGAGGATCATCCAGTAGGCTCAGATTCTGACACAATGACACCCCTTAGGTGCAGCAGAAGACAAGCCCATTTGAAGGTGGCTTTGGGACCAGTTACTTTCCCCCTAGGGTCTATTTCTTACGGAATAATTCAGTAATAACCTGTAACCTATACATGTTCTGTATGAACGGAAGGCACTTGTCAGAATCCTCTCCTCTGGTGGACCCAAGGAACCAAAGTCCAGTGCTGCCACTGCCCTTTAGATCTTGAACATTTTTTGAACCTTTTGACTTATTAAAGGTGTAGTAATTTAAGGGGTTTCATGCTACTTTACAATGTATCTAAACTTTCTTACTACAGACATAACCAAACATTGCCAATTGCTATATTTAAGCCTAGAACCATGCCAAATATCCAAAATAATAGAAAAAGCAAACCCAATGCAACAGCACTCTTCAAACATACAATATATGAACGAATGCTATGTTCACTCTATAAAAGGAAAATGTGGTTCTTAGCAAGTACTATATATTTTGATCAAAATAATTTGTGCCCATCCACCACGGCATGTTGACCTCTTTTGGATTGGAACCTACTCTGATACCTCTCCATGTTCCAACAGGACTCAAATTAATTAAAGGAGAGCAGGCTCCACATATATACTAGAACTTTGTCCCAGATTCATCATAAATCGGCGGTCTATAGAGACTTCTGAAGAAAAGGAAAAGTCATGAAAAATATTAACTTTCAAGAAATATCACATGTACACTGTGGTCAAGCGTAAAAGGGGCCCTCCTTTTAAAAAAGTATCCCTAGTAACAGCTTGCTGGTCCAGCTAGACTGGTCCTTAATCTCCATGGCTGGTGAAGCAGTATGGTCTCCATCAGCTTCTCTATTCTTTGTTACCAGCTTCTCTATTCTTTGTCTACTTCTGTAGAAGATAAAAAGTCAGAAAAAATATGACCCTTCAAGAAATATAACAGAATAAAGTAGACGTTAGATTTTTCCTATAAGTTTTCATGTACTGTAAATGGATCTGCACGGCAGAGGTTTTAGGAAAGGAGCCACGTGTAAGACGTCTCCACATCTGATCTTCTAGCCTGGTCTTTGCTGCTGATATTTCTTGACGGTTCCAAATCTTAATGACTTTCAATCAACAGTTAAGACAAACTCTCCAGGAACTTCCTGAGGAAATGGGGCCTGGATTCTTTCTGGAAACCACTTACATCTCAACCAGGCAACCACTTTCCTGGATGTGCTTGGCTGTGCAATTTACAACAGGTGTTGAGAAGAAACCTATATCCAGCATTGACTGGGGCGGTGAGATTGGGTATCTGATCCACCTTGGCTATTAATATCAACATGTACAGTGCAGAAAGATGTGCTGGCTTGGGGGTAGGGTCCATTAAAGGGACAGGAAGCCATATGTGCATAATGCATATGCACTTCATCTTCTATGAGGATACATTGGGTAATCTGACTTCATATGTTTGTGGCTCACTTTTGATGAGATGGACCACGTTGGCCAATGTATGACGAGGTTGAGTTAAAATCTCTTGGACTCCAATGCAAGAGTGTACCAAGATCCCCACTATTACCATGACCCACCATCACAACTCTGATGTGGCAGTGAAGCCTTTGGGCAGCAACCCCTTCTACCACATGAGTGTTATGTGTAATTAAGGTCAGTCTGCGGGAACTGCTGGGCCCCCGGAAAACCCCTTTAACCTGTGCCCCAGATGTAGCAATTCTTCTGAATCCCTTAAAGAAGTTGTCCCATGAAAATATTCTACAAAACCAGCACCTGGATCTGAAAACTTTTGCAGTTGATTGTAATTAAAAATGTAATATAGCCACTGAGATATTCAATAAAATGTATCTTATAGTGTCACCTGCTGTTTGTTCTTTTCCTTATTTCTCTGTCCACCGCATTGGGGTGGTCACACATGCATAGTTCCATCTTTCAACTGGCACCAGCCATATTTTCAGTTGGAAGCTGTGACAGACTGCGTTCACATTATATATATATATATACAGTACAGACCAAAAGTTTGGACACACCTTCTCATTCAAAGAGTTTTCTTTATTTTCATGACTATGAAGGCATCAAAACTATGAATTAACACATGTGGAATTATATACATAACAAACAAGTGTGAAACAACTGAAAATATGTCACATTCTAGGTTCTTCAAAGTAGCCACCTTTTGCTTTGATTACTGCTTTGCACACTCTTGGCATTCTCTTGATGAGCTCCAAGAGGTAGTCCCCTGAAATGGTCTTCCAACAGTCTTGAAGGAGTTTCCAGAGATGCTTAGCACTTGTTGGCCCTTTTGCCTTCACTTTGCGGTCCAGCTCACCCCAAACCATCTCGATTGGGTTCAGGTCCGGTGACTGTGGAGGCCAGGTCATCTGGCGCAGCACCCCATCACTCTCCTTCATGGTCAAATAGCCCTTACTTTCAAAGTTTTCCCAATTTTTCAGCTGACTGACTGCCCTTCATTTCTTAAAGTAATGATGGCCACTGGTTTTTCTTTACTTAGCTGCTTTTTTCTTGCCATAATACAAATTCTAACAGTCTATTCAGTAGGACTATCAGCTGTGTATCCACCTGACTTCTCCTCAACGCAACTGATGGTCCCAACCCCATTTATAAGGCAAGAAATCCCACTTATTAAACCTGACAGGGCACACCTGTGAAGTGAAGACCATTTCGGGGGACTACCTCTTGAAGCTCATCAAGAGAATGCCAAGAGTGTGCAAAGCAGTAATCAAAGCAAAAGGTGGCTACTTTGAAGAACCTAGAATATGACATATTTTCAGTTGTTTCCCACTTGTTTGTTATGTATATAATTCCACATGTGTTAATTCATAGTTTTGATGCCTTCAGTGTGAATCTACAATTTTCATAGTCATGAAAATAAAGAAAACTCTTTGAATGAGAAGGTGTGTCCAAACTTTTGGTCTGTACTGTATATATATATATATATATATATATATATATATGGCAAAGAACAGCCTGCCAGAGATCACCTGATCCGGCATTGCTGGATACTGCTGTTCACCGCCGGACCCTATTGACTATAATACGATCTTTTCCAGAGCAACCTGCTGTATATACCACATATGTGAATATAGCCTAACAGGAAGAGAGCTGCAGCACAAAGGACACACCCTCTGAGAACCTACATGCCCCCTGAGCTGCTAGCGTGAAATGAGTCTAGCAGAGCAACTGGAGCAATGAATGAGATTTCTGAATCCATATGAGGTACAGGGATTTTTCAAGCTTTGCTAGTGGGAGTGGTAGCGGCTCTGGCTGTTACAGTCAATTACAGCAGCATTCCTCACACAATTGCTCCCTAGAGCCATGCAGTTAAAGGAGGGCGCAACCTTTCTTCCCCTGGGGCACACCCAGATTCTGCTGTGTGATGGTAGAAAGGGTGCAATAATGTTGAGTGTTTATATGGGTGCCATGTAGAGTGCAATGACCGGGGTACAATGAAGGAGTCGGTAACCAGGCCAGATGTAGCAAAATAAGCATCTCTCTTTACTGAGGTGCACAATAGGAGTTGTAGTACATACAATAGCAAAACACATTTCCAACTGTACACAATGCAATTCTTCCCAGATAATGATGTATGGATTTAGGCAAGGAAGGGAGTCATGGTCCTCTTCCCTCTCTATCTATCTCAAGTCCCCTTTTTGCAGAATTAATGGCGGGCAATAATACTCTTGCAATGGTGACTGTAATGTCCACTGAGGGATGCAGGGTTTTAGAGATACAACAGACCAGGTTGTGTCCAGGTGTGAAGGGTGTTTTAACAGTGTCCCTCACAGCAGTAAAGTTTAGGCAGCTTTAGATAGCAGGTTACCTTACTGACTCCAATGTTTGGCAATGGAGACTGTAGGTCCTGTAGTTCTCTCCGTTGTCTTACTCCTTCTCTCTTTCTGTAGATCCTGCAGAGACTGATGAGTCTTTGTAGCTTTATGGGTCTAAGAAGAAGCAGCACCAGTCACAGCTTCCTCTCTCTCTCTGAGCTCCAGTCTAGACTAAAGGGGCGAACCCATTCCACACCTAACATCCTACAAGGACTTAGCCAGGACTCTTAATCCCGGCTGTGAAATCTATAGCTAGTTATACAGGGAGTGCAGAATTATTAGGCAAGTTGTATTTTTGAGGATTAATTTTATTATTGAACAACAACCATGTTGTCAATGAACCCAAAAAACTCATTAATATCAAAGCTGAATATTTTTGGAAGTAGTTTTTAGTTTGTTTTTAGTTTTAGCTATTTTAGGGGGATATCTGTGTGTGCAGGTGACTATTACTGTGCATAATTATTAGGCAACTTAACAAAAAACTAATATATACCCATTTCAATTATTTATTTTACCAGTGAAACCAATATAACATCTCAACATTCACAAATATACATTTCTGACATTCAAAAACAAAACAAAAACAAATCAGTGACCAATATAGCCACCTTTCTTTGCAAGGACACTCAAAAGCCTGCCATCCATGGATTCTGTCAGTGTTTTGATCTGTTCACCATCAACATTGCGTGCAGCAGCAACCACAGCCTCCCAGACACTGTTCAGAGAGGTGTACTGTTTTCCCTCCTTGTAAATCTCACATTTGATGATGGACCACAGGTTCTTAATGGGGTTCAGATCAGGTGAACAAGGAGGCCATGTCATTAGATTTTCTTCTTTTATACCCTTTCTTGCCAGCCACGCTGTGGAGTACTTGGACGCGTGTGATGGAGCATTGTCCTGCATGAAAATCATGTTTTTCTTGAAGGATGCAGACTTCTTCCTGTACCACTGCTTGAAGAAGGTGTCTTCCAGAAACTGGCAGTAGGACTGGGAGTTGAGCTTGACTCCATCCTCAACCCGAAAAGGCCCCACAAGCTCATCTTTGATGATACCAGCCCAAACCAGTACTCCACCTCCACCTTGCTGGCGTCTGAGTCGGACTGGAGCTCTCTGCCCTTTACCAATCCAGCCACGGGCCCATCCATCTGGCCCATCAAGACTCACTCTCATTTCATCAGTCCATAAAACCTTAGAAAAATCAGTCTTGAGATATTTCTTGGCCCAGTCTTGACGTTTCAGCTTGTGTGTCTTGTTCAGTGGTGGTCGTCTTTCAGCCTTTCTTACCTTGGCCATGTCTCTGAGTATTGCACACCTTGTGCTTTTGGGCACTCCAGTGATGTTGCAGCTCTGAAATATGGCCAAACTGGTGGCAAGTGGCATCTTGGCAGCTGCACGCTTGACTTTTCTCAGTTCATGGGCAGTTATTTTGAGCCTTGGTTTTTCCACACGCTTCTTGCGACCCTGTTGACTATTTTGAATGAAACGCTTGATTGTTCGATGATCACGCTTCAGAAGCTTTGCAATTTTAAGAGTGCTGCATCCCTCTGCAAGATATCTCACTATTTTTTACTTTTCTGAGCCTGTCAAGTCCTTCTTTTGACCCATTTTGCCAAAGGAAAGGAAGTTGCCTAATAATTATGCACACCTGATATAGGGTGTTGATGTCATTAGACCACACCCCTTCTCATTACAGAGATGCACATCACCTAATATGCTTAATTGGTAGTAGGCTTTCGAGCCTATACAGCTTGGAGTAAGACAACATGCATAAAGAGGATGATGTGGTCAAAATACTCATTTGCCTAATAATTCTGCACTCTCTGTACTTGCTACAATACATAGCATGACATAACGTTACATTACATAACATAAAGAAATGAACAGCTTGCATTTTTTTTTTACATTTTTCATGGCACAATCCCTTTAAAGGAGAAATGCTCTGTAATCTACTCTGACATTGAAAGCATGCAGTAACCCTATTGGATTTTTTACCCCTTTCTGAACCCAGATTTCAGTCGCCACCCTAAAAGCAGAAATCAGACAGCGGATACATGAAAATGATAAGGAGACTTTTTAGATTATCATTTCATCTCCATCCTATGCTATTATCCCTACTCCCTCCACGAGTCCATTACATTCAGGTGGTTTTCATTTCAACAGTACAGATCTATAAATGTTGAGCAGATGTCCGGCTGAACTCTTCTGCTCCACCAGTCTGCGTTCTGCTGTGATACATCACCGCCTGTGCATCCTGATGATTACAGTCCCACCATTCCCTGAAATGACGAGGATAAAACCGTGGGAATGTTTTATTTCGCCATCGCCCATGTGCTACTTAACTCCTGAATATTTCATTGCAAAACAAGCTTGGGAGGCGTGAGGTAAATATTTATCTGCCGCTATTTTAGTTCTCCATGTGTAGAGAAGACAAGAAGCATGCTGAGGATGGAGGGGGAGGGGGGGGGGGGGCTTATATCCTTGGCCAAATATTTGGAGACCTAAAGTTCAAAGGTGAGAACTGTGTCCACAAAGATGGAAGTATTATGGCTGATGTCACTCCTGAATGTCATAGCTACATGCCCATGTCAGAAGACCTGTAGTTACCCCCAGGGGTGGACTGAATCGGCCTTTGTCCCCTGAAGACATCACTTAATGACCAGTTTCATTCCTCACCTGTCCCAGATCCAGTGCCGAGTGCTGCTCTCTCCCCATGTCCAGCCAGTCCAGGTTCTTCGCCTGTGTGGTGAGTTGCAATGGTAACCCTGCATAAGCAAATTATGTCACTCCATACCCAGCATAGGCAAACCTGTTATTGGCCGCCAGTTACTCTTCATCCCCTCTGCTGCAACAACTCTGCTACACTGATCTCTCATTAACTCTGCCACACCAGTTCACAAGATAACTCTGCTTCACTAGTCCTCAGTGAACTTGCAACATCAACTCTGCTACATAAGTCTTCTGTTCAGCTCTGCTGTATTGAATTTCAAGTTCTGCCACACCAGCCTTCAATCTCTCTGTCCTCCTGTTCTGCTACATCCACACCACCTATTTGTGATTCTCAAGATCTACTTTTCCGGACATGCAGCCTAATGAAAACACCTCACCAGTACAATAGTACCACTTGTTCAGCTAAGTGTCCACAGGTGAGCCTTGTCTTCTGCAGGGGGCAGAAGGTTAGTTTGAGCTTGCTCTAAGCTCACTTTTCCTTGTAAATTTCTATTAACACACTCCATTATTGTTGCTCTGCTTTGGACTTCAGATGTCTATTAATCTGGCTCCTGAACCAAACTGGGTCCAGTGTGATGAAGGAATTTTCTAGATGGGCAACCCCTTATCATCTACCAGTCAACAGTTCTGAAGGACTCAGAGATCTGTTACTATCATCTGCATGTAATAGTATGATCTTGAGTATTTCCTCATCTGCTGGGAACTTTGCATCCTAATGCATTGGTTTTGTTACACCTAGGGCCACATTGGGCCCTAAGTGGAAATTAACTCTTCCTGTTTGGCTGGCAATATAGGTTATCTGTTATCAGGTCTGCATAGCCTAGATACTTACTTCTCAGCCATATTGTCCTTAGGGAGAAGAATAGATCCTGTGCATACCCCTTCATCTGCAAGACCCTTTGGTCCCTGCCTGCACCATATTCTATTGGTTTTGTTTTGCTTTAAAAGTATGAGACAGATAACGTATGTTAAACCTTTTAGTAAGTTAAAAAAATTATTAATTTTCTAATCTGGGTTGTTATGGATACTAATTCTTTCTAAATTTATGTGTCTATTATTTTTGACTTTTTAATGTGAATTCAAATATTTGAGAATAGAATAATCTTACACAGGTTAAGTGAATAAATATATTTATTAAAACAAACAACAGACAAATCACATACAGAGTAGTTAAGGTAAATAACAATCACCTCACCTGGCCTGAGCTCCCATCACCACACTGCCAAAATAGCACATGGCTACGCCCCATAATAATAATACAAGAGAGTGATAGTAACCTACAACATCCTACTTGGATGGTGTTCTCTTTGGAGCTGCGTTCTTTGTCTTTGTGCACAAAGGTTATATCTTTCAGCTCCTACCCCTAAGGATATCCAGTGTGCAGTACACATGGAACCACACTGGAATGTGGCCTGGTGGAAACAAAACAATGGCTTTGTATATGGTAACTAAATGTCCTTAACTTACTACATTACAAGGGATATAGAAGGTAATACAATAAGTAAAGGGTAAATAACCAATCAGTACTTGATTAAGAATGTCAAATGCCAATCATTTCTTGTAAAATACCCTTACAACACGTTTAAAAAAATATATATTTTATTAAATTTTTATTATAATCCAACTAGTTGAAATCCTATGAGCCTTCTCACTCATATAAAACACTGCATGTGTCTGATATCTGATATTATACACTGCATGAGCCTGCTCACTCATTTAAAACATTGCATTAACATGTTCACTCATATAATACACTGTATGAGCCTGCTTAATCATATAATACACTGTATAAGCCTGCACACTCATTTAGTACACTGCATGAGCCTGCTCGCGCATATAATACACTGCGTGAGCCTGCCTAATCATATAATACACTGTATAAGCCTGCACACTCATTTAGTACACTGCACAAGCCTGCTCAGTCATAAACTACACTGCATGAACCTGCTTACTCACATAAAACACTACATGAGCCTGCTCGCTCATATAATAAACTGCATTAGCCTGCTCACTCATATAATACACTGCATGAGCCTGCTCGCTCATATAATAAACTGCATGAGACTGCTTAATCATATAATACACTGCATGAGCCTGCTTACTCATATAATACACTGTATGAGCCTGGTCACTTATATAATACACTGTATGAGCCTGCTCGCTCATATAATACACTGCATGAACCTGCTTACTCACATAAAACACTACAGGAGCCTGCTCGCTCATATAATACACTGCATGAACCTGCTCACTCATATAATACACTGCATGAGCCTGCTCGCTCATATAATACACTGCATAAACCAGCTTACTCATATAATAAACTGCATGAGCCTGCTCACTCATATAATAAATTGCATGAGCCTGCTCGCTCATATAATACACTGCATGAGCCTGCTCGCTCATATAATACTCTGCATGAGCCTGCTCTCTCATATTATAAACTGCATGAACCTGCTCGCTCATATAATACACTGCATGAGCCTGCTCGCTCATATAATACTCTGCATGAGCCTGCTTGCCCATAGATTACACTGCTTGAGCCTGCTCGCTCATATAATATTCCAAAACTTAGAAAAAGCCACAGGATTGCCATACTCACCAACCTTCCGAAACGGTTTCACAGGAGATATTGACTCTGCCCAGGTATATGCTGTGATCGGTGCTCTGTCCTTCTTATATAATCCATGAAATGTGCACAAGTAGATCCAGAAAAATAGGCGGCACTCACCAGCTTGCTTGGAAATATTCCTTCACTTTAATGATAGCAAAATACAAGGAATCCACATATACCGAAGGTAGGGGAGGACACATGCCACAATCACACAGGTACAAAGCAGCGATGGCCGTTTCGCGCGTACGCACTACCTCAGGCCACTACATCAGCACGCAGACTTGCGTATCACTATTTATGTCGTCATCCAGTGGCGTCATAGCAACCATCGAAGCCACTGGAAACTGACTACATAAAAACAAATATACAATGAAAGGACACATTTATATAAAGACGCTCATGTCATTTTTATTGTTGAGGCCTAAAGGTCCCATTGCTCCTGACCGCATTATCCACCTGGCTTCTTTACATAGGAGAGTCCGATGCCTGTCTCCCCCCCTTGTGGTAGTTGCGGGACTAGTTCAATATCTGAAAAACTCAGAACACTCGTATTACCTCCATGAGTCTCCCTTACGTGTTCTATTAAACGTGGATGGCCCTTCCCCGAGGAAATTGAAATAATATGTTCCCTAAATCTTTTAACATAGACTTCTAATTTCCTATGTAAAATCGCCCACAACGGCACATAATCAGGTACACCATGTATTTACTCTTACACGTTATAAGGGTATTGACTCTATGATAAAGGCCCCCAAAATGTAGATTTTTCCATTGGGGATTATAATGGCAGAAGAAACAATTGCCGCACCTCCGATTGCCTATAGGCATTGGTAACAAGTGGTATAGACAGAAATATGAAACGGCAATGGGTACGCCCATGTCTTGCATATTTGCGAATATCTGCTCGCTCATATAATACACTGTATGAGCCTGCTCGCTCATATAATACACTGCATGAGCCTGCTTGCTCATATAATACACTGCATAGCCTGCTTGCATAGATAATACACTGCATGAGCCTGCTCGCTCATATAATACACTGCATGAGCCTGCTCGCTCATATAATACACTGCATGAGCCTGCTCGCTCATATAATACACTGCATAGCCTGCTTGCATAGATAATACACTGCATGAGCCTGCTCGCTCATATAATATAGAACCGAAAAAGAAGAAGAGGCCTCCCTACGATACCATAAATGAGGGCAACCAGAACCAATCATATAAACCTAAAAATGTTGCTAGAAGAACAACCATAGAATGCCCAATAAAAATATAAATATTTTATTAAATCATCAATTGATCAAAAATTATTTAAAGACATTTTCACAGAATTACTATGGAGAAAAATCAGCAAAACAACCTGGATACAGTAGTCCCCCCTGTCGGTGCCTCAAAAGCCCGCCAAATAGATGATATACATGTCCATGCAATATG
The DNA here is from genome assembly GCF_905171765.1 of Bufo bufo. Lineage (NCBI taxonomy): Eukaryota > Metazoa > Chordata > Amphibia > Anura > Bufonidae > Bufo > Bufo bufo. Next base: position 224,618,670 of record NC_053395.1, on the reverse strand, counting down.
CAGTGAGGTGATTCACAAGCAGCAAATATCAGGTAAATACCTGCTACAAGTGACTGTGATATTCACCTCACTGCACAGCCCAGTAGAGAGTAGTGTGTACTGATGAGGCCCTAAATGGTAGTATTCTAGAGCACATAAACACATACCATCCGTTAAATAATTTCAAATGAATATACCCCTAAACAACAGGTCATGGATAGCAGACTACAAAATAACAAGCTATTACACAGAAGTACCCACTGGGAACGTGAACATACCCATAGACATGATGAAGGGCTGAGACACCGAACACAGGGCAGGCAAGAACCCCGACGCGCGTTTCGCCTCAGCTTCGTCAGGAGGTTAATGAGAGTGTGGCTATGGCTCCCCCTTTATACCCCTCATGTGGCTGCACATATGTAAGTAATTGTTATAACTCGGCTGATACCTGTTAACCGAGCGCTTGTGCCCGATGATGCACGCCGTGGACATCATGGAGGCGCCGCATTCATCAGGAGGAGGGGTGGAACGCAAGCATGCGTTCCAGCCCGCCTCCCAAGGAAACACAGCGGCGTCCCCACGTGACCCGGCGCACAGCGCATCCTGGCCAAGCGCTGCATCAGCTCATTCAGCAGACATGCCATTGGACTCTGGAAATGTCAAACCCTCTTCAAATATATGGGAAATGGTTTTAGCCCTAAATAGAGTCTACATTGAGTGTATATGGTTCAAAAATGACAGAGGACCGCTGAATATTCAGAACTAATAGCAGAGAAGATAGAAAAGAGGGGTAAAAAAGAGAAGAGCGGGAGGGATCAGGAGGAATGAACAAAAACTCCATACCATATATTATAAAGTTAGATCATGGATACGCATATCCATGATCACATAATTATACAAGGGATCCTTGGTGTCGTACTGTATAATAGTAAATTAATACATCAGCAATAACATGATTCTATGGACAATTAAGTGCCCGGATTCCCAACAAGAAAAACTATAATTCCACAGTACCATGATTTCATACAAGATTACAACAAATTAACATGATAGATGTATACAAGAAGAATACCATGATTCCACACTATTTGAATCCCATGATTTTTAGCAATAAATTTACATATCCATGACACCATGATTACAACAATCTATCACCAACAGAGATTATGTGCATAATTATGTGATACAATATGTATTTCCTCTAAGACGTAATAAATATACATCAATTATGTACATATATATATGTAGAGGAAAACAATAATATTCCAAAAACAAAAGTGATGTTGCTCTCATACCAATATTACCAAAGACAGATTTAAGTAACCCATCCAACAATTCATTCCATAGAGGTGTAGATTCCATTAGATAAAAATTGTGTCCTATCAAGCCCATAAAAGGGACATTTTCATAAATTCATAAATAGTGTGAAGCACCGCAGGGAATGATCGATGGACCCAAGTGCAAATGGGCCCACCAAAACATAGTGGGTCCAGTGCAGTCGGGCCCACCGTAACACCCCAGCAACACTGGACATATATATAATTATTCCAAATCCATAATTGTGAAAAAAACATCTATACTCATACAAAAAATCATAGTGATCGACAAATCTTCCAATACGAGTTGTATTACAACTTATAGTGACATAGCCTATGCACCAATATTATCAGAGTAAAAACTCCAAAATCCCTAATAATAAATATATATAAAACTAATAATTCATACTCAGGGATAATAGATGTGCCCAAGTCCAGCCGGGTACCATCAATAGTGGTTATACCAGCCCAGTCAGGCACATCATCATCCAAAATGACACATAATCAAAATCATAACCCTAACCACATAGATGAAAAAATACCCAGACTATATATATTTAGAATCCCATGTGTCCCTCATTTCGAGTGCGTGTATCATGATTCACTTCATGTTGACATCTTCTTCTTAGTTTTGCATCACCAGAATCCCCGACCTATATGGAAGTTGCTCCTCTACTCGCACACCTCCACTCCTCATACCATGACCACACGAAAACTAAATAGAATAAAAAACAGTTAAAATCACTGAAAAAATTCAGTAACAGCGCTACCCTAAATAAAGGATTTGAAACTCAAAGCCTCATTTAATCCATGAGGGGTCACCGTGTTGAGCAGAACCATCCACTTTGTCTCCTTTTGGAGGAGGCAGCGTTTTATATTACCCCCTCTTATCCCCAAACGTACACGATCTATCCCTTTAAAGAGAATGCCCCTAGGATTGCAGCCATGTGCCTCCCTGAAATGTTTTGCCACTGGTTTTAGCTTCCTGAGCTTATCATACTCCGTGATCTCGGCTGCCGCCTTGATATCACGGATGTGTTCAAGAACCCTTGTCCTGAGTGCCCTTGTGGTCATCCCAATATAAATCAGGCCACAAGGGCACTCGGCACGATAGATCACCGCCTCCGTTTTACAGGAGATGTGATGCACGATTTTGTACTCCCTCTCTCTGTTAGTGTTAGTAAATTTGTCAGATCGAATCATATATTTACATGCAGTGCAGTCACCACAGGGGAAGAAACCCCACTGTGGACCCTTATCTCCAAATATCCCCCCCTTTGTAGGGGCTACATAGTGGCTCCTGGTCACTATGTCTCTCAAGTTTTTGGCTCTCTTCCAGGTAACCAGCGGTCTATCAGAAATGACCTTTTTCAGGTCTTTATCTGTGCGAAGGACCTGCCAATGTTTATGGAGAATATCCTGTATTTGTCTCCATTGGGCATTGAAGTTGGTAATAAACCTGGGAAAGCCAAAGTCTTTTTCTTTTGCTTTTTTGCCTGAAGATTGTTTAAGCAGACTATCCCGCGAGGAGGTTTTGGCCCTATCATAGCCCTTTTTGATAACTTTATGACTATAGCCCCTCTCTCGGAGTCTCCTAGAAAGATCTGCTGCCTCCCGCTCAAAACTTACTTCACTGGAACAAATTCTCCTCGCTCGGCAGAATTGTCCAATGGGTATGGCACGAGCGACCTGTGGATGATGCGAGGAGGAGGAGAACAATAGTGAATTTGTAGCCGTGGGCTTTCGGTGTATATCAAAGCCCAGAAGGCCATCATTCTCCACACTAATCGCAAGATCCAAAAAGTCGACACGTTCGCCACTATAGAGCCACGTCAGCTTAATGTTCTGATCATTGGAGTTAAGATCACCCATAAATTTCTCCAAGTGCGACGTCGAGCCCTGCCAGATGAACAGCACATCGTCAATGTACCTTGACCACGAGACTACGGCGTCATGACCTTCCAGATTTGAAACGATCTCCCTCTCCCACAGCCCCAGGAAAAGATTTGCGTACGAGGGCGCACAAGTCGCCCCCATCGCCGTTCCCCGGAGCTGTAGGAAATAGCGATCCCCAAACGTGAATGCATTGTGTTTCAATGCAAACTCCAACAGCGTCATGATTAAATCAATCAAGTCGCTGTCTAATTTTGTGGTATTTAGAAAAAATCTTGACGCTCGCAGCCCGTGGTCATGACAAATGGAGGTGTACAGGGACTCGACGTCGCACGTGACCAGAACCATGTTTTTATCCAAATGTACACCACTGAGTCTGTGAAGAACATCAGTGGTGTCACGTATGAAAGAGGGCAGGGTCTCTACACATTTTTGCAAATAAAAGTCCACAAAACGGCAGATGGTCTCACATAAGCTCCCAATCCCAGACACTATTGGTCTGCCTGGAGGTGTTTTGGGATCCTTATGTATTTTTGGCAATAGATAAAATGTGGGAAGTACCGGAAAATCAGTGGTCAAACCCTCCCACATTTTCGCACTAATAATGCCCTTGTCATATGCGTACCTAAGGATACCGTCCAAATCACTCTTATATTGTGTCATAGGATTAGACTCCAATTTCTGATAACAGGATATATCCCTCAATTGTCGAAAGGCCTCTTTCTCGTACATCCGCACCGGCCAGACAACAACATTGCCCCCCTTGTCCGCAGGTTTTATGATAATATGTTTCATATTTTTAAGTTCTTTTAGAGCTAGCCGTAACTCTCTATTAAGATTATCATACGTTCTATTATCACGTAGTGTTTCAAGATCTTGTTTAACTAATTTTACAAATATATCAACTGCTGGACACGAGGCTGTAGGGGGCCAATGCTGCGATCGGCGGTGCAGATGCACGGGAAATCTGGACACATCAGGTTCCTGTTCGTCTAATAATGATTGTAAATCATTTAAAGTTTGTATCTCAATAGGGGAGAGGTCAGAATAATCCCCACCCCTACTAAAATATTTTTTGAAACACAATTTTCTTGCGAAGAGTTCCAAGTCCTTCACCGACAGGAAAAAATCAAATTTTCCCGTCGGTGAAAAAGTCAGACCTCTCCGCAAGACAGATAACTGAGGTTGTGTAAGGACAATATCTGACAAGTTTATTACCTTTAATATCTCTTTGCTCGTTTCCCCAGGGCATAATTCTGCCTTGTCTTTCGCTTTGTAGATGGGGTTCTTAGACGGGAGGTCCAATTTTCCTCGCCGCCTCCCTCGCCGGATCCCCGGCGCTCCTCTAAAAAATGCTCTCCACATCCTTGACTATTTGTGGAAGTTGTGGACAAAGAGAGTGACGAATTTCGTGTACGGCTTCTTGTCATATGCCACCGATACACCTTTTTGTTCTGAAAATCAATCAGATCTCTCTGGAATTTTTTCACCTTAAGGCTTTGGATTTCTTTTTTGCTCATATAATACACTGCATGAGCCTGCTCGCTCATATAATACACTGCATGGGTCTGCTCGCTCATATAATACACTGCATGAGCCTGCTTGCATAGATAATACACTGCATGAGCCTGCTCGCTCATATAATACACTGCATGAGCCTGCTCGCTCATATAATACACTGCATGTGTCTGCTCGCTCATATAATACACTGCATGAGCCTGCTTGCATAGATAATACACTGCATGAGCCTGCTCGCTCCTATACTACACAGAGCAAGCTGGTACTCCACATTTTATGTAAGCTTAAACTGTACTGATGTCCAGAACTGAATTAAGGATTAAATTTCCAATGTTTCTAACCAATGAATGTAAAAGTATCAGCTGCAAGGTCTCATTCTCACCCCATTTCCACCCCATGCTCATTTGTTTTCACCCATTCTCACCCTGTTCTCACCCATTGTCACCCTGCCACTGAATGTACAGTATAAGGAAGCAAACATGAGGCGAGGTGAGGTAAACGTCTCAGGCGGCGCGGCCCTGGAGATAAGGGTGGGGGGCGTCAGGACAGTGGGAGATGAGCGCATTTATGGAAGCACTCATCTCTATATTCATCTGTATCGCCGTCCTCAGCGGGGCAGGGGAGGGAGAGGCGTCTCCTCTGCAGGTATGGGGCGCTGTATTACCCTGTATGTTTTGTAGTGATATATGTAATGTTAGGAGTAGATGAGCGAATCGAAGTTGATGAAGTAGAATTCGATCCGAATTTCAGGAAAAATTTGATTCCCACCGAATCTAAATTTCCTCACACTTCGTCGTAACGAATCACATTTTTTCCTAAAATGGCTGCTGCACGTGTGAGGACATGGAGCAAGGAAGTCTGGGAACGTGGGATCACCAATCAGCAGCCAGCCAGCCCCGTGATGTCACAGCCCTATAAATAGCGGCAGCCATCTTGGATTCTGCCATTTTCCAGTGTACTTAGTGCAGGGAGAGACGTCAGCAGGCGCTAGGGACAGTGCTAGGAAAAATTTCATTGTGCTAAAAAAACGATTTACAAGTTCAGGGAAAGATTATTCAAGCTGCAGGGAAAGAATAGGGAGGAATCATTCCACAGCATTTCTGTAGAACAGGGTTCAGAGAGGTTACAGCCTGGGAAATAGGAACAATCCTATTACACCTTGCTGCACTGACTGCGGACCCAAATTGCCATTATACAGCTCTGTAATTCCAGCAAACGTTTATTGTTATTGGGGTGCACGTGCTGTGTGATACGGCCATTAACAGGGGTTAATACAAGGAAATATTACTACGTCTTATTTGCATTTGTGCGGTGCAGTTATATGTTCTAAAGCATTTTTTGGCTTATTAGCCGTTGTGTGGTGAAGTGCGAAAATTACAGCCCTTTTTGTCGTGTATTAGTAGCAAAAGAAAAATATGTTTGCAGTTCAGCGGTGCAGTTATATGTTCTAAAGCCCTTTTTTTTGTGTATTAGTGGGGGAAGGGGGGAAGGCTTATTAGCCGTTGTGTGTTGAAGTCAGAAAATTACAGCCCTTTTTTGGGGTGTTTTAATTTCCCTTTTATTTACTTCTTTGATCTAACAGTATGTCAGACAGAGAAGTGCCAGGCCCTGCACAGAGGCCTGAGCTTCCGGTGTCCTCTAGCGGTCGTGTGTTGATCAGCAACCCAGCGGTTCTTGAATGGTTAACTCGATCTTCAACTTCATCACAAGTGACATCAGACATGACCAGCCAAGAGTCGGTGGGTTCTTCAGACACAACCCTTAGTTGGCATGGCCCGGGAGCAAACCCTGTGTCCTCACCTGTCCTCAACCTGCCTCTGTCCTTTTCTGTTCCCTCAGCCAGAGAAGTATTATATGCTGTGGGCTCAGCTCCATTATACAGTGAGGACGAGCTACTAGAGGACAGTCAGCAGCTACTGGCCAGCCAAGATGTGGAGGAGACATCCGCCGCTTCCTCCGCTAGGCAGGCAAGTAGTGATGAGGAGAGTGGCGCGGGAGCTGGTGTTGCGAGCGGTCAGGCTCCTGACCCAGAGATGGTTGAGGAGGACATCAGTGACGTTCAGATGGTACTCGATGATGATGATGTAGCTGATCGCACTTGGGAGCCGGGTGACGAAGGGGCTTCTTTTTAAAAAATTTTCTCTTTCTCTTTTTCTCTTTATATAATAATGTAATATTATAATATCCGATGTATCCATGATAAATCTGCAGCGTAGGGGCCCCGTGTGGCTTCTACACACTTTCATTATAATCCTTCAGCGGGGTGAATAGATGCCGGATGACTGTCCCGCTCCATGACTTTCCCAGGAGCTTCTGTCGGGAGCAGCGGTTTATTTCTGAGACGTCCGTATAGTGCGGGGGGAATCCGAAGACCCTCTCCATCTCCATGCACCACAGGATGTCCTCCTTCCCATCCATGATGAATGGGAACTCGTGATGTTTTCCCTGACGAAGAGACCAGCGGCTGGTAATAATGGTTTGAATCTTAAAGAACTTCGCGACTCTTCCGGGCTCCAAGAAATCGTAAAGTTTTGTGTTCTCATTGTCTGTAGCTACTAGAGGCCTGTTCATGCCAGGCAGGTTCCCGCAGAAGTATCTGGCTCGATGAGCAGCCGATACCGCACTTGCATCAATCTTGACAAGATTGGAGGTGGAGAGAAATTGTTTTTTGGAATGCTATCTTCATCGCAACCACGTTCTCGAATAGCCAGAAAACTGGCCGATTCTCTCCTGTCTTAGGCAACACTTTATTGAGTAATCGTGGAAAGTTAAAAAACAGTTGTCCACTGCCCCCATAAAGGCCTTTCCGGTGCGGGTTAACCACAGATAACTCATCACAAGGACTGGCGCCAATTATCAGAACAAATTGTCCCTATTCTTCAATCTGTTTCCTGGTTATATTCTGTATGTCGCCCACATATACAATCTGCCCTGGATGGCGTACCAGTAATCCTGTCTGTCCTTTCCAACACAACTGGCACACTCCTGAAATACTCTGTGCTGCTGGGGACCCTGCTCTTTCCACCTTATAACTCTTAGTCACCACATTTATTAAGCCATAAAGATGTGATATAGATTCAGTGCAAAATATTAAATTGAACCAAAACGTGATTAAAATTATAAGAAACTAAGCTTTAATTCACCAATATATTATCCCAATCTTCGAGGGAAATTCCCGAACAATCAATTTGCCAAGCCTTTTGTCCCAAAGAACGTGTATTATTAAATCGTGTTTTAAGCAACACTTTATAAAGTTGACAAATTTTAACCTTCTGTCCCATATTCCCTATAAATCAATAGGGGAGATCGAGAAAACAATTACACAGGGCATAGGGGAGGAGGGGGTCAAACATGGAGGCAGAGGAGGACACGAAGCAACATACTGTATATTCAATACTTTATACTTCAAACCTGTAACCAGGTACCAGCCGACACCGAAGATCCAAGGAGGCGGGCGGCAGGAAGCAGTGGAGATCGGAACATCAGACACCGCCAGACAAGGCAGGCAAACGCAGGGGATCCGCCGGGAGCCCTGTCCAGCAGAACACAAAGGGCCCAGAGTTGGGGGCATCCCGCGGTTCAGATAGAGAGTCTCGTGTCTTGCATAGTGCGGCGGGATAGAACGGTCGGAGGTAGGAGCAACGTAGCAAACCTACGTCATCACGTCTTCACCCCCTCTGACGAAGGGGCTTCATCATCGGGAGAAAAGGGTGGCAGCTTGCTCGTGAGGCAGCGGCTGAGCCAGCAAGTCACTAGAGTGGCCGGGAGTGAGCAGGGTGACAGCAGTGGGAGGTCGGTAGCCAAACGTGCCCGGGGTAGACCACCCGCTTTGCAGGAGCCTACCTGCCCGGGAAGTAGAGGTGCACGGGTTCACGGAGGCAACGGCGGTAGCAGTCAGCCAGTACGGAGTGTTGGGGGTAAAATCACCTACTCGGCGGTGTGGCAGTTTTTTGTTAAACCGCTGGAGGAGGTGAACATGGCCATACCGTATGTAGAATCTGTGGACAGAAGGATCAGAGGAAGGGCAAAATAATCAGTGACGTCACCACAAACTTACTGCTGACACCCTCTCCACTCTGTCGGGGGCTCTACTTGTATAAGCATTTAATAGAACAGGTTCTGTAGACATCTATGTGGAATCAGCTGACGGCGGTGTAAAAGGAGTGCGCTACATGGACCTGTAAGGCTGAGTTCAATCTTAAGTTATTTGGTCAGTTTTGGCCCCATGACTGCCAAAATAAGTGAAGTGTGCAGTGATTCTAAGAGCGACACCTGTCATCTGCATGTCATACGGACTCACAGTATTATTTCACTACCACAGCAGACTCCCTATACGTGTTACTGCAAGGCACAGTGTTCTACACCACTATACAGGCACAGTGCTCTACACCGCTATACAGGCACAGTGCTCTACACCACTATACAGGCACAGAGTTCTACACCACTATACAGGCACAGTGTTCTACACCGCTATACAGGCACAGTGTTCTACACCACTATACAGGCACAGTGTTCTACACCGCTATACAGGCACAGTGTTCTACACCGCTACACAGGCACAGAGTTCTACACCACTATACAGGCACAGTGTTCTACACCGCTATACAGGCACAGTGTTCTACACCACTATACAGGCACAGTGTTCTACACCGCTATACAGGCACAGTGCTCTACACCGCTACACAGGCACAGAGTTCTACACCACTATACAGGCACAGTGTTCTACACCGCTATACAGGCACAGTGTTCTACACCACTATACAGGCACAGTGTTCTACACCGCTATACAGGCACAGTGTTCTACACCACTATACAGGCACAGAGTTCTACACCCCTATACAGGCACAGTGTTCTACACCACTATACAGGCACAGTGTTCTACACCACTATACAGGCACAGTGTTCTACACCGCTATACAGGCACAGTGTTCTACACCACTATACAGGCACAGTGTTCTACACCACTATACAGGCACAGTGTTCTACACCACTATACAGGCACAGTGTTCTACACCGCTATACAGGCACAGTGTTCTACACCACTATACAGGCACAGTGTTCTACACCGCTATACAGGCACAGTGTTCTACACCGCTATAAAGGCTCTCTGCAGCCCGGAAATATTTGTTTTTTAACGTGATTTGTCGCGAATAAATTCAGATCAAATCACATTTTTTTGAAAAATTCGGTGACCCGGCCAAATCGAATTTTCACTCATCTCTAGTTCGGAGGGAAGGGGTTAGGTTGAGAATTTGGTATTGGGGTGGGGGGCGCTGTTTCAATTTTCGCCTCAGGCAGCAGAAAGGCTAAGAGCACCCCTGAATCCTAGAGAACACCATGATGGACTGATACCACCTAGAATTACCTTGAAATATAAGCCCCTGATGCGGATCCTCAGGAGACTAAGGGGGTCATTTACTATCCAAAAATCTGCTTATATTATTTCTGAGGCATACTGTGGTGCAAAGGTTATTTGCGCTGCAATCTACTACTTTTCCCCACTCACGCCAGGTCTAAAATAGTGGGTAGGAAAAAATACAGGCCGCTCCTCTTCTTCATAACTTCAACTGATCCACCTCCAGCTATAGGGGTATTGAGACCAGAGTGTAAAACGCCGGTCTTAATAAATGATCCCCTAAGGTTGGGTTCACACGGGCGAGATTTCCATGCGGGTGCAATGTGTGAACGCATTGCACCCGCACTGAATACCGACCCATTCACTTCTATGGGGCTGTGCACATAAGCGGTGATTTTCACGCATCACTTGTGCGTTGCGTGAAAATCGCAGCATGCTCTATATTGTGCGTTTATCACGCAACGCAGGCCCCATAGAAGTGAATGGGGCTGAGTGAAAATCGCAAGCATCCGCAAGCAAGTGCGGATGCGGTGCGAATTTCACTCATGGTTTCTAAGATGACAGTCTATTTACTGTATTATTTTCCCTTATAACATGGTTATAAGGGAAAATAATAGCATTCTTTAACCACTTCAGCCCCCCTAGCTTAAACACCCTTAATGACCAGACCACTTTTTACAATTCTGCACTACACTACTTTCACGGTTTATTGCTCGGTCATACAACTTACCACCCAAATGAATTTTACCTCCTTTTCTTCTCACTAATAGAGCTTTCATTTGGTGGTATTTCATTGCTGCTGACATTTTTACTTTTTTTGTTATTAATCGAAATTTACCAAAATTTTTGCAAAAAAATGACATTTTTCAATTTCAGTTGTAAATTTAAAAAAAAATAAAAAATTTCTATATAAATTTTTCTCTAAATTTATTGTTCTACATGTCTTTAATAAAAAAAAATGTTTGGGTAAAAAAAAATGGTTTGGGTAAAAGTTATAGCGTTTACAAACTATGGTACAAAAATGTGAATTTCCGCTTTTTGAAGCAGCTCTGACTTTCTGAGCACCTGTCATGTTTCCTGAGGTTCTACAATGGCCAGACAGTACAAACACCCCACAAATGACCCCATTTCGGAAAGTAGACACCCTAAGGTATTTACTGATGGGCATAGTGAGTTCATGGAAGTTTTTAGTTTTTGTTACAAGTTAGCGGAAAATGATGATTTTTTATTTTTATTTTTTTTCTTACAAAGTCTCATATTCCACTAACTTGTGACAAAAAATAAAAATTTCCATGAACTCACTATGCCCATCAGCGAATACCTTGGGGTGTCTTCTTTCCAAAATGGGGTCACTTGTGGGGTAGTTATACTGCCCTGGCATTTTAGGGGCCCTAATGCGTGAGAAGAAGTCTGGAATCCAAATGTGTAAAAAATGCCCTGTAAAATCCTAAAAGTAGTCATTGGAATGTGGGCCCCTTTGCGCACCTAGGCTGCAAAAAAGTGTCACACATGTGGTATCGCCGTACTCAGGAGAAGTAGGGCAATGTGTTTTGGGGTGTATTTTTACATATACCCATGCTGGGTGAGAGAAATATCTCTCTAAAAGTCAACTTTTCCAATTTTTTTATACAAAGTTGTCATTATAGAGAGATATTTCTCTCACCCAGCATGGGTATATGTAAAAAGACACCCCAAAACACATTGCCCTACTTCTCCTGAGTACAGCGATACCACATGTGTAACACTTTTTTGCAGCCTAGGTGCGCAAAGGGGCCCAAATTCCAATGAGTATCTTTTAGGAGGGCATTTGGATTCCAGACTTCTTCTCACGCTTTAGGGCTCCTAAAATGCCAGGGCAGTATAAATACCCCACATGTGACCCCATTTTGGAAAGAAGACACTCCAAGGTATTCCGTGAGGGGCATGGCGAGTTCATAGAAGTTTTTTTTTTTTGTCACAAGTTAGCGGAAATTGATATTTTTTTTTCTCACAAAGTCTCCCTTTCCGCTAACTTGTGACAAAAAATAAAATTTTACATGCCCCTCACAAAATACCTTGGTGTCTTCTTTTTAAAATGGAGTCACATGTGGGGTATTTATACTGCCCTGGCATTTTAGGGGCCCTAAAGCGTGAGAAGAAGTCTGGAATATAAATGTGTAAAAAAAATTTACGCATTTGGATTCCGTGAGGGGTATGGTGAGTTCATGTGAGATTTTATTTTTTGTCACAAGTTAGTGGAATATGAGACTTTGTAAGAAAAAAAAATAAAAATATCAATTTCCGCTAACTTGTGACAAATAAATGTCTGAATAGAGCCTTACAGGGGGGTGATCAATGACAGGGGGGTGATCATCCCATATAGACTCCCTGATCACCCCCCTGTCATTGATCACCCCCCTGTAAGGCTCCATTCAGATGTCCGTATGTGTTTTGCGGGTCCGATCCATGGATCCGTGGATCCGCAAAACACATATGGACCTCTGAATGGAGCCAGCCTTACAAGGGGGTGATCAATGACGGGGGGTGATCAGGGAGTCTATATGGGGTGATCACCCCCCTGTAAGGCTCCATTCAGACGTCCGTATGTGTTTTACGGACCCACGGATCCATGGATAGGATCCGCAAAACACATACGGACGTCTGAATGGAGCCTTACAGGGGGGTGATCAATGACAGGGGGGTGATCAGGGAGTCTATATGGGGTGATCACCCCCCTGTAAGGCTCCATTCAGACGTCCGTATGTGTTTTGCGGATCCGATCCATGGATCCGTGGATCCGCAAAACACATACAGACCTCTGAATGGAGCCAGCCTTACAGGGGGGTGATCAATGACAGGGGGGTGATCAGGGAGTCTATATGGGCTATATGTTGATCACCCCCCTGTAAGGCTCCATTCAGACGTTCGTATGTGTTTTGCGGATCCGCGGATCCATGGATCGAAAACACATACGGACGTCTGAATGGAGCCTTACAGGGGGGTGATCAATGACAGGGGGGTGATCAATGACAGCGGGGTGATCAGGGAGTTTAATATGGGGTGATCAGGGGTTAATAAGGGGTATAGTGTAGTGGTGTTTGGTGTTACTTATTACAGAGCTGCCTGTGTCCTCTGGTGGTCGATCCAAGCAAAAGGGACCACCAGAGGACCAGGTAGCAGGTATATTAGACGCTGTTATCAAAACAGCGTCTAATATACCTTTTAGGGGTTAAAAAAAATCGCTTCTACAGCCTGCCAGCGAACGATCGCCGCCGGCAGGCTGCAGATCAGCTCGTTTACCTCCGGTTCCTGTGAACACACGCGCCTGTGTGCGCGCGTTCACAGGAAATCTCGTGTGTCGCGAGAGGACGCGCCAGCGCGTCCACTCAGAATAACAGGGCCGCCGCAAAGACGCAATCCTGCGTACGGCGGTCCTGTAGTGGTTAATAAAGAATGCTTAGTAGAAAGTTAATTGAGGGTTAAAAAATAAAAAAAATATTAACTCACCTCCTCCTCTTGATCGCGTAGTTGCCGATCTCTTCTTACTTTTTTAATCATGAGCTGCCGGCTAAAGGACCTGTGGTGACGTCACATCCCATGGTCCAATCACATGGTCCATCAGCGTGGTGATGGACCATGTGATTGGACCATGTGATGAGCTCAGTGGCGTCACCACAGGTCCTTTGACAAGTCCTGAAGAAAGAACAGGAGACCGGCAGCTACGCGATCAATTGGAGGAGGTGAGTTAATTTATTTTTTATTTTTTAACCCTCAATTGACCTTCTACTAAGCATTCTGTATTAAAGAATGCTATTATTACATCTACACAACACCGTAATTACATCTACACAACACCGAACCCAAACCTGAACTTCAGTGAAGAAGTTCGGGTCTGGGTACCACGATCAGTTTTTCATCACGCGCGTGCAAAACGCATTGCACCCGCGCAATAAAAACTGAACAACGGAACGCAATCGCGGTCAAAACTGACTGCAATTGCGTACCTACTCACGCGGGTTTGCCGCAATGCACCCGGGACGCATCCGAAGCCAAAACGCGATGCCCGTGTGAACCCAGCCTAAGGGCTCTTTCACACTTGCGTTCTTTTCTTCCGGCATAGTGTTCCGTCGTCGGGGCTCTATGCCGGAAGAATCCTGATCAGGATTATCCCCATGCATTCTGAATGGAGTGAAATCCGTTCAGGATGCATCAGGATGTCTTCAGTTCTGGACCAGAACGTTTTTTGGCCGGAGAAAATACCGCAGCATGCTGCGCTTTTTGCTCCGGCCAAAAATCCTGAACACTTGCCGCAAGGCCGGATCCGGAATTAATGCCCATTGAAAGGCATTAATCCGGAACCGGCCTTAAGCTGAACGTCGTTTCGGCACATTACCGGATCCGACGTTTAGCTTTTTCTGAATGGTTACCATGGCTGCCAAGACGCTAAAGTCCTGGCAGCCATGGTAAAGTGTAGCGGGGAGCGGGGGAGCAGTATACTTACCGTCCGTGCGGCTCCCCGGGCGCTCCAGAGTGACGTCAGGGCGCCCCACGCGCATGGATGACGTGATCGCATGGATCACGTCATCCATGCGCATGGGGCGCTCTGACGTCATTCTGGAGCGCCCCGGGAGGCGCACGGACGGTAAGTATACTGCTCCCCCGCTTCCCACTACTACTATGTCAACCAGGACTTTAATAGCGTCCTGGGTGCCATAGTAACACTGAACGCATTTTGAAGACGGATCCGTCTTCAAATGCTTTCAGTTCACTTGCGTTTTTCCGGATCCGGCGGGCACCTCCGGCGAATGGAGTGCACGACGGATCCGGACAACGCAAGTGTGAAAGAGCCCTAAGTCTTTCAAGAGCCCTTGGTTTACTTTAGGAAGTATAATGCAAGTTTGCCAAGATTGCTCCAAATTTGCCTCTTCCAACACTGATTGAGGTGATGAAAAAATCTTGCTTCAACAACATGTATGGTTCCTTCACACATATTTTTTTTTTGTTGCATTTTTTGCAGGTACGGTATACATTTTTAGCTTTTTTTTGCTACATTTTATAGCATTTTTTTCTCTTATAACACTAAATCTTCATTGGGCATTTTTCATTTTCTATAGAGATGTCAACGGTAAAAAAAAATTACTCTTGGAGCATGCTGCATTTTGAAAAACCGCCAAAATGCTCAAACTCTGGGTACTTTCACACTTTTCCGATATTGAGTTCCGTCCTAGGGGCTCAATACCGGAAAAAAACTGATCAGTTTTATCCTAATACATTCTGAATGGAGAGCGATCCGTTCAGGATGCATCAGGATGTCTTCAGTTCAGTCACTGTATGGTTTTTGGACGGAGAAAATACTGCAGCATGCTGTGGTATTTTCTCCATCCAAAATTTCGGAACACTTGGCGGAATGCCGGATCCGGCATCATTTTCCATTGAAATGCGTTATTTCCAAATCCGGCCCCCCATGTGCAGACCTTTAAAAATGTGAAAGAGATAAATACCGGGTCCGTTTTTCCAGATGACAACCGGAGAGATGGATCCGGTATTGCAATGCACTTGTGAGACAGATCCGCATCCGGATCCGTCTACAACTGGTGTCCGTTTGCATACAGATTGCCGGATGCGGCAGGCAGTTCCGGTGACGGACCTGCCTGCCGGAATCCAACAACGCAAGTGTGAAAGTACCCTCAGTGCAAACGCCTTGACAGTAGTGCATTTTTTTATGCACTATAGGCTTTACAGTAACATTTGGTCATATAATAAAAAAAAAAAAATGCTGAAACAATACAAAGACAGCACAAAAAAACAGCAAAAAAATTGTAAAAACTGCTAAAAATCTTTGCACGGGATCCGTGCGCACAGCTTTGCTATATGCGAGGCCGTGAGGAACATACAACGTGCATGTGCAGGGAGTGAGATCAGTGAAGTTCTCTGGAGTGGCGTTCAGTCAAGTGTTATAATACAATGATGAATCCTGGCACTCAGACAACAACTCTCATCGTGGACGCGTTACAATTATGTAATGAACACATCAACTCTGGAATTTTATTGTCTGAAGCAGTTGAGTAACGCGTATTAGGAACATGAGATCAGTCACTTCTGCAGGAATAAAACCCTTCGTTTTTTTTCATCTTGATTATAAAGGACAGGATGAACTCTTGAGTCTCTAAATTGACTTGTCGTTTGGGAATATACCCAGTGAAAACTGATTCCAAATGTTGCTTCAGAGGGGACTCGAGGTTGATCAGTCATCTTCTTGGGATGATATAAACCATTACCTAAACTAAATACAATGAAGAAGATGAAGCCGGCTCATTAACAAAAAAGAACTCCAGAGTAGAGTCATGAAGACTGTCCCTAGAGGTCCAAAGTTACAGATCAATACCATGGATATCCACCATTGTCACCCATCAGTCATACCCTAGAGACCAGATAATACACCTCATAAAAAATTACCCATTCTCAGCCCCTCCTTAATCATGGGCCGTTCCATCACTTGGAGCTACCTCCCCTGAGCAACCAGTTCCAATTGTATCCATGTACTTCACGCATTTCTCTATGTATCCATCTGTTTTATGTTATTTTATTTGGTAGCAATGGACAACCTCTTTATTCCTTTAACCATTTCTGGACCAGTGTAATTTTCTTCTTTCGGATGGGCACAGTTTAGACATTTCTTTGCATACTTTGATGGCTATAACATTCTTATTTGTTGGGCTAATTTTTAAATCATTTTTTTGATGAATCATTCAGGCTTCTTTTAACATCATCCTATACTTTATTTCTGCTATTTTTATTGGTAAGGTAGCATAAAAAAATAAAATGAAAAATATTTATTTTTTAATTTACATTTGTTAGTATCCATTTGAGATAAGTGAATTTTTTTTAAATTTGATTCGGCCGGTTCACTAAATTTTTCGAAAAAATTTGGTTCAATACGAATTTGTTCGTGGCGAAATGGGTTAAAAAATGGCTATTTCCTCTCTTCTCCCAATGATGAAGCCCCTTCGTCACCCAGCTCCCAAGTGCGATCAGCTACATCATCATCATCGAGTACTGTCTGCACCTCACTGATGTCCTCAACGGTCTTGCAACACCAGCTCCCACGCCACTCACCTCATCACTACTTGCCCGCCTAGCGGAGGAAGCGGCGGATAGATCAAGACACGACCGCTAGATGACTCCAGGAGCTCAGGCCTATCGCTGCGACTCCTGCTGCCACGCCACCTTACTCTGCTGCGACCTGTGCCTGCGCCAGAAACATTTAGGCCTCTGCCACTACCCTGTACATGGCCTGGCACTTCACTGTTAGATCAAATAAATAAATAGGAAATTAAAACACCCCAAAAAAGTCTGTAATTTTCTCACTTCACCACACACTGGCTAATAAGCCCTTGTTTTTCCACTAATATACGCCAAAAAGGGCTTTAATTTTCTCACTTCGCCACACAACGGCAAATACTTTTTTTGTGCCACTAATACATGCAAAAAAGGGCTTTAGAACATATAACTTCACCGCTGAACAGCAAATATATTTTTCTTTTTCCACTTGTACACTCCACAAAAGGCTTTAGAACCCTGGCCACGCTTCACCCCCAACACTCCGCACTGACTAACTGCTACTGCCGCTGACTCCGTGAACCCGTGCACCACTACTTCCCGGGCAGTATTGTACTCAGTTCGCAAATATACTGAATAAATGCTCTTATGATTTGATGATACTTACCATTGAACACTTAAATACATCGATCGCTGACACCAAAGCTCAGATTTTATCAATTGAGCAACAATTGAAGGACGCTTTAACATCTGAGGATCTTGTGACTTTGAAACATAAAATTGAAAAAAATTGCAGTGATTTGAAAAAGGACATTAAAGTCACCAATAGGGATGAGCGAACCCGAACTGTATAGTTCGGGTTCGTACCGAATTTTGGGGTGTCCGTGACACGGACCTGAACCCGAACATTTTCATAAAAGTCCGGGTTCGAGTTCGGTGTTCGGCGCTTTCTTGGCGCTTTTTGAAAGGCTGCAAAGCAGCCAATCAACAAGCATCATACTACTTGCCCCAAGAGGCCATCACAGCCATGCCTACTATTGGCATGGCTGTGATTGGCCAGTGCAGCATGTGACCCAGCCTCTATATAAGCTTGGTTCACGTAGCGCTGCACGTCACTCTGCTGATACAAGTGTAGGGAGAGGTTGCAGCTGCGACGTTAGGGCGAGATTAGGCAGTGATTAACTCCTCCAAAAGACTTCATTCAGTGATCGATCTACAGCTGTGGATCATTGAAATGCTGCTATTCAATTGATCACTGTTTTGAGGCTGCCCAGAGCGTTTTTCAGTCACTTTTTTCTGGGGTGATCGGCGGCCATTTTGTGGCTTGTGGTGCGCCAGCACAAGCTGCCACCAAGTCCATTTAACCATCAATAGTGTGGTTATTTTTTGGCCATATACTACATCAGGGGCAAGTTGAGCCTGTCACCCAGCGCCTAAAAAATAGGCCTCACATTTATATTAATCCAAATCTGTACTGCTTTAGCTGGTCAAGTTATTTTTAGTGACCGTAAAAGCACAGTTTTTGTTCTGGGTTGAAAAACAATTCCCAAATCAGGCCTACTTTAAATCTATCCCTAAAAGGGTATATTAGATTCAAGGTGCTGATAGGGTCATTCTCAAGAACTTCACACACACGCTACAGTGCAGATCCAAGTCTAATTCTGTCCGTAAACGTATACCTGTCACCCAGCGCCTAAATAATAGGCCTCAAATTTGTATTCAGCTAAATCTGTCATTACTGCTGTGCCTGTATTAGTGTAATACGGTACCTAAATAGATAGCCAGACAGTGTTAGGTGTCTGTAAAAAAAGGCCTGAATTTGAATTCAATACATTGGCCCGAATAATATTTTTCTTATTGTGGTGAACGGGAACAATGAGGAAAACATCTAGTAAGGGACGCGGACGCGGACATGGTCGTGGTGGTGTTAGTGGACCCTCTGGTGCTGGGAGAGGACGTGGCCGTTGTGCCACAGCCACACGTCCTAGTGTACCAACTACCTCAGGTCCCAGTAGCCGCCAGAATTTACAGGGATATTTGGTGGGGCCCAATGCCGTTCTAAGGATGGTAAGGCCTGAGCAGGTACAGGCATTAGTCAATTGGGTGGCCGACAGTGGATCCAGCACGTTCACATTATCTCCCACCCAGTCTTCTGCAGAAAGCGCACAGATGGCGCATGAAAACCAAGCCCATCGGTCTGTCACATCACCCCCATGCATATCAGGGAAACTGTCTGAGCCTCAAGTTATGCAGCAGTCTCTTATGCTGTTTGAAGACTCTGCTGCCAGGGTTTCCCAAGGGCATCCACCTAGCCCTTCCCCAGGGGTGGAAGAGATAGAATGCACTAACGAACAACCACTTATTTTTCCTGATGATGAGGACATGGGAATACCACCTCAGCACGTCTCTGATGATGACGAAACACAGGTGCCAACTGCTGCGTCTTTCTGCAGTGTGCAGACTGAACAGGAGGTCAGGGATGAAGACGATGCAGGGGACGATGAGGTCCTAGACCCCACATGGAATGAAGGTCGTGCCACTGACTTTCACAGTTCGGAGGAAGAGGCAGTGGTGAGACCGAGCCAACAGCGTAGCAAAAGACAAAGAGGGAGCAGTGGGCAAAAGAAGAATACCCGCCGCCAAGAGACTCCGCCTGCTACTGACCGCCGCCATCTGGGACCGAGCACCCCAAAGGCAGCTTCAAGGAGTTCCCTGGCATGGCACTTCTTCAAACAATGTGCTGACGACAAGACCCGAGTGGTTTGCATGCTGTGCCATCAGAGCCTGAAGCGAGGCATTAACGTTCTGAACCTTAGCACAACCTGCATGACCAGGCACCTGCATGCAAAGCATGAACTGCAGTGGAGTAAACACCTTAAAAACAAGGAAGTCACTCAGGCTCCCCCTGCTACCTCTTCTGCTGCTGCCGCCTCGGCCTCTTCTGCTGCTGCCGCCGCCTCGGCCTCTTCCTCCGCCTCTGGAGGGACGTTGGCACCTGCCGCCCAGCAAACATGGGATGTACCACCAACACCACCACCTGCGTCACCAAGCATCTCCACCATGTCACACGGCAGCGTTCAGCTCTCCATCTCACAAACATTTGAGAGAAAGCGTAAATTCCCACCTAGCCACCCTCGATCCCTGGCCCTGAATGCCAGCATTTCTAAACTACTGGCCTATGAAATGCTGTCATTTAGGCTGGTGGACACAGACAGATTCAAACAGCTCATGTCACTTGCTGTCCCACAGTATGTTGTTCCCAGCCGCCACTACTTCTCCAAGAGAGCCTTGCCTTCCCTGCACAACCAAGTATCCGATAAAATCAAGTGTGCACTGCGCAACGCCATCTGTGGCAAGGTCCACCTAACCACAGATACGTGGACCAGTAAGCACGGCCAGGAACACTATATCTCCCTAACTGCACACTGGGTAAATGTAGTGGCGGCTGAGCCCCAGGCGGAGAGCTGTTTGGCGCACGTCCTTCCGCCGCCAAGGATCGCAGGGCAACATTCTTTGCCTCCTGTCTCCTCCTCCTCCTACTCAGCTTCCTCCTCCTCTTCTTCCACCTGCTCATCCAGTCAGCCACACACCTTCACCGCCAACTTCAGCACAGCCCGGGGTAAACGTCAGCAGGCCATTCTGAAACTCATATGTTTGGGGGACAGGCCCCACACCGCACAGGAGTTGTGGCGGGGTATAGAACAACAGACCGACGAGTGGTTGGTGCCAGTCAGCCTCAAGCCTGGCCTGCTGGTGTGCGATAATGGGTGAAATCTCGTTGCAGCTCTGGGACTAGCCGGTTTGACGCACATCCCTTGCCTGGCGCATGTGCTGAATTTGGTGGTGCAGAGGTTCATTCACAACTACCCCGACATGTCAGAGCTGCTGCATAAAGTGCGGGCCGTCTGTTCGCGCTTCCGGCGTTCACACCCTGCCGCTGCTCGCCTGTCTGCACTACAGCGTAACTTCGGCCTTCCCGCTCACCGCCTCATATGCGACGTGCCCACCAGGTGGAACTCCACCTTGCACATGCTGGACAGACTGTGCGAGCAGCAGCAGGCCATAGTGGAGTTTCAGCTGCAGCACGCACGGGTCAGTCGCACTGCGGATCAGACCCACTTCACCACCAATGACTGGGCCTCCATGCGAGACCTGTGTGCCCTGTTGCGCTGTTTCGAGTACTCCACCAACATGGCCAGTGGCGATGACGCCGTTATCAGCGTTACAATACCACTTCTATGTCTCCTTGAGAAAACACTTAGGGCGATGATGGAAGAGGAGGTGGCCCAGGAGGTAGCCAGTCTCTTCGAAGTGACTCAGAGGGAGGTTTTTTGCAACAGCAGAGGCCAGGTACAAATGTGGCCAGACAGGGCCCACTACTGGAGGACGAGGAGGACGAGGATGAGGAGGAGGTGGAGGAGGATGAGGATGAAGCAGGTTCACAGCGGGCTGGCACCCAACGCAGCTCGGGCCCCTCACTGGTGCGTGGCTGGGGGGAAACGCAGGACGATGACGATACGCCTCCCACAGAGGACAGCTTGTCCTTACCTCTGGGCAGCCTGGCACACATGAGCGACTACATGCTGCAGTGCCTGCGCAACGACAGCAGAGTTGCCCACATTTTAACGTGTGCTGACTACTGGGTTGCCACCCTGCTGGATCCACGGTACAAAGACAATGTGCCCACCTTACTTCCTACACTAGAGCGTGATAGGAAGATGCGCGAGTACAAGCGCACGTTGGTAGACGCGCTACTGAGAGCATTCCCAAATGTCACAGGGGAACCAGTGGAAGCCCAAGGCGAAGGCAGAGGAGGAGCAAGAGGTCGCCAACGCAGCTGTGTCACGGCCAGCTCCTCTGAGGGCAGGGTTAGCATGGCAGAGATGTGGAAAAGTTTTGTCAACACGCCACAGCTAAGTGCACCACCACCTGATACGGAACGTGTTAGCAGGAGGCAACATTTCACTAACATGGTGGAACAGTACCTGTGCACACCCCTCCACGTACTGACTGATGGTTCGGCCCCATTCAACTTCTGGGTCTCCAAATTGTCCACGTGGCCAGAGCTAGCCTTTTATGCCTTGGAGGTGCTGGCCTGCCCGGCGGCCAGCGTTTTGTCTGAACGTGTATTCAGCACGGCAGGGGGCGTCATTACAGACAAACGCAGCCGCCTGTCTACAGCCAATGTGGACAAGCTGACGTTCATAAAAATGAACCAGGCATGGATCCCACAGGACCTGTCCATCCCTTGTGCAGATTAGATATTAACTACCTCCCCTTAACCATATATTATTCTACTCCAGGGCACTTCCTCATTCAATCCTATTTTTATTTTCATTTTACCATTATATTGCGGGGCAACCCAAAGTTGAATGAACCTCTCCTCTGTCTGGGTGCCGGGGCCTAAATGTGTGACAGTGGCCTGTTCCAGTGGTGGGTGACGTGAAGCCTGATTCTCTGCTATGACATGAAGACTGATTCTCTGCTGACATGAAGCCTGAATCTCTGTTATGGGACCTCTCTCCTCTGTCTGGGTGCCGGGGCCTAAAAATATCTGACAGTGGCCTGTTCCAGTGGTGGGTGACGTGAAGCCTGATTCTCTGCTACGACATGAAGACTGATTCTCTGCTGACATGAAGCCAGATTCTCTGTTACGGGACCTCTCTCCTCTGTCTGGGTGCCTGGGCCTAAATATCTGACAATGGACTGTTCCAGTGTTGGGTGACGTAAAGTCTGATTCTCTGCTATGACATGCAGACTGATTCTCTGCTGACATGAAGCCAGATTCTCTGTTACGGGACCTCTCTCCTCTGCCTGGGTGCCTGGGCCTAAATATCTGACAAAGGACTGTTCCAGTGTTGGGTGACGTAAAGCCTGATTCTCTGCTATGACATGCAGACTGATTCTCTGCTGACATGAAGCCAGATTCTCTGTTACGGGACCTCTCTCCTCTGCCTGGGTGCCTGGGCCTAAATATCTGACAATGGACTGTTCCAGTGTTGGGTGACGTAAAGCCTGATTCTCTGCTATGACATGCAGACTGATTCTCTGCTGACATGAAGCCAGATTCTCTGTTACGGGACCTCTTTCCTCTGCCTGGGTGCCTTGGCCTAAATATCTGACAATGGACTGTTCCAGTGTTGGGTGACGTAAAGAATGATTCTCTGCTATGACATGCAGACTGATTCTCTGCTGACATGAAGCCTGATTCTCTGCTATGACATGAATACAGATTCTGTGCTGACATCAGGCCAGATTCTCTGTTACGGGACCTCTCTCCTCTGCCTGGGTGCCTGGGCCTAAATATCTGACAATGGACAGTTCCAGTGGTGGGTGATGTGAAGCCAGATTCTCTGCTATGGCATGAAGACTGATTCTCTGCTGACGTGAAGCCAGATTCTCTGCTATGGGACCTCTCTCCAATTGATATTGGTTAATTTTTATTTATTTTATTTTTATTTTAATTCATTTCTCTATCCACATTTGTTTGCAGGGGATTTAGGACTATCAGAACAATAAGATATATAAATGGCAAGATTCATTGGGTACGGCTATTCCCTTAACAAGGCGCTTTACACGCCGAAGAGGCTCTCAGTCGTCAGGATCTGGGAGCGAGTATATCACCAGCACACGTCCTCCAGCGCCTTTTTTAGGACAAAGACGCCGCAAAGCAAAAACACAAGGAGAGCAGGACGTCATTACAGGGGAGGTACAAGTACCACTGGCAACAAGGTCTCAGGTATAAACGAGACTTTGTTGTATAATATATCGTCCAAAATTTTTACTCCCATTCAGATACAATTGTTGCAGAAAGGTTTATCCTTTAGCCCAACTGAATCCTTTGATAGCTTTCAGTTTGATATGGACTGTCAACGTTTTTTTAGGAGCGTGCGTTTGAAGGCTCATTTGGCAACCAAGGATATGTCAACTTCTGTATCTAATTTATCTGAACACAATGGTTTGACATTAAACCAATTTGATTTGAGTCTAAAAAGCTAATTTCAGCCTCCGAAAATACACCATCCGGTAGAAACTTACATATCCTTGGTACAGAGAGATTTCAATGTTATCTTGTCAGATATACAGCATGAGGGTTTAGCTTTAGCGCACAATTTATCCAAGGAGGAAAGACAAGCGTTACGTACCATATTAGATGATAAATCTGTTATTTTCAAGCCAGCAGATAAAGGGGGCTCATTGGTCATGTTAGACAGAGAATATTATGTTTCAGAAATTTTGACACAACTTTCCGATAGTGACACATATTACCCTTTAAATAGGGATCCAGTTTTTGACATCAAACGTAAACTGACAGAAATTGTCCATACATATAGAGGCAGGTCTACTTGACGACACGTTGTGTCAATTTCTTATCTATCAGCATCCTGTTACACCTGTCTTATATACATTGCCAAAAATTCACAAGTCCATGACAGCCCCCCCTGGACGGCCCATTGTGGCCTCGAATGATTCTTTTCTATCCGCACCTGCTGTGCTAATTAAGAAGGTATTAACTCCATTGACAAAAAAAAACTCATAATTTTTATTAGACACCAATCATTTTTTGTCTGATATTAAAGACTTACATCTAGAGGCAGGAGATTTTCTTGTGACATATGATGTATGCAGCTTGTATACATCGATTGAGCATGCAAAAGGCCTTACTGCTGTTGAATGCATCCTGGAATCATCCAATTATACTTCACAAGAAAAAAAAAATTTCTACAACTACTTGAATTAGTCTTTAAAGAAAATAATTTTTTGTTCCAGGATACCTTCTTTCAGCAGAAACGCGGTACCGCGATGGGCTCACACGCCGCACCGCCATACGCAAATAGTTATATGGCCTGGTTTGAAGAAACCTTCATATACAAAAGTCCATTATACACACAATCCTGTATTTTTTGGCGTCGTTTTATAGACAATATTTTTTGCGTATGGCGGGGCGGCGGCGAGTCCCTTGAGCAATTTACTCAGTATCTGAATACGATATGGCCTGAGTTATGTTTCACAGTTCAAAGTGATTTGCATAAGATACATTTTTTAGATACCTGGGTAATAAAAGGCCCTGATAATTAGGAATTGTAGTAGTAAAGTTGAGACAACAAAATCGCGCAGTGATAATAGGCGGTTACCGTTCATTGTCAAATACCATCCATGGATCAACAAATTCCGCCATGTTGTAAACAAACATTGGGGGATTATGCACGCAGCTTACCCAGATGTTGCTGAATTTCGTGATATACCCATGATCTGTTACAAAAGAACAAAGAATATCAGAGATACCATTGTTAAAGCAGACATAGGTAGTACCACGAACATGCCACGTCAACTTTTTCTCTCTACACCTAAAAAGGGCACCTTTCCCTGTTTACAGTGCGTTCATTGTTCTGCTGTGATCAAGGGTGAATCCTTTTTCCATCCACACACGGGTAAGAAATTCCCTGTTAAGGGCTTTTTTACCTGTGACAGCAACTATGTAGTCTATTTGTTAAAGTGCCCTTGTGGCCTTTTGTACATTGGTGAGACATCAGAATGAAGGATAGGTTTAGTAACCATAAGTCCACCATACGGAAGAAAAATTAGCTGTTGCCGGATCCCCTTCATTTTGATAGATGTTCTCACAATGTTTCACAATTAAGATTCCAGATCATTGAGCAGGTGCTGCCACCCCGGAGAGGTGGCAACAGATTGCTAATGCTCAAAAAACGGGAACGTTTTTGGATTCACACTTTGCAAACCCTGGAACCCAGAGGTCTTAATCGGGAGTATGAACTGAATTCATTTCTGTAGATAATAGACAATAAATGTCAACATATTCTAATATATGTTTTTGTGTTCATCTAGTCGCAGAAAAAATGACAAGATTGGAGATCTTAACCCATGTGTAGCCTGTATGAGATTTAATTCTCAGGGTAATTATTTGATATTAGTGGATGTTGTTTTATGCATCTCATGCTGCAGGCTTACCTTTTTATTTATTTTCCTTACAGCCCATTTATTTTTGATATTGAGCATCTATATAAAGCTTCAAGATAAATTTAGATGTCTACTAGTACTATGATTATGTTGCCACAATGTTTGTAATTGTTGCGTTTGATGTTTTGTATACATATGTTTCCTTGGTGATGTGACGCCAGCACGTTTGACGTCGGTGATGGCGCACTATTTAAATGTGTTTCTTGTCTATGTATATTATGCTTGAAAAAGGCTCGAGTTCGAGCCGAAACACGTGTCGCTTGGCGCTTTGTCTCCTTTATGCATGAATAAATTAGCACTACTTTGAACAAGAGTGAAGTGCCGGTCTTTCCTTTGGCGTTTAAAGTGGGTCTTCCTACCCTGGACGCGAGCACCACGACCTCAGAGAGGAGTGCCGACTGTTTGAACTCTCACTACTTCCCGGGCAGGTGGGCTTCCGCGAAGCGGGTGGTCTACCGCGGGCACATTTGGCTACCGACCTTCCACTGCTGCCACCCTGCTGACTCCTGGCCACGCTAGCGACTTGCTGGCTCCGCCACTGCCTCACGGGCAAGCTGCCACCCTCTTCTCCCAATGATGAAGCCCCTTCGTCACCCGGCTCATGCGTGAAGTGCGAGGCCCTGCACAAGGTAGTGGCAGAGGCCTAAATGTTTCTGGCACACGCACAGGTCACAACAGAGTAAGGGGCCATGGCAGCAGGAGTCGCAGCGAGAGGCCTGAGCTCCCGGTGTCATCTAGTGGTCGTGTCTTGACCAGCAACCCAGCGGTTCTTGA
Organism: Bufo bufo; assembly: GCF_905171765.1. Classification (NCBI taxonomy): domain Eukaryota; kingdom Metazoa; phylum Chordata; class Amphibia; order Anura; family Bufonidae; genus Bufo; species Bufo bufo. The sequence goes on along the minus strand of NC_053395.1, from coordinate 224,591,817 downwards.
ATAGTTGACTTGGTCATCCACTTCATCCAAAGTGACATCAGATACCCCCAGCCAAGAGTCGGTGGGTTCGTCAGACACAACCCTTAGTTGGCATAGCCGGGGAGCAGGCCCTATGCCCTCCCCTGTCCTCAACCTGTCTCTGTCCTTTTCTGTTCCCTCAGACAGAGAAGTATTATATGCTGTGGGCTCAGCCCCACTATACAGCGAGGACGAGCTACTAGAGGACAGTCAGCAGCTACTGGCCAACCAAGATTTGGAGGAGATATCCGCCGCTTCCTCCGCTAGGCAGGCAAGTAGTGATGAGGAGAGTGGCACGGGAGCTGGTGTTGCGAGCGGTCATGCTCCTGACCCAGAGATCGTTGAGTAGGACATCAGTGACATGCAGACAGTACTAGATGATGATGATGTAGCTGAATGCACTTCAGAGCCGGGTGATAAAGGGGCTTTATCATTGGGAGAAGAGGGTGGCAGCTTGCCCGTGAGGCAGCGGCGATGCCAGCAAGTCACTAGCGTGGCCAGAAGTCAGCAGGGTGGCAGCAGTGGGAGATCGGTAGCCAAACGTGCCCGGGGTAGACCACCCACTTCGCAGGTGCATACCTGCCTGAAAAGTAGTGGTGCATGGATTCACGGAAGCAGTGGCAGTAGCAGTCAGTGTGTAGTGTTGGGGGTAAAATCACCTACTCAGCGGTATGGCAGTTTTTTTTTAAGCCTCCGGAGGAGGAGGTGAACATGGCCATATGTAGAATCAGTAAGCAGAGGGTGCCAATGTTGGCACCACGGCCCTGCGTCAACATATGCAGCGTCACCATAAAGTGGCCTGGGAGAACCGTGGCTCCGATGTGGTGGTCCAACCTGCCGCAGCAACCGCTGCATTACCCGGTGGCACGCAGCCGATTTCAGTCAGTCAAGGCTCCACCACCTCAGCCGAAAGGAGTTGTCTGTCCTTCCCATCATCTGCTGGTCCTGATGCTCCTGCTCCTCGTCCTCCTACTGCTCGTCAGTCATTCCGTCAGCAATCGATCACTGAAGCGATTGCCAAGAGACAACAGTATGCGTGCACTCATCCAACGGCGCAGAAGCTGAACGTGCTCCTGGCCAGGTTGCTGGTGCTACAGTCTCTCCCTTTCCAAGTGGTGGACTCTGCACCTTTCAGAGAACTGATGGCTTGTGCCGAGCCGAGGTGGAGAGTCCCAAGCCGTCATTTATTTGCCAGACAGACAGTACCAGACCTACACACCTGCAGAATAGCATGTGGGCCAGTCCTTGAGCCTGCTAAAGTGTACAGCAGCGCCGACGTGTGGAGCTGTAACTACGTTCAGGGACAATACATGTCCTTTACGGGCCACTGGGTGAATGTGGCTCATTCGTGACACCTGCCGTTTGCTCAGGCCCTTTGAGGAGGCCATGTTATTTGTCAGTCGCCAGGACTACGGGATGAACAATGTCATTCTACTGCTTCATGTCCTGGAACAGATGCTGGTAAATCTGTCTGGTCAGGGGACTGGAGACATGGCGCCTACATCTCACGGCCACATGAGCCCTGTGGGGGCTGAACTGGTGGAGGAGGACATTGGAGCACAAGCAATGTGTAGCGAAATGGGTGGTTTTTCTACACAGGTGACAGGAGAGGAGGAGCAGCCAGAGGACCTACAGGACGATGAGGAAGATGAGGCAGCCGACCCTAACCTAACACTCAGTTACTTTCTTGACTGCCTGCTGTATATTTTCCAGTCCCTAACTGGTTAAAGATCTGACTCCTAAGTTCTTCAGCCTGGTCACACCCTTCATGGCACTGAAGTCCATATTTCCTGAAAACTGATTTTCACAAGACAAATATCATTTTAATTAACAGGATCAACCCTACTAGGTATTATAATTGGTTAATTAGGGTTGATCCTATTGACAGTGATCTTTATCCAAAGGCTTTAACTTTCATGAAAGCTACTCCTCTTTGTATGTTGACAAACCAATAAACATAGTAACATAGTAACATAGTACATAAGGCCGAAAAAAGACATTTGTCCATCCAGTTCGGCCTGTTATCCTGCAAGTTGATCCAGAGGAAGGCAAAAAAACCCTGTGAGGTAGAAGCCAATTTTCCTCACTTTAGGGGAATAAAAAATTCCTTCCCGACTCCAATCAGGCAATCAGAATAACTCCCTGGATCAACGACCCCTCTCTAGTAGCGATAGCCTGTAATATTATTACACTCCAGAAATACATCCAGGCCCCTCTTGAATTCCTTTATTGTACTCCCCATCACCACCTCCTCAGGCAGAGAGCTCCATGGTCTCACTGCTCTTACCGTAAAGAATCCTCTTCTATGTTTGTGTACAAACCTTCTTTCCTCCAGAGGCAGAGGACGTCACAGTCACAGTCCTGGGGATAAATAGATGATGGGATAGATCTCTGTACTGCCCCCTGATATATTTATACATAGTAATTAGATCTCCCCTCAGTCGTCTTTTTTCTAACGTGAATAACCCTAATTTTGATAATCTTTCAGGGTACTGTAGTTGCCTCATTCCAGTTATTACTTTAGTTGCCCTCCTCTGGACCCTCTCCAGCTCTGCTATGTCTGCCTTGTTTACAGGAGCCCAGAACTGTACACAGTACTCCATGTGTGGTCTGACCAGTGATTTGTAAAGTAGTAGGAATATGTTCTCATCACAGGCATCTATGCCCCTTTTGATGCAACCCATTATCTTATTGGCCTTGGCAGCCGCTGCCTGACACTGTTTTTTGCAGCTTAGTTTGCTGTTTATTAAAATTCCTAGATCCTTTTCCATGTCAGTGTTACCGAGTGTTTTACCATTTAGTATGTACGGGTGACTTGCATTATTCCTTCCCATGTGCATAACTTTACATTTCTCAGTGTTAAACCTCATCTGCCACTTATCTGCCCAAGCCTCCAATCTATCCAGATCCCTCTGTAGTAGTGTACTGTCCTCTGTAGTATATATACAGTATACTGTCCTCTGTGGTATATATACAGTATACTGTCCTCTGTAGTATATATACAGTATACTGTCCTCTGTACTATATATACAGTATAAGGTCCTCTGTAGTATATATATATACAGTATACTGTCCTCTGTAGTATATATACAGTATACTGTCCTCTGTAGTGTATATACAGTATACTGTCCTCTGTAGTATATATACAGTATACTGTCCTCTGTAGTATATATACAGTATACTGTCCTCCGTAGTATATATACAGTATACTGTCCTCTGTAGTATATATACAGTATACTGTCCTCTGTAGTATATATATATACAGTATACTGTCCTCTGTAGTATATATACAGTATACTGTCCTCTGTAGTATATATACAGTATACTGTCCTCTGTAGTATATACAGTATACTGTCCTCTGTAGTATATATACAGTATACTGTCCTCTGTAGTATATATACAGTATACTGTCCTCTGTAGTATATATACAGTATACTGTCCTCTGTAGTATATATACAGTATACTGTCCTCTGTAGTATATATACAGTATACTGTCCTCTGTAGTATATATACAGTATACTGTCCTCCGTAGTATATACACAGTATACTGTCCTCTGTAGTATATATACAGTATACTGTCCTCTTCAGTGTTAATTACTTTACACAGTTTAGTGTCATCTGCGAAAATTGATATTTTACTATGCAAGCCTTCTATAAGATCATTAATAAATATATTGAAGAGAATAGGGCCCAATACTGACCCCTGAGGTACTCCACTAGTGACAGTGACCCAATCTGAGTATGTACCGTTAATAACCACCCTCTGTTTTCTATCATTGAGCCAGTTACTTACCCACTTACAGACGTTTTCTCCGAGTCCGAGCATTCTCATTTTATATACTAACCCTTTATGAGGTACAGTGTCAAATGCTTTGGAGAAGTCCAGATATACGACATCCATTGATTCGCCGCTGTCAAGTCTAGTACTTACCTCCTCATAGAAACTGATTAAATTAGTTTGACATGACCGATCCCTCACGAAGCCATGCTGATAAAGATGGACCAAAAATGTTTTGAAGGACTTTAAAATGTTTCAATGGCCAGGACCTGGTATGACTGCTACATCTGCAGCTACCCTTGTAGCTACACAGCAATGCCCATAATTATGCCTACACTTTCCTTTACTGGGGAAGAAATTCAGTTTTCAACCCCAATCCTGTATCTAAATACATTGGGAAAGGCAAGGTAGCTTGCTGGAACTACAGATAGTTGGCCAACTCTGGTCCATCTCAATTCACACAACACCCCTCGGCTGAACCTCCCTATTTGCTCTCATCAACTTCCAGTCTTCTTCTAAGTACACCAATTATAGACAACTTCTTGTCCTGGAAGTCGAGATGATGCTAGGTTATCAATGACTACACCATGATGACCATGATACTGACCACCATAGACCACTACTAGGATCCCTTCACTAATGACTGGACCAAGATGACCAGGATACAACTGACCACCATAGACAGTCCTCCACTATTATCCATCCCACAGTGACTCGAACAAGATGACTATGATAAAACTGACCCCCATGGACAGCCCACCACTAGTAGTATCCCTCCACCAATTACTGGACCATAATGACCATGATACAACTGACCACCAAGAACAGTCCACCACTAGGTTACCTTCACCAGCGTCTTGAGTCTCGCCTTTGCTTGCATTAAGTTTAACGTCCCCATAAACAGCTATGGATTTGCGGATTGTATTTTAATGACCCACGGTCATATATTTGCCCTGAAGCCAACAGCTTTCAACAACATTATTTAGACTCTGCTATTTTTTGCTGTCTCCACAGGCACATGGTGAATGCGCTTCTATAAACAAATTTCAAAAATTACGCTTTACCGTATTTTTCATCAGTGACACATCAGCAGATGTGAGCGATACTTGCCAACAATTATAGAGAGATTACAAAGCATACGATCGCCTTGTAGGAGCCGAATTTACCAAGATAATACAGTAAATCCTACTAAAATAAACAGCTGAGAGACGTTAAAGCCAAACATGGCCCTCGCATCGTATTCTCTACTGGAACTAAATAACTATCTGTCATACATGGCCTGTCTCACTGAGGCTAAAAAATGAACCGTGACACAAGTCAAAGCTGCTAATGATGAAGACAGGATCGTAATTAGCATGAGAGCTTAACACCAAGATAACAGCCTACAAGGAACATAAAGAGACGTTACTGCATAGTGATTGGTATGTACTCCATATCACGACAAAGACACATAATAAAAAAAAACATGCTGGTATAACCTGGGCATCTCCTGTATATAATTATACATGTACAGCTGGTATAAGTTATACATCTTCTTGTATATAGTGATATGGAGCATGCTGGTATAACCTGGGTATCTCCTGTATATAATTATATATGTACAGCTGGTATAAGTTATACATCTTCTTGTATATAGTGATATGGACCAGGCTGGTATAACCTGGGTATCTCCTGTATATAATTAATATGTACAGCTGGTATAAGTTATACATCTTCTTGTATATAGTGATATGGAGCATGCTGGTATAACCTGGGTATCTTCTGTATATAATTATATATGTACAGCTGGTATAAGTTATACATCTTCTTGTATATAGTGATATGGACCATGCTGGTATAATCTGGGCATCTCCTGTATATAATTATATATGTACAGCTGGTATAAGTTATACATCTTCTTGTATATAGTGATATGGACCATGCTGGTATAACCTGGGCATCTCCTGTATATAATGATATATGTACAGCTGGTATAAGTTATACATCTTCTTGTATATAGTGATATGGACCATGCTGGTATAACCTGGGCATCTCCTGTATATAATTATATATGTACAGCTGGTATAAGTTATACATCTTGTATATAGTGATATGGACAATGCTGGTATAACCTGGGTATCTCCTGTATATAATTATATATGTACAGCTGGTATTAGTTATACATCGTCTTGTATATAGTGATATGGACCATGCTGGTATAACCTGGGTATCTCCTGTATATAATTATATATGTACAGCTGGTATTAGTTATACATCTTCTTGTATATAGTGATATGGACCATGCTGGTATAACCTGGGTATCTCCTGTATATAATTATATATGTACAGCTGGTATAAGTTATACATCTTCTTGTATATAGTGATATGGAGCATGCTGGTATAACCTGGGCATCTCCTGTATATAATTATATATGTACAGCTGGTATAAGTTATACATCTCCTTGTATATAGTGATATGGACCATGCTGGTATAACCTGGGTATCTCCTGTATATAATTATATATGTACAGCTGGTATTAGTTATACATCTTCTTGTATATAGTGATATGGACCATGCTGGCATAACCTGGGTATCTCCTGTATATAATTATATATGTACAGCTGGTATAAGTTATACATCTTCTTGTATATAGTGATATGGACCGTGCTGGTATAACCTGGGCATCTCCTGTATATAATTATATATGTACAGCTGGTATAAGTTATACATCTTCTTGTATATAGTGATATGGACCGTGCTGGTATAACCTGGGCATCTCCTGTATATAATGATATATGTACAGCTGGTATAAGTTATACATCTTCTTGTATATAGTGATATGGACCGTGCTGGTATAACCTGGGCATCTCCTGTATATAATTATATATGTACAGCTGGTATAAGTTATACATCTTCTTGTGTATAGTGATGTGGACCATGCTGGTATAACCTGGGTATCTCCTGTATATAATTATATATGTACAGCTGGTATAAGTTATACATCTTCTTGTATACAGTGATATGGAGCATGCTGGTATAACCTGGGCATCTCCTGTATATAATTATATATGTACAGCTGGTATAAGTTATACATCTTCTTGTATATAGTGATATGGACCGTGCTGGTATAACCTGGGCATCTCCTGTATATAATTATATATGTACAGCTGGTATAAGTTATACATCTTCTTGTATATAGTGATATGGACCGTGCTGGTATAACCTGGGCATCTCCTGTATATAATTATATATGTACAGCTGGTATAAGTTATACATCTTCTTGTATATAGTGATATGGACCATGCTGGTATAACCTGGGCATCTCCTGTATATAATTATATATGTACAGCTGGTATAAGTTATACATCTTCTTGTGTATAGTGATGTGGACCATGCTGGTATAACCTGGGTATCTTCTGTGGCCGCCGGAGCCGGGTGAGTGCAGGAGCTGTGAGGTCTTCTACAGACCTCGATCAGCCCTGCACTGAGGCTCTACAGAGCTGTATTCCTATTACACCTTGCTGCACTGACTGCGGATCCAAACAGATCTGTAATTCCAGCAAACCGTTCTTGTTATTAGGGTGCAAGTGCTGTGTGATACGGCCATTAACAGGGGTTATTACAAGGAAATATTTCTGTTTTATTTGCCCTTGTGCGGTGCAGTTATATGTTCTAAAGCATTTTTTGGCTTGTAATAGTGGAAAAAAGGGCTTATTAGCCGTTGTGTGGTGAAGTGCGAAAATTACAGCCCTTTTTGTCGAGTACTAGTGACAAAAGTAAAATATATTTGAAGTTCAGCGGTGCAGTTATATGTTCTAAAGACCTTTTTTGTGTGTATTAGTGGGGGAAAAAAGGGCTTATTAGCCAGTGTGTGGTGAAGTGAGAAATGCTGACCGAGTGAAGGCGGATGCTCCACAGAAAGGATCAGTTTTTTGGGGGTTATTGTCCTGACGGATCAGAGGAAGGGCAAAATAATCAGTGACGTTGACACAACCTTACTGCTGACACTGTCTCCACTCTGTCGGGAGCTCTACTTGTATAAGCGTTTAATAGAGCAGGTTCTGTAGACATCTATGTGGAATCAGCTGATGACGGTGTAACAGGAGTGCGCTTCTTCTTGGCGCTAACATCGTAAGACTGAGTTCATACATGAGTTATTTGGTCAGTTTTGGACCCGTGACTGCCCAAATAAGTGAAGTGTGCAGTGATTCTAAGGCCCCTTTCACACGGGCGAGTATTCCACGCAGATGCGATGCGGGAGGTGAACGCATTGCACCCGCACTGAATACCGACCCATTCACTTCTATGGGGCTGTGCACATGAGTGGTGATTTTCACGCATCACTTGTGCGTTGCGTGAAAATCGCAAGCATCCGCAAGCAAGTGCGGATGCGGTGCGATTTTCACGCACGGTTGCTAGGAGACCATCGGGATGGAGACCCGATCATTATTATTTCCCCTTATAACATGGTTATAAGGGAAAATAATAGCATTCTGAATACAGAATGCATAGTAAAATAGCGCTGGAGGGGTTAAAAATAATAATAATATAATTTAACTCACCTTAGTCCACTTGCTCGCGCAGCCGGCATCTCTTCTGTCTCCTTTGCTGAACAGGACCTGTGGTGACGTCACTCCGGTCATCACATGATCCATCACATGATCTTTTACCATGGTGATGGATCATGTGATGACCAGAGTGACGTCACCACAGGTCCTGTTCAGCAAAGGAGACAGAAGGAGATGCCGGGCTGCGCGAGCAAGTGGACTAAGGTGAGTTAAATAATATTTATTTATTTTTTTAACCCCTCCAGCGCTATTTTACTATGCATTCTGTATTAAGAATGCTATTATTTTCCCTTATAACCATGTTATGACAGGCATCTCCAGAGGCCCAGTAGCTGACAGGATGCAAGACTATGGGTGAAGCAGTATGGCAGGTAAGTCACAAAGCAACATAACAATGCTATCTACACTTACCTGCCGCAGCCGAGATGGACGGAGGCTCCAGGCTGGGAAACCCACAGTCTTGCCTTCGCTTAACCCCTCCGGGAAAGCACGCCCCTTCCGGAGCCGTCACACACCACAATCAAACCTCCAAGCAAAACCCACACATAACTACATACACCAGGTGGGGGGAGGAATGACAGAAACACACCGGAGGGGACAACAGACACAGCAAAGGAAACAGAATAATAAATAAGGGTGACTCACACAGACAATCGCAAACAGCCCAGGAGCAGAGCTCCACACCAAACTGAGAACCAAAATCAAACTGACCTTCAGGCTCCACCACACCAACATATAAGGAGGCCTGAGGTCACACCCACCACACCTACCAGACACACCTTAACCCCGTGCATACCAAAATGGGGAAACACCACATCCAAGGAAAAGTGCCTCACATGCGAACCACGTTGCCAAAGGCAACCGCATGTGAAGACACAGAGTCACGACCTAACCACGGGTCGTGACATTATGCGGCTGTAGGTATATTAGACGGTTAATGGATATCAATTTTACTGAAGGCCAGTACAAAGACAGGTCAAATATATATGTTTAAAAGAACAAAAAATATAAAATTGGATTAAAAACATGGCTAACAAAATCCCCCCTCTTGAAAAAACCTCTAATGATAATAGTTGAAACACGTGGTTGTCACAGGTGTTGAATTCCTCCAAGGCCCAAAACATTAGGCATTCAACGAACAGAAAAGGCCTTTTATGCCTCATTATTTACATAAGACAGGGACCATTCTTTGTTCTTGGTGTTGTAGGATATGTGTGGGTTGGCATGAGAAAATTCTATTAAACGTGGTCGTCACAGATTCCTCTGAGATCCATGTCTCATTAATTTTTAGAAATATGAGGTAGTCCACACTGTCGTGAGCTAGGCGAGTGTGCTTATCGGTCACGATCCCCACTGCTGCGCTGAATGTCCTTTCGAACATGACACTGGACAAGACACTGGACGAGGGGCAAGCCAAGAGTTCCACGGCAAATTGTGCCAGCTCTGGCCACAGGTCAAGCCTACACACTTAGTAGTCCAAGGGTTCCTTGCTTTTCATAGCGTCCACATCGGCCGTTAACCCGATGTAGTCGGACACCTGTCGGTCTAGGCGTTTCCTGAAGCTGGATCCGGAGGGCGGCTGTCGATGGGTTGGCTGCAAGAATGATTTCATATCCGAAGTGACCAACACATCTTCAAACCGCCCTCTTCTTGCATGCGCTGTTGGATTGGTACCTGCAACTGTTTCTCTGTGAGTGGAAATTCCTCTGTCAGCGCCCGCAACAGCAGAATGCAGAATCTCTCGCAGCAAGGCCTGGAAATGCTGCATTTTGACAGACCTCTGTGATGCTGGTAACATGTCCATTTTGTGTTTGTACCGGGGGTCTAAGTACGTTGCCACCCAGCACTGGTCCTTGCCCTTTATGCTTTTTATACGGGGGTCCCTCTTCAAACATTGGAGCATGAAGGCCCCTATTTGCACTAAACTGGAAGCGGTGGAGTGGCCTGGCTCCTGCTCATCATCTAGGATAATGTCATCCTCGGTCTCCTCCCTCCAGCCAGGGACAAAACCAGGGCTCCCAGAAAAGATTAAAGCATTCTCTTCTTGCTCCTCCTCCGCCCCGGCACCATTCTCCTCTGACTCCTCTTCAGACTCCTGTTGACTTGTCTCAGATGGAGTAACCCCCCCCTGGGAATTCATCCAGCTTTGCAACTTCCTCATTTTCCTGCTCCTGCTCCTCGCCGTCTTGATCAATGACACAATGCAATGCACACTCCAGAAAGAATGAGTAAGGTACGATGTCACTGATGGAGCCCTGGCTGCGACTGACCAGTTTGGTGATCTTTGGCTGTCACAAATCAGACGTCTGACGGGCAGGTGGTGTCGCCGCTGAACATCAGCAAGGCGAGCCATGGCCGTGTAAGATCTTCGAAAATGGCCAGAGATTTTCCTGGCCTGCCACAAGACGTCCTGGACCCAAGGTATTTGGCAACGAATCGCTGCACGACTAAGTTCAGAACGTGTGCCATACACGGCATGTGTGTCATTTTGTCCTGTTTCAGCGTGCTCGGCAGATTGGCACCGTTGTCGCACACCACTTTACCAACTGTCAAATTGAGCGGGGTTAGCCACTGATCGGCCTGTGACTGCAAAGCTGAAAGGAGTTCAGGACCGGTGTGGCTCTTGGCTTCCAGGCACAACAGCCGCAGCACAGCATGGCAACGTCTCCCCTGGCACGTCGAATAGGTTCTGGGGAGATTGGGGGGGGGGGGCGCAGCGTAAGAAGCGGTAGCAGTGGAAAAGGAGGAGTCAGCTGAGGAGGAGACAGGAGGAGGATGGAGTAGGAGGAGGAGGAAAAGAAGAGGCAGGCCTGCATGCAATCCATGGTGGTAACACCAAATCCACATGGGTGCCACGGGTTGCATGCTTGACAGCCGTCAGAAGGTTCACCCAGTGGGCAGTAAAAGTTATGTACCTTCCCTGCCCGTGTTTGCTAGACCACGTGTCTCTGGTCAGATGTATCCTGGCACCGACACTGTATGCCAGAGATACATACATCTTCTGGAATGAAGCCGTCCCTCCCAAGGACATTGTGGTGTGGCTCAGGAGGCACTGTGACATGGTCTATGATCTCACCAAGAACAGAGATGATGATGGTATCTGGACTGGAGGGTGAAAGGTTTTGGTGAAGCTGCACCAGCATAATAATGTCACGTGGCATCTACCAAACTCCTTCTTTATTGGGAGAGAGAAAGGCGTCTGCTTCTACCCAGGTCAGCCCAGGAAGTGCTTTAAGTGTGGCAGAGCCAGTCATGTCGCGAGTGTGTGCACTGTGGTCAAGTGCAACCTGTGCGGTGAGGTTGGCCACATACAGTACAGACCAAAAGTTTGGACACACCTTCTCATTCAAAGAGTTTTATTTATTTTCATGACTATGAAGGCATCAAAACTACGAATTAACACATGTGGAATTATATACATAACAAACAAGTGTGAAACAACTGAAAATATGTCATATTCTAGGTTCTTCAAAGTAGCCACCTTTTTCTTTGATTACTGCTTTGCACACTCTTGGCATTCTCTTGATGAGCTTCAAGAGGTAGTCCCCTGAAATGGTCTTCCAACAGTCTTGAAGGAGTTCCCAGAGATGCTTAGCACTTGTCGGCCCTTTTGCCTTCACTCTGCGGTCCAGCTCACCCCAAACCATCTCGATTGGGTTCAGGTCCGGTGACTGTGGAGGCCAGGTCATCTGGCGCAGCACCCCATCACTCTCCTTCATGGTCAAATAGCCCTTACTTTCAAAGTTTTCCCAATTTTTCGGCTGACTGACTGACCTTCATTTCTTAAAGTAATGATGGCCACTCGTTTTTCTTTACTTAGCTGCTTTTTTCTTGACATAATACAAATTCTAACAGTCTATTCAGTAGGACTATCAGCTGTGTATCCACCTGACTTCTCCTCAATGCCACTGATGGTCCAAACCCCATTTATAAGGCAAGAAATCCCACTTATTAAACCTGACAGGGCACACCTGTGAAGTGAAAACCATTTCAGGGGACTACCTCTTGAAGCTCATCAAGATAATGCCAAGAGTGTGCAAAGCAGTAATCAAAGCAAAAGGTGGCTACTTTGAAGAACCTAGAATATGACATATTTTCAGTTTTTTCACACTTGTTTGTTATGTATATAATTCCACATGTTTTAATTCATAGTTTTGATGCCTTCAGTGTGAATCTACAGTTTTCATAGTCATGAAAATAAAGAAAACTCTTTGAATGAGAAGGTGTGTCCAAACTTTTGGTCTGTACTGTAAGTGCAAACTGTCAGAACATCAGATGTAATCTATGTGGTGCGATGGGTCACCCTCACAGGGACTGTCCGGACGCATGGCACAATATCTGTAAGGAGCTTCCTGATGAGGAATTGTTGGAGGCAGATGCTGTAGAGGAGGAGGCCTTAATGTCAGGGTCCATTCTGACCAGACAAGAAGTCCAGCAGGGATCAGGTACTGCAGCTCCAGAACATGAGGTCCCAGATACTGCACAGGGGAGTATGGAGGTTGTCTCTGAGGGCCAGCAACAGTCAGAGGTAGCTTCTTCTTCTTCATCACCAGCAGTATTTGAGGAAAGCAAAAACAACAAGAGGAGGAAAAAGGATAAGTCCTCCCGTAAGCCTGAGGGTGAGTACAGCATGGCCGAGAGTGTCAGGAAGAAAGTCCATAAAGGGTCACAGGTAATGGTCATATCCAACAGGTACGAGGTCCTGTCAGAGTCTGAGGGAGAGTATGAGAGAGAACTGAAGAAAATAGAAGATTAATGTGAAAGGGACACTGAGGATCCCCCCCACCAAAAAGAAACCCTATGCTTCTTATAGGAGACGCATCTGACCACATCAGGACTTCTATGTGAGGCTGAGAGGCCGGGTCCTTCTTTCTGGTCGCTGGCTGTGGAGCCTTATGCCAGGGTTGCCATATTGTTCACCACCAATGATGTGACTGTACATAGACTGACAGAAGTTATTATGGCTCGGTGTCTGGTTCTGGAGGTCACAATCCATGGTAGAAGACTCCGGCTTATTAATATCCATGGCCCACAGTGAGTGGCAGAAAGGATCCAGTTATTTAATGAGGTTAAGCAATATCTTTTTACCTCTGTCCCAGTGGTGTTGGCTGGAGATTTCAATGTCACTAGGACATCGGGTGACAGATCCTCTGGCCAAGCAGTGACCAGGGACTCCAAGGTCCTAAATAGCATGATCCTGCAGGCAGGCCTCAGCAATGTGTTCACACAGGATGGGAGAAAGCCAAAATTGACAGATTCCTGTGCAGACAGAAGTAGTCGCATTAATATGGCTTTTATAAACCCTACAGAAGTGGTTAGTGGGATGAGTGAGAAAATCGTCCCTTTCTCTGATCACTTGGCCTTGTCTTTCTGCTTAGGGGCCACTAAGTGTCCTGATGTTGGTAGGGGGCTATGGAGACTTAACTCCAGTCTCCTGGAGGATCCTTATGTCCAGGATTGTGTCCACTCTCTTTTTCAGCAACAACTAGAGAGAGTGGACTTTTATGAAACATGGCGGACTGGTGGGAGGACGTCAAGGAGGAGATCAGATCCCTCTTGAGGAAACTGTCATTTAAGAAAGGGAAGAGTAAGTACAGCCAGTATCTCAAGCTGCGGAAAGAATTGGAGTCACTGTATTTGGCAGATGGGGGCGACCAGCAATAGATAAACCGACTGAAATCTGAGATAAGGCAGTATCAGTATAGAAGGTACACCTCCCTGGTTCTAGAATGGGATTATGGGACCTTATGGTCACCTGATCCCTTTGAGAACTGCCGGGAGCATATGGTAAACAAAGTGGCCACAGGTCTCACTGACACCCAGGGCGTTCTGTAGGAATCTCGGGAGGGTATCCTGGGGGTGGTGAGATCTTACTATACTGACTTATTTCAGAGGAAGGCTTTGGATAAAGATAAGATGACTCAATTCTTGGAGGCAACTCCAGGACCTGATACTAATGATGTGGATTTTTCTCCTTTAACAGCAGAATTGACGGTGGAGGAGGTTAAAGTGGCCATTGATAAATTATATCTAAAAATGGCACCAGGTCCAGATGGTATAACAACAGAATCTTATAAGTTCAGAGACCACTTATACCTCCGTCCATGAGGGTGTCCTCGTTAATTCTGCTGTCTAAAGGTAAGGAGCCTAGTGACATCAAGAACTGGAGGCCAATTGCCCTCTTGAATGTCGACAGGAAGATTCTGGCAAAAATCCTGTTTTGTAGATTAGTTTGTTTGTCCCGGGCACTGTTGGCAGACTATCAGTTCGGCACTGTAAAAGGGCAGAACATCTCTGGAGCAGTCATCTCGATAAGGGAGATGTTTGAGAGATGAAAGCTCTACGGTGTGGGAGATATGTTGTTGGTCTTGACCAGGCTAAAGCCTTTGACAGAGTAGACCATGAGTATTGGTATTCCGGGACAATTTATTGATTGGCTGAAAACCTTTTATAGAGAGGCAGAGAGCTTTCCTCTGGTCAATGGTTGGCAGGGTGACACCTTCAGGGTTGAGGCAGGGGTGAGACAGGGTTGTCCGTTGAGTCCACTGCTGTATGTGTTTGCCTAAGACCCGTTCCTGAGGTCGCTGCAGGAGTGTGATTTTCGGGGATGGGGGGGTGCCGGTCCCCAACTGCTTGCCTCTGAGTGTTGTTGCCTATGCAGATGATGTGACGGTGTTGATATCTGAACCTCGTGAGGTGCAGATATTATCTGAAGCCATCAGAAGCTACTCGGAGGCCTCAGGGTCTCTGGTCAACCTTGAGAAGAGTCAAGCTTTCTGGACACTGAATTCTGATCCAGACTTTGATCTGCCACAATTTGCGAAAGCCTCCACCTATATTAAGATCTTAGGGGTTAAATTCGGGAGGGACGATAATGCCAGGATAAATTGGGAGGAGAAGTTGGAATCTATAAATGCAAAGGTTCAGCGATGGAAGAACTGGAGGCCGACCTATAGAGAAAGGGTTACTATGTTAAAGACTTACCTGGTCCCTCTGTTCTTATATGTGTCTGTCATTTTTCCATTGCCAGAATCTTTTTTGGCTAGGCACTTAAGCCTGTTCTTCCAGCTTCTTTGGGGGAACAGGTTGAATCCAGTAAAAAGAGGGATCACCTACCTACAGAGGAGAGAGGGTGGGCTGGATATGAAAAAATCCAAGGGTGTTCTTTGGCTCCTTGTTCCTAAAAGATAATTTTGGTTGCCTGGACTCGGAGAACAGCTCCCTGTGGGTGAATAGTGTCAGGGACTGAATATTGCCTTTTGCAGAGTCTTGGGTGCGAGCTGGCAGTCTCAAGAGGGGTCGGTTGACTCGTGGCTTCCTCCCCCAGTATCTTAGGTGCTTGAGGAACTGGAGGATTGATAAAGCGTGTATTGGGAGTAAGACCAGGAAAGAACTGTACCTGACCATATGTAGGACTTTCTTTTGTATACAGCCAGCATTAAAAGACTGTACAACGGTAACCTTAAAAGAAAGTGTAAGGTTTCTTAATGGAGTCAGGCTACCCGCAACATTTTTTGATATAGCCTGGCTGTCCTTGCATGGGAAGCTTTATGTTAAGGGGAATCTAAAACATCTGAGTGTGTCAGAGCGTAAGTATCCCTTAGGATGTCAACAGGAGGAGATAATGGCACATTTCATATCTAAGTGCAAGGAACAGAGCCGGCGTCAGCACCCGGCATACCCGGGCAAGTACAGGGGCCCACTTCTCCTGGGGGAGCCCACTGAGCTGCTATGAGCACTTCCATCAATGACACTGCTGTCATTTCACTTACCCAGTACCCCTCTGGTGGGCCCTCTGCCGCAGAGCTTCAGACATGCCCCCTCTACACAGGATGCTGCCTGAAGAGAGAGACCGCAGAGCTGGAGCAGAAGTGTTAACACAGTCTGTGAGTGTGCACTGTGACTGTCTCTTCTCTGTGGGACAGGAGGGTGGGCAGGCTGAACTCTTCGAGTTGCTGCTGGATGCTGTATACCAGCAGCTTCATGATATTTGGTTGTTTTACTGCCTCATTAAGCAGTTTGCCTCCATGACACCTGCCCCCCCCCCCCATATCCTGTCCTATCTTATCCCCATGGAGCCCCTGCTGTCTTCTTTCCTCCCTCATGTATCCAGAGCTCCTGTTCCATCCTCCTATTGCTACCCTGCACAGACCTCCTGCCCCTACTTCTTGTACGAATCCCCCTCAGAGCCCCTTCCACCTACTTGCTGTTTCAACCCCTCCTGTCCACCCAGGGCCCCGGGCCCCTGTCTTACTCCTCTGCCTTTCAATATGGTGGTGTCTGAACCACATTCACCATAAGGACCTTGTAACATCACAGGGTCATGTGACTGTGCTCCCCACCCCGTACTGTGCCCCCTTATACCCTGCATTGTGCCCTCTTACCACACCCTGTACAGTGCCCCTAGTCATTCCCTGTACTGTGCCTCCTTATACCCTTTTATCCGGTCACTGTATGGCAGTGTTATCCGGTCACTGTAAAGAGGTGTTATCCGGTCACTGTATGGCGGTGGTATCCAATAACTGTATGGCCATAACTGTATCCCTTTACCTGCCCACGCCACCTTTTTTAGACCTTTGGCTTGAGAAAGACCACACTGGTCGAAACGTTGCACTCTATTGGTGAATAAACTTTGGATACTGAAGACAAGAGAGTGCTGTGGTTTCTTTACAAGTCTTACCTTTTTTAGACCTGGCATGAGCGGGGGAAAAGTTGCATATTGCGGTGCTAAGGAACTTTGCGCCACAATCTGTGTCAGAAATACGCCTAATATAGACGTATTTCTATTTAATGAATGACCCCCTAATTGTATTATTATTCCAGGGTAGGGCTAATATCTTTATAGTATATAGATTCTAGTGTATTATACTGTGCCCTGTATTTCCCAATAGATAAATGATCCTTGGGAAACACAGTCCTCACCCCTGACCACCAGGACCAGGTAGCGCTCTGTCAATACATGGCGGCCTCCCCTCTCCGCCACGCTGCTCCGCTGTGTACTGGTGCTTATTCTGACACTAGGGCTGGGTTCACATCACATTTTTGCCATCCGTTTAAGGGTACTTTCACACTAGCGTTTTTCTTTTCCGGCGCTGAGTTCCGTCCTAGGGGCTCAAATCCGGAAAAGAACTAATCAGTTTTATCCCCATGCATTCTGAATGGAGAGTAATCCGTTCAGGATGCATCGGGATGTCTTCAGTTCAGTCTTTTTGACTGATCAGGCTTTTCAGAAAACCGTAGCATGTTGTATTTTTACCTCCGGCCAAAAATCCTGAACACTTTGACTGAACGCTGGATCCGGTCTTTTTCCCATTGACTTGCATTAACGCCGCATCCGGCGCAGTGTGTTCAGTCAAACCGGATCCGGCTTTTGCATGTTAAACCCGAAAAATGTGCAAAAAAAAGTTAAAGTCCCTAAATGGCGGATCCGTTTTTTCCAATGCATTTTTTCATTGTGATCAAAATCCTGATCAGGATTCAAATGTAATCCGTTTTCACACGTTTTTCCGGATCTGGCGGGCATTTCCGGTGTCGGAATTGAACGCCGGATTTAAACAACGCTAGTGTGAAAGTAGCCTAATGTATACCAAAAATGTATGCGTTAACAGATGCCTCAGACTGATGCTGTACAGTGGCGTCCGTTCACCATAGAATTCCATTGTAAAAAACATATACTTTAACATATTTTGACTGGACTCTTCAGGATACAAAAACGTGGAGTGCTGCACATTTGTATACATCAAACCGACAGGAAAAATGTGATGTGTGAACCCACTGGTGGGGGGGACTGTGGGGCCCAGTCAGTTCTAGCTACATCGCTGCACAGCTCCCTCTCTCCTCCAGGCCCGGCCCAGCGGTGACATCATGACGCCCGTGTGTCTCACTACTGCAGCGGGCCGGAGGAGAGAAGGAGCGCAGGGAGATGAGCTGCAGCTAATGAATGACAAGACCGCCGGCTTCCCTGAGCTCCAGCAATGATAGGTATGTGAGGGGGCCACTGGGGGTCATTACACTGTGAGGGCCCCTTACACAGTATAATGACCCCCAGTGCCCCCCATTTAGTATAATGATCCCCAGAGCCCCCATTCAATAAAATAACCCCCAGTGATCACCATACAGAATAATGACCCACAGTGCCCTCTCCATACAGTATAACCCACAGTGTGGGGGCCACTGGGAGTCATTATTCTGAATGGGGGGTGACTGGGGGTCATTATTCTGAATAGAGTGCCACCGTGGGGTCATTATACTGTGTGAAGGGCCACTAGTAGTCATTATACTGTTTAGGGGCCAGTGGGGGTCATTATACCGTGTGGGAGCCACAGGGGGACATATAAATGTTAAAAAATGCCTCAAGGGGGCCCACTGGGATTTATCACCCAAGGGCCCACATGAATCTGGAGCCGGCCCTGGCGAGGAAGGTCGGAAAATATGGCAGGAAGTATCCTCCAGGTTAAATATCCCCAGACCGCAGTGTCTTACATACCCAGATATCATCTATGGGGCAACCAGCTAGTATACCTGACATTGACAGGGGGACAATGTACTGGATTATAACCATCATTAAATACTACCACTGGCATACCAGAACAAAAGTGTCCCTACATAACGAGCCGTTCCATCACAGGCAAGCGGTGAACCTGATCCTGTCAGAGCTGAGGTGGATAAAGAACTTAGAATGTAGGAAAAAGGAGAGAAACAGGATGTTATGGAGGAAAGTACATTTGGTGGATGTGGACTGATCTTCATAATGGAATTGTGTTTATTACTGATTTATTTACTTTCTTTCTTTCCCTTTAACAGTGATGGACTATTGTTAAGTTAGGGTTATTATTATTATTATTATTATTATTATTTATACTGTTGGATATGTATGATTTCGGGGAAATGACCATTGTTTCTGTTCATTCCGATTCAATGTATTGTTATGTTTGTTTATACTAATAAAAATTGCCTCCTATGTGCAAGAATATAACTACTATAATACTGCTCCTATGTATAAGAATATTACTACTATAATACTGCCTCCTATGTACAAGAATATAACTACTATAATACTGCCTCCTATGTACAAGAATATAACTACTATAATACTGCTCCTATGTACAAGAATATAACTACTATAATACTGCTCCTATGTACAAGAATATAAATACTATAATACTGCCTCCTATGTACAAGAATATAACTACTATAATACTGCCTCCTATGTACAAGAATATAAATACTATAATACTGTTCCTATGTACAAGAATATAACTACTATAATACTGTTCCTATGTACAGGAATATAACTACTATAATACTGCATCCTATGTACAGGAATATAACTACTATAATACTGCTCCTATGTACCAGAATATAACTACTATAATACTGCTCCTATGTACAAGAATATAACTACTATAATACTGCCTCCTATGTACAAGAATATAACTACTATAATACTGCCTCCTATGTACAAGAATATAAGTACTATAATACTGCTCCTATGTACAAGAATATAACTACTATAATACTGCTCTTATGTACAAGAATATAAATACTATAATAATACTGCTCCTATGTACAAGAATATAACTACTATAATACTGCTCCTATGTACAAGAATATAACTACTATAATACTGCTCCTATGTACAAGAATATAACTACTATAATACTGCCTCCTATGTACAAGAATATAACTACTATAATACTGCTCCTATGTACAAGAATATAACTACTATAATACTGCTCCTATGTACAAGACTATAACTACTATAATACTGCTCCTATGTACAAGAATATAACTACTATAATACTGCTCCTATGTATAAGAATATAACTACTATAATACTGCTCCTATGTACAAGAATATAACTACTATAATACTGCTCCTATGTACAAGACTATAACTACTATAATACTGCCCCTATGTACAAGAATATACTACTATAATACTGCCTCCTATGTACAAGACTATAACTACTATAATACTGCCTGCACAGTATCAGAATATAAGTACATCAGTGGTTCCTCCTCTGGCTGAGCATCTTCACATCTGACTGCCCTTTTTCTATAGTCGTGAGATTTCATACTCCATGTGGTCAGTTACTCAATGTGACTTATCGCTCACAGTTTTGTTACATTTCATGGATGTGTCTCCTGTCATTGTAAGGTGTGGTATCAGTATAATCATGCACATTGTAATGCGTCTGACATTCTTTGTGCACCGCTCATGCTTGCTGTTCCTTTTATTGGATACTTTGTATGTTGGATATTATTTGCTTCTGGTTCGTCTCTGTCTTTTTCCCATGTCAGTGACTGTAATGCACATTTCATTCATTTGCTCTATTTTTGCCATCTGAAAACTTTGCAAGAAAGAAATGTCCCAGACTTCACAGTCTGAATAAATAGGCCTGGTGGTTGTGGTGGTGGGGGGGGGGGGGGGGGGGGGGCATTTTCGGCACCTGCTTAAATTTCACCCTCCTGCTCTCTTAACTGGCTTAACGAAAGCCCACTGGGCAAATGCATGGAGGTTTTGCAGCTGGTAGGAGCTTAATCACTTCTACACTGGAAAGCTGTGCACATACAGTAGTAACTGAATCCTACTGGCTGATAGGAATCCCGGCCATCGAGCGCTCCACTGAATGGACACTGCCACATTGTTCGCTTGCCCTGGTTCTTGGGTTACAGACGCTGGAATATTCGGTTTTGGACGGATCCTTGTTACATTTCTAGGAAAAACTGTGACAAAGCATTTTAAGAGAGGGAGACCCGTATAGAATTCCAGCCTAAATCTCCTTAGTCCAGACTCACTAGTTAATCTTTTTGGTATTTCTATCGTCTACAGCAATGGCTTATGTGCTGTTCGAAAACTACAACCCCCAGCATGCTGGGAATAGTAGTTTTACAACATATGGAGAGCTACAAATGCTATTGAGTCACCTAAAAGGCAAATGATGTAAACCTGATGGACTACAGCCCCCAACAGACGGAAAGACAGACAGATGGGAAATAAGAGATGATAGATAGAGAGATAGATAGATAGATATGAGATAGATAGATAGATAGATAGATATGAGATAGATAGATATGGGATGGATGGATACAATGGCGGATTATCATAGGGGCGTTTTGGTTGGCAGCCCCGGGCCCGGCATCGCTGGGGGGCCCAACACTCATACATACTGCGGCGGGGCACAGGAGAACATAGTTCCCTGCCCTGCTGCCTAAGGCAAATTGCGGTTCCACAAAACACGGATGGCGTCTGTGTGCGTTCCTCAATTTGCAGAACGGCACGGACAGCCATTCATATAACTGCCTATCCTTGTCCGCAAAACGCGGACAAGAATAGGACAGGTTATATTTTTTTTGCGGACCACGGAACGGAGCAACTCCGTGTGCTGTCCGCATCTTTTGCGCCCCCATTCAAGTGAATGGGTCCGCATCCGAACCGCCAAAACTGCGGCTCGGATGCGGACCAAAACAACGGCCGTGTGCATGAGGCCTGACACCGCCCTAGGCTTCAGGCCTAGTAGGCCTGAGGCCTATGTGGTAGTAAAAGCCCAGCTCAGGTGTACGCACGCCTGCCTTACCATCACGGACACAGGTATTAGCCTTTATTTATTTATTTTTTGTGTGTGTGCCAACTTTGGGGGGCAGGGGAGGTCATATTACTGCAGGGACAGTGGGGGCAAATGATTACATGGGGGCAAATGATTACATGGGGGCAAATGATTACATGGGGCAAATGATTACATGGGGGCAAATGATTACATGGGGGCAAATGATTACATGGGGGCAAATGATTACATGGGGCAAATGATTACATGGGGCAAATGATTACATGGGGCAAATTACTTAATGGGGCTGAGTGTGGGGGGGGAATTAATTTGAAGGGGGGGCAGTGTGGGGGAAATTACTATATGGGGGCAGTGTGGGGGAAATTACTATATGGGGCAGTGTGGGGGAAATTACTATATGGGGGCAGTGTGGGGGAAAATACTATATGGGGGCAGTGTGGGGGAAATTACTATATGGAGCAGTGTGGGGGAAATTACTATATAGGGCCAGTGTGGGGGAAATTACTATATGGGGGCGGTGTGGGGGAAATTACTATATGGGGGCAGTGTGGGGGAAATTACTATATAAAGCAGTGTGGGGGAAATTACTATATAGGGCCGGTGTGGGGGAAATTACTATATGGGGGCGGTGTGGGGGAAATTACTATATGGGGGCGGTGTGGGGAAAATTACTATATGGGGGCGGTGTGGGGAAAATTACTATATGGGGCAGTGTGGGGGAAATTACTATATGGGGGCGGTGTGGGGGAAATTACTATATGGGGCAGTGTGGGGGAAATTACTATATGGGGGCGGTGTGGGGGAAATTACTATATGGGGCAGTGTGGGGGAAATTACTATATGAGGCAGTGTGGGGGAAATTACTATATGGGGCAGTGTGGGGGTAATTACTATATGGGGTAGTGTGGGGGAAATTACTATATGGGGCAGTGTGAGGTAAATTACTATATGGGGCAGTGTGGGGGAAATTACTATATGGGGGCAGTGTGGGGGAAATTACTATATGGGGATAGTGTGGGGAAAATTACTATATGGAGCAGTGTGGGGGAAATTACTATATGGGGATAGTGTGGGGAAAATTACTATATGGAGCAGTGTGGGGGAAATTACTATATGGGGCAGTGTGGGGGAAATGAATATATGGAGCAGTGTGGGGGAAATTACTATATGGGGCAGTGTGGGGGAAATTACTATATGGGGGCAGTGTGGGGGAAATTACTATATGGGGCAGTGTGGGGGAAATTACTATATGGGGCAGTGTGGGGGAAATTACTATATGGGGGCAGTGTGGGGGAAATTACTATATGGGGATAGTGTGGTGAAAATTACTATATGGGGGCAGTGTGGGGGAAAATACTATATGGGGGCGGTGTGGGGGAAATTACTATATGGGGGCAGTGTGGGGGAAATTACTATATGGGGATAGTGTGGGGAAAATTACTATATGGGGCAGTGTGGGGGAAATTACTATATGGGGCAGTGTGGGGGAAATTACTATATGGGGATAATGTGGGGAAAATTACTAGATGGGGCAGTGTGGGGGAAATTACTATATGGGAGCAGTGTGGGGGAAATTACTATATGGGACAGTGTGGGGAAATTACTATATGGGGATAGTGTTGGGAAAATTACTATATGGGGCAGTGTGGGGGAAATTACTATATGGAGCAGTGTGGGGGAAATTACTATATGGCGGCAGTGTGGGGGAAATTACTATATGGGGATAGTGTGGGGAAAATTACTATATGGAGCAGTGTGGGGGAAATTACTATATGGCGGCAGTGTGGGGAAAATTACTATATGTGGATAGTGTGGGGAAAATTACTATATGGGACAGTGTGGGGAAATTACTATATGGGGATAGTGTGGGGGAAATTACTAGATGGGGGCAGTGTGGGGGAAATTACTATATGGGGGCAGTGTGGGGGAAATTACTATATGGGGGCAGTGTGGGGGAAATTACTATTTGGAGACAGTGTGGGGGAAATTACTATATGGGGCAGTGTGGGGGAAATTACTATATGGGGCAGTGTGGGGGAAATTACTATATGGGGCAGTGTGATGGAAATTACTATATGGGGCAGTGTGGGGGAAATTACTATATGGGAGCAGTGTGGGGGAAATTACTATATGGAGCAGTGTGGGGGAAATTACTATATGGAGCAGTGTGGGGGAAATTACTAGATGGGGATAGTGTGGGGGAAATTACTATATGGAGCAGTGTGGGGGAAATTACTATATGGAGCAGTGTGGGGGAAATTACTATATGGGGGCAGTGTGGGGGAAATTACTATATGGGGGCAGTGTGGGGGAAATTACTATATGGGGATAGTGTGGGGAAAATTACTATATGGGGGCAGTGTTGGGGAAATTACTATATGGGAGCAGTGTGGGGGAAATTACTATATGGGGGCAGTGTGGGGGAAATTACTATATGGAGCAATGTGGGGGAAATTACTATATGGGGCAGTGTGGGGGAAATTACTGTATGGGAGCAGTGTGGGGGAAATTACTATATGGAGCAATGTGGGGGAAATTACTATATGGAGCAATGTGGGGGAAATTACTGTATGGGAGCAGTGTGGGGGAAATTACTATATGGGGGCAGTGTGGGGGAAATTACTATATGGGACAGTGTGGGGGAAATTACTATATGGGGGCAGTGTGGGGGAAATTACTATATGGGGCAGTGTGGGGGAAATTACTATATGGGGCAGAGTGGGGGATATTACTATATGAGACAGTGTGGGGGAAATTACTATATGGGGGCAGTGTGGGGGAAATTACTATATGGGGGCAGTGTGGGGGAAATTACTATATGGGGGCAGTGTGGGGAAAATTACTATATGGGGGCAGTGTGGGGGAAATTACTATATGGGAGCAGTGTGGGGGAAATTACTATATGGGGGCAGTGTGAGGTAAATTACTATATGGGGCAGGGTGGGGGAAATTACTATATGGGGCAGTGTGGGGGAAATTACTATATGGGGGCAGTGTGGGGGAAATTACTATATGGGGCAGTGTGGGGGAAATTACTATATGGGGCAGAGTGGGGGATATTACTATATGAGACAGTGTGGGGGAAATTACTATATGGGGGCAGTGTGGGGGAAATTACTATATGGGGGCAGTGTGGGGAAAATTACTATATGGGGGCAGTGTGGGGAAAATTACTATATGGGGGCAGTGTGGGGAAAATTACTATATGGGGGCAGTGTGGGGAAAATTACTATATGGGGCAGTGTGGGGAAATTACTATACGGGGCAGTGTGGGGGAAATTACTATATGGGGATAGTGTGGGGAAAATTACTATATGGGGCAGTGTGGGGAAATTACTATATGGGGCAGTGTGGGGGAAATTACTATATGGGGGCAGTGTGGGGGAAATTACTATATGGGGCAGTGTGGGGGAAATTACTATATGGGGATAGTGTGGGGGAAATTACTATATGGGGGCAGTGTGGGGGAAATTACTATATGGGGGCAGTGTGGGGGAAATTACTATATGGGGTTTAGTGGGGGAAATTACTATATGGGGGCAGTGTGGGGGAAATTACTATATGGGGCATAGTGGGAGAAATTACTATATAGGGCAGTGTGGGGGAAATTACTATATGGGGCAGTGTGGGGGAAATTACTATATGGGGGCAGTGTGGGGGAAATTACTATATGGGGCAGTGTGAGGTAAATTACTATATGGGGGCAGTGTGGGGAAAATTACTATATGGGGCAGTGTGGGGGAAATTACTATATGGGGGCAGTGTGGGGGAAATTACTATATGGGGCAGTGTGGGGGAAATTACTATATGGGGGCAGTGTGGGGGAAATTACTATATGGGGCAGTGTGGGGGAAATTACTATATGGGGCAGTGTGGGGGAAATTACTATATAGAGCAGTGTGGGGGAAATTACTATATGGGGGTAGTGTGGGGGAAATTACTATATGGGGCAGTGTGGGGGAAATTACTATATGGGGCAGTGTGGAGGAAATTACTATATGGGGCAGTGTGGGGGAAATTACTATATGGGGCAGTGTGGGGGAAATTACTATATGGGGCAGTGTGGGGGAAATTACTATATGTGGGCAGTGTGGGGGAAATTACTATATGGGGCAGTGTGGGGGAAATTACTATATGGGGCAGTGTGGGGGAAATTACTATATGGGGTAGTGTGGGGAAATTACTATATGGAGCAGTGTGGGGGAAATTACTATATGGGGGCAGTGTGGGGGAAATTACTATATGGGGCAGTGTGGAGGAAATTACTATATGGGGCAGTGTGGGGGAAATTACTATGTGGGGGCAGTGTGGGGGAAATTACTATATGGGGCAGTGTGGGGGAAATTACTATATGGGGCAGTGTGGGGGAAATTACTATATAGAGCAGTGTGGGGGAAATTACTATATGGGGGCAGTGTGGGGGAAATTACTATATGGGGCAGTGTGGAGGAAATTACTATATGGGGCAGTGTGGGGAAAATTACTATATGGGGCAGTGTGGGGGAAATTACTATATGGGGCAGTGTGGGGGAAATTACTATATGTGGGCAGTGTGGGGGAAATTACTATATGGGGCAGTGTGGGGGAAATTACTATATGGGGCAGTGTGGGGGAAATTACTATATGGGGGCAGTGTGGGGAAATTACTATATGGGGGCAGTGTGGGGGAAATTACTATATGGGGCAGTGTGGGGGAAATTACTATATGGGGCAGTGTGGGGGAAATTACTATATGGGGCAGTGTGGGGGAAATTACTATATGGGGCAGTGTGGGGGAAATTACTATATGGGGCAGTGTGGGGGAAATTACTATATGGGGCAGTGTGGGGGAAATTACTATATAGGGCAGTGTGGGGGCAAATTACTATATGGGGCAGTGTGGGGGAAATTACTATATGGGGCAGTGTGGGGGAAATTACTATATGGGGGCAGTGTGGGGAAATTACTATATGGGGGCAGTGTGGGGGAAATTACTATATGGGGGCAGTGTGGGGGAAATTACTATATGGGGGCAGTGTGGGGGAAATTACTATATGGGGTAGTGTGGGGGAAATTACTATATGGGGTAGTGTGGGGGAAATTACTATATGGGGGCAGTGTGGGGGAAATTACTATATGGGGGCAGTGTGGGGGAAATTACTATATGGGGCAGTGTAGGGGAAATTACTATATGGAGGCAGTGTGGGGGAAATTACTATATGGGGTAGTGTGGGGGAAATTACTATATGGGGCAGTGTGGGGGAAATTATTATATGTGTGGGGGAAATTATTATATGTGGGGGCAGTGTGGGGGAAATTATTATATGTGGGGGCAGTGTGGGGAACATTGCTATTGGGGAGGCACTGTAGGGGCCTTTCTATTACAGGACATATTTGGGAACATTATTCTTGTGGACACTATTCAGGCATTGTTACTTGAAGCACAATATAGGATGTTATTATTATCGGGGGTCTCTAGGGGACCTTATAATTGCTGTAGACACTATAGGGATCTTTGGGATAGTTTATTAAACTGGTATAAAATAGAACTGGCTTTGTTGCCCATAGCAACCAATCAGATCTCACCTTTCATTTTTGACAGCGGAAAATGAAAGGTGGAATCTGATTGGCTGCTATGGGTAACTAAGCCAGTTTTACTTTACACCATTTTTATAAAGGACCTCATTATTATCTACTGGGGTCACTATTCTTTCAGCAGTATAGTACCTGGGACATTGGGGGGCACAAAGGGCACAGTATTGGGGGTGGCTGCAGGATGACACTGTGGGGACACCAGGATGGAAAAATTTAGAAATCTAACGTGTCTGTGTAACAAACTCTGTAGAGACGAGATGCGGCTGAAATAATTTGTCATGGTGGTCTGGGTCAGAAGCAGGAGAAGAGGAAAGAGCAGGTCTACATGACAGGAGATGTCCCTGGATGTAAGAGGTATGCGGTGCTGTATTCTCCTCCATGTCTTTTTCTAATATAATCATATGTATTTTAAATTTGGCAAATTTGTAACAGCCCAGATAACGGTGATGACTTTCTGTGTACAGATAACGTAGCAGATGTTCCCTTAGTTGGAGTGGTCCGCCAGATGAACTACAGTGTATACTGATCTTTTGGTCCTCCCTGTATTGGATACGACTGACTCCATTGATTCCTGACCCCCATTGTGCTCCTCTTTCTCTTATATATAACCCCATAGTCTTATCTTGGCCCAGCGCCCTTCACATATGTATTTATTTTTCTGAAACTGGACTCCATGTTGCTAATCTCCATGAAGAATGAGTGTGGAACATGGTGGATTATTGGCTTTGTTTCCTATCATTCATGGCACTATATTCATATCCTACCAAGAGAGCCAGCTGTCTAAGCAATACCGAGGAGTTATTATGAGAGATGAGCAGGGACGTGGCAGCAGGTTCACGTTGACGTTCCTCACCTGGGTAGTGGGCTTTTCTGGAAGCCATGAGGGATATATTAAAGCCTGAGTTGTTCAGCAAGGTTTGTTTGTTTAGGTGAAAATATGTTCAGGTGATGGAGTCTTCTGACTGTCCTGATGGAGGAGAAAGCTAGTCAATGAAGAAGGATGATGGAAAAATAGTGATGCATCTAAGCTTTAATGATGAAGAACCTTTGAGAAACTCGTAGATAATGAAGAAAACATTAGAAGGAGCTAATCCAGATGGACTGTCCACATGGAGTATAACTGACCAGAAGCTTAGAGGTTTGACTTGAGGTTAAGGTTTAGGTTCTTCTAGAATCATGATGAGAACAATCATCTGATTGCAAAAGACCATTAATCTAGGAGGGAGAGAAAGGAAAAAGGAGGAGAAGCAGCAAAATAGTTTGGGGCGGATTGCCACAGACCATACAGGGAAATTTCCTGGTGGGACGATGCCCAGGGGGCCGCCTGGGCCCTCTTCAGGGCCGGCCAGTAGAAGTATTTGGGGATGTGTTTTGTGCTGCTGGCTGCAGTATTTTGTGATGGACTGTGGTATTTGGCTCAGTTGGGGTTGGTATAATGTGCCACAATATGGTACCGCTGGCCCTGCCTTCCATCAGTTTGGACCTGACTACAAAACCGGGCCACTTTTAGTATTTTTTTCCAGGGCCACTTTAAGTTCCCAGTCCGCCCCTGAAAATAGTGGAAGGACATGATGACCCAAAAGAGGAGCAGATATAACTTTAATCAATTAGAGCCTTGAGGGATGAGATTCACATCCTAATTGACTCAAGCAGATACTTGACTAAGGTTCTGTTCCCATCTTATTTTAAAGAGGACCTCTCCTCTCTCCTGACACTTCTGTTTTAGCAACTGCTTACATCCCCCATGTAATAACAGTTCTGGAGCATATCTTCTTGGGACGCATGAATTCCTAGAAGTCTACAATGAATGTCTAGCTGGGTGTTACCAGTCTGGGTGTGGGCTGCACGGTCTAACACTGGCAGCACTGATTGGATAGTATGAGACCTAGTGATGTCGCGAACATAAAATTTTCAGTTCGCGAACAGCGAACGCGAACTTCCGCAAATGTTCGCGAACTGGCGAACCGGGCGAACCGCCATAGACTTCAATAGACAGGCGAATTTTAAAACCCACAGGGACTCTTTCTGGCCACAATAGTGATGAGAAAGTTGTTTCAAGGGGTCTAACACCTGGACTGTGGCATGCCGGAGGGGGATCTATGGCAAAACTCCCATGGAAAATTACGTAGTGGACGCAGAGTCGGGTTTTAATCCATAAAGGGCATAAATCAACTAACATTCCTAAATTGTTTGGAATAACGTGCTTTAAAACATCCAGTGTGTGTATACGATCAGGTATGATGTTGTATCGATCAGGTAGTGTAAGGGTTACGCCCGCATCACAGACATTGACAGACCAAACTCCCCTTTTAATGCACCGCAAACAGTTCATTTGCACAACCGCAAACTCCCCATTTGCACAAGGTTGGATACCAAGCTAGCCACGTCCCGGTGATGTCATTGAAGGTTTCTTCCTCCACCCAGCCACGTACAACACCAAGGGTCCCCGAAAGGTCAATTGAATTGAAAAACGAATTAAAAAAACGCTGGCTCCCTCCCCTTTGTTTTTATCCACGGTGACTGCGTCTGCGCCGTGCAATTTACTGTCACACCCGATATGAGTGGTATTTTCTGTAGTACTATTCTCATCAGTTTAATCCCTCTAACATCCCCAATCTGGGGGCCATTTATTAAATAGATTTTTTGAACGGGGAGATGGTTAAAAAAACGCTGGCTCCCTCCACCGATATGAGTGGTATTTTCTGTAGTATTATTCTCATCAGTTTAATCCCTGTTACGTCCCATATCAGGAATTGCCTTTTATGAAAAAAAATTTAGGCCGGGTACCTTCGACTGCCTTCACAGTGACAGACCAAACTCTCATACACTAAACTGAATTGATTTCAGGAACCGGGAGATGGAAAAAGCAGCTTGGTCGGTCCTCTTACTCCCAAATTGGGGCACTGCGCGTATCAGTGGTTGGCACTGGCAGTGGGCACACTACAGTCAGTGGAAGAGGGCCTGACACACACTGGCAGCAGGCAAGCAACTGAAATTACACTAAAGTGTAAAAATTAAATGCCTTATTTATCGGCAAGCTACTGTGCCACCCGGTATGAATGGTTGGCACTGGCAGTGGGCACACTACAGTCAGTGGAAGAGGGCCTGACACACACTGGCAGCAGGCAAGCAACTGAATTTAGACTACTGTCTAAAAATTAAATGCCTTATTTATCGGCAAGCTACTGTGCCACCCGGTATCAGTGGTTGGCACTGGCAGTGGGCACACTACAGTCAGTGGAAGCGGGCCTGACACACACTGGCAGCAGGCAAGCAACTGAATTTAGACTACTGTCTAAAAATTAAATGCCTTATTTATCGGCAAGCTACTGTGCCACCCGGTATCAGTGGTTGGCACTGGCAGTGGGCACACTACAGTCAGTAGAAGCGGGCCTGACACACACTGGCAGCAGGCAAGCAACTGAAATTACACTAAAGTGTAAAAATTAAATGCCTTATTTATCGGCAAGCTACTGTGCCACCCGGTATGAGTGGTTGGCACTGGCAGTGGGCACACTACAGTCAGTGGAAGAGGGCCTGACACACTGACTGGCAGCAGGCAAGCAACTGAATTTAGACTACTGTCTAAAAATTAAATGCCTTATTTATCGGCAAGCTACTGTGCCACCCGGTATCAGTGGTTGGCACTGGCAGTGGGCACACTACAGTCAGTGGAAGCGGGCCTGACACACACTGGCAGCAGGCAAGCAACTGAAATTACACTAAAGTGTAAAAATTAAATGCCTTATTTATCGACAAGCTACTGTGCCACCCGGTATCAGTGGTTGGCACTGGCAGTGGGCACACTACAGTCAGTGGAAGCGGGCCTGACACACACTGGCAGCAGGCAAGCAACTGAATTTAGACTACTGTCTAAAAATTAAATGCCTTATTTATCGGCAAGCTACTGTGCCACCCGGTATCAGTGGTTGGCACTGGCAGTGGGCACACTACAGTCAGTAGAAGCGGGCCTGACACACACTGGCAGCAGGCAAGCAACTGAAATTACACTAAAGTGTAAAAATTAAATGCCTTATTTATCGGCAAGCTACTGTGCCACCCGGTATGAGTGGTTGGCACTGGCAGTGGGCACACTACAGTCAGTTGAAGTCGGCCTGACACACACTAGCAGCAGGCAAGCAGCTGAAATTACACTAAAGTGTAAAAATTAAATGCCTTTTTTATGCAAAGTCCTGTGCCAGCCGGTATGAGTGGTGGGCACTGGCAGTGGGCACACTACAGTCAGTGGAAGTCAGCCTGACACACACTGGCAGGCAACTAACCTTAGATTAAAGTGTAAAAATTAAGTGCCTATTTTTTAAGCAAAGTCCTGTGCCACTCGGTATGACAGGGGTGGGCACTGGCAGTGGGCACACTACAGTCAGTTGAAGTCGGCCTGACACACACTAGCAGCAGGCAAGCAGCTGAAATTACATTAAAGTGTAAAAATTAAATGCCTTTTTTAAGCAAAGTCCTGTGCCAGCCGGTATGAGTGGTGGGCACTGGCAGTGGGCACACTACAGTCAGTGGAAGTCAGCCTGACACACACTGGCAGGCAACTAACCTTAGATTAAAGTGTAAAAATTAAGTGCCTATTTTTTAAGCAAAGTCCTGTGCCACTCGGGATGACAGGGGTGGGCACTGGCAGTGGGCACACTACAGTCAGTTGAAGTCGGCCTGACACACACTGGCAGGCAACTAACCTTAGATTAAAGTGTAAAAATGAAGTGCCTTTTTTTTAAGCAAAGTCCTGTGCCACACGGGATGACAGGGGTGGGCACTGGCAGTGGGCACACTACAGTCAGTTGAAGTCGGCCTGACACACACTAGCAGCAGGCAAGCAGCTGAAATTACACTAAAGTGTAAAAATTAAATGCCTTTTTTATGCAAAGTCCTGTGCCAGCCGGTATGAGTGGTGGGCACTGGCAGTGGGCACACTACAGTCAGTGGAAGTCAGCCTGACACACACTGGCAGGCAACTAACCTTAGATTAAAGTGTAAAAATTAAGTGCCTTTTTTTAAGCAAAGTCCTGTGCCACACGGAATGACAGGGGTGAGCACTGGCAGTGGGCACACTACAGTCTGTGGGCCTGCAGCTCCTCACACACAGGCAGGCCAGGCAACTGCAATATGTATATAAAGGAAAAAAAAAAAGCAGACTAATGTTGCAGCCCTAAAAAGGGCTTTTTGGGGTGCTGTCAGGACGCTGTCCTTACAGCAGAGATCAGATGAGTCTTTCAGGACTGGAGTGGACACTGAATTCACTAGCCTAGCTATCGATTTCCCAATTAAATCAGCAGCAGTTACAGTCTCCCTCCTCTCACTAAGACTGCAGCTTCAGAATGAATCTAAAATGGATGCTGTGCAGGAGGTGGGAGGGTCTGGGAGGGAGGGTATGCTGCTGATTGGCTGGAATGTGTCTGCTGACTGTGAGGTACAGGGTCAAAGTTTGCTCAATGATGATGTATAGGGGGCGGACCGAACATCGCATGTGTTCGCCCGGCAGAGGCGAACGCGAACAAGCTATGTTCGCCGGGAACTGTTCGCCGTCGGATAGTTCGGGCCATCTCTAATGAGACCTTGCAGGGACACACCACCAACTAGTAACACCCATCTTGACCTTCTTTGCAGACTGCTAGCAATTCATTCATATCTTCCAGCAGGAATAATAAAAGAATGGCACCATCTAGAGTCACAAGAATAGATGCTCCAGAACTGTTATTACAAGGGGAATGCAAGTAGTTACTAAAACAGACATGTCAGAAGAAGGGGCAGCCAGAGGCATAAATCAGGAGGCTCTCCTAAAGTATAACTGGACTAGCAGACATATAGCAGAGGTACAGATTCACCTATAGCCTCCCCTTGTAAGCAGCAGTGTGGGAGTAACTTAGAGAAGACTGACCTGGACTAGCACCTTGAAGACTCCTCAATGGCTGTTATGGTTAAGGTTTCCCTCCTGGAGCACACATTAGGTCAGTAACCTCTGGCACTGTTGCAAAACTACAATTCCCAGCATGCACACTTGCTCGGCCGTTCTCATGAGCGGAGCATGTTGGGAAGTGTAGTTTTTGTGAGTTTCTGGCCCCTGTATTAGGCTCTGAAGTTTTGCTTCCAAGGAGAATTCCCACCACATATTGGTGAGATGTCATCTGGGATTGCCATTGCTGTGAAGAATGAGGTTCACTTCCATCCACAGCATTTCTTCTGGAAATAGGGGGGGGGGGGGGGGGGGGGGGGTATTGATCCATATTTTCAGAATGTGAACCCCTGCAGATCATTGGATAGCAATTCCCCATCACATAGTCACAGGGGTCTCTATGGTGGAGCTTCCGTATAAAATATGTTTAATACAGTATGTGACCTGTCCAGTGACCGCTAAGAAATTCCCCTCTCCCTTTAATGTCAGTGCTGGAATATAATTGCGGATGTCGGTTTGCTTGAGTATCCCACTCCATGTTTTCTGACCCACTAAAGCACTTTTTGGCAGAGGGGATGGCTATTAACAGCAGGATATGCCAAAAAACCCTGCAAGCTGACACATCTCATACCAGTGGATAGGAAGGGAAACAAAGTATCTCTTGTCACACACAAATATATAGAAGCCATAAATCATGCAGCAAGAGTGGAGCAACTGAGGAAGCATAAAGTTAACGTACCCCCGCCCCATGATCCCCTGCAAAACCAGTGATGAGAAACACAGAGCTCACAGTCCAGGGGTTTAACATAGAGGTGGACATTTAATAGTCATGTTTTGTCAGCTGCGATCACTCCAGGTTACAGAACACAAAACATCCGACCTTCTCTCCATTCCTTACTGTTGTGGAAGATCTGAGGATTCTAATGCCATGCCGTGTCCTGATGTTCCCTCATACCAGCCCATTAATGCAGCTTTCTAATCTAAGTTTCAGTTCTGTACCATTTTCAAGATCTCTGCTTGCTGTCAGTGAAGAAATCCTCTAACACAGCTGAGGGTTGGCTACAATCTGTCCGTCTAGACCACTGGCAGTTATTTGAGGGCCTCAGATAGGAGGCTTGATTCCATCCCACAGCTTTGCGTGGCATTAAATGTCCCCAGTTTGCACATTTGCTCTCCGTTATAAGGTTATCATAGCCGAGTGGGTGCGGTAAGATGTCGCTGTATACTCTGCTGAAAAACGTGTGTGAACTGTCACCTCTCTGCTGGAAATGGCTGATGTGGAGAAAAGTTTGTGAGAGGCAGAGAAGCAGGGAGCATGCATGAAGCTGTGTACTGTACACACTGTACCATACACTTACGGAGACCGGAGCCAAAGACCGCAGGAGGAGCACCTGGGGGCCACATACAGGAACTAACGGTCAAGTCAATCTATGTGAGCTAAATACATCAGCAGAACAATCTCTCTCCTGTTCTGGTAGTTTGTTACAATGTATCATGTGCAGATAAAATGTATTTGTTTGGAGTCCTGGCTGGATACATCATACAGATTGGATAATGCAATAAAATAAAACCAAAACTATTATCTATTGTCATCTATGGAGGTGGGGGGGCGGCGACTCTGGGTTTCTGGGGGATTTTCTTTGTTAATGCAGAGAGTGCCTAATATGTGTAGCATGTATGTGCTGAGTATTGTAGGCCAGGCAAAGCTCCGCTGGGTTTCTGGGAAATATATTCAAATTAGCATCCCTTCAAAAACGAAAAGACAGCCAAGACTATCTGCTGCCAGCAGATGCAAATTTTTATATATTTTCCCCAGAAACCCAGAGGAACGTACTAGTCTCTCTCTCTCTCATCAGATTTTCGGAAACAGTCTGAGTCCTGGTAGACCGGAGAATGTTATATACCAAATTTTAGGGCAATTGGAGAATATTTGATTCTTGTAAATTTGATCTGGCTCCTCTCAGTCTATGGCAGGCAGTAATATATTGTGCTGCTGTGGCCGCTGTGTTCTCCTCTTCCCCCAGCAGTATGGAGAGTCTCTCATCCTCCTCCATGGACGTGAAGTCTGGGCAGAGATCAGACAGTCTCCTGAGGTGAGCGTCCCTCACTGCTGAGTATTTGGGGCACCGCAGCAGGAAATGAGCCTCATCCTCCACGGCCTCCTGGTCGCACTGCTGGCACAGTCTGCTCTCCCTGGGCATGTACCTCTGTCGGTGACGCCCGGATTCAATGAGCAGGCTGTGGGCGCTCAGTCCGTCTATCTATCTATTTATCCCATATCTATCTATCTATCTATCTATCTATCTATCTATCTATCTATCTATCATTTATCTATTCATCCCATATCTATCTATTCTTCTATCTATCTATTATCTATCTATCTATCATCTATATCTATCTATCTATCTATCTATCTATTATCTATCTATCTATCTATCTATCTATCTATCTATATATTATCTATCATTTATCTATTCATCCCATATCTATCTATCTATCTATCTATCTATCTATCTATCTATCTATCTCCTATCTATCCTTCTATCTATCTATTATCTATTTATCTATTTATCTATCTATCTATCTATCTATCTATCTATTATCTATCTATCTATCTATCTATCTATCTATCTATCTATCTATCTATCTATATATTATCTATTCATCCCATATCTATCTATCTATCTATCTATCTATCTATCTATCTATCTATCTATCTATCTCCTATCTATCCTTTTATCTATCTATCTATCTATCTATCTATCTATCTATCTAGCTATCTATCTATTATCTATCTATCTATCTATCTATCTATCTATCTATCTATCTCATATCTATCTATCTATCTATCTATCTATCTATCTATCTATCTATCTATTCATCTATCTGTCACTTATCTTACAGATCCTGCACTGAGGTGACCTGGGTTTGGTGGATCTTGAGCTCTAAAGGTGATTCTCATTTGTTTATATCTGAAAGAAAGAAAACAGCGCAGTTACTTGAGATGGTATTAAGAAGAGTTATATCTGTTCTTGGCCAGCCGCGGAGACAATAAACACAAGTCTTGGTGCAGATGAGATTTCCTAAACCCTGTCTTTGTTTGGTAATTAGATATCAGACTTGTGAGCCGGGAGATGCTTTCTGCGGTTTGCGCATGTGCCGGGAATGACAGAGGAATCTCCTTCTGTAAAGTGTCGAGGTGAAAATACAGCGAGGTTCTTGTATTTGACTTCCTGATGATTTTTGCTGTTTGGATATGAGAACTATGAGCCAATCATTTCCATCAGCAAATACAAAGCTTTGCAGTATGTTATACTGGGGAATAGTGGTATCTACACTCACTGACAAAATAAATAAAATAACCACCCCCGGATAGTATCGGATTGCCGCAATACTTGTCGTGCTCTTATCTCTATCATTACAGGTGTGGTCTGATTACACACAGGGTCTTGCCACAAGAGGGTGTAAAATTGCTTCTCCCACTGCCTTATAAAAAGGCTTTCAGGGGCTACTTTTGGGTAGTGTGCCTCTTGGTGAGAGGTTGTTGACTGCTAGACGTGCGTCTATGACACACTCAAAAACATTTTGCTATTGACAGGATTTTAGAGAGGGAGCGACGCTGGACTGAGAGAAGCAGAATGGGCCCCTTCATTACACCCATGTCTCTGCTCCGACCATTTCCAGGTGCTTAGCAGAAGGAAGTTTGGTGTCATGGCGTCCATTATGTGTCCTGCCACTGTCAGCCAGCAACCATCTCCTTTGTTTGCAATGGTGTCATGAACAAGAAACCTGGACTTCTACATACTGGAACCATATCGTCTTTAGTGATAAAACCAGGCTCTGTTTGGCATCCCATGATGGTCAGGTTGGAGGCCTCGTGGTGAGTACTTCAGGCCAGAGGCTGCATCTCATCTTGTATCCAGGCTAGAGGCTATATCTCATCTTGTGTCCAGGCTAGAGGCCGTATCTCATCTTGTATCCAGACTAGAGGCTGTATCTCATCTTGTACCCAGGCTAGAGGCTGTATGTCATCTTGTATCCAGGCTAGAGGCCATATTTCATCTTGTACCCAGGCTAGAGGCTGTATCTTATCTTGTATCCAGGCTATAGGCTGTATCTCATCTTTTACCCAGGCTAGAGGCTGTATCTCATCTTGTACCCAGGCTAGAGGCTGTATCTCATCTTGTATCCAGGCTAGAGGCTGTATCCCATCTTGTACCCAGCCTAGAGGCTGTATCTCATCTTGTATCCAGGCTAGAGGCCGTATCTCATCTTGTATCTATGCTACAGGCTGTATCTCATCTTGTATCCAGGCTAGAGGCAGTATCTCATCTTGTATCAAGGCTAGAGGCCGTATCTCATCTTGTATCCAGGCTATAGGACATATCTCATCTTGTATCAAGACTAGAGGCTGTATCTCATCTTGTATCCAGGCTAGAGGCTGTATGTCATCTTGTATCCAGGCTATAGGCTGTATCTCATCTTGTACCCAGGCTACAGGCCGTATCTCATCTTGTATCCAGGCTAGAGGCTGTATCTCATCGTGTATCCAGGCTAGAGGCTGTATCTCATCTTGTACCCAGCCTAGAGGCTGTATCTCATCTTGTATCCAGGCTAGAGGCCGTATCTCATCTTGTATCTATGCTACAGGCTGTATCTCATCTTGTATCCAGGCTAGAGGCAGTATCTCATCTTGTATCCAGGCTAGAGGCCGTATCTCATCTTGTATCTATGCTACAGGCTGTATCTCATCTTGTATCCAGGCTAGAGGCAGTATCTCATCTTGTATCAAGGCTAGAGGCTGTATCTCATGTTGCATCCAGACTAGAGGCCGTATCTCATTTGTATCCAGGCTATAGGCTGTATCTCATCTTGTATCCAAACTAGAGGCCATATCTCATCTTGTATCCAGGCTAGAGGCCGTATCTCATTTGTATCCAGGCTATAGGCCGTATCTCATCTTGTATCCAAACTAGAGACCATATCTCATCTTGTATCCAGGATAGAGGCAGTATCTCATCTTGTATCCGGGCTAGAGGCTGTATGTCATCTTGTATCCAGGCTAGAGACTGTATCTCATCTTGTATCAAGGCTAGAGGCCGTATCTCATCTTTTATCCAGGCTAGAGGCAGTATATCATCTTGTATCAAGGCTAGAGACTGTATCTCATCTTGTATCAAGGCTAGAGGCTGTATCTCATCTTGTATCCAGGCTAGAGGAGGCCCAACAGGTTCCTAGAGCCACAGGTTTTTCACACATCATCTTTGCGTTCAGGAAAAATCCCATGTTCTATATTCTATGTTTTTCACACAGCTCTGTTTCTATAGAAGTGAATGGGGCTTCAGTGAAAAACGGATTACATCCGGATGAAATGCGTTTTTCACTGATGGTTCCTAGGCGATGTAGTCATTCTTCAGTTTTTTTTCACGTGTGCATCAAAAACTGATTGCTCCTGCCTGGAAAAAATACTGAACGCAATCACAGAAAAACTGAGTAAACATGCGTGCAAAACCATCAGTTGTTTTGTGAACAGACCCTGAGAGAATCTGTAACACTATTGAGAAAGAGGCCTAAAAGTGCATTCACATCACCGTTTAGCTTTCCGTTCTTCTGATCCGTCAGAAGAAGAGAGAGAGAAGAAAAAAACAGGATCCTGTAAAAAAAACGGATACTGTTGCATCAGTTGTCATCAGTTTGAGCCATTTCCATCTGAGATCCGTTTTTAGGGTACTTTCACACATGCGTTAAAGTTTTCCAGTATTGAGTTCCGTCTTTGGGGCTCAATAACGGAAAAAAACTGATCAGTTTTATCCTAATGGATTCTGAATGGAGAGCAATACATTCAGGATGCATCAGTTCAGTCCCTCTTAAGTTTTTGGGCTGGAGAAAACACCGCAGCATGCCGCAGTTTTCTCTCCGGCTAAAAATCCTGAACACTTGCCGGAATGCCGAATCTGGGATTAATTTCCATTGAAATGCATTAATGCCGGATCTGGCCCCAAGTGTTCCGGCAAAACGCAAGCGCAGACCTTTAAAAATGTGAAAAAATAAATACTAGATCCGTTTTTCCGGATGACAACCGGACAGACGGATCCATTATTGCAATGCATTTGTGACACGGATCCACTTCCAGATCCGTCTCACAAATGAATCAGTTTGAGGCCGGATTGCCGGCGAAGGAACTGCATGCCGGAATCCTCTGCCGCAAGTGTGAAAGTACCCTTAGAAGGGAAAAAAGTCCTGCATGCAGTACTTTTGTTTCCATAAAAAAAAACGGATCTCAGACAGAAATGGCTCAAACTGATGACAACTGATGCAACTGGATCAGTTTTTTTTACTGGATCATGTAAAAAAACGGATCCTATGCAATCCTATGCATAAGGCACACAAACTCATTGCCATATTGTGGACCGCATTTGCGGATCCGCAATACACGGGCACTGTTCCGTGCGCAGATGCGGACCCATTCACTTGAATGGGTCCGCAAATTCGGAGATGCGGAATGGTGCGGAACAGAAGTATGGAACTGAACCCTACGGGAGCACGACCACGGGGCGCACAAGTTCGTGTGCAGGAGGCCTAACTGATGCAACAGGATCCGTTTTTCTTTACAGGGTCCTGTTTTTTTTAATCTCTCTCTCTTCTTCTGACGGAACAGAAGAACGGAAAGCTAAACGGTGATGTGAATGCACCCTAATACTGCGGAGGGTTTGATACAGTTGTTTCCAGTCTAGGAAATCATCTGTAATGAAAATATCCTGAGCTCCAGAATGATCCATTTTACCTGCACTGATACATCTGTAGATTTATGTATTGTTTACAGATACAATTGTAGCAAACTCCTTATTAAAGTTTTCAGCCTCTGCATGTAAACAAGAACATTCGTATTTACTGACAGCAAACAAAGAATTTGTAATGTATTGCAAAATGTCATAAAGCCTTTTAGCTAAGTCATGGATGAAGATGCAGCAGCCTCTGTACAGGCTGTGATGGACCCTCGGGGTCTAAACTGACGTGGTTCTCCCGTCCACACAGAACACGGTGAAGTGCACCCCCTGTTCTATGCTGAGTACTTATTTTATTTTGCTTCAGATTCTTTGTCCTCAACGTTCCCAGCCAATTTTCCGTTCGTTCCATCTAAGACATTCATTCCACGGTGGAATGCTGTCAAACATTCTCTTCCAGCACAGCGCGGCCATCGGGAACAGCAGTGTGAAAATAATCAGGGTTCTGTGAGAAGTAGCCCACGTCCTATAACCTGCGGCTTTAGCAACATCTGCCTGTGCGGCCGCCATGACACATGGTAACAATGCTGCGTATGACGGCAACAAGGTGTAAGGACAGAGGAGACTAAAGAACAAGGGAAGACCCCGATCCAGCATGAGAAACCCCCTTACCGTTATAATGATACATTAAAGGGGTTCTGCAGTTTGTTTAAACTGATGATCTATCCTCTGGATAGATCATCAGCATCTAATCGGCGGAGGTCCGACACCCGGGCCCCCCGCCGATCAGCTGTTTGAGAAGGCAGCGGCGCTCCAGGAGCGCCACGGCCTTCTCACTGTTTACCGCCGGCCCAGTGACGTCACGACTAGTATCAACTCGCCTGGGCGCGGGTAAGCTCTGTTCACTTGAATGGAGCTTAGCAGCGCCTAGGCCAGTTGATACAAGTCATGACGTCACTGGCCCTTCGGTAAACAGTGAGAAGGCCGCGGCACTCCTGGAGTGCCACTGCCTTCTCAAACAGCTGATCGGCGGGGGTTCTGTCATAGCTATCATCCAGCCATGTCTCAGTTATTCCCACTGTCATACGTATCATCCAGCCATGTCTCAGTTATTCCCACTGTCATAGATATCATCCAGCCGTGTCTCAGTTATTCCCACTGTCATAGCTATCATCCAGCCATGTCTCAGTTATTCCCACTGTCATAGCTATCATCCAGCCATGTCTCAATTATTCCCACTGTCATAGCTATCACCCAGCCGTGTCTCAGTTATTCCCACTGTCATAGCTATTATCCAGCCATGTCTCAGTTATTCCCACTGTCATAGCTATCATCCAGCCATGTCTCAGTTATTCCCACTGTCATAGCTATCATCCAGCCATGTCTCAATTATTCCCACTGTCATAGCTATCACCCAGCCATGTCTCAGTTATTCCCACTGTCATAGCTATCATCCAGCCATGTCTCAGTTATTCCCACTATGTCATAGTCCTCCTCACACATCACTAATTCCAGTTCCCCAGTTTTATTAGTCAGGCTTCTGCCATTAGTATACATACAATTAAGAGGTTTATGTATATTTTTTACCCTACACTTTTCCTTCTGAACTGTTCTAGTCCCTCCTTCCATTCCTCCCCCAGTCCCACTACCTGCCCCCGGTCTCTATCTTCCCCTCCTATAATGTAATTACCCTCCCCCCCAGTCCCTAGTTTAAACACTCCTCCAACCTTCCAGCCATCTTCTTCCCCAGCACAGCTGCCCCTTCCCCATTGAGGTGCAGCCCGTCCCTACGATGGAGCCTGTACAGAGAAGTCGCCCAGTTCTCCAGGAACCCAAACCCCTCCTTCCTGCACCAGTTCTGGAGCCACTTGTTAATCTCCCTAATCTCCCGCTGCCTTTCTTGTGTGGCCCGTGGTACAGGCAGTATTTCAGAAAACACTACCTTTGAGGTCCTTGCCCTAAGCTTGTGACCTAAATCCCTAAAATCATTTTTAAGGACTCTCCACCTACCTCTAACTTAGTCATTGGTTCTGATATGGACCATGACCGCTGGATCTTCTCCAGCCCCTCCCAGTAATCTGTCAACCCGATCCGCGATATGTCGAACTCTAGCGCCAGGAAGACAACACACCGTTTGACGATCCCGGTCTTTGTGACAGATCGCCCTATCTGTACCCCTAATAATGGAGTCCCCCACTACCAGCACCCGTCTGCCCTGCTCTCCTCGTCCCCTGCTTACTGGAGGTGACAATCCCCTGACTGGCCGGGGAAGTGTCCGGCTGCAGCAGTGCCGTCCCTGGACTTACATCCCCCTCATCTGCCAACCTTGTGTCAGATCAGGGCTAGCCTCCCTGGCACTCTTCCCTCTACCCCGCTTTCTGTTACCCAGCTAGCTACCTCTCCTGAGCCTCCTCGCTACCACCCTCCCCCACATCTACCTCATAGAGCGCTTGCTCAGTGAGCAGCAAACTCTTTTCCAAATTGTCAACGCTTCTAAGTGTTGAAATTTGCCCGTTTAGATACACAAATGGGCAATTTGCTCACATTTTGAACAAAGATATGCACCCTCAAACGGCTGTTCCAGGACTGCAGACATCAGACAAGATGTGCACTGGACGGCGCTGTCAATAATGGAACAAATACTAAATGGGGATTACGCAAGAAAGAGAAAAATACAATATAGTGCAGTGATAAGAATCTAACTTACTGTAGTCCCCTCCTAAAGTCCCTGAATCTGAGGTCACGTAATCTAAAGTCACGCACTTAATACAAACACACACTTGAACTCAAACACGCGAACTCTCACAAACTCGCGTTATTTGCCTGCTTGTATAAATGCAGATCTCAGCCTACTTTTTTCCCCCCTCTGGATTCAAAGGGTATTATTATTGTATTGCGGTATTATATAGGCACTGTATAATTCTAGGATTTGGCACTGTATAGCTCTGTTATTAAAGCATGATATGGCACTGTTACTGGGTTGGTCTGTGGCACTGTGAGGTACGCCCTGTATGGTGGTATTACGAACGTATGATATTACTTAGCACTGTATATGATCTGTATTGAGGCACTGTACTGTTGTACTTGTATGCTGTTTAGTACTTCTGTGTCACTCTTATGTTTTATGGAGAAGGGGGTGGTAAAGGGGTTATGTATGTCTATCACATGGGCTGTCTCATCAGAAAGAATCATCTGATCGTGGTGGGTGTCGCTCCTGG
This sequence comes from Bufo bufo, assembly GCF_905171765.1. Lineage (NCBI taxonomy): Eukaryota > Metazoa > Chordata > Amphibia > Anura > Bufonidae > Bufo > Bufo bufo. The sequence continues at coordinate 224,548,472 of NC_053395.1, read as the reverse complement.
CATCCCCAAAAAACATCAATTTTTTTAGTGGGTGAAGCCACAGTCAGCAGGTGACAGTCATTATTACATTATGGCCATTTAGATGATGTTATACAAAGATGGCCTCCACCTGATGGGGATCTGCTCTTAGACTGAAGAATTAGGTAGCATTTTGTAGCCTCTAAATGTAAACACGATTTTTCCCATCCACTGACAGCAAGCAGAGAATTGAAAATTGAAAATTTTACAAACTCTTCATTCTACAATGATTCAGTTTTATTTACATAACACTGCAAAAACCATTCAAAATGATACATTGTATCAAGCCTGATGTACACGGCCCATCCTCCCGGTGCTCGCGCCCCCTCCTTGCACCTGCATTCCAGCAAACGTTTACGCTCACATAACGATGGTCTTGTCCCCGTACTTCGCCACTGTTATTCTAAGACATTTTCCATTTTTTTGCCCCATTTACAAGCATCAACTAATGTCCAGAGGGTGAAATGAATGGTCGTCCAGAGACCTCACAGGAGAAAGGCCTCTTGTTACAGACTGACATGTCTTTGTTTGCCCCCACACTGCCACTTTTATAGTCTGTGCCAGCGCTGAATTTAACAGATACGTGTAACAATTCATTCCATTTTGCTGCGCGCCGGCGGTCGCTGTCAGGTGACTTTGGAGGCAGCACAAGAGGCTGAGTGTGTGAGCGTCATTATAGCTGAGTGTATAACCCCCATCATTATCAATCAGTTCATCTATAGCGCAGGCAGGTTACAAAGGGGTTCTGTTCACCTACAATCCCCCCGTGTGCTGGAGAAATCCCACATTTCCAGCCCATTCTGACTCCTCGGTAAGCGTCTGCCGCATTTGCAGAGGTGTTAATTGACGTCCAGACTGTATAGATATTAATGCACTTTATTCATTAGGGTTATTGGGACATTTTGCAAACTATAGATTGGATAAGCCACCCTGGACGTAAGAAATTGGTGCAAATTATAGCACAAATCCACATCTGCTCAAAGCTAACTTACATTTTTAGGATGACATAATGTTGCAATGTTGCAGCGTCAATTGCATTAAAATTTAGCAACTTTTTGAGGTGTTACACTTTAAAAAAAGTATGTGGAGCAGCTAAGCATTAGGGGGCATGGCCTCCGTAGCCCACAAAAACTTGTATAAATCATAGCATTTAAACCAGCTTGCAGTCAGCACAGAAAGAACTTTCTAGCACACGCACCAGAAGATGCGCCAATTTTTTTTTTATTTGGTGCATGTCACTCCAATGCATTTTGAAAAAATACATAATTCTTTAAAGTAATCTCCTGCCTCATCAGAGGCTCACGCTGCTGCTTTATGCCCCATGCTTTACACAGAAACTCTGCAATGCAGAAGCAGAAGCCCAGCAAGAAGTCAATGGACGAAACAACATAAATTAAGGGAAAAAGCTTGTGGGATGTTGGTCAAAGAAAAATATGATCCTAGTGATGTTCTGTAATATGTTTTTTTGTTGTTGGAGTTGAGCTGTGTAATGCCTTATCTCTCCTGTGGGGGCGCTGCAGGGGAGGCAGGTTGCTGCATAGACACTCTATGAGTGATTATACTGTGACATAATATGACATCTGAAGGAACATGTCAGAAATGTTTGGGATTTGATATGAATTGGAGGCATAGGTAGGTACAGTATGGGCCAACTAGTGCAACTCAGGTTTGTCAGTACTTATTTGGAAACCCTTCTGACAAACTTAAGGCTACTTTCACACTTGTGTTGTTGTTTTCCGGTATTGAGATCTGGAAGAGGGTCTCAATACCGGAAAAAAAGCGTTTCTGTTTAGTCTGTTCAGTGCATTCTGAATGGAAAGAGATCCGATAAGGATGGATCAGGATGTCTTCCATTCCGGCAGTATTCCATTTTGTGTCCGGTCATAAAAACAGGGAAAAAAAAGATCCGGCACTGAAAACAGTAAAAGTCAATAGTGAGAAATCCGTTTTTTTTAGGAGCCTCAAATCTGGACCCATCACCCATTGAATTTCAATATATTTAGTGACGGATCGTTTTATTTTTTTTCGTTTTGATTTCACACAACCGCATACTAACAGAACGGATTCATTCTGATGTGCAAAATCAAAACAGATCCGTTTAATTCCGGTATTGACATCCTCTGCCCGATCTCAATACCGGAATTAACAACGCAAGCGTGAAAGTAGCCTAACCTTTAAAGGGGTTGTCCGGGCTCAGAGCTAAATCTGGACATACCCAGAATTTCACCCAGGCAGTCCCCCGTTATGAGGATCAGAGCATTTCATGGCACGATGCTCCTGATTGCCCTACGCTGTATCGCGCAGGGCAAGGGCTTTTTTTGTTTCTAACACACTGCTGGGCGGAGGCTTACAGGCTAGAGCAGCCCATCAGAACCAGTGATGTCACTGGGTTCACTGCTGGATGGAAGCCTCCACCTAGCAGTCCTTATGGAGAGCCCGGTACATCACTGGAACTCCATAAAATGCTCCGATGCTCCTAACAGAGGGCTGCCTGGGTGAAATTCTGGGTATGTCCAGGTTTAGCTCTGAACCCGGACAACCCCTTTAACACTGGTACTAAAATGAAGAGGGTGGGGGATGTGCATAGGACCCTGCATTTCTATGATTAGAGGTAATTTATGGAAGAGAAGTCAGCCAGCGCACCCAGGTATTGGAGGATGGATTGCGAATTTGGAAACAAAGAAAAAACAATGTATTTATATTTTATAGTAGGGTCAGGAGAGGCTGGTGGGGGTCATGGTTGGTGCTTTTTTATGGTGTCAGCGTGACTAGCCTCCTCTATGTATAACTTGCCAGTTACAATTACTGTTGCTAGGCGCAGAAACAATCACAATGAAACATTGTTGCCAGCAAATCAGCAACAATCAGGCAAATGAGAAACAGAGATGTGCTGTTCCCACTCAGTCCAGAGGCTGGAGCAATCAGTCAGGAGTGGCCATATTTAATAGGGTGAACGGAGGGGGGATTATGTGGCCAGATATCACTGGAGATCGTTCAGGAGATCAGACCTGCAGCAGCATTGCACATCTGCGTATTGTCTGTCCCTGCGCATGCACAGCGGCACACTCTATGCATACCCTGTCTATGTGACCTCCCTGCTATAAATTCTAAGAAAATTACAAATGAAGACTTCAGTGACCATATAACAGCAGAAATCTGCAGCTGCTGCAGAACCTCTTCTTGATAAGGTGACAGTTGAGGGGTGTCTAGTGGGAGTCACAATGTTCCCACCATACAGTATAAGGGCTCATGCACACGAGCGCATATATCTTGTGGTCCGCAAAAAACAGATCCACAAAAAATACAGATGACGTCCGTGTGCATTCCGTATTTTGCGGAACGGAACAGCCGGCCCCTAATAGAACAGTCCTAACCTTGTCCGTAATGCGGACAATAATAGGACATGTTCTGTTCTTTTGCAGGGAACAGACATACGGACATACGGAAACGGAATGCATGCGGAATAGCTTCAGTATTTTTAACGGACCCATTGAAATGAATGGTTCAGAATACAGACCACAAAAAAAAAAAACAGGATGGACACGGAAAAAAATAAGATAGATAGATAGTAATGTAGCAATGACCACACTGGTGCACTGCAGCTCTATGTAATATCTATGGAGAGGGAATGAGGACTCGGGACCCTCGTGGTCAGTGGGACCCCCAGAGATCACATATTGTCACCTGTTCAGTGGATAGGAGATAAATGTCCTTTGTGACACAACCCCTTTAACATTACATGTAGTTTTCATCCGGTACAATGTGGCGGTAGGTATGAGTGCCGGAAGGAGCGGCAGAGATGACGCTGTTTGTGGACAGACGTCCTCGGCTTCTCCGCTCTACAGAAATGAGAACCAGCTCTGGCATCTTCAAGTGATTTAACAAATGTAAATTTCCTGTTCTTTTCAAAGGGATGCCTGGGATGGCGGTATGTGTGACTACATCAATATCCGCGGCACCTCAGCTGGAGAAATGTCATGAAGCACATTTCCCTTTGTTGTGCTTTGTTTTAGGAAATGTTCTATGATGGGAGCGGCACCGTTTATAAACTCTTGGTACGAGGCAGGTGGCTCAAGGAGGCTTTGAGGTTTCTTCTGAGGCGCAGGCTGTAATCAATCTCCCCTTCATTTCCTTCTAATGTATTTACAAAAAGATTTTCCTCTTCTTAAAAGTCTCTTCTACCCTGGGTCATCCTCCTACAGTGGGGAACACCCAGTTTTCCCAAACTCCTGAATGGCAATTACTTAACCCTTACACGCACCACGATGTCATTGAGGCAGTGTAGGTTTATGTAGCGGGCTCAGGTGCTAAACTGACTCCATACTCAGCGAGTGCTTGCTGTGTTATACAGCTGGCACCAGGACATGATGACCAGGATCGGCGATAAATGCCGATCCCGGTCCTTGAACCCCTCAGATGTCCTGGTCAATAGCGCTTGTTGCATTTGAAGGCTTAGACAGAGGGAGGTCTTCCTCTGTCTTCTAATCAGAGCCTGTGTGGCAGAATTACAGGGCTCAGTCTGGTTGCTATGACAGCCAAGGCACAGCCTGAAAAATCCCATAGACTGCAGTAGTATTCTATTGCAGTCTATGGGACAAGCATATGATCAAAAGATCATATGCTTAAGTCCCTGAAAGGCAATAAAATAATAAAAAATAATGTTAAATAAAAAAAAAAAAAAAAAAAGCAAAATATAAAAAATTCAAAACTCACATGATGGACAATTACGAAAAAAGTACTAATGGCCGAGCTCCTCACAGGAGGAAGGGGTCCAGCCAAAGCCTGGATCATCGTTATGCCTCTGAATACTACACATTGTGCATCATTCTCCTCCGTCCCTGCATTGCACGCAGCTTGAAATGTTTACACAGACGATGCTCACAAGTATCCGCCATACTGGAAAACATTCTTATAAATGAAGTGTTACTTGTTGAACTTTCTATTACATTAAATGGACAAAAACGAAATAATAATTTTTTTACTCTTTGATCTTTGAAGTTTTATAAACAACAGAGAATGTTTAATAAGGATGTGATCGAAAAAAATTATGGGGGAGCGGGGGGGGGGCACATGCAAATAACATTCAGGTCTGTAATTATATAGGAAACAGACTCATATTGGTGACATAGGGTCCATTCACACATCCGCAAATGGGTCTTCATCCGTTACGCAATATCGGGAACAGGTGCGGACCCATTCATTCTCAATGGGGCAGGAATGGATGCGGAGAGCACACTATGTGCTCTCCACATCTGCATTTCCGGAGCGCGGACCCGATCTTTCGGGCTTCGGCCCCGAACTTCTGGGCCTCGACAAGAATAGGCAGTTCTATGGGGGGTGCCGGCTGGGTATATTGCGGATCTGCAATTTACAGATCTGCAATTCACTACGGACGTGTGAATGGACCCTTATAAACAGTCATATCAAGATCTAAAATTTTACCTATAAAAGCAGTATTATAGTAGTTATATTCTTATACATAGGAGAAGTATTATAGTAGTTATATTCTTGTACATAGGAGCAGTATTATAGTAGTTATATTCTTGTACATAGGAGCAGTATTATAGTAGTTATATTCTTGTACATAGGAGCAGTATTATAGTAATTATATTCTTGTACAGGAGGCAGTATTATAGTAGTTATATTCTTGTACATAGGAGGCAGTATTATAGTAGTTATATTCTTGTACATAGGAGACAGTATTATAGTAGTTATATTCTTGTACATAGGAGACAGTATTATAGTAGTTATATTCTTGTACATAGGAGCAGTATTATAGTAGTTATATTCTTGTACATAGGAGCAGTATTATAGTAGTTATATTCTTGTACATAGGAGCAGTATTATAGTAGTTATATTCTTGTACATAGCAGTATTATAGTAGTTATATTCTTGTACATAGGAGCAGTATTATAGTAGTTATATTCTTGTATATAGGAGCAGTATTATAGTAGTTATATTATTGTACATAGGAGCAGTATTATAGTAGTTATATTCTTGTACAGGAGGCAGTATTATAGTAGTTATATACTTGTACATAGGAGCAGTATTATAGTAGTTATATTCTTGAAGATAGGAGGCAGTATTATAGTAGTTATATTCTTGTACATAGGAGGCAGTATTATAGTAGTTATATTCTTGTACATAGGAGCAGTATTATAGTAGTTATATTCTTGTACATATGAGCAGTATTATAGTAGTTATATTCTTGTACATAGGTGCAGTATTATAGTAGTTATATTCTTGTACATAGGAGGCATTATTATAGTAGTTATATTCTTGTACATAGGAGGCAGTATTATAGTAGTTATATTCTTGTACATAGGAGCAGTATTATAGTAGTTATATTCTTGTACATAGGAGGCAGTATTATAGTAGTTATATTCTTGTACATAGGAGGCAGTATTATAGTAGTTATATTCTTGTACATAGGAGGCAGTATTATAGTAGTTATAGTCTTGTACATAGGAGCAGTATTATAGTAGTTATATTCTTGTACATAGGAGCAGTATTATAGTAGTTATATTCTGGTATATAGGAGGTAGTATTATAGTAGTTATATTCTTGTACATAGGAGCAGTATTATATTAGTTATATTCTTGTACATAGGAGCAGTATTATAGTAGTTATATTCTTGTACATAGGAGGCAGTATTATAGTAGTTATATTCTTGTACATAGGAGCAGTATTATAGTAGTTATATTCTTGTACATAGGAGCAGTATTATAGTAGTAAGGACCAATGTAAACTTGTTTCACCTTCAGTATGGATCCTAATCGGGCAACATCTGCCTTCTATGATTTGTTCGTCATGCTCTGCCATTAGAGTTCTACAAGAAGAGAGAACATATCCCCCCCCCCCCCCAAAAAAAAACAAAACAATTCCTTAAGTCAGCCAGATATGAAATGAGTTTGCTTTCCAGTAATAGAACCTCTTTTTAGAGACATTTTCTGACTAATGAACACACAAATGTAGTTGCCCAGGCTTAGTACCTATATCAGACTTTGGCTCAATGTTAGTGCTGTAGTTTTTGTAAGATTTGGAAAACTCCAGGTTGGTAACCACTATCCTATCATATAAGATCTTCATTAATGTATTTGAATCCAGAATCCCTTGTCTGCAGTCGTCTTTTTGATGTTTTCATCACTATGGAGACGTTCTGTAATTATCATCATCCGTCATAGAATTTATGGGCCTGCAGTTCCTATTTACGACATCACTGTGTACTTACAGATGCCATAAACCAGATATTGTAGCCTTTGTATGATCATATCCAGGAGGAACAAGACAAACTGACCCATCTTTACAATTCCCCACAAAGGACAAAAGTTACATTTTTATAGATTGTATTGTTATTAGGTTACATGAAGTGCCGTGAAGTCAATGCGTCCAAGACATTAGTCCATGAACATTGTAACTGGGAGCCTGGCCCACTTTCACTTTCTGCTCAAGGCTTTCCGATTTTAAGTCTATTTCCAGTTTAATGATTGTATAATGAAATGTTTTGCAACTTTCTAATATAGTTTGTGCTCAATGGTTTCAATAGCTCTGCTTGCTTTAAGTAAATGGACATTTTATTGTTTCCCTCCAGGGGATTAAAATCCATCAAAATGATCATCTGCGTAAATGGGTTACAGTGCGTCACTTTTGTCTGATGAATGGAGCAATGCATTTGTGTCCGACGGGGATGATCAAGCAGGTGTGTACTCTCAGGGGGCAACCAATAATGTTTCCATTCACTAAGCACAAGCAGTGGTCTTTAAAACATAAACCTACAGAAAAGTCACTTTTTATGCAAGCCTCATTTATGAGAAAATGTGGACATTTTGGGTTTTTTATGACATTAGGCGTGGCTTTGTGGGGCGGAGCAACCCTTTACCGGCATAAATTATAGTGCTTATAGCAGGTGAAGATCTGACTTCCTGGTGCGCGGACTGCGGAGATCTGTGTCTTTTAAGGGCCCATGCACCGCATCCGATCTGCATTTTTTGCGGGTCAGATGTGGACACATTCACTTCAACGGAGCCGCAAAAGACGCTGACAGCACATGGACTGTGTCCATGAAATTACCGTATGTAACATGTCCTATTTTTGTCCCCATTACGGACAAGGATAGGGCTGTTCTATTAGGGGCCGGCCGCTCAATTCCGCAAAACGCGGAATCTGGACCTCAAAACAGCCAACGTGTGCATGAGCCCTAATTGACACAGTTTATTAATTATTTTTAAAGGGGTATTCCCATCTGGAAATATATGGTATATCGATAGGGTCTTATAGATGAGGGCCCCAACTCTGGAACCCACTTTTATATCAAGATTGGGCCCCGATATGAATCGTTATCAAGCTGCGCATGCGCAGTGTCCTTTCCTTCCACTGCTTTGGAACTTCTGTAAATAGACAATTAGGCATGCTCGACTGGAAATCCCATGGCAATGAACTGAGAGATTGCCATGCATGCATTCCTACCCCTCCATTCACTACTTTGACAATGCTGTGCATGCATGCCTACCCCTCCATTTACTACTTTGAGAATGCCGTGCATGCATGCCTACCCCTCCATTCACTACTTTGACAATGCTGTGCATGCATGCCTACCCCTCCTTTAGCTACTTTGAGATGCTCTTGAGAAAGGAGGTGATCCCAAAGTTTGGATGCACATCTATCGGACATTTATGTCTTTCCCATAGCTATACCATAAATGTCCAGATGGGACAACCCCTTTAAGACTGGTGTATGAAATGCCAGTCTCAGTAAATTCCCCCCCAGCTTACTTGCACATTCGGCCTTGCGGCATTATAGGACTTGGTTACAGAACGTTCTTCCACCAGTCATTCCACCAGTATAATGATTTTTTCTCAAAACCCTTCCAAGATCAGATGTCTTCAATCCTCACAATGGACAACTGAGTCCTTGCATGGTCAGAGCCATTGTCTAGTGCTAACGTTTATTAGCAGCGTCAGATCTTTTCCAATATTTTCTCCTCCATTACTTTCGAAGTTTGTAACCTGAATGGTTTTCTGCCTATTTTTCTTATTTCGAGAGACCACAATTACAGTCTTTGACTACAGGCCACTTGATGAAGCCAGCAGGGAAGCTTTGGATTCAGTTTTAAAGTTTTGAGGGAGTTGGTGCCATTCCGACTTGAGTTTAGATCCAGCAGTGGTGAGGTGCAAAGAGCGTGCGGGATCATATTATTGCAGAATCAGCGTTTGTATCTACGTTCCATATCTCTCGTGTCCTCGGATTCTATACGTTGCCAGATGTAAACATATTAGTGAGCTGGATGAAACACTACATCATTAGCAGAATATAACGGTATTGTTTTACAGAGGTGCTTGGGCTGGAAGTCAGATTACATTTTTTAGGTCCACTGTGCCAATAGCTTGGATGAAGAATGCGTCTGGTTTCTTCTGGCCTGTTTTGTGTAAGCCACAACCCCCTTTGGTCTTCCTACGACCAACGAATGCCTTTGATATATGTCCAGGCACCTCAATATTAGAACAATAGATACAAGTCGGGAAGTTTCATTTTTCATCTAGTTGAATTTTATTTATTTTTTGTACATTTTTGGAGGTTGCAACTAAATTTATTTTGGATATTAAAAATTAAGGGTTAGGACAAGATGAGGAATTATGATTTATGTTTTCTTCTGGGATTTTGGTTGGAAAACCAGAAAACTAGAATAAAGGAACATGAATACCTGTAAGTCCATCACATAAACTTTGGGGCAGCATAGTGGCTTACCAATTGTTATCTCGTAGAACTGGACCTCGAGTCTGACCAAGGTTCTTTGGATATACGTGGATTTTGCATGCACTACTCGAGTTACCATGGCTTTAGTTCCATACATGAAGAATATTCTGTATGGTAAACCAGCCTAAGTACAGATGAGTTTATGGCTGAAGAGTTTAGTTCACCATCGTCATATATCTACTTTCTTCCTTGTGCTGTGCATTTTAGATATACTAACGACCTTGGAGACAAGTCTTGTTTCTTGAAAGGTTGACCTGAAGATAGCTAATACTGAAATATGTACAAAGTTTAGAAAGCTGAGGGTTAATGGTAAAAAGCTAACACAACCTGATACAATCAAGAGGTGGAATATGCTATGATACATTTTAGCTTAATTTATATTTTATTGGATGAATATCAATCTAAGTTTTCTGGTTGCAGAACTTGCAGCCAAGGATGAACTGGCATGAAATGGTGACACATTGAGTGAAGGAATTGGAGATGTAGCAGCCATAGCTTCTGCTGAGTTTGGAATAAAAGTGGGACAGGTGTTAAAAAGGATTGAGCGAATTGGAGCTGACAAAGTGGAATTCTATCCGAATTTCAGGAATTATTAGATTTTCACCGAATCCGAATTTACTCACGCCTCGTGGTAACGAATAACATTTTTTCCTAAAATGGCTGCTGCACATGTGAGGACATGGAGCAAGGAACTCTGGGAACGAGGGATCACCCACAATGCCATGCATGCAGCCAATCAGCAGCCAGCCAGCCCTGTGATGTCACAGCCCTATAAATAGCCTCAGCCATCTTGGATTCAGCCATTTTCCAGTGTACTTAGTGCAGGGAGAGACGTCAGCAGGCGCTAGGGACAGTGCTAGAAAAGACTTTAAAACTTTTATTTTGCTCAATAGAAGTTCAGAGAAAGGATAGGGAGGAATCATTCCACAGTATTGAAGCAGAACAGGGTTCAGTAGGGGAGGTTACAGCCTGGGGAATAGGAACATTCCTATTACACCTTGCTGCACTGTCTGCGGACCCAAATTGCCATTATACAGCTCTGTAATTCCAGCAAACCGTTCTTTTTATTGGGGTCTTATTTGCCCTTGTGCGGTGCAGTTATTTCTATGTTCTAAAGCCTTTTTTGTCCTGTATTAGTGGGGGGGGGGGGGGGGGGGGCTTATTAGCCGTTGTGAGGTGAAGTGAGAAAATTACAGCCCTTTTTGGCATGTATTAATTTCCTGTCACGAGGGTGTCAAGAACCACGCCTGACTCCATTATACCCGGGGTCAGGAAGTCGCAGCGGGTGGCTGCGCGCTCTATGTAAGATAGGGCTGTTTCCTTATGGTAGCTTTCTGGGTTTGCTTTGCAACCCTTTTTGGCTCACTCAGGGATCTGTAGCTCTTTCTCCTCAGCTGTTTCTTGTCCAGCACTCCCAACCTCCTTATATTCCCCTCTCACACTTCTCTGGTTGCCAGATATAGAGCTTCCTGCCTGGACATCTATACTGACCCACTGGAGCTGTGTAGCTGCGTTCTCTGGTAGTTGGTCCAGAACGTTACCCTCCGTATCCCTGTTGGACCTTTTTGGTCTGCTGTGGTCGCGCACCTGGGTGTATTTGTTTGTCTGTATTGTCTGTCCTCTCCCTGGTGTTTCCCTCTTAGTGTCAGTGGTGCGGACTAGCGATCCCACCGGCCTGTTCACTATTTAGGGCTCATTTTAGGGAAAGCCAGGGTTTAGGCACGTGATCGCCGCACGGGTGAGGAACCCGTCTAGGGACGTCAGGGCCGTCAGGTGCCAGCCGCAAGGTGAGTCAGGGGTCACCACCTTTCCCTGTCCCTTGGACAGGGCTTTCCCTTTTCCCTCCCTGTGCATGACGCCGGTCATTACATTTCCTTTTTATTTACTTATTTGATGTAACAGTATGTCAGGCAGAGAAGTGCCAGGCCCTGCACAGGGAAGTGGCAGAGGCCTTAATGTTTCTGGCGCAGGCAGGGGTCGCAAGCAGAGTAAGGGGCTGTGGCAGCAGGAGTCGCATCGAGAGGCCTGAGCTCCTGGTGTCATCTATTGGTCGTGTCTTGACCAGCAACCCAGCAGTTCTTAAATGATTGACTCGGTCATCCACTTCATCCCAAGTGACATCAGACACCCCAGCCAAGAGTCGGTGGGTTCGTCAGACACAACCCTTAGTTGGCATGGCCCGGGAGCAGGCCCTGTGCCCTCACCTGTCCTCAACCTGCCTCTGTCCTTTTCTGTTCCCTCAGCCAGAGAAGTATAATATGCTGTGGGCTCAGCTCCACTATACAGCGAGGACGAGCTACAGGAGGACAGTCAGCAGCTACTGGCCAGCCAAGATTTGGAGGAGACATCCTCCAGTAGGAGGAGACTTCCTCCAGTAGGCGAGAAAGTAGTGATGAGGAGAGTGGTGTGGGAGCTTGTTTTGCGAGCGGTCAGGCTCCTGACCCAGAGACCGTTGAGGAGGACATCAGTGACGTGCAGACAGTACTCGATGATGATGTAGCCGATCGCAATCGGGAGCCGGGTCATGAAGGGACTTCATCATCATCGAGAGAAGAGGGTGGCAGCTTGCGCGTGAGGCAGCGGCGGAGCCAGCAAGTTGCTAGTGTGGTCAGGAATCAGCAGGGTGGCAGCAGTGGGAGGTGGGTAGCCAAATGTGCCCGGGGTAGACCACTTGCTTTGCAGGAGCCTACCGGCCCAGAAAGTAGTGATGCAGGGGTTCACGGAGGCATTGGTGGCAGCAGTCAGTCAGTGCGGAGTGTTGGGTGTCTACTCTGCAGTGTGGCAGTTTTTTGTTAAGCCGCCGGGGGAGGTGAACATGGCCATTTGTCGAATCTGTGGGCAGAAGGTGAAGCGTGGCCAGAGTGCCAATGTTGGCACCATGGCCCTGCGTCAACATTTGCAGCGTCACCATAAAGTGGCCTTGGAGAACCGTGGCTCCAATGTGGTGGTCGAGCCTGCCCAGGGGCGGACACAGACAGCAGAGGGCATCTGTGCAAACAATGTGCCTGGGCCCCCTCCCCTCCAAGCCAAGTTCTCAACATAACCAATTCCGTCCTAACATTACTTATAGCAATACAAAACATACAGGTTAGGGTTACTTTCACACCTGCAGCACTACGCTCCGGCCACCTGATCCGGCAGAGAATGCAAGGAATTGGCCGGACACAAACTCAGGCATGCAGCGGTTTGTGTCCCGCTGATTCTCTGCATTAATTGCCAGATTGTTGAACTAGAATAATGGGCGAGCACACTACATTTGTATCATCCAGTACATAAAATTTAATTAAATCCAATAGATGAACACGTGATATAGTTAAAATCAGTCACACAATAAAATAAAATACAATAAAATACTAAAAACAATAGGCTTGGATAAATACACTTGAATAAATACCGCAGATAGATGGGATGGTTTACACAATAGGTAAAGTCCAATTAATGGTATATGGAACAAAGTGACATAAGAAAGTCCATTAGAATAGATATCTCTAATTCTCCTAGCCAGGAGATCTTAGTCACAAGTCTATTGCATAAACAGTACACCAGAGATATGTACTGGTGTTGTAGCTCCGATATGAAGAGAGTGTCCTCTTACAGTCTCTGGCCGACTGCTTAGAATAAACTCCTATATAAAACCTTAGGTGTTGATATTTGTGCACCAATTGGCTGTATAATGTTGCAAAGTCCCGTAGTCACTGTGGGTATAGCAACTTGTAAATACAGTGCTTCTTACCTCCCTCGTGGTGGACAGGTTGTTTCCAGCGTGAGTCGGGCGACGCGGGATATTACCGGCGTCTGGCTTCGTTCAGCTGCAGCTGACTTACCCGAAGTCTCACGAGATTTCTAAACGGGATTTCGTCCGGCACGACAGGGAGGGCACAGTGAGTCTCCAATATGTTCTTAGTTATTGGAATCCTTCAATTTCATTTACAGCATGGCCATGCTAGTGGAGGTGCTTTGATTACAGGTATGCGATCCGGCCCATACGCGTTTCGGGAACTCCCCTTCCCTTCATCAGTAATTGCCAGATTGTGTCCGGATCTCTGCCAGACCCCATTATAGTTAATGGGGCCGGCGGACATACTGTCTTCATTCAGTTGTGCTGGAGCACTCCGGCAGGCTGTTCTCTGCTGGAAGAGACTTCCAGAATCACTAACTAATACAGGTCCACATACCTCTTACATCCAGTGACGTCTCTTTGATGTAGATGTTCTCTGTCCTCATCTTCTCCTTTCAGACCAGACCAGACCGCCATGATGATTTCTTTCAGTCATCTCTTCTCTCTGCAGGGTTTGACAGACAGACATCTTAGTTTCCTAGTTTTCCATCATCCTCCCACCTAATCAACACCCCTCTAATACTGTGCCCGCTGTGCTCCCTTTACAGGTTACACACAGATAGTTCCCCTTCAATAATTATTGGCACACAGTGTGCACCCAGGAAACAGTGTCCCTGACACTAATAGTGTAAACATAATGTTCCCCAAAAATAATTGTGCTAAGCTGATACCGTGCCAGGGTAGTAACAGTGCTCCCCAAAATCCCACCAATAGAAATATTTATCTATCAGACAACACATAGTAGTAATATTGCCCCTACAGTAATAATGTCCCCACTGTTTCCCAGAAGTAATAATGCTAGTGCTCATACTAGTATTCAAGTTCCTCATAGTCCCTCAACTGTAATAAAGCCCACCATAATGCCCCCGGTAGTAATGATTCTCTTTATAACTCTTTGTGTAACAGTAGAAAAATGCCCCCTTATAATGTGCACCAGTACATAAAAGTGCCCTGTTGTGTGGCAGTATAAAAAATACCTCCTCTTAGTGCCCCCTGTAGAGCCAATGTCCCCATAGTACCCTCATAATGTCTGCCAATGCCCCTTACTTTGTGCCCAAAAAACTCTCTTAGTGCCCCCAGTTGAGCCAAAGTCCCCATAGTGCCCTATAATTTGTGCCAGTATAAAATACTCCTATATCGTGCACCTCCCCTTGTCCCTATGGTGACTGACAATGTGCCAGTATAAAATGGCCCCATAATGTGTGCCAGTATAATGCCCCTATATAATGACCCCAATAGTGCTCCTTTCCTCCCATTCTCCATAGTGCCCCCCATGTGTGCCAGTATATAAGATAGGGCTCCTCATAGTGCTCCGCCCCCTCCATAGTTCCCCCCATGTGTGCCAGTAACTAAGATAGGGCCCCCCAGAGTGCTCCTTCCCCTCTATAGTGCCCCCCCATGTGTTCCAGTAAATAAGACAGGCCCCCCATAGTGCTCCTCCCCCTCCATAGTGCCCCCCATGTGTGCCAGTATATAAGATAGGGCTCCCCATAGTGCTCCGCCCCCTCCATAGTTCCCCCCATGTATGCCAGTAAATAAGATAGGGCCCCCCATAGTGCTCCTCCCCCTGCATAGTGCCCCCCATATGTGCCAGTATATAAAATAGGGCCCCAATCGTACCCCACCCTCCATGGTGCCCCCCATGTGTGTCAGTATTTGAAAAAGGGCCCCAGTAGATGCCCCCATGAGTGCCAGATAGGGCCCCTAGCAAATTGAAAATAAAAAAAAATAAGCACATATACTTATTCCTTCCGTCCTTGCTGCTTTCAGCGATGCGATGCAGGCCTCTTCTGGCCTGTGTCCCGCGCTGTACGGCTCAGACAGTGCGATGATATCATTGCGTCGCCTACGCTGGCCTCTGATAGACTATAGGCACTAGGCCTGCAACCTATGAGAGGACTGGGGAAGGGAGACACCTCTCCCCTGCCCCACCGCAGCATCCATCTGTATCGCTGTCCTAAGGATAGCGATACAGATGAATAGAGATGAGCACTTCCACAATGGAAGCGCTCATCTCCCCCTGCCGCCGGTAAGAAGGGGCCCCCTCATGCTCTGGGCCCCTGTGAAACCGAACCGGCTGCACATGCGGTATGTCCGTCCCTGAGCCTGCCGTAGCAACCGCTGCATCACCCAGTGGCACTCAACCGATTTTAGGCAGTCAAGGCTCCACCACCTCAGCCGAAGAAAGCTGTCTGTCCTTCCCATCATCTACTGGTCCTGATGCTTCTGCTCCTCCTCCTCCTCGTCAGTCACTCTGTCAGCAATCGATCACCGAAGCGACTGCCAAAAGAAAACAGTATGCTCGCAGAAGCTAAACGTGCTCCTGTCCAAGTTACTGGTGCTGCAGTCCCTCCCTTTCCAAGTGGTGGACTCTGCACTAGTGTTGGTCGAGCACCAAAGTGCTCGGGTGCTCGAGTAGAACACCTCGGGATGCTCGGGTGCTCTACAGAGCACCCGAGCACAATGGAAGTCAATGGGAGAACCCGAGCATTAAACCATGCACCCCCTGTCTGGTTAGCATAAAAAGGTCAGAAATTGATGGAAACACCACCGACCACAGGAGTGGGATGGTCATGCTGATAATAGCGTTATCGCCGCTCACAATCTGTGTTGATTCCTCAAAGTTAGGTATAAAATTTGAATAGGGGGGTCACTCGATATTTAGGCAAACACACGATAGATTTGTATCCACATAAACTTTATAGGCTTAAAAATATAAACACGCTACAATGTTATATATAAAACATCTCATAAAAATACAATAAAAATAGCATATATATATACCGCACTCTGATGCCACTCTTATCACAATGTCCCAATAAATGTAGTGGCTATATGATAAGGGATATAAATTGGCGCAAGTGACGAATCTGGCCAACATGTGGAACATGTCGCACAACAGTCGGTGAGCTGGCAATTGCAAGTGCTGCTGCAACGTTGCCAGACTGGCGGAAGCTGTCGATGACTTCCGGAAATGGGCACACACGCGGCGCACCTTCACCAGTAGCTCAGGCAAATTGGGTTAAGTTTTGAGAAACCACTGAACCACTAGGTTGAACACGTGGGCTAGGCATGGCATGTGTGTGAGCTTACTGAGCTCCAAAGCCACCACCAAGTTACAGCCATTATCAGACACAACCTGGTTCTAGGTTGAGTGGCGAGAGCCACAGCTCAGTCTGGTCCCTTATCCCCTGCCACAGCTCTGCGGCGGTGTGATGTTTGTCACCTAAGCAGATCAGTTTTCCCCACTGCAGTTCTACACTGCTTCCAGCTACCGACTGATGGCTGAGTGGTGCTGCAAGATGAGAATTCTTAGGTGGAAGTGGAGGCGGAGGAGGAGAAGAGGGGGGGGCTTGCAGCCACTAATGTAGGTGGTGACGGAAACCCTGATGGAAGTAGGGCCCGCAATCCTTGGCGTCGGTAGCACCTGTGCCATCCCAGGGTACGACTCGCTCCCGGCCTCCACAACGTTCACCCAGTGTGCTGTCGGGGAAATGTAGTGTCCCTGGCCAAAAGCACTTGTCCATGTGTCAGTTGTTAAGTGGACCTTCCCAATAACTGCGTTGGTCAGGGCACGGGTGATGTTACGGGACACATGCTGGTGTAAGGCTGGGACTGCTAACCGTGAAAAATATTAGCAGCTGGGCATAGAGTACCACGGGACAGCCGCCGCCATCAGGCTGAGGAAAGCCTCAGTGTCCACAAGCCTAAATGGCAACATTTCCAGGGCCAGTAATTTAGAATGGTACTCATTTAGTGCTATGGTCTGTGGGTGGGTGGCTGGGTATTTGCGCTGTCGTGCTAAGGCATGGGGTATAGACATATGTACGCTGCGCTGGGACACAGAAGTGGATGTGCTAGCGGATGGTGCTTGCGAAGGTCCAGGTGCATGGCGGGAGGCATCCGGGCCTGCGTCTTGGACAGGGGATTGGCCAGAAGGTAACACAGGGGAAGAGGAGGCAGTGGTGTGACCCGCAGACACTGGTTGTGGACCCAGGCGTTCAACCCACCTATTAGGGTGTTTTGCCATGTGGCAGATCATGCTGGTAGTGGTGAGGTTGATAGTGTTCACGCCCCTGCTCATTTTGGTATGGCAATTATTTTATCGCCCGCACTTTCCTCAACAAAGACTGCGGAACACCTACCCCTTGGCAAGGGAGATTGCCGTAAGAGGGTACTACGGGGAACAGTTGCGGGCCTGTTTGGTGTGGCCCACATTCTCCCTTTTGCCACCCCACTGCCTCTTCCAGCCTGTTGCCGTGTTGCAGATCCCTTCCCCTTCTGTACTGCTGTCCTCGCTCAGCTTGCCACTTTCCCAGGTTGGGTCAGTGACTTCATTGTCCATCACCTCCTCTTCCACTTCCTCACTCTGGTCATCCTCCTGACTTGTTGACCTAACAAGAACCTCAGTTATTGACAACTGTGTCTCATCCTCATCATGAACCTCTTGAGACACTAATTGTGGTTGACTTATTGGCAACTGTGTCTCATCATCATCATCATCCACCTTGTGAAACACTAATTGCCGTTCCCCACCGTAATCTTCTTTTGATTGTGAATGCTCCAGAGTTTGGGAATCAGGGCACAAGATCTCCTCATGTCCCTCTTCAAGCGTGCTTGGCGAGAGGCCCAAATTAAGGAATGGTGGTGAAAACAGCTCCTCGGAATATCCGAGTGTGGGATCACTTGTTTGCCAAGACTCTCCATGGTGGGAGGAAGGAGGATCAGGGCGAGGATTCTGTTGACAGGCTCTTGGCTACTGAGACTGGACTTTGTGGAAGACAGGGTGGTGCTTAACCAACTGGAAGCATTATCTGCTGGAATCCAACCGACTACATGGTCGTACTGGTGTGACTTCGAGAGTGGTGTCCTGCACCGCCCTGCAAACTGGGACATGAAGCTAGGTATCGTGGATAAGTGTGTTTCTTGTGCTCTGGCAGCAGGACAGTTTCACCGCGCCCAGGGCCACAGCCTCTGCGTGCACCATCAGCATCACGGCCACTTCCCCGTCCCTTACTGCTCGCCTTGCGCATTCTAAATGATATATATGCTTGCACGTATGTCACATGTACAGTAGCGCAGGTTTTTTAAGTGTATGGGCAAATAAAGTACACAGAATGTCACAGATATTTTTAGGCTGCGCACACGTTAGACAAGAGATGTAGCGCAGATAATGTCGCTGTCACCAGCGGCGAAAAAATGAGACTGAATGTCACTGATATTTCGGATACGTAAACGTTATACAGGAGATGTAGCGCAGGTAATGTAACTGTCCGCAGCGGACACATCTACGGAAAAAGTACACTGAATGTCACAGATATTTTTAAGCTGCGCACACGTTACACAGGAAATGTAGAGCAGAAAATGTCGATGTTACCAGCGGCGAAAAAAAATTACACTCAATGTCACTAATATTTCAGATGCGCTAACATTATACTGGAGATGTAGCGCAGGTAATGTCGCTGCCACCAACAGCAAAAAAATTTGACTGAATGTCACTGATATTTCGGATACACAAACGTTATACAGGAGATTTAGCGCAGGTAATGTAACTGTCTGCGGACACCGTCTACGTAAAAAGTACACTGGATGTCGCAGATATTTTTAGGCTGCGCACACGTTAGACAGGAGATGTAGCGCAGATAATGTCGCTGTCACCAGCGGCCAAACAATTGCAAGCTATTTAGCGCAGGTTGCGCTAAAGATATATATTGCTGCTAGATACAACAATAGTCCTTTAAAGTATAAAAACTAAAATATTGCTATTTCACTCCCTACACTATCTTTCCCTTCTACTCTCCAGCTCTCCCTGACTAAGACTGAGCCGAACACGTGTCATCGGTTGCTATATAGCACCCAATGGCGCGTTCCAGCCAGCCAATCACTGTAATGCCAGCAGCCAACATGGCTACAGCATTACAGTGAATGGCATTAACTACCTGCACGTAGCAGCCAACAAACGTGCAGGGAGGAGACTCGAGCAGTGCGCTCGAGCACACGCGGTATTTGGCCGAACACTACGATGTGCCAAGCATCGCAATGCTCGAGTCGAATTAGTGTTCGGCCAAGCATGCTCGTCCAACACTACTCTGCACCTTTCAAAGAACTGATGGCTTGTGCCGAGTTGAGATGGAGAGTCCCAAGTCGTCATTTCTTTGCTAAAAAGGCAGTACCAGCCCTGCACACACATGTAAAACAGAAGGTGGGCCAGTCCTTGAGCTTGTCGGTGTCTGCCAAAGTGCATGGCAGCGCTGACGTGTGGAGCTGTAATAACAGTCAAGGACAATATATGTCCTTTACAGCCTACTGGGTAAATGTGGTTCCTGCCCAGCCAAACCAGCAACTTGGCCAGGTGACGCTGATTCCGCCTCCACGTTCTCACACCGTTGGTCCTGCGACAATGTCTGCCTCTGCCTCCTCATCCTCCACCGTGTCCTCAGCCTCCACTGCAGGGACAATTCACAGTGCCCCACCAGCATACCACATGTGCAGGGCACAGCGGTGTCACGCTGTGCTGCACCTAGTTTTCCTGGGTGAACGGAGTCACACAGGGGAGAAACTGCTCCGCGTCCTTCATCAAGAAATCGAATCCTCGCTTTCTCCGCGATAACTCAAAATCAGAACCATGGTGATAAACAACGGGAAGAACATGGTGTCGGGGCTGCATCAAGGAGGGCTGAGCCATGCGCCCTGCATGGCGCACGTGTTCAATCTGGTTGTCAAGTGTTTCCTAAAGTCTTCCACCCATCTACAATACATCCTAAAAATGGCCAGGAAACTTTGCATGCACCTCAGCCACTTGTACAACACCAAGCACACCCCCTTGAGCTACAGCGGTCTGAACGGCGTCCCCCAACATAGGCTGATATGCAACGTTTCCACTTGTTGGAATTCCACCCTCCATATGTTGGACCAACTGTATGAACAGAGAAAGGCCATAAACGATTTCTTGATGATACAGGCGGACAGAGGTACTCCCCTGTGTAACTTCGATGTTAGCCAGTGGCAGCTCATGCGTGACACCTGCCGTTTGCTCAGGCCCTTTGAGGAGGCCACTTTATTTGTCAGTCGCCGGACTACGGGATGAACAACATCATTCCACTGCTTCATATCCTGGAAAAGATGCTGGTAAATCTGGCTGGTCAGGGGAATGGAGACGTAGCGCCTAGATCTCACGGCCACATGAGCTCTGTGGGGGCTACACAAGCAATGTGTAGCGAAATGGGTGGTTTTTCTACACAGGTGACAGGAGAGGAGGAGCAGGAGCAGCCGGAGAAGCAAGAAGGAGATGAGGAAGACGAGGCAGATGACCCAGACACACCGTGGCAGTATGCAGTGGAGATGGAGGCAGTAAGCCCCTCCGAGTCACTTGTGCAAATGGCCCGATACATGCTCACTTGCTTACGTAGTGACAGCCGAATTGTCACCATTCGGCAGAGGGATGACTACTGGCTCTCCACCTTGTTAGACCCTCACTACTGGTCCAAAATAAGGGCCTTTTTTACACCCGCTGAGAGGGAGGACAAACTGAAATACTATAGACATTCTCTCGCAGGTCTGACCGGGGAGGGGGGAGACCTCTGCGCTCATGTACCTCTGCCATGGCTGCTGGGAGGGGGCTGGCAGGAGCAGTACCAGCTCCATCAGCAGCAGCCAGAGTCTAGAGTCGCTGATGAGCAGCTTTCTTCGCCTGCATAGTGAAGAAACTGCTCACCAGCAGCAGCATCTAGACCTGGAGCAGAACCTGAGCCAGCAGGTGATGGCATACTTGGAGTGCACCCTGCCAGCCGTCATTGAAGATCCGCTGGACTACTGGGCATCCAAACTGGATTTGTGGCCGCAACTAGCAGAGTTTGCCCTGGAAAAGCTGTCCTGCCCGGCCAGTAGTGTGGCATCAGAGCGGGTGTTTAGTGCGGCGGGGACCATAGTTACCCCAAGAGAACTCGCCTGTCCACCCAAAATGTGAAGAGACTGACCTTTGTCAAGATGAATCAGGCATGGATCTGCCAGGATTTCCAGCCACCAATGCCTGATGCATCAGATTAGATCATCAATGCTGCCTCACTCAAACCTTGACAAAAGAGATCATTTTCTTCTGGCTATCTGCCTCAGCTACTATTCTGATGCTGCCACCCGCCTGATGCCACACATCTGATTCCAAGGGCTCCTTCTTACACCCACCATCGTCAGCGGGTACTGTTATTGCCACCCACCGCCCCACTCTGTCACCGGGTCACTCTGTGGTGTCCTCATGCTGCTACTGCTGCCATCTCCACACTATGTCACCTTGCCACTCTGTGGTCTCCTCATGCTGCTGCCACCTACACACTATGTCACCTTGCCACTCTGTGGTCTCCTCATGCTGCTGCCACCTACACACTATGTCACCTTGCCACTCTGTGGTCTCCTCATGCTGCTGCCACCTACACACTATGTCACCTTGCCACTCTGTGGCCTCCTCATGCTGCTGCTGCCACCTCACCACTATGTCTCTGGGCCACTCTGTGGTCTCCTCATGCTGCTGACACCTCATCAATATGTCATTGGGCCACTCTGGACTTCTCAAGCTGTTCTCCCACCTTCCCCACTCCATGACTGGGCCACTGTTTTGCCTTTTTGGCCTGGATGACATCACCATTTATTTGACCCTTCTTCTGATCTGTCAGAAGGAAGGAAAAATGAGACGCACAACTGATCCTGTCTGTGTAGAAGCTGTAAGGCCTGTATGGTCCCATCAGAATTGGCTTATGATTTGGTAGCTAAAAGCAGGAGTGGGTACAAAACACAGAAGACATGTAAATATCCCATTCACGTGTCATCTCTGTTTTGGATCCATTCCTGTTTTTTTTGGCATTAGCAGTACTGATGGATCACTGACCAAATGCTGACCGAGTGAAGGCGGATGCTAAACAGACAGGATACGTTTTTTGGGGGTTATTGTTCTGACGGATCAGAGGAAGGGCAAAATAATCAGTGATGTCAACACAAACTTACTGCTGACCCCCTCTGCACTCTGTCGGGTGGCTCTACTTGTATAAGCGTTAAATAGAACAGGTTCTGTAGACATCTATGTGGAACCAGCTGATGACGGTGTAAAAGAAGTGCGCTTCTTCTTGATGCTAACATCGACCTGTAAGGCCTCCTGCACACGACCGTATAACTTTTTCAGTGTTTTGCGGTCCATTTTTCACGGATCCGTTTTTCAGTTTTTTGTTTCCGTTTCTGTTCCATTTTTCCGTTCCGTTTTTCCGTATGACATATACAGTATACAGTAATTACATAGAAAAAATTTGGCTGGGCATAACATTTTCAATAGATGGTTCAGCAAAAACTGAATTGATACGGAAGACATACGGATGCATTTCCGTATGTGTTCCATTTTTTTTGGGGACCCATTTTCTTGAATGGAGCCACGGAACATGTTCTATCTTTCAACGGAACGGAAAAACGGAAATACGGAAACAGAATGCATACGGAGTACATTCCGTTTTTTTTGCGGAACCATTGAAATGACTGGTTCTGTATACGGACCGTATACGGAACGCAAAAAACGGCCAGTAAACGGGGAAAAAAAACGGTCGTGTGCAGGAGGCCTAAGGCTGAGTTCATACTTGAGTTATTTGGTCAGTTTTGGCCCCATGACTGCCCAAATAAGTGAACTATGCAGTGATTCTAAGAGCGACGCCTGTCATCTGCATGTCATACAGACTTTTACAGTTTTTTTTCACTACCACAACAGTCCCTATGCGTGTTACTGCAAGGCACGGTGTTCTACACCACTATACAGGCTCTCTGCAGCCAGGAAATAAATTTGGATTGAATCGATTTGTTTTTGAAAATTCTAATTTTTGAAAAATTCGCTCATCTCTAATGTTAAAGTAGTTGTACATATTATGAGAAAATGTCATCTGTGAGTGACTGGATTTATAGAGGAGCTTTTGCCTCTCTTTAAATGTCTGTTATCACAGATAATTATAGGCCACAGGAAGTCCCTACGTAGTTCAGGACTCATTGACAAGTAAGTTTCACCATACCCCTTATCAAGAGGATCCGCCCCTACACAATGTGATACTGTCAGCAGTGATCTGATACTGTCAGCAGTGATCTGATACTGTCAGCAGTGATCTGATACTGCCAGCAGTCATCTGATACTGTCAGCAGTGATCTGATACTGTCAGCAGTGATCTGATACTGTCAGCAGTGATCTGATACTGTCAGCAGTCATCTGATACTGTCAGCAGTCATCTGATACTGTCAGCAGTGATCTGATACTGTCAGCAGTGATCTGATACTGTCAGCAGTGATCTGATACTGTCAGCAGTCATCTGATACTGTCAGCAGTGATCTGATACTGTCAGCAGTGATCTCATACTGTCAGCAGTGATCTGATACTGTCAGCAGTGATCTCATACTGTCAGTAGTGATCTCATACTGTCAGCAGTCATCTGATACTGTCAGCAGTCATCTGATACTGTCAGCAGTGATCTCATACTGTCAGTAGTGATCTCATACTGTCAGCAGTCATCTGATACTGTCAGCAGTCATCTGATACTGTCAGCAGTGATCTGATACTGTCAGCAGTGATCTGATACTGTCAGCAGTGATCTGATACTGTCAGCAGTGATCTGATACTGTCAGCAGTCATCTGATACTGTCAGCAGTGATCTGATACTGTCAGCAGTGATCTGATACTGTCAGCAGTCATCTGATACTGTCAGCAGTGATCTGATACTGTCAGCAGTGATCTGATACTGTCAGCAGTGATCTGATACTGTCAGCAGTCATCTGATACTGTCAGCAGTCATCTGATACTGTCAGCAGTGATCTGATACTGTCAGCAGTGATCTGATACTGTCAGCAGTGATCTGATACTGTCAGCAGTGATCTGATACTGTCAGCAGTCATCTGATACTGTCAGCAGTCATCTGATACTGTCAGCAGTGATCTGATACTGTCAGCAGTGATCTGATACTGTCAGCAGTCATCTGATACTGTCAGCAGTGATCTGATACTGTCAGCAGTGATCTGATACTGTCAGCAGTGATCTGATACTGTCAGCAGTCATCTGATACTGTCAGCAGTCATCTGATACTGTCAGCAGTGATCTGATACTGTCAGCAGTGATCTGATACTGTCAGCAGTCATCTGATACTGTCAGCAGTCATCTGATACTGTCAGCAGTCATCTGATACTGTCAGCAGTGATCTGATACTGTCAGCAGTCATCTGATACTGTCAGCAGTGATCTGATACTGTCAGCAGTATTCTGATACTGTCAGCAGTGATCTGATACTGTCAGCAGTGATCTCATACTGTCAGCAGTGATCTCATACTGTCAGCAGTGATCTCATACTGTCAGCAGTGATCTCATACTGTCAGTATGCAGGGACACAGGCCTTTGAGAATGGTAACACCCATTTGCAGTGGTGAAACTAGAAATGACTGGGACACCCCCGGGAACTTCTTCACAACCCCCTCCTCCTGTGCAATCCCCACTCCTGTGGCTAGTCAAAATCGCACTCTTAGATGAGGCCCAACGGCCGCTGTCTGTCCGTTTTCTACAGTGTCTCTGTAAATAATATTATTGAATAATACTGTTGAGGGGGCCCTGACAATAAAATCTTTTTGTCCTCCTCCTGAGTGGGCCCCTTCTGAGTTTGGGCCCCAAAGCAGCCGCTTCCCGAGTTTCCCCATATAGCTACACCTCTGCCCATTTGTCAGTGCTAGCATAGAAACGTATAGACAAGGTGTGGCAGAGCAGCGGTGTAGAAGGAGGTGTCTGTGTGCGCGGGGACTGACCACGTCTTATGGTCTACTTAATCCAGCACTGGAAAAGGGAAATTAAATGCAAGAGAGAATGGGTGGGGAAAGGGAAATGATAAATGGGGATAGGAAAGGGGAGCAAATGGTGGGTGGCTGGAAGGAAGGAAAAGTAAAAAAAAATTGAGGAAGAGAAAGTAAATTGACAGGAAGAAATGGAAGGATAGGGAAAAAAAGGAAAGAAGTAAACGTCTGAGAGAAACAGAAGGAGAAGGAGAGAGGCAAGGAATGGATAAGATTAGGAAGTAAAGGGAAAGGAAATGAGAAGGGAAAGAAGTGAAGAAAAAAGTTTAGGGACAGTAAAGGGAGGAAAGAAATGGAAGAAGAGAGAGAGAAAAAGAGAGTAAAATAATGTAAGGGAAAGAAACGGAACAGGAAGGGAATTGAAAGAAATCAGGGAAAGTGAGGGAAGATGGAGGAAAATGGAAAGAAAATAGAAAAGAAATGAGAGAATGTAATGGAAGTAAGAGAAAGTAAAAACAGAAAGTGAATATAAGGATAGAAAATGAGAGTAGAGGGTAGATGATGGAAGAAAATGAAAGGAAAAAAGGAAGAGAGTGAGAGAATGTAATAGAAGGAAAGGGGTATGAAAAAGAGAACAAGAAGAATGCAATTAAAGGCGGAAAATGAGAGGAGAAGTGAGTGAATATGGAGAAAGAAAGAAGAAATGGAAAGAAAAGAAGAAAAACGGGAGGGGATGCAATGGATAGGAAGAGAGAAAAACAGAGGAAGAGAATTGAAGGAAAGAACATTAGAGGAGAAGTGAGGGAAGATGTAGGAAGAAAATTTGAAGAAAAAAGCTAGTATTAGAATGTAATGGAAGGTAATAGAAGGGAAGGAGGAAGAGGAAGGGGATTAAAGGAAAGGAAAGGAAAGGGAGAATTAGGAAGATGGAGGAAGAAAATGACAGAAAACAGGAAGAAAGTAAGAGAATCTAATGGAACGAAAGGGAAAGGAGAAAAAGGAAGAGGAAGGGAATTAAAGGATAGGAAAGGAGATGGAAAGTCAGGGAAGGTGGAGGAAGAAAATAGAAAGTAGAAAAGAGAAAAGGGAGTGAGAGAATGTAATGGAAAAGAAGAGAAGGAAAATGACAAAGTGAATTGAAGGAAAGTGAGGGAAAATGGAAGAAGACAAGGAAAGGAAAAAGGGAGGAGAGTGAGAGAACGTAATGGAAGGAAAGGGGAAGGGAAAGTAAAAACAGGAAGAAAATTGATGGACAGAAGGGAGAGCAAAAGTGACATAAAAAGAAGGAAGGAGATAGAAGAAAAGGTAAGAAAATGAAAAATGAATCATTTGTATTGAGGAAGCCAAGGTCCATTTATTGAGATAGGTCTATGCCATGTACTGATTGTGACACAGAAGCTGGAGCTCTCGGTAGAGAGTATATGGAAGAGTCTAGGACATCTCTCCGTGTCTGTAGGCTGCTCTATGACATAGTCTGTTGTACAGGGAGAGAACGGCTTGGATTTATTGGACGCACTGTGTCTGTGGGAAGACGATCATGTCTGTAAAAAATTTATTGGTTTGGCTGACAAATTGTTCTCATCAACCGCTACATTTGGGACCCACAAGCTGAAATTGAGCGGTGACACAAACGCATTCAACATAATTGTATTAAACAGGGGAACACTTACATCTAATAGCATGAAGTGTTCCTTAACGCAAATTTCCTTAGTGAGTAATTGGAGCCAGGCTGACCAAGGAATGTTGTCTGCCCTTCTGTCTACCAAATGTTTCATTAAGAACATAAGGCAGACCCATCCTCATGATAGAAAGAGCAGTTCATTGAAGTATAAAGCTTGGTAGGACAAGTTTGGGAGGTTGTTATGCCTTGAACAGTTTCTATAGGTGACTCTCTAAGTTGCCAAGATGGCATGGAGAGATGGGCAGCCACCTCATTACAACCCTGAAGAGTCAGATGACATCCCTAGGTGTCATTTCCATGAACGTGGAAGCCAAGGAACCAACAGTAAAGTGGTTTTCATGCAATCAAAGAGCCCAGGCTTGGTCGTTTTTGCTGCATTGACTGTTCTGCAGTCTTCTGAGCTGAAATCACCCATCATCCCCTGCTTGTTTGATGTTTCCATAGAACTTGCTGAGGTAATTTGCATTCTGAGAAGATCTGGCATTGCACCGATGTCAAAAAAAAAAATTGGCAATCTGTTATGATTCTGTTATGTGAAGGAATGTGGATTAGTGTGAAAGTTCTTACCTCTATTTGCTATGAAGGTATCAGAGTAATAGATCTGCCTTCATGACAACCTTGAACTTACACGCTTATCTTTCTAGAACCTCGCCTGATTTTACACAAGAACTTCCACATTTTATCCAGATGCCTGAGATGTACTGGAGGCATACCTTAAATGAGTCCATTTTATCTTCAGTGGTTGTAGAAATTCTCTGTATAAGCCTCAAGGTGACTTTATCTGTAAGAAGACCCAACCTTGGAGATACGCCATGTGTTTCATAGGCAATAAAGCTCAAAGGATTGTGAATGCTTAATTTGACCTCAAATGCTCAGACCAGCCATTTATTTTTATTTTTTTCCCTTTACCACATTCACCGTATGGAATAAATATGTTTATATTTTAATAGTTTGGGCATTTTGATACCAATGATTATTTTATTTTTATTGGTTATTTTTATTTTTAATATGGGGAAAGGTGGGGTAAGTAGAATTTCTATATCTTTTTAATCGTTTATTAAACAGAAATACGCCTATATTAGGCATATTTCTGGCGCAGATTGCAGTGACTTCTCTCCGATCACACCAGGTCTAGGAGGGGCCGGTAGAAAATGGTCTAAATGTAAGACATCTAGGAAGTAACTTCAGCGCAGGGTCTTTTTTTGACTCCTTTTATTCACACTTTAGTCCCCCGGGTGAATTGTCTGATCGCTTCTCCCAAAGACTGCAAGGATTTAAAGGGATTGTCCGGGTTCAGAGCTGAGCTCAGACATACCCACATTTTCACCCAGCCAGACCCTGTGATATGAGCATCAGAGCATTTCATGCTCCAATGCTCTCCTTTACCCAGCGCTGTGTTTTGTTTACTTTGGCACACTGCTAGGCGGAGGCTTCCGCCCAGCAGTGAATTCGGTGACGTCACCGGCTCTGATGGGCGGGCTTTATCGCTGCCCTAGCCGTTTTACAGGCGGTCCATTAGTGCCGGGACATCACTGGGCCTCCGCCTAGCAGTCCCTATAGAGAGCCCGGTACGTCAACAGATCTCCTTAAAATGCCTTTGCCCTGCATGATATCATCCCCTGAGGAAGCTTAGTAGCAAAACGTACGTTGGGGTTGGAGGCACACTGGTCTGTATTTTACAATCATTATGGCCTATGTTCTGTCCTTGTAATATTGGATTCCATTAGTGGTTTATTTGAATGGCTGCCTTTTATTTCCTATTATCTTGGGATATTTGTTATTTATATTAGCTTTCTGGCTTGCACTATGCACTTTATTTTGTTTATATGCACTTATGTGATTAGATAGGTTTGGGCGCCTTTCTGTATATGTATGCCGCTGTTTTGACAGATTTTAACATATTTACATTATACCTTATACATTGTACCGATCAAGATTTTGTTATTGATTATTTTATTGATTAATTAGTGGGGTGGTTTGATTCTATAGGTGTGTATAGTTTAATTAGAACCTCACACGACCCTAATAGCAGTAGCCATCTAGTGTTTTTTTTTTGTTTGTTTTTTGGTGGGGATGATTCAGCAATCAGCACAGGGCAAATTAATAAACAAATGTAGTAATAGAATAATGAGCGAGCACTCATACACTTGGCAACCAGATTGACATATGCAGAAAATATTTATTAAATCCCCATAAAATACAAGTACCGTATATACTCGAGTATAAGCCGACCCGAGTATAAGCCGAGCCCCTAATTTTACCCCAAAAAAATGGGAAAAATTATTGACTCGAGTATAAGACTAGGGTGGGAAATGCAGCTATAATGCAGAGTGTATGTGTATATAATGCACACACTCTACATTATATACACACATCTGCAAGAGGGTGACTCCCTGTATTTAATGCAGAGTGTGTGCATTATATACACACACACTCTGCATTAAATACAGGGAGCCACCCACAGATCTCCCCCCTAAACAGTGCCATCCACAGATCCCCCCTAAACAGTGCCATCCACAGATCCCCCCTAAACAGTGCCATCCACAGATCCCCCCTCCCCTAAACAGTGCCATGATGGCACTGTTTAGGGGAGGGGGTATCTGTGGATGGCACTGTAGGGGGATCTGTGGATGGCACTGCCATCCACAGATCCCCCTACAGTGCCATCCACAGATCCCCCTACAGTGCCATCCACAGATCCCCCTACAGTGCCATCCACAGATCCCCCTACAGTGCCATCCACAGATCCCCCTACAGTGCCATCCACAGATCCCCCTACAGTGCCATCCACAGATCCCCCTACAGTGCCATCCACAGATCCCCCTACAGTGCCATCCACAGATCCCCCTACAGTGCCATCCACAGATCCCCCTACAGTGCCATCCACAGATCCCCCTACAGTGCCATCCACAGATCTTCATACAGTGCCATCCACAGATCTCCATACAGTGCCATCCACAGATCTCCATACAGTGCCATCCACAGATCTCCCTATAGTGCCATCCACAGATCCCCCTACAGTGCCATCCACAGATCTCCCTACAGTGCCATCCACAGATCCCCCTACAGTGCCATCCACAGATCCCCCTACAGTGCCATCCACAGATCTCCCTACAGTGCCATCCACAGATCTCCCTATAGTGCCATCCACAGATCCCCCTACAGTGCCATCCACAGATCCCCCTCCCCGACGCTCACAGCAGTATTCTTACTTTGTCTTTGCTCCGGTAATACAGGCAGTGCGGGGAGCAGCGCTCACTCACTGACATCACGCGCCTTCTCCCACTAGGCGGCGCATGCGCGTGACGTCAGTGAGTGAGCGCCGCCCCCCGCACTGCCTGTATTACCGGAGCTAGACTAGACTCGAGTATAAGACGAGGAGGCTTTTTGAGCACAAAAATATGTGCCAAAAAACTCGTCTTATACTCGAGTATATACGGTAATAAAATTTATAAGAACAATGTAGCAATAATATACAACATTACAGTCACATATATTGTGGTAGATTTGATCGACACTATATTCATATGACTCAATAGTGTCGATAAATTCAATAATATATATCACACCAAGAAACTTCAAGTATATGCTGTTATTTGGGAAAGAGGGGGTATTATCTTCTAGCGCTCTATCCCAATTTGGGAAACTGAATGTCACTGAAAATGTTGTAGGTGTATTCACTGGGAGCGCAATATGTTCATAAAGTGTCCACAGGAATCCTGATAATGTGAAAAGTCTCTTATAGCATATCCTTTTAAGCTCGATATGAGCTTTGGATTGGAGAAAACTTTAAATCGATGTTTGGCTTACCGTCTAGCGTCTGCTGTCTCCCTATTGCTTCAATGGAGCTTTAAATATTTGCCGGCTTATTCAGTCGCTCCATACAGCAAGCTGGTTTAAATTTCGCGGGAGTTCCAAAGATCGCGGGATATTATTTATTGTTTTATATTCTTATATTGATATTTTAATCTTGAAAATTTGTTTAATAATATTTTATTATAAAAAGTCATTTTATAAGTGTTAGCAATCTGATATCAAGTTTATATTTCACACAATGATATATCACACCAATTGGGACATCTGGACCAAAAAACGCATGTTTTCCCAAAAAAACGCATAAAAAAGGCTGTATTGAATTATCCCCTGATTATGTGGGAGGATTCCCTGGCCAACTGGGAGTAGCATGAACAACAGGTGTCCGAGATTTGGGAAGCAATTAAAGGAATGGATAAAAATGGAGGCAGAGCAGGCAGACACTTGACCACTGAGGAAGGGAGAGTGAATCTACCCGTAACGCGTATGGTGAAACAAGTGATGTACCTGCATTGAGAAGCCTCCGATAACACTGTATGGCCATACAGAAGAAAATCTCTACAGTAAAGGATTAACTATTCTTATCGTCGAAAGCTGCACCAAAGGAAATTGCGGAACAGAGTGGCAACTCCCGCGATCTTTGGAACTCCTGCGAAATTTAAACCAGCTTGCTGTATGGAGCGACTGAATAAGCCGGCAAATATTTAAAGCTCCATTGAAGCAATAGGGAGACAGCAGACGCTAGACGGTAAGCCAAACATCGATTTAAAGTTTTCTTCAATCCAAAGCTCATATCGAGCTTAAAAGGATATGCTATAAGAGACTTCTCACATTATCAGGATTCCTGTGGACACTTTATGAACATATTGCGCTCCCAGTGAATACACCTACAACATTTTCAGTGACATTCAGTTTCCCAAATTGGGATAGAGCGCTAGAAGATAATACCCCCTCTTTCCCAAATAACAGCATATACTTGAAGTTTTTTGGTGTGATATATATTATTGAATTTATCGACACTATTGAGTCATATGAATATAGTGTCGATCATATCTACCACAATATATGTGACTGTAATGTTGTATATTATTGCTACATTGTTCTTATAAATTTTATTACTTGTATTTTATGGGGATTTAATAAATATTTTCTGCATATGTCAATCTGGTTGCCAAGTGTATGAGTGCTCGCTCATTACTCTATTACTACATTTGCCTTTAAAAGAGGGTGGGGTGATTCCCTCTATATGAGCTTGCAGCACCATACCTTAACTACTTGCTAGCGAGCCACCACAACCAACCACTATAAATTAATAAACAGTTGACTTCTCTTGGACAGGGCCACCAATTTTAACAAGAGAGGTATCACTTTAATAAGAAGGATCAGCCCTACCAGGAGTTATGCCTGGTTTAAGAGTTGATCCTGCTGACGGGTGCGCTTTTAGTTGGCCAGAGAATGTCACCACTGAAAATGTGCACTCAGCATTTCCACCACTAGTTGGCGGTTTAAATTAATAGCACCCTTGTAGCAGCACACCATGTGGTCAGGCAGGGTACTACAAGTGCAAAATCTTAGCCCTTCAGTTCTTTGTTATATTCATGTTATCGTGCAGAAGCTATGGAACGCCTCACAATCCGAAAGAGTTAAAGGAACGCTCTTCCCAGTCAACCCAGATGGACCTTACAGTGTACGCGTTAAAGCTTCCCATGTTCCCCAAGCCTTATAAAACCAAAGAAGGAAGGATTGTTCATATCTGTTTATAGCTGTGCTCTGGATACAACACAAGACAGATATACTGGCCTTTCGTTATGCACATTTCAGCGTATACAGAGTTTAATGATGTTTCTGCCTGTGGGTGCGTTCCCTGCACAGGAAATGAGAGCAGGTGCGGTGGGTAAATGCCTTGTGTACAGCTGACTTCATCAAGGAATGGAAAACGACTGAGTGGCGTCTAGAAGCCAGCAGTACAGATGGTCCTATTTACGGAGCAGAGCGATGTCCCTGATGTAGTGTAATGAGGAACATGCATAATAGGAAGGAAAGTTTTATATACAGGGGTTGAGCCTTTTATAGTTAGGAAGCTCCAAGTAAGAACCATGCTTTCTGCAACGTATCCGATCCAGAGGACATTCCAACAACTAACTGGGAATTGGTTCACTCATCAACATGGTCAACAAGACTCTTCTGTGGAAACCTGTAAACTGGAGGCACTGGCAAGTAGTCCCCCCCATAGTCCAACTTACTAATTGGGGTTGTTTTGTGTCATTTTCTCCTGGTTACTACAGTGTGAGAAGGTCAGGGATCCCCCTAATGTCTATGAAGGCAGTAGCCTTCACTCTCCCATTCTCTGTGCTTGGTCGTTTCATTCAGCATTCTATGGTTGTTACAGCAGTGTGTTGTGGAACCACTGTGTCAACCAAACCGACTTGACTTTGGCCTACTCTTGAGGGTGCTATCCTGGCAGCCCCCCTAGTTTTCACCCTTTAGGCCAGAGATGGCCAACCTGTGGCTCTCCGGAAGTTGCAAAACTACTACTCTCAGCATGCCCAGTCTGCCTACAGCTATCAGCCTGCAGCAGGGCATGGTAGGAGTTGTAGTTTCACAACAGATGGAGAGCCACCGGTTGGCCAGCCCTGCTTTAGGCCCTGTACAAGGATTTGGACTTTGTTGCAGGGGAACCACCAGGATGCTACCTTCTGGAGTAGTCTCTGTATGATTGACAGCTGAGCCAGGAGGATCCAGAGACACCAGTGCAGAGCACAGAGGGCTCCAACAGGCTGAGTACCTTGCAGTACGTGCGAGGTTAGGCCAGACAGCTTGGGGTCATGGCGGAGATCAGGCAGTGGTCAGCACAGGCAGCAAAGGCTCTAAACTGGAAAACAGGCAGAAGTCGGTACATGGGCAGACAACCAACATGTAACAGCACACCTAGCTGGATACTAGAGAACTAGGAACCTATTGCTACCCTGGTGGGCAGATGGGAGCAGGAGGCAGGACAGGGGCAGCTCAGCAATGGGCTGCATTGTGACCAAGGGGAATGGTGGGAAAAGGTCCCTGTTCTGCTGATCGGTGAAAGTCCCTTTGGTTCCCACTGTTATATTGTAGATAAATGGAAAATTATGAATATGGTAAAACACCAGATAAAACAGCCACAGAAAAAGACTTGGGAATATTGGTGAACGGTAAGCTTAGGTTTAGCAACCAGTGTCAGGCAGCTGCTGCTAAGGACAATAAAACATAGGAGGACAAGAACATAGGTTTGCCTTTATAAAAATCACTCCTTAGGTCACGCATGGAATACTGGGTACAGCACTGGCGGCCTGTGTATATGAAGTATATAGCTGAACTAGTAATTAAGGGAATGGGTGGATTGTAGAGCCAAGACAGATTATCGGACTTGGGTTTATTCAGTTGGAGGTAGAAATCTATGAATTGACAGAGATCCTTCTAATAATCTTTTTAGACCTGTAACCGTGACAAGAGGGCGTCCTCCATGTCTAGAGGAAAGAAGGTTTCATCGTCATCTTCATCATTGATGGGAATCTATGGAGCTCTCTGATAGAGGAGGTTGTGATGGTTCATGTATTGTACAAGTTCCAGAAGGACCTGGATGCCTGGAGTGTAATAATATTACAGGTTATTATATGTACTAGATTTCTAGAGATTGGGCAAATGGATTTGGGGTCAGGTAGGATTTTTTTTTTCTTCTCTGGGACAAATGGCATCCGCCTCATGGGGTTTTTTGCCTTTCTTGCAAGCATCACAGTAAGATTATGGGTAGGACTAGATGGATGTATCTATTTTTAACCTTATCAACTATGTAACAATGTAACAGTGTATCTCTGTCTCTATACAGTAGGTGATTCTGGCTGGTATTCCTCTTTACCTATGAGAGTGAGAATGACTTTTGGCTATTCTCATTAATGTGATTTGAAAAACTGCAACCTACAGGTATTTATATCGTGGGGCTGATAAAATATAATTGTCTATAAAGGGGAGAGGACACGGATGAAAATATAGAAGGGTAGCCAAATCCCAGACATTAATTTTCTCATTTAGCTTCAGGGAAATGCATCAAAACCCTACAACATGAATTAATCTGCCGTAAAAAAAAAATCCTTTCCGACTTCACAAGACAATTAGATCCTAAGATTATACAGGAGAGAAGATCCCCTCTGCTAGTTCTCCCCACCATTAAATCTTCTGGCTTTAGGAACAGCTGATTGACCTTCAATGTTTCATTGAAACCTGGCCAAGAAAGTTTTAAACAGGACCTGTCATCATAAAATTCACTGTTAAACCAGCGTTACCTTTCACTTAGTGATACATTGTTTCATTCGGGAGAGAAAGAGCTTTTAATCCATTTGCAAATAAGCAGCTAAGTGCACCATGGGTGGGCCGAAGCCGCTTGGTGCACCCTTGCTCCTCCTACTTCCTCTGCCAGCCCCTCCCTCTCCTTCTTCCTGCGCACTCACCTCACCTAACTCTGTCAATCGAAAAGGAGGGAGGGGCTAACAGAGGAAGTGGGAAGAGCAATGGTGCACAGAGTGGTGCACTTAACTGCTCTTTTGCATATGGATTAAAAGCACTTTCTCTCCCGAGTGAAGCAACAGATCACTAAGTGAAAGGTACCATCACATTCAGCTGAGCTAGCCCGACAAGGTGTTGTGCCTGGCTTATATGGGAAAGATGATTCCATTTCACTGCTTTCTATGCAGAGTACCAGACATTTCCAGTAGGTAAGGTTGTCACCGTTTTTGCCGTCCAGTGGCAGAGGAGACTCAGAGGTCACAGAGACTGTTTATAGCACTGGAAACTGCCTGTGTCATGGCGTGAGAACCTCGTCATAAAATAAGACATGACAGCTAGTGGAACAATGCAGGAGCCATCACACCGAGGACAGCAGATACGGTTTCCAGGCTGGAAGCATTGCTTATCCGTCTCCAGACAAATATTGAGTCAGACACAAGGAGACTCAAAGTTAAAAAGCGCTGTCCTGTTTCCAAGGATTGTCCCAGATTTTACAGCTGATAGTAAAGTGATTTTACATCAAATATAAATGGTTCTCAATGTAACTGGCATCTGGTGGCGCGCCAGCCGTGAGAAGTCGTGTCATGTGCCATCTGGTAGAACTCAGTCGTGCCCCTTGCCATCCTGCAGAGCTCTAGTTATCCACTATAACAATGATAAATTATACGCTTTTCAGCCCATGAACCTCCTATCGCAAATTCTGTCACATTTGATCAGAAAAATAGAGCTGCGCCGTTCTTGCCCTGGACACCAGGAAGGAGCCTGATGGACCCTGGTCTAAGTCAATAGGGTCCATTAGTCACTGATGGTATCCATGGGGCAGTACCATGGATTCAACACTGCCTTGTGGTTTCCGGTCACACCTATGTTCAGCCCTTCTGTTGGGGGTCCGGTCCAGGCTTCCTTTACTTTTGACACTTTTGTGGTGGGGGAAATGGGCTGTTTCATTGTGAGGCTACATGCACACAAGAAAAATGGACGTGCGATGGAGGTTTATTTTAACAGCTGCCACACGTCCATTTTAAGATCAATGGTAGTCTATGGGGTTACTCACGCTGCAGTTTTTTTGTTGGCCACTGAATAACGGACATCAAAAAATAAAACATGTTCTATCCTGTCCATTTTCACTGACCGACAATTGAATGGGATAGTTTTTAGCGTCCGTTTCTCAGAAAGGCATCAGTGAAAAAGCGTTCGTTAAAAACTGACAGTTTTCCATATTTACTGACCTTTTTGTCATTTGCATGTAGGCATTATGAATGGAGCAATATTTGTACCCCTCTGGGTATGTATCCCTATCCAAATATTACTGCTACATAGTGACTGAATAATGGTGCATCCATTTTTTAACAATCATTATTTTGCACTAAAAACAAATTACCATGATACCATGACTAAGGCCCCTTGCAGACGAGCGTTCTTCCCGCAGCGAGTCCGAATCACAGCACCCGGCCTGACCTCCCTGGGTTCACATAGCATTATATTGATTTATGATGCATAATGCTGCCAGTGTTATCCAATACATTCCAGAACTGTAAGGGTTACATAGCATCATAAATCAATATAATGCTATGTGAATCCCGTCAGTGCTGGGAGGTCAGGCCGGGTGCTGCGATTCGGACTCGCTGCGGGAGGAACGCTCGTCTGCAAGGGGCCTAAGGCTACTTTCCCACTAGCGGCAGCCTTCTCTGGCAGGCTGTTCCGGCAGGCGACATGTCGTAGTTTTATTCCGGCCACCTCTCGGCATGTTTGCTGTGCTGCCGCCGGAACTCCGGCCCGTCCCCATTATAGTCAAAGGGGGCATGAGCGGACCTCCGGCGGCACGCGTGCACTAGTGGCAGCACGGATCCGGCAGGCTGTTCACCCACCGGAACAGCATGCCGGAGAAGGCTGCCGCTAGTGTAAAAGTAGCCTAATAACGCCATACTGTGACTTAACATTACCAGTACCACCATATCATGATTGGTTAATACAGGCATCATGTGATCAAATATACGGTAACTGCAAAACTATGACTAAATAATACCACCGTAGTGTGACTAAATCTTACCACCATACCATGACTAAATAATGTGGTCAAATATTACACCACAATATGACTGAATAATACTACCACCAAATTGTGGCCACTTATTGCCACCATACCATTGTAGGACCCTGGAGCAAGAGTACTTTGGACTATGGATGTTTGCAGATATTTGCCCCATTGCTACTACACAAAGCCATCAACTCATTACTTTAGTGCACTTGGAAGGGTTAACTTGTACTATGATTTATGCCCTTGTTTACACTGTTTTCTATTATTGAACTGCATTTGTATGTTTGTTGTAATATATCCTGTTCATTTGCAGCGTTATTTCACTATATCTGCACTGCACTGTGGAAAGGATTAATGCACAGCTAATGCTGAGAGACTTTGGAACTTTCTATCTTTAAACTGAGATGTTACAAATCTTCCACAGGTACCATAAGGAACTATGCAACGTTTTGGAGTGAAAAATCTAGATACACTGACTGACCCTTTCACTGTGTGGTTTATCTCTGTTGTTTACATCTGAAGAATTGTTTAGGTCTGGAAAACTGCTCAGTCATTCCCATGGACCTGTAATTAAACTCTATACCAATCTATGGCAGACTGGAATTGCAACAATGTATCTGTTTAGGCTGTACTTCTCTACTCCCTCCTACTAGAAGGTTCTAGCTCAGGTAGAAATTTTATAAAAAGAAAGCAGTCAGAGCCCCAAGTTGTCTCCTGTTAGAGACCAGTACTTAGTGTTCTGCCAGACTGCGTGAGTATCCAGAAGAAGACGCTGAGATGAGGATCCTCTGACACAGCCCTAGGGCCACCAGCCCTTTGGCCAGGTTACCAGCCTGAGACGTCTAGCTCAGGCCTTTCCTCAGCAGAGCACCTTCTTCTGCCTGGCATAAGACTAGAGAAGCCAGATCAGTGAATCGCTTGTATTGTTTTGCACTTGAGTTCCTCTAGGTTTACTGCAGACCCCGATTCTCTGGACTTATTTCCCATTGGGGTGCACCACTCCTTACCATCCCTTCTAGAGAGCAGCAACACGTGGTGACACCTTGATGGTGTCTTCGGGACCCAGCATAGCATTTGGGCCACCCCAAACCCGACCACTGCATCATGATTTAATAATGCCACCATAATGTGAGCAAATATTACCACCATACCTTGACTGAACAATACCACCTTACTTATCAAATATTACCACCATACCATGACTGAATAATACCATAATACCACCTTACTTACCAAATATTACCACCATACCATGACTGAATAATACCATAATACCACCTTACTTACCAAATATTACCACCATACCATGACTGAATAATACCATAATACCACCTTACTTACCAAATATTACTACCATACCCTGATCCCCTTGACAATCACAAATGCCTCCACATATCAATCTACAATGCCCGTTCCAGTCTCAACCATCAATGACCCCATTGACAGCCATAGTTGCTGAGCTTCTTCCTTGTCTGAAATGCGCTACTCATGTCCTCATATCACACACAGTACCTGACCCATGTGCCCCTGGTGCCCAAGCCTATCCATGCCACAAACAGGCACAGTGCATCTAATAATACAGAGGTCGGAGTGTCTCATATGTGGCAGCTTGCTGGATTCCGTTACGCCACATGTCTCAGAGAGGTGCGCTCCGGTTATATTCATTTCTAATTAGTCATAACGATTACAGGTCTATGCAGAGCGTTGGACTGGTGACGGGAGCGGAGCCCAGGATGCAGTGGGTCAGTGTCTGTGCTCCGGACCAAGAGTGGGCCCGACTATTCTTGGCCATAGATAGATCCTAGATTAGGTAGAAACATTGCAGGTGTGCCAAGGTCTTATCTGCTGTCATGTTCTGTGTAATTCCACCGCTCCCCACTCACATCACTATTTATGATCCATGCTGATCTCTATCAGCTGCTGCTTATTTTATCACTTGAGATATTTACTGCAGGGAGAGCAGTTTCCTTATCAAGGTCAGCATGTAAATGGGAGACATTCCTCCAGACAGCAGATCAGCTCCTCAAACCACCTCCTTTACTTCACACCGCAGGATAATAACCCCTTTACATACCTCCCAACTCTTTGGACTGTCAAAGAGGGACACTTGTGGTTCATTGCGTGAAAGTCCGTTTTTCCTGCATATCTATACACTTTAATAGTTTTCTTTGCACACAATAGCGCAAAAAAAGATTTGAACAGAGAAATTACTAAGAACCAAATTGTATCAAATAATGAAATAATCTACAAGATGGGTTTAATATACAGAGAGGAACCAGACAAACGTTTTGGATCAATATTATAATTGTCAAATTGCAACTCTATCCCTCATATCAAAAAGAGGGACATTTAAGAAGAAAAGAGGGACACTTGGTCCAAATGAGGGACACTTGGGAGGTCTGCCTTTATAGTGACCCAGCACTGAGGACCCAGGACCCCTGCTCAGACCACAAGCCCTGGCCCAAGAAAGATATCTATATCCTCCTTTAATTGGAATGTTTACCACGTGAAAAACACAGATATGAAAAGCTTAGTCACAGCATTCACTGCAATGTTATATACATTATAATATAGGAAGACACTGAACAAGCAGGGAATACTGTCAGATTTCAGCTTTAAATCCAGAATCATTTCAGGGGTCATTTACTAACAGATATACGCCACTTTTTGTGCCGCAACCTGCGACTTTTCCCTGCTCACGCCAGGTCTAAAGAGAGGCATGTCGTAGAAGCGGGCAGGCCGGCTGACCCCTCTCATTTATCATTTTTGACGTCTGATTTAGGAGTAGAAATTGGTCTAAATCTACACCAACATGAAAGCTGGCGTAGATTTAGACTGGCAGTGGATATGCCAGTTATGTAGAGGTTGGCGGCTCTACATGCACCGCCAGCTAAAAGGGTATTAAGACCGGCGTCTAAAATGCCTTTGAGTGCAGCTCCGGTATGTACATTCCCAGATGTGGGAAGGTATACTCTATGGAGAACATTTATCAAATCAGATGTCAGTTTTGTGGCTTAAAGTCACAAATCATGGCAATTGCGAGATTACATCCCGGGTTATTGCTCACTTACTATGTACGACTTTTGCAAAAGTCACAAAAAAAGATTGCATCCACATTGCACTCACACCACATATATTATTAAGGTGCAGCGGTTCATAAATTTGGTGCAGGCACAGAAAGCAAAGCCGGACCTAAAACTGGCACAAAAACAAACGCAAATGATAAATGTCCCCCTATATCTTTTTGACTTTTTTTAAATTAAGCTATGACTCAGGATCATTACAGGATAAGTAATGTAATGCAATGTATATACTAGAGATGAGCGAACCAGTCAAGTTTTGTTTTGGGGTCCAGTTCGATGATTTTTTGAAAACGTTCGGTCTGACCCAAATCGGTTTTGGCTGAACCAAAGTTGCTCCAATTGCCTTGAAAGTTGGTATATAACCTTCTCTAGCCTCCTAGGACTCATATATTTTAGGAAAACGTGTTATCGCTTTTGTTTTTTTAAATAAATTTTTTCATACTGACATACATACAGTCAGGTCCATAAATATTGGGACATCGACACAATTCTAACATTTTTGGCTTTATACACCACCACAATGGATTTGAAATGAAAAGAACAAGATGTGCTTTAACTGCAGACTGTCAGCTGTAATCTGAGGTTATTTACGTCCAAATCAGGTGAACGTTGCAGGAATTACAGCAGTTTGCATATGTGACTCCCACTTGTGAAGGGACCAAAAGTAATGGGACAGAATAATAATCATAAATCAAACTTTAACTTTTTAATACTTGGTTGCAAATCCTTTGCAGTCAATTACAGCATGAAGTCTGGAACGCATAGACATCACCAGATGCTGGGCTTCATCCCTGGTGATGCTCTGCCAGGCCTCTACTGCAACTGTCTTCAGTTTCTGCTTGTTCTTGGGGCATTTTCCCTTCAGTTTTGTCTTCAGCAAGTGAAATGCATGCTCAATCGGATTCAGGTCAGGTGATTGACTTGGCCATTGCATAACATTCCACTTCTTTCCCTTAAAAAACTCTTTGGTTGCTTTTGCAGTATGCTTTGGGTCATTGTCCATCTGCACTGTGAAGCGCCGTCCAATGAGTTCTAAAGCATTTGGCTGAATATGAGCAGATAATATTGCCCGAAACACTTCAGAATTCATGCTTTTGTCAGCAGTCACATCATCAATAAATACAAGAGAACCAGTTCCATTGGCAGCCATACATGCCCATGCCATGACATTACCACCACCATGCTTCACTGATGAGGTGGTATGCTTAGGATCATGAGCAGTTCCTTTCCTTCTCCATACTCTTCTCTTCCCATCACTCTGGTACAAGTTGATCTTGGTCTCATCTGTCCATAGAATGTTGTTCCAGAACTGTGAACGCTTTTTTAGATTTCGTTTGGCAAACTCTAATCTGGCCTTCCTGTTTTTGAGGCTCACCAATGGTTTACATCTTGTGGTGAACCCTCTGTATTCACTCTGGTGAAGTCTTCTCTTGATTGTTGACTTTGACACACATACACCTACCTCCTGGAGAGTGTTCTTGATCTGGCCAACTGTTGTGAAGGGTGTTTTCTTCACCAGGAAAAGAATTCTTCGCTCATCCACCACAGTTATCTTCCGTGGTCTTCTGGGTCTTTTGGTGTTGCTGAGCTCACCGGTGCGTTCCTTCTTTTTAAGAATGTTCCAAACAGTTGTTTTGGCCATGCCTAATGTTTTTGCTATCTCTCTGATGGGTTTGTTTTGTTTTTTCAGCCTAATGATGGCTTGCTTCACTGATAGTGACAGCTCTTTGGATCTCATCTTGAGAGTTGACAGCAACAGATTCTAAATGCAAATAGCAGACTGGAAATGACCTCCGGACCTTATATCTGCTCATTGTAATTGGGATAATGAGGGAATAACACACACCTGGCCATGGAACAGCTGAGAAGACAATTGTCCCATTACTTTTGGTTCCTTAACAAGTGGGAGGCACATATGCAAACTGTTGTAATTCCTACACCGTTCACCTGATTTGGATGTAAATGCTCTCAAATTACAGCTGACAGTCTGCAGTTAAAGCACATCTTGTTCGTTTCATTTCAAATCCATTGTGGTGGTGTATAGAGCTAAAAATGTTAGAATTGTGTCGATGTCCCAATATTTATGGACCTGACTGTAGCTACTGGTAAACGCACATTTGACGGTGTTAGCATACAGCGTGTTTAAAAAGACACTGAAGCGGCATGTCTCATGCTTTTTCATATTCAAAAGCTCACAAAAATTGTCTCTTATCGGGGGCAGA
The DNA here is from genome assembly GCF_905171765.1 of Bufo bufo. NCBI lineage: Eukaryota > Metazoa > Chordata > Amphibia > Anura > Bufonidae > Bufo > Bufo bufo. The sequence goes on along the minus strand of NC_053395.1, from coordinate 224,505,713 downwards.
TGATGTTTAATGACACAGGATGAGAATAGTCGTACTAAACAGCGGGTCCTTTCCGCATTAGGACGAGCATTCTTGTTCTGCGGTTTACAGGACCTTCCGTATACGCATCGTGGGTCAGTGGAAGGGGTCCGCTGTTACTTTCACTATAGATGAAAACACAGATGGGGATTAACCCCCTATCAACGCTGACCACTGCATACAGGAGGTTCACAGAGGTAAGGGAGCTCCCTCTCTCACAGATTGATAATAAGAGGATGTGCTTTTAACACTGGCACACAATGGGCACAACACATTGGGCACTGAGATGGCATATCTGTGTAAAAATAGCATTTTTCACTTTGCACCATCTGCTGTGAAGTAATTTTTGCAGAACACCTGTGCAGTCAAAATATTCCTACACCCCTTGGTACATACTGTGAGGGGTATGGTTTCCAACATGGGGTCACTTCTTGGGGTTTATTATTTTTTTTATTTGACCTCTGCAGTTGTCGACCAGAGCTGTATAAATCACCAATCCAGGTCTCAAATGCACATGGCGCTCTTTCTCTTCTGAGCCTTCCTGTTTGCCCATACATCAGTTTATGACCACATGTAGGGAGTTGCTGTATTCAGAATGATATGGGTAACAAATAATGGCGTCTTTTTTCTCCTGCAACCCCTTAAAAAATAAAAAATCTGGGCCTAAGGGCTCATGCACATGACGGTGGACGCGGACCTATTCACTTGAGGCAGAAGCTGATGGTTTGCTTACCAGAAAGACTGTTCCATCATGTTGAGGAAGTGAAATGGCTGCTACTGCTTCTGCTGCTCTTGGTGGAGGGGCAGGGATGACTCTCCAGGGGGCAGAGAGAGACCTTCCTTTCAGACATGCTGGTGACAGGATTGTGCTCGCCGTAAACTGCAGCAAGCTGCATACACAGTGTTTCCTGGTAATAACGTAAGAGAAAAACATTCCCCCATTTTGCCCTGGTAGCGACTGTCTAAAACCATGGCTATCCTGTAATCATTAGACTGCTTGATGTCAACGATACGCGTGTCAGTGCGTAAACAAATACACACCAAAGTATAAATTAGGGCATAAGTATTTAATTAAACTGGAGGAAATAACATACTTCTAACAGACCCCACCAAAAAAATAGAACAACCTCTATATATAGTCAAAAAAATTACATCTTTATTAAATACACAAGATAAAAAGCAAATACATAAAATAGCAGCAAGTAGAGACCCAAGTGAGGACAGGGAGGAAACTGCCGAGTCAATCAACCATCATAGGTACATGAAAAGCAAGCAATAAGTCCATAAAGCCCAGAAAAACAATCAGAAAGACCCAGGGCATGAAAGCCACTAAAAGGTAATGACCAATAGATACATAGTGGGCAGAAGATAGGAAAATAACCGCCACCTCCACCCAACTCCGTTTCGTCACATAGGTTTCTTCCGGGGACTAAGCGGTGTAGTGGCAGGCCATTGTATGCCCACTATGTATCTTTTGGTCATTACCTTTTAGTGGCTTTCATGCCCTGGGTCTTTCTGGGCTTTATGGACTTATTGCTTGCTTTTCTTATGTACCTATGATGGCTGATTGACTCGGCAGTTTCCTCCCTGCCCTCACTTGGGTCTCTACTTGTTGCTATTTTATGTATTTGCTTTTTATCTTATGTATTTAATAAAGATGTAAGTTTTTTTTACTATATATCAAGGTTGTTCTATTTTTTGGTGGAGTGCGTAAACAAAGTAGCATACAGGTCGCTATTCTGGCAAGCATACCCTCAGAGCCAGTTCTTTCCGTCTCCCCCCCCCCCCCCCTGAGACCATTGCATGTGTTGGCAGGTGCCATTCTCACCCTCGTCTTTTTGCTCCTCCTCCTCTTGCTCCTCCACCCCATACTTCTCTTCCTCTTGCATTGGCAGCTCCTCATCTTCATCATCCTCCCCCTCCATGGCAGATTTCCTTTGTGTGTCCCCAAAAGCTATAGGGGTGAGATTGCAAGATGCATCAGCTGCTCTTCTTCTGCCATGGTCTCTCCTGCTGCATGAGCATCAGCGTCTGATCAAAAATAAATATGAGATGGATGACGTTGTTCATGCTGCAGTTGTTCCTGCTGACAAACTTTGTGGCTTCTTCGAAGGGTTTCAGCACCCAACAGGCATTTCGGATAAGCTGCCACTGCCTGACCTCGAAATAACACATGCTCCTTGTTGCTCAGGCTGTCTGGTGCATGACAAAATCGTTCATGGCTTTCCTTTGCACGTACAGATGCTTGAGCAATGTTGAATTCCAGCACATTCACGTCATGGATTAAGCGGTGTAGTGGCAGGCCATTGTATGGCTGCAGGTCCAGGAGGGCATTCCTCGCCACGTAAGAGTGGCTGAAATGTTTGGACTGTCTCCTGGACTTTGCCAGCACTCTGCGCAAGCCAGTGTACTTGTGTTATTTCCCCAGGTTCAAGGCGGCCCATAGTCGATTACCACCTTACCCAGTTGGAGTGGGCGGGGTGACAGCCAGCGGGATGCTACTTGATGCTTCAACATGGTGTGGCATGACAAATGTTATAGGAAGCAAGGGTAGTGCCAGCCCTGTGACCTGCTGATGTTAGGGACAGGAACATGTCCATGGAGGAGGCAGATAAATGCATGTGGGAGCCAGGCCGACACAATCATAGGCTGGCCTAGTCAAAGGGACCTGGCTTCGTTGCCGAGGTGCTGCCTTGCCACCGCCTGTGGGCCATGAAAGACATGTGCTGTCCCTGTCCGTAAGAGTTGCACCAGTTGTCCGCAGTGACGCAAACCTTGCCACACAATGAGAATCACAGCAAGCAGCCCGCGCTGTCCGCCACATGACAGTACAAGGCAGGGATAGCTTTTTGGGAGAAATAATGCCGGCTAGGAATCTTCCAGCGACACACACCATTAGCTCCCTGAAAGCAGCAGACTCTACTAAATGATACTGCAGCAACTGCACCACCTGCACCACCAGAAACTTGGCCAGGTGGGAATTAAGCTTGTGCACATCGGATTGCTGGGCGCATAGAATTGTTTCCTGGCCACACATTACGTTATCAATGGCTGACGATGGAGTGGAGGAGAAGTCTGAGGGGAAGAAGCAGAAAGAGATGATGACGATGTAAAAGACACCGTACTGCCCATGGATGCGGTCTGGCTGATGCAAGGGGGACTGGGAGAAGGAGGGAACTTCTGCTGTGGTGGCTGAATGCCACCTCTGTTTGCCCATGGGATGGGGTGATGCCGCTTCATGTGGTTCAGTAGAGCTGTGGTGCCTACTTTTGTGTTTGCCTGCCCACGTCTTATTTTGCTCTTGCACAGTGTGCACAAGGTAATGCTTTTGTCTTCCAACAGCGTGCAGATGGGAGATACTCGTGCATTACCTCTGACGTGTTTTGGGTCTTACCCACCCACTGCGTCAGCGGCATCATCCGATCCCAAAAAAGACATGGCCCTGGCTGTTCTTTGGGAGGTACTTGGCCTTTGCTCTTTATTGCTCTTTATTACTGCCACCATCACCATCCTTCTGTCACTACCAGGGCTTTGGGACGTTCTCACAGCTCTGTTTCTCCACCCCTGTGATGATGTCACTACTAGAGCTGGGAGGAGTTCTCACTGCTCTGTTTACTTTTGTTTTCCTTCCTCCCAGCTGTTCCTCATGCGTTTGATTTCCCTCTCTTTATATCACCCCTCCTCCTATTGTAGGGCGTGGATTATAGTTCTCATTTCAGTTGTGGCTCTTGCTTTAGTATTTTCACTTGTAGCTATCAGTTCACTGGACCTGCGTTCTGCTGCAGCAAGCACTCCGGATATTGCCAGCTGTCCTTGGATCCGTCTTCTCTGCGGCTGCAACACCTTCAGCTAAGTGTACAGACTTTGTTGTGTACCTGATTATTTTCTGACTGGATCTGAGGTGGCCACGGTTCCCTCCATCTACTGAGTAGGGCACCGGTGGCCGTGCCCCTTCCACTATTGTAGGGGTTACAGTGGTCATCAGTCTTAGGCACGTGGGCATGCCTCGTTCCGCCATTTGGATCCGGGCATGTGCTTTAGCAGCATAGGGAGAGCTTTGAGGGTCTGACAGGGGTCACCCTTTATCCTCCCTAGTTTGGGTCCGGTCAGTAGCTCTTTTACTGTGTATACTATTGTTGCTCACATACAGCCGTGACATTATAATCCACCAAAACCGTCCTTTTTTGACATGGATCCGCTATCTGGCCTGGTTGACCGCATGCAGGGTCTTTCTTTGGAAGTAGCGGATCTCCGTCAATCTATGACTCAGCTTCAAGCATTGGGCTCTGCTCCGGCTCATGGAGTCTGTTGCGAGCCAAAGGTCTCACTTCCGGAAACGTTCTCCGGGGGCAGTGAGAATTTTGTTCGCTTCAGAGAGGCATGCAAACTCCATTTTTGCTTGTGTCCCCACTCCTCTGGTAAGGAGGAGCAGAGGGTGAGGATTGTCATCTCCCTGCTCAGGGGTAATGCTCAGACTTGGGCTTTTTCGCTGCCATCAGGGGATCCCTCCCTTCGATCCGTGGAAAGATTTTTTTGTGGCCCTGGGGCAGATTTATGATGACCCGGATCGTATTGCTCTGGCCGAATCTAACTTCCGTGTTTTATGCCAGAACAAACTGTCTGCGGAGCTTTATTGTTCTGAATTTCGGAGATGGGCAGCTGATTCGGGTTGGAATGATGCTGCACTCCGGAGTCAGTTCTGTCATGGTCTCTCAGAGAGATTGAAAGATGCGTTTGCTTTCCATGAGAGACCAACGTCCTTAGAGTCTGCCATGTCATTGGCGGTACGCCTTGACAGGCGTCTAAGAGAAAGAAACGAGACCTCTCTGTCCTGCCATTGTCAGTCTAGGGGCAGTGGTGCGGACTCATTCAGTGTGCAGGGGCCTCATCCTGTCTCGCTCCCCTCTGAGGAGGAGCCCATGCAGCTAGGTCAACTTGCCCCTGATAAAAGAGGATTTAGTCCTCAGAGTATGATGTGTTTTTGTTGTGGGGGCATAGGTCATTTGGCAAATGTTTGTCCGTCTAGGAGATTCTTGAACTGTACTAAGAGCGATAATAAGAGAAAAACCTCAAAAGGTAAATCATCAAATTCTGCTTCATCTGCTACTTTGGGCAAAGTTGATGTAGGAATTGATGCTTTTCCTCTGACCTGCAGTTCCCGTTTTCTCCTGTCTGCCAGGGTGGCGCTAGAGAGCAAAGTCATTTCTTGTGAGATTTTTGTCGATAGTGGAGCGGCCGTCAATCTTATTGACACTCAATTTGTAGCCATGCATGGTTTTCAGGTTTGCACATTAGAAAAGGATATACCTGTTTTTGCTATTGACTCTGCTCCACTCTCACAGAGATCTCTGAAGGGCATTGTTCACAATATCCGGTTGGCTGTGGGTGACACTCATGTGGAGGATATATCTTGTTTTGTCCTTAACGGATTGCCTTCTCCTCTAGTTTTGGGGTTACCCTGGCTCACTAGACATAACCCCACTATTGATTGGCAAGGAAGGCAAATAAATGAGTGGAGTGACTTTTGTAGAGAGAATTGTCTCACAGCGACTTTTGCAGAGGTGTCTACTAAAACTGTGCCATCATTTCTCTCTGATTTCTCAGACGTGTTTTCCGAGAGCGGTGTTCAGGAGCTACCTCCTCACCGGGAGTTTGACTGTCCCATTAACCTCATTCCCGGCGCCAAGCTGCCAAAAGCACGCCTCTACAATCTCTCACAACCGGAAAGAATCGCAATGCGAACTTATATCTCCGAGAGTCTCGAGAAGGGGCATATTCGTCCCTCAAAGTCACCTGTGGCCGCGGGTTTTTTTTTTGTTAAAAAAAAAGATGGCTCTCTGAGACCTTGCCTAGATTTTAGGGAGCTGAACCGTATCACGATTCGCGATCCCTATCCCCTTCCTCTGATCCCGGACCTCTTCAACCAAATTGTTGGGGCCAAGGTGTTTTCCAAATTGGATTTGAGAGGCGCGTACAACCTGGTCAGGGTCAGAGAGGGGGATGAATTGAAAACGGCCTTTAATACCCCTAACGGGCATTTCGAGAATCTCGTTATGCCTTTCGGCCTGATGAATGCTCCGGCCGTCTTTCAGCATTTTGTTAATAGTATTTTCTACCATTTAATGGGGAAATTTGTATTGGTGTATCTTGATGATATTTTGATTTTTTCCCCTGATGTTCAGACCCATCAGGATCATCTTTTTCAGGTTCTGCAGATTCTGCGGGAAAATAAATTGTACGCCAAGCTGGAGAAATGTCTTTTTATGGTATTGAAGATTCAATTTCTGGGTTTTCTCCTCTCTGCTTCTGGTTTTCGCATGGATCCGGAGAAGGTCCGTGCTGTACTTGAGTGGGAGCTTCCTGAGAATCAGAAGGCATTGATGCGCTTTCTGGGTTTTGCGAACTATTACAGAAAGTTCATTTTGAATTATTCCTCTGTTGTCAAACCCCTTACTGACATGACAAAAAAGGGGGCGGATTTTTCCTCTTGGTCGGAGGAGGCGCTTGCAGCCTTTTCTAAGATTAAAGAGAGTTTTGCGTCTGCTCCCGTCTTGGTGCATCCCGATGTTTCCTTACCTTTTATTGTTGAGGTGGATGCTTCCGAGGTGGGTGTGGGTGCGGTTTTGTCCCAGGGCCCTTCTCCTGCCAAATGGCGACTCTGTGCCTTTTTCTCTAAAAAACTCTCCCCGGCAGAGAGAAACTATGATGTGGGAGATAGGGAGTTGTTGGCCATCAAGTTGGCTTTCGAGGAATGGCGCCATTGGTTGGAGGGGGCCAGGCACCCTATCACCGTTTTTACCGACCATAAGAATCTGGCATACTTGGAGTCGGCCAGGCGTATGAATCCGAGACAAGCCAGATGGTCTCTGTTCTTCTCCAGATTCAATTTTGTTGTTACATTCCGACCTGGGATAAAAAATGTGAAGGCTGATGCTCTCTCTCTCGCTGTTTTCCGGGAGGAGGAAACTCCGAGGACCCGGGTCCCATTTTGGCGGAGGGGGTAGTTGTTTCTGCTCTATATTCGGATTTGGAGGCCGAGGTCCAGGCTGCCCAGACTGAGACACCTGCCCGTTGTCCTTCTGGGAAGTTGTTCGTGCCTCCTGAGCTACGTCACAAACTCTTTAAGGAGCATCATGATACGGTTCTTGCTGGTCACCCCGGGAGTAGAGCCACGGTAGATCTCATTGCTCGGAGATTTTGGTGGCCGGCTCTTCGTAAGTCGGTGGAGGGTTTTGTGGCTGCTTGTGAGACGTGCGCTCGCGCTAAGGTCCCTCGTTCACGGAATTCAGGTTCCCTTCTCCCGTTACCCATACCTTCCCGTCCTTGGACACACCTGTCCATGGACTTTATCACGGATCTTCCTCGTTCCTCGGGGAAGTCGGTGATCCTGGTGGTGGTGGACCGTTTTAGCAAGATGGCTCATTTCGTACCTTTCCCTGGTTTACCCAATGCTAAAACGTTGGCGCAAGCTTTTGTCGACCATATTGTTAAATTGCACGGCATTCCCTCTGATATTGTTTCCGATAGAGGCACGCAGTTTGTGTCCAGGTTCTGGAAGGCTTTCTGTTCTTGCCTGGGGGTTCGGCTGTCCTTCTCTTCTGCTTTTCACCCGCAGTCGAATGGTCAGACTGAGCGCCTCAATCAGAATCTGGAGACATATTTGCGCTGTTTTGTGGCAGAGAACCAGGAGGATTGGTGTTCATTTCTCCCTCTTGCTGAGTTTGCTCTGAACAATCGTCGTCAGGAATCTTCTGATAAGTCACCATTCTTTGGTGCATATGGGTCCATCCGCAGTTTGGGACATTCTCGGGAGGGGCTCTTTCTGGTTTACCTGAGGAGGAGAGATTTTCCTCGTCTTTGTCTACCATTTGGCAAAAGATTCAGAGTAATCTTAAAAAGATGAGTGAGAGGTATAGGCGTGTGGCTGATAAGAGACGCGTGCCTGGTCCGGACCTGAATGTGGGTGATCTGGTGTGGTTGTCTACAAGAAATATTAAACTGAAGGTTCCCTCCTGGAAATTGGGTCCCAAGTTTATTGGGCCTTATAAAATCTTGTCAGTCATCAATCCTGTTGCCTTCCGTCTTGATCTTCCACGGGTTTGGAAGATACATAATGTAATTGACAGATCTCTCTTAAAACCATATGTCCAGCCCACGGTACCCTCCTCTTTGCCTCCTCTTCCGATTTTGGTTGATGGCAATCTGGAGTTTGAGGTTTCCAGAATTGTGGACTCTCGCATTGTCCGCGGTTCTCTTCAGTACCTCGTTCATTGGAAGGGTTATGGTCCTGAGGAGAGGATGTGGGTTCCGGTGTCGGACATTAAAGCCACTCGCCTCATCAGGGCATTTCATAGGGCTCATCCTGAGAAGGTGGGTCCTGGGTGTCCGGAGTCCACCCGTAGAGGGGGGGGGGGTACTGTCACTACCAGAGCTTTGGGACGTTCTCACAGCTCTGTTTCTCCACCCCTGTGATGATGTCACTACTAGAGCTGGGAGGAGTTCTCACTGCTCTGTTTACTTTTGTTTTCCTTCCTCCCAGCTGTTCCTCATGCGTTTGATTTCCCTCTCTTTATATCACCCCTCCTCCTATTGTAGGGTGTGGATTATAGTTCTCATTTCAGTTGTGGCTCTTGCTTTAGTATCTTCAGTTGTAGCTATCAGTTCACTGGACCTGTGTTCTGCTGCAGCAAGCACTCCGGATATTGCCAGCTGTCCTTGGATCCGTCTTCTCTGCGGCTGCAACACCTTCAGCTAAGTGTACAGACTTTGTTGTGTACCTGATTATTTTCTGACTGGATCTGAGGTGGCCACGGTTCCCTCCATCTACTGAGTAGGGCACCGGTGGCCGTGCCCCTTCCACTATTGTAGGGGTTACAGTGGTCATCAGTCTTAGGCACGTGGGCATGCCTCGTTCCGCCATTTGGATCCGGGCATGTGCTTTAGCAGCATAGGGAGAGCTTTGAGGGTCTGACAGGGGTCACCCTTTATCCTCCCTAGTTTGGGTCCGGTCAGTAGCTCTTTTACTGTGTATACTATTGTTGCTCACATACAGCCGTGACACCTTCTCTGATGTTACCTTCTCCTTGGCACTCCAATCCGGCTCACAGGTCCAGTCCAGGACCCAATCGTCACTGGAGTCCTCCATTTCAGATCAAACTGTGGGATATTATCATGGGTTCTTTGGCCCCTCATCCCTGTTTTTCCCTCAGTGCCACTGTCGCTGGCCCTAGCGTCATTACCGTGGCTACTGGGGGCACTACTACCACCTCCAATACGACTATGCCTGGGGTCTGTAGCCTTCTCCTCCACCTCCTCCTCAGGGCAGTACAAACTCTGACTGCTCTCACACAAGTTGTCAACAGGTAGACTCTCTTGGCTATCTGCCATAGGGCGTGGTAGGGTTTTCTTGCCACTTCTTTGGAAAAAGGAAAGCGTCATCCTGTAGCGACTGAGAGGAGGAGTGAGCCATTCAATCCACAATCTCATACTCTTTATCCTAAACTATAATATTGTGTCTTTTGGAAGCCAGCAGGGACAACTGCGGCCTACTACTACTACTACTACTACTACTACTACTCCTACTTCTGGCTTGATAGTTGCTGCTGCTACTACCCACATTCTGGCTCTGGGTCTTTTGTTTGGAACCCTTTTGTATCCTAGACATTTTTGGGTCTCTCAGATAATGTTGTGCACTACCTTGTTTCTTGGTGTAGTAATCACGTATATATACTGTTAGTTTGACTATCATAAACAACCTCCCCCCACAAGGGGCCTAAATTCGATATATCCCTAAATTTAGGCCTAAATTCGTTATCCCTAAGAGATACTTTTATGTGCCGACCTGTGTATTGGTGTTGATCACCTGTATGATGGTTTAATTAAATTAAATAAATCGAAGAAAAAAAAAATATTCAACCGTGTGTAGAAATAAATGAATGTTTATGGATGATTAAGGGACAGGCCTCATGCACAAATTCTCATTATCACTCACAGGTAGATCGCTGCCCTACCCGGTGTCTTGTAGTAATCACATACATATGCTGGTTTAATAAATTTTAACAATCCCCCCCCAAAAAATTATTTATTACAAAAGTGTGGAAATGGAATTCATGGAAACGAACGATTGAAGCCTGAGGCTCGATTTCTTATTACTCACAGGTAGATTGCTGCTATACCTTGTGTCTTGTAGTAATCACATATATATTAAAAATATAATAATCTATCCATGTGGAAATGTAATTCACGGAAATGGATGATTGAGGCCTGACACTCAATTTCATGTTAACACTCACAGGTAGATTTACTGCCCTAGCCTGTGTATTGGATCACGTATATGCTGGTTTCATTGAATTGAACAAGTCCCAAAAAAAATTATTCCAATCGTGTGGAAACTGAATAAACGTAAACTGATGTTTGAGGCTTGACGCTCAATTTCACGTTAGAATGCTGGCATACCCTGGGTTTTGCTGCAGTAATCAGATATGTATGCTGGGTAATTAAATTGAATTACCCCCCAAAAAAATTTTAAAAAAAATTGCAACAATGTGCAAATGGAATTCACTGAAACGGACGATAGAGGCTTGATGCTCAATTTCACATTAACACTCACAGGTAGATTGCTGTTATACCTTGTGTGCTGCTGCAATACTCATGCATATCTTCTGGTTAATTAAACTGAACCCCCCCTCCAAAAAAAACTAAAACTTTCAATCTTATGGAAACTAAATACACGTAAATTGACGATTGAGGCTTGACGATGAATTTCACATTAACACTAACAGGTAGATTGCTGCTATACCATATGTTTTGCTGCACTAATTATGTATATATGCTGCTTAATTAAATTGAACCCCACAAAAAAGGATTTCTGTGAAAATGGGGGAGAAAATTATAGTATTTCCTTGCAGGTCACTGCTTTTGAGGTCTGCACTGCAGTAGCTGCAGTTTTGCTTGGAGGTACAACCAGCCACAGCTCCTGTCTTCTCTCTCCCTGTCTGTCTGTCCCTATTCTACACACACAATTATTTTTTGTGATCATAGCCTTTCCCTTCACTTTCCCTGGCAATACAGTACAAGCTTAATTGATTTATCACTGTCCCTGACTCCCTAAGATCATTTTCTTGCAGACACTGTAAGACCCAACCACCCTCATTCACAACCCATCCCATAATGGTGTTCTGCTAGGGCACCACCCTGCCAGCTGCAGCATTGATTGGTTCATCCAGGCTGTCTGGCAGTCAGCCTGAGAGCCAATTAGGGCAAGCCCTCCCACACTTCCTTTCAGACTCATGTGGGAACCCTTTTTCTTCCTTCCTAGTGCTTTTTTCCTACCGACATGTGCAATAAAATGGCGCTATGCGCTGTTTTAGTGGATTCGCCCGAAACAAACCTGAAAAGATTCGGGTTTGTCTGACTTCCGAAAAATAACAGGTTCAGTCTGAATTTCTTTGCTCATTCTTAGTATAGACACATTTATTCCACCGTCAGAATAGTGAGTACAAATCTGGAGTAAAGTACAGGATATCACTCAGGATCAGTAGAGGATAAGTAATGTAATGTATGTACACAGTGACTCCACCAGCAGAATAGTGAGTGCAGCTCTGGAGTATAATACAGGATGTAACTCAGGATCAGTACAGGATAAGTAATGTATGTACACAGTGACTGCACCAGCAGAATAGTGAGTGCAGCTCTGGAGTATAATACAGGATGTAGCTCAGGATCAGTGCAGGATAAGTAATGTAATGTATGTACACAGTGACTGCACCAGCAGAATAGTGAGTGCAGCTCTGGAGTATAATACAGGATGTAACTCAGGATCAGTACAGGATAAGTAATGTATGTACACAGTGACTGCACCAGCAGAATAGTGAGTGCAGCTCTGGAGTATAATACAGGATGTAGCTCAGGATCAGTGCAGGATAAGTAATGTAATGTATGTACACAGTGACTGCACCAGCAGAATAGTGAGTGCAGCTCTAGAGTATAATACAGGATGTAACTCAGGGTCAGTACAGCATAAGTAATGTAATGTATGTACACAGTGACTCCACCAGCAGAATAGTGAGTGCAGCTCTGGAGTATAATACAGGATATAACTCAGGATCAGTACAGGATACTTAATGTAATGTATGTACGGAAGTAGCCGGGTTAACACACATGCTTTATGAGACATGTTATCTAAACTAAATGCAACTAAATACTTTAAGCAATTGCTTTTCAATGGCTTTTGTTTCAAGATAACGTGATGAGTTAAGACATTTGAGTTAAGAGTGTGTGTGTTACCCATGCTACATCTGTACACAGTGACTGCACCAGTAGAATAGTGAGTGCAGCTCCGGAGTGTTCTATAGGATGTAACTCAGGATCAGTAGAGGATAAGTAATGTAATGTATGTACACAGTGACTCCACCAGCAGAATAGTGAGTGCAGCTCTGGAGTATAATACAGGATCTATCTCAGGATCAGTACCGGAAAAGCAATGTGATGTATGTACACAGTGAATCCACCAGCAGAATAGTGAGTAAAGCTCTGGAGTATAATACCAGATGAAACTCAGGATCATTACAGGATAAGTAATGTAATGTATGCACACAATGACTCCACCAGCAGAATTGTGAGTACAGCTCTGGAAAATAATACAGGATGTAACTCAATCCAAGGTATGTCTGTTGGTAAACTGTCAGATTATACTCATCTAAAGTTCACAGCAATTATATCATGTGTAGGGTCAATTCACACAGTGTCATATTGTCCTGTATATCTGAAGAGGCTTTTCAGAAATCCATGCACATGCTGCAGAAACAACCTCAGTTGCATATATAGAATGGACTATGTTTTATTGTCCATAATTGACAATAACTTCCGTTTCATAACTTTGTATCACTTTGTTAAAAAATAGTGCATTGATATGAAAGTGTCCTTCCCAATTAAATTGTCTTTAGTCCACACGTGGAAAACATGTTTTGCATCATTTTGAGTTTATTAAAAAAAAAAAAAAAACTTTCCAAAAGTGAGAACTAGCAGACACTATATAAATATGGTTAAGTGATGTAAAACATCTCCTGTTCTCACAGCTATCCGGATACATCATGTTCCCTGTCTGCGGGACTGACATCGATCTGGATCTTCAGGGTACACGAGAGGAGCCACCTTTGATTCCTCTTCTATTTAAGAGCAGTATTAGGTAGCAGATATTTATCCTGTGCTACAAGGGATGTTGCATCGCCTCAAACATCTACTTCATGTTGTAAGAGGGACATGATCCAGAACCCAAAATTAGGTCCATTGAACCCACGGCCAAGTGCCTAATGCCAGGGGCATACATGCCAAGAGTGAAGCAACATCCTTGTTTTTCACCTATTTTGTAAAAAAAAAAAAGAAAGCTTTTTTTTTTTTTTTACTAAACTACAGTATTTCTAGAATTTAAGAAATCTAATTCCAGTGGCCACATGGAGAACTGCGATTCTACCTAGCCATGAATTGGAAGGAGTGTGTTTATTTTATAATAAAAAATCTGGTTTTCATAGTGTGACCGCTCTTACAGTAGAGACCTCCATAGTGTGACCGCTCTTACAGTAGAGACCTCCATAATCTGACTGCTCTTACAGTAGAGACCTCCATATTGTGACCGCTCTTACAGTAGAGACCTCCATAGTGTGCTCTTACAGTAGAGACCTCCAGAGTGTGACTGCTCTTACAGTAGAGACCTCTATAGTGTGCTCTTACAGTAGAGACCTCCATAGTGTGACCGCTCTTACAGTAGAGACCTCCATAGTGTGCTCTTACAGTAGAGATCTCCATAGTGTGACCACTCTTACAGTAGAGACCTCCATAGTGTGACTGCTCTTACAGTAGAGATCTCCATAGTGTGACTGCTCTTACAGTAGAGACCTCCATAGTGTGACTGCTCTTACAGTAGAGACCTCCATAGTGTGACTGCTCTTACAGTAGAGACCTCCATAGTGTGACTGCTCTTACAGTAGAGATCTCCATAGTGTGACCGCTCTTACAGTAGAGACCTCCATAGTGTGACTGCTCTTACAGTAGAGACCTCCATAGTGTGACCGCTCTTACAGTAGAGACCTCCATAGTGTGACCGCTCTTACAGTAAAGACCTCCAAAGTGTGACCGCTCTTACAGTAGAGACCTCCATAGTGTGCTCTTACAGTAGAGACCTCCATAGTGTGACCGCTCTTACAGTAGAGATCTCCATAGTGTGACCGCTCTTACAGTAGAGACCTCCATAGTGTGACCGCTCTTACAGTAGAGACCTCCATAGTGTGACCGCTCTTACAGTAGAGATCTCCATAGTGTGCTCTTACAGTAGAGACCTCCATAATCTGACTGCTCTTACATTAGAGACCTCCATAGTGTGACCGCTCTTACAGTAGAGACCTCCATAGTGTGACTGCTCTTACAGTAGAGACCTCCACAGTGTGACTGCTCTTACAGTAGAGACCTCCATAGTGTGACCGCTCTTACAGTAGAGACCTCCATAGTGTGACCGCTCTTACAGTAGAGACCTCCATAGTGTGACTGCTCTTACAGTAGAGACCTCCATAATCTGACTGCTATTACAGTAGAGACATCCAGAGTGTGACCGCTCTTATAGTAGAGGCCTCCATAGTGTGACTACTCCTACAGTAGAGACCTCCATAGTGTGACCGCTCTTACAGTGGAGACCTCCATAGTGTGACTGCTCTTACAGTAGAGACCTCCATAGTGTGACCGCTCTTACAGTGGAGACCTCCATAATCTGACTGCTATTACAGTAGAGACATCCAGAGTGTGACCGCTCTTATAGTAGAGGCCTCCATAGTGTGACTACTCCTACAGTAGAGACCTCCATAGTGTGACCGCTCTTACAGTGGAGACCTCCATAGTGTGACCGCTCTTACAGTAGAGACCTCCAGAGTGTGACTACTCTTACATTAGTGACCTCCATAGTTTGACCGCTCTTACATTAGAGATCTCCATATTGTGACTGCTCTTACATTAGAGATCTCCATATTGTGACTGCTCTTAAAGTAGAGACCTCCATAGTGTGACTGCTCTTACAGTAGAGACCTCCACAGTGTGGCTGATCTTATAGTAGAGACCTCCATAATCTGACCGCTCTTACAGTAGAGACCTCCATAGTGTGACTGTTCTTACAGTAGAGACCTCCAGAGTGTGACCGCTCTTATAGTAGAGACCTCCATAGTGTGACCGCTCTTACAGTAGAGATCTCCATAGTTTGACTGCTCTTACATTAGAGATCTCCATATTGTGACTGCTCTTAAAGTAGAGACCTCCATAGTGTGACTGCTCTTACAGTAGAGATCTCCATAGTGTGACCGCTCTTACATTAGAGATCTCCATATTGTGACTGCTCTTAAAGTAGAGACCTCCATAGTGTGACTGCTCTTACAGTAGAGACCTCCACAGTGTGGCTGATCTTATAGTAGAGACCTCCATAATCTGACCGCTCTTACAGTAGAGACCTCCATAGTGTGACTGTTCTTACAGTAGAGACCTCCAGAGTGTGACCGCTCTTATAGTAGAGACCTCCATAGTGTGACCGCTCTTACAGTAGAGATCTCCATAGTTTGACTGCTCTTACATTAGAGATCTCCATAGTGTGACTGCTCTTACATTAGAGATCTCCATAGTGTGAACGCTCTTACATTAGAGATCTCCATAGTGTGACTGCTCTTACAGTGGAGACTTCCGTAGTGCGACCGCTCTTACAGTAGAGACCTCCATAGTGTGACTGCTCTTACATTAGAGATCTCCATAGTGTGACCGCTCTTACAGTAGAGACCTCCATAGTGTGACCGCTCTTACAGTAGAGACCTCCATATTGTGACTGCTATTACAGTAGAGACCTCCATAATTTGACTGCTCTAACAGTGGAGATCTCCATATTGTGACTGCTCTTACAGTGGAGACTTCCGTAGTGTGACTGCTCTTACAGTGGAGACCTCCATAGAGTGACCACTCTTACAGTAAAGACCTCCATAGTGTGACCGCTCTTACAGTAGAGACCTCCATAGTGTGACCGCTCTTACAGTAGAGATCTCCATAGTGTGACCGCTCTTACAGTAGAGACCTCCATAGTGTGACCGCTCTTACATTAGAGACCTCCATATTGTGACTGCTATTACAGTAGAGACCTCCATAATCTGACTGCTCTTACAGTGGAGACCTCCATAGTGTGACTGCTCTTACAGTGGAGACCTCCATAGTGTGACCGCTCTTACAGTAGAGACCTCCATAGTGTGACTGCTCTTACAGTAGAGACCTCCATAGTGTGCTCTTACAGTAGAGACCTCCATAATCTGACTGCTCTTACAGTGGAGACCTCCATAGTGTGACTGCTCTTACAGTGGAGACCTCCATAGTGTGACTGCTCTTACAGTGGAGACCTCCATATTGTGACCGCTCTTACATTAGAGATCTCCATATTGTCACTGCTCTTACAGTAGAGACCTCCATAGTGTGACCGCTCTTACATTAGAGATCTCCATATTGTGACCGCTCTTACAGTAGAGATCTCCATAGTGTGACTGCTCTTACAGTAGAGATCTCCATAGTGTGACTGCTCTTACAGTAGAGACCAATAGAAACTAACATCCGAATGTCAAACCCCCCAAAAATTATCTTCTTATCTTTGACCGAATAAAAGCGATTGTCCAAATTTAGAAAAAGATGTCAGCTTTTTCCAGTAGCAGTGCCACACCCCTGAATAGGTTGCTTCCGGTATTGCGACTCAGCGCCATTGATTTGTCTGTATCTGACACCAGCTGGTAGACAGGGGTGGCAGAACCTAGGAAGAAAGCAGTCATTTATTTTTTCTAATTTTGGACATCCCCTCTGCCTCAATGTGAATGGCCCCTGGGATGCTGATAAAGTAAGTATACAGGGAGTGCAGAATTATTAGGCAAGTTGTATTTTTGAGGATTAATTTTATTATTGAACAACAACCATGTTCTCAATGAACCCAAAAAACTCATTAATATCAAAGCTGAATATTTTTGGAAGTAGTTTTTAGTTTGTTTTTAGTTTTAGCTATTTTAGGGGGATATCTGTGTGTGCAGGTGACTATTACTGTGCATAATTATTAGGCAACTTAACAAAAAACAAATATATACCCATTTCAATTATTTATTTTTACCAGTAAAACCAATATAACATCTCAACATTCACAAATATACATTTCTGACATTCAAAAACAAAACAAAAACAAATCAGTGACCAATATAGCCACCTTTCTTTGCAAGGACACTCAAAAGCCTGCCATCCATGGATTCTGTCAGTGTTTTGATCTGTTCACCATCAACATTGCGTGCAGCAGCAACCACAGCCTCGCAGACACTGTTCAGAGAGGTGTACTGTTTTCCCTCCTTGTAAATCTCACATTTGATGATGGACCACAGGTTCTCAATGGGGTTCAGATCAGGTGAACAAGGAGGCCATGTCATTAGATTTTCTTCTTTTATACCCTTTCTTGCCAGCCACGCTGTGGAGTACTTGGACACGTGTGATGGAGCATTGTCCTGCATGAAAATCATGTTTTTCTTGAAGGATGCAGACTTCTTCCTGTACCACTGCTTGAAGAAGGTGTCTTCCAGAAACTGGCAGTAGGACTGGGAGTTGAGCTTGACTCCAGTCTGAGTCGGATTGGAGCTCTCTGCCCTTTACTAATCCAGCCACGGGCCCATCCATCTGGCCCATCAAGACTCACTCTCATTTCATCAGTCCATAAAACCTTAGAAAAATCAGTCTTGAGATATTTCTTGGCCCAGTCTTGACGTTTCAGCTTGTGTGTCTTGTTCAGTGGTGGTCGTCTTTCAGCCTTTCTTACCTTGGCCATGTCTGTGAGTATTGCACACCTTGTGCTTTTGGGCACTCCAGTGATGTTGCAGCTCTGAAATATGGCCAAACTGGTGGCAAGTGGCATCTTGGCAGCTGCACGCTTGACTTTTCTCAGTTCATGGGCAGTTATTTTGCGCCTTGGTTTTTCCACACGCTTCTTGCGACCCTGTTGACTATTTTGAATGAAACGCTTGATTGTTCGATGATCACGCTTCAGAAGCTTTGCAATTTTAAAAATGCTGCATCCCTCTGCAAGATATCTCACTATTTTTGACTTTTCTGAGCCTGTCAAGTCCTTCTTTTGACCCATTTTGCCAAAGGAAAGGAAGTTGCCTAATAATTATGCACACCTGATATAGGGTGTTGATGTCATTAGACCACACCCCTTCTCATTACAGAGATGCACATCACCTAATATGCTTAATTGGTAGTAGGCTTTCGAGCCTATACAGCTTGGAGTAAGACAACATGCATAAAGAGGATGATGTGGTCAAAATACTCATTTGCCTAATAATTCTGCACGCAGTGTATAACTAATGTTAGTTATTGCAGGTCTATAAAGGTAGATTTACACGAGGCAATTATTGTGCGAACGCTGCGATCCTGCGAATGCTCGTTCCTGTGTGAATGTGCCGCCGATCATCCGATGAAGGAGCGAAACGCTCGTACATCGGGTGATCCTGGCGTTCTTCTAGGTGCAGAGTCCTGAGACACATTGCTTAAAGAGACCTTTCACCTGGATATCCTTAATCTAATTATTATCCTACCTTATAGTGCGGCCCCACTGATGTCTTGGCACTTTTTTCTTCTTCTAAAGAACCCCCCTTTCGTCCGCTGTGGTCCCCGTATTTTTTGGCGCCTCATATGCTAATGAGCGACTCGGTTATACTAGGTGTGGGTTTGCATTTCTCCTGGGCGCGGTTATCTTCACCCTGCATCCAATCAGAGCGCCCCGCTCTTAGCCAGGGAGAAGAAGCTCAAGTTCTCGCGGGAGAAGGAGCTGAGATTCGCCGGGCTTAATAAATGACCCCAAATGATTCTGTATGGTTATTGTGATGCCTTGTCCTCATACAGAATCATGGTTTCTGGGCAGATCACTGTTTAGACCAGCGGTCCCCAACCGTCGGGCCGCGGCCCAGGACTGGGCACTGGAAGATTGTTTGCAGGGGCGCGGAAATACAGAGGAGTGGAGACGCCAGGCGCATGCACGCCCGACGTGCACACAGGGCCGGTGAAAGGATTTTTGCCAACACAAGCGAAGCTACATTTTGGTGCCCCCCCCCTCGCAGCTCACCTGGCCCTGGTCCCGTCTGCAGCAGCTGGCTTCTCCTCTGTGTGGTCCTGGTATCTTCTCTCTGCTTCAGACAATCGCTGGTTTGAGGACAGTATTTCTCGCCCTCTAAGACGCACCTAGGTTTTAGAGGGGGATAATAAGAAAACAATATTTCCCATTAAACCTCAGGACAGACCAGCAATCATATCCCCAATGTTATTCAGACCTCGGTTCAGACCCCCGTGTCAGCCATCAGCCCCCATCCATCATGCCCCATGTAAGCTATTATGCCCCCATGTCACATTTCTCCCCCTCCATGTCACATTTTTCCGCCCTCCCCCAGGGTGCGCCCTAAGGCAGCCGCTTGGTCTGCCTTATGGTAGCACCGGCCCTGCGTGCACATCACACACAGCAGGCGGCCGTACATCGGGAAGGAAGGATAGTGTTCCTTCCTTCCAACTGTGATGCCGGCCAGCCACTGCTACCAGTGAAGAGAGAGTGGGCGGAGGAGGGGAGGGACTGTGGCCACTGTGCCACCAATGATAATTAACCCGAGGACCCTTAATGGGTCCGGACTTTATTAACTAAGTAGCATGACATGTAGCGCGCCGCCCCCAGGCATCTCCCTGCACTTACTATTAATCCTGGGCACCGCTGCGTTCGCCCGCTGTTGCCCCCGTTACCGTCTTGGCGCTGTATGATAATTACTACTATCGGAGCAATGGGGAGGAGACATCAGCTTTTCTCCCTGGGCGTTCCTTCTCCCTGGCTGTAGCGCTGTCCAATCACTGCACAGAGCGTCACAGCCAGGGAGAAAAAAAACGTACCTTCTTCCTGGCTGTGATGTTCTGTGCCGCGATTGGACAGAGCTACAGCCAGGGGGAAGGAACGCCCAGGGAGAGAAGCTGATGTCTCCTCACTGGTGTTCCCATAGTAGTAATTAGCATACAGTGTGGGAGACGGTAATGGGGGCCACAGCGGGCAAACGGAGCAGCACCCAGATATAATAGTAAGTGCAAGGAGATCCCTGGGCACCGCTCTACATGTCCTGCTACTTAGTTAATAAAGTATGGACCCATGAAAGGTCAGTTTACAGATACAGGAGGCGGGTGCGGCATCTGAGGGGTTAACCGCCGCGGATTGCAGCTCCCTGTCAGAGGTCGGGTGCCAGTTATGTGATTCTGCCGCACCCGCCTCCTGTATCTGTATTAAAGGTTAATTATCATTGGTGGCGCAGTGCACCCGCCCCAGTATTAAAATCATTGGTGGCAGTGGCCACAGGGTCTCATCTCCCCTCCTCCCCATTGGTGGCAGTAGTAGCTTCTGATCAGAGCCCCGGTTACCATGGCAGCCAGGACGCTACTGAAGCCCTGGCTGCCATGGTAACCTCCCTGCTGCTGTGTGTACTATGCACAGGGCAGCAGAGACAGTGTGAGGTCCTATTCACCCTAATAGAGCTCTATCAGGGTGAATAGGACAAGGGATGAAAAGATCCCAGGTTCTAGCCCCTAAGGGGGGAAATAGTTATTAAAGAAAAAAGAAAAAAAGGAAAAAGAAAACCCACCAAAATATTAAGTATAAATCACCCCCTTTCCCAAATTTTACATATATAATATATAAACAATAAATAAATAAACATATTACATATCACCACATCTGAAAAGTCCAAACTATTAAAATATCAAACAAATTTCCTATGTAGTGAGCCCCGTAACAGAAAATAAATAAATAAATATGCCACGTCCACCCCTTCAACCCGCCCCAGAACACCCGCCTCCTTCACCCAGTCCCTGGGAAAATTGTCTTGCATGAAACTGGTCCTTGGTGCAAAAAAGGTTGGGGACTAGGGTTGAGCGAACCCGAACTGTAAAGTTCGGGTTCGTACCGAACTTTAGGATTTTTTGGACCCCAGACCCGAAGCAAAAGTTCGGGTTCGGTGTTTTCTTCGCTTTCCTGGCGCTTTTTAAAAAGCTGCAGAGCAGCCAATCAACAAGCGGTTAACTGTCTGACCTTAGAAGCCATCACAGCCATTCCTACTAATGGCATGGCTGTGATTGGCGAGAGCAGCATGTGACCCAGCCTCTATATAAGCTTGAGTCACATAGCGCCGCCCGTCACTCTGCTGTTACAAGTGTAGGGAGAGGATGCTGCTGGACTTGTGATTTCAGGGAGAGAATAGGAGAAAATCTAACTCAGCGATCTACATAGAAATAGTTGTGTTGGTGCAAAGCACAATCGTTTTACCCTGCCCTGAGCTGATTGACCAAAAAAAATTAACTTTTATAATTCTGTTAGTTAGGTGGGCGTCGGCGGCGACCATTTTATGCAAGCTCAGTGCACCAGCAAATCACCATTTTTTTGGCAAACTGCAACATCTAGATTAGTCAGTGTGCAATTTAAGGTAGAAATACACCCATCATTTTCTGGGGTTTTAAAAACACAATTTTTGCCAAAAAACAGTATTTTCCTGATCTGCAAGTGTTAAATTCAAGTTTAATATATACAGCTTTCATATTCTGTTACCAAAAAAACACTTTTTGGGCAATCTACAACATCTGGATTAGTCAGTGTGCAATTTAAGCTAGAAATACACCCATCATTTTCTGGGGTTTTAAAAACACACTTTTTTGACCAAAAACACTATTTTCAGGCCTTGCAGCATCAGCACGTGTGAAATTACAGGCTTATATACTGCTGTCAAATTCAGTTGTTAAACAAACACTTGTTTGGGCCCAAAAAAATTTGTTGGCAGCCTTTGATGCAGATGTCATTGTGAGATACACCCTTAATACATTTGGGTTACATTCAGAGATTTGATATACCGCCATTTGGTGCACCAATATTGGATTCAGGCCTACACTAGTTTAGACCGTGTGAGATACACCCTCTACATACAGGGGATTCATTCAGGCATTTGAAATACAGCCATTTAAAATACATCCATTTTGGGCAAAGAAATATTTAATTCAGGCCTACACTGGTTCAGGCCGTGTGAAATACACCCTCTACATACAGGGGTTTGATTCAGGCATTTGAAATACAGCCATTTGGTGCACCAATATTGAATTCAGGCCTACACTGGTTCAGGCCGTGTGAGATACACCCTCTACATACAGGGGTTTGATTCAGGCATTTGAAATACAGCCATTTGAAAAACAAACATTTTGGGCAAAGAAATATTTAATTCAGGCCTACACTGGTTCAGACCGTGTGAGATACACTCTCTACATACAGGGGTTTGATTCAGGCATTTGAATTACCGCTATTTGAAATACAGACATTTTAGTCAAATAAATATTTAATTCAGGCCTACACTGGATTAGACCATGAGAGATACACCCTCTACATACAGGGATTTGATTCAGGCATTTGAAATATAGCCATTTGGTGCACCAATATTGAATTCAGGCCTACAGAGGTTCAGACCGTGTGAGATACCCCCTCTACATACAGGGGTTTGATTCAGGCATTTGAAATACAGCCATTTGAAATACAGCCATTTTGGGCAAAGAAATATTTAATTCAGGCCTACACTGGTTTAGACCGTGTGAGATACACCCTCTACATACAGGGGATTCATTCAGGCATTTGAAATACAGCCATTTAAAATACAGCCATTTTGGGCAAAGAAATATTTAATTCAGGCCTACACTGGTTCAGACCGTGTGAGATACACCCTCTACATACAGGGGATTCATTCAGGCATTTGAAATACAGCCATTTGGTGCACCAATATTGAATTCAGGCCTACACTGGTTCAGGCCGTGTGAAATACACCCTCTACATACAGGGGTTTGATTCAGGCATTTGAAATACCGCCATTTGGTGCACCAATATTGAATTCAGGCCTACACTGGTTCAGGCCGTGTGAGATACACCCTCTACATACAGGGGTTTGATTCAGGCATTTGAAATACAGCCATTTGAAAAACAAACATTTTAGTCAAAGAAATATTTAATTCAGGCCTACACTGGTTCAGACCGTGTGAGAAACACTCTCTACATACAGGGGTTTGATTCAGGCATTTGAATTACCGCCATTTGAAATACAGACATTTTAGTCAAATAAATATTTAATTCAGGCCTACACTGGTTCAGACCGTGAGAGATACCCCCTCTACATACAGGGGATTCATTCAGGCATTTGAAATACAGCCATTTAAAATACATCCATTTTGGGCAAAGAAATATTTAATTCAGGCCTACACTGGTTCAGACCGTGTGAGATACACCCTTTACATACAGGGGATTCATTCAGGCATTTGAAATACAGCCATTTGGTGCACCAATATTGAATTCAGGCCTACACTGGTTCAGGCCGTGTGAAATACACCCTCTACATACAGGGGTTTGATTCAGGCATTTGAAATACAGCCATTTGGTGCACCAATATTGAATTCAGGCCTACACTGGTTCAGGCCGTGTGAGATACACCCTCTACATACAGGGGTTTGATTCAGGCATTTGAAATACAGCCATTTGAAAAACAAACATTTTGGGCAAAGAAATATTTAATTCAGGCCTACACTGGTTCAGACCGTGTGAGATACACTCTCTACATACAGGGGTTTGATTCAGGCATTTGAATTACCGCCATTTGAAATACAGACATTTTAGTCAAATAAATATTTAATTCAGGCCTACACTGGATTAGACCATGAGAGATACACCCTCTACATACAGGGATTTGATTCAGGCATTTGAAATATAGCCATTTGGTGCACCAATATTGAATTCAGGCCTACAGAGGTTCAGACCGTGTGAGATACCCCCTCTACATACAGGGGTTTGATTCAGGCATTTGAAATACAGCCATTTGAAATACAGCCATTTTGGGCAAAGAAATATTTAATTCAGGCCTACACTGGTTTAGACCGTGTGAGATACACCCTCTACATACAGGGGATTCATTCAGGCATTTGAAATACAGCCATTTAAAATACAGCCATTTTGGGCAAAGAAATATTTAATTCAGGCCTACACTGGTTCAGACCGTGTGAGATACACCCTCTACATACAGGGGATTCATTCAGGCATTTGAAATACAGCCATTTGGTGCACCAATATTGAATTCAGGCCTACACTGGTTCAGGCCGTGTGAAATACACCCTCTACATACAGGGGTTTGATTCAGGCATTTGAAATACCGCCATTTGGTGCACCAATATTGAATTCAGGCCTACACTGGTTCAGGCCGTGTGAGATACACCCTCTACATACAGGGGTTTGATTCAGGCATTTGAAATACAGCCATTTGAAAAACAAACATTTTAGTCAAAGAAATATTTAATTCAGGCCTACACTGGTTCAGACCGTGTGAGAAACACTCTCTACATACAGGGGTTTGATTCAGGCATTTGAATTACCGCCATTTGAAATACAGACATTTTAGTCAAATAAATATTTAATTCAGGCCTACACTGGTTCAGACCGTGAGAGATACCCCCTCTACATACAGGGGTTTGATTCAGGCATTTGAAATATAGCCATTTGGTGCACCAATATTGAATTCAGGCCTACAATGATTCAGGCCGTGTGAGATACACCCTCTACATACAGGGGTTTGATTCAGGCATTTGAAATACAGCCATTTGAAATACAGCCATTTTGGGCAAAGAAATATTTAATTCAGGCATACACTGGTTCAGGCCGTGTGAGATACACCCTCTACATACAGGTGTTTGATTCAGGCATTTGAAATACAGTCATTTGAAATACAGCCATTTTGGGCAAAACATATTTAATTGAGGCCTACACTGGTTAAGACCATGTGAGATACACCCTCTACATACAGGGGTTTTATTCAGGCATTTGAAATACAGCCATTTGAAATACAACTAATTTGGGCAAAGAAATAATTAATTTAGGCCTACACTGGTTAAGACCATGTGAGATACACCCTCTACATACAGGGGTTTGATTCAGGCATTTGAAATACAGCCTTCTGAAATACAGATATTTTGGGCAAAGAAATATTTAATTCAGGCCTACACTGTTTCAGGCCGTGTGAGATACACCCTCTACATACAGGGGTTTGATTCAGGCATTTGAAATACAGCCATTTGAAATACAGCCATTTTGGGCAAAGAAATATTTAATTCAGGCCTACACTGGTTTAGACCGTGTGAGATACACCCTTTACATACAGGGGTTTGATTCAGGCATTTGAAATACAGCCATTTGGTGCACCAATATTGAATTCAGGCCTACACTGGTTCAGGCCGTGTGAGATACACCCTCTACATACAGTCGTTTTGATTCAGGCATTTGAAATACAGCCTTGTTGGGCAATTAAATATTTAATTCAGGCCTACACTGGTTCAGGCCGTGTGAGATACACCCTTTACATACAGGGGTTTGATTCAGTCATTTGAAATACAGTCATTTGAAATACAGCCATTTTGTCAAAGAAATATTTAATTCAGGCCTACACTGGTTCAGACCGTGTGAGATACACCCTTTACATACAAGGGTTTGATTCAGGCATTTGAAATACCGCCATTTGGTGCACCAATATTGAATTCAGGCCTACACTGGTTCAGGCCGTGTGAGATACACCCTCTACATACAGGCGTTTTGATTCAGGCATTTGAAATACAGCCTTGTTGGGCAAAGAAATATTTAATTCAGGCCTACACTGGTTCAGACCGTGTGAGATACACCCTCTACATACAGGGGTTGGATTCAGGCATTTAAAATACAGCCATTTGGTGCACCAATATTGAATTCAGGCTTACACTGGTTCAGGCCATGTGAGATACACCCTCTACATACAGAGGTTTGATTCAGGCATTTGAAATACAGCCATTTTGGGCAAAAAAATCTTTAATTGAGGCCTAGTCTGGTCCAGGCCGTGTGAGATACACCATTTACATACTGTCGTACTATTCTACTATTAATTAAACACCCATTTAGTGCAAGATCCTAAATTCGAAAAATATGAGGAGAGCGTCAAATTAGGGACGTGGACCAGGTCGTGGTGCTGCTGGTGGAGCTCCTGTTGAAGGGAGAGGATGTGGTCGATCAGTGCCAGCTACACGCACAAGTGAAACCCCTTCCTTAGGTGTAAGTAGGTGACAAAACCTTCAGCCTAATGCTGCTCTACGAATGAACAAGTGCAGGCCATAATAGATTGGGTTGCTGACAGTGGATCCAGTTCCTTCACATTGTCTCCCACCCAGTCTCCTGCTGAAAGACCACAGTTGTCACCTGCAGCCGATGTCCATCAGTCTTTCACCTCACCCCCTTGCAAATCAGCCAAGAAGTCTGGGCCCCAAGTCATGCAGCAGTCTCTTCTGCTTTTTGATGACTCTGTTAGCAGGGTTTCCCAGGGCCATCCACCTAGCCCTGCCCCAGAAGTTGAAAAGATTGAGTGCAGCGATGCCCAACCACTTATCTTTCAAGATGAGTACATGGGAGGACCATCGCAGCAAGTATCGGATGATGACGAAACACAGGTGCCAACTGCTGGGGCTTTCGAAAGTGTGCAGACTGACAAGGAAGGCAGGGGTGAAGAGTGGGGGGAAGATGATGTGGAGGACGATGAGGTCCTCGACCCCAAATGGAATCAAGGTCATGCGAGTGACCTATGTAGTTCGGAGGAAGAGGCGGTGGTCGCACAGAGCCACCAGTACAGCAGAAGAAGGAGCAGAGTGCAAAAGCGGAGCGGCCGTCCTCTAGACAGTACGCCTCCTACTGCCCACCACAGCAAGGGACCGAGCACACCAAAGCCAGCACCGAGGAGTTCCCTGGCGTGGCAGTTCTTCAGACAATGACGACAAGACACGAGTGGTTTGCACGCTGTGCAATCAGAACCTGAAGAGAGGCACAAACGTTCTCAACCTGAGCACAACCTTCATGACCAGGCATTTAAGTGCAAAGCACGAGCTGCAGTGGAGTAGACACCTCAAAAACCAAGAAAGGTCTCTGGCTCCTACTGCTTCCTCTTCTGCTTCAGTCTCTGCCTCTTCATCCACCTCTGGAGTGACAGTGCCACCTGGCACCCCGCAAACAGAGGATCTGCCAGCAACACCAACACCTGGGTCACCAAGCATCTCCACAATGTCCCACGGAAGCGTTCAGCTCTTCATCTTCCAAACACTGGAGAGGAAGAGGAAGTACCCCCCTACCCACCCGCGATCCCTAGCCCTGATTGCCAGCATTTCTAAATTACTGGCCTTTGAAATGATGTAATTCCGTCTGGTAGAGACGGGATAGTTTTAAAGGCCTTATGGCGGTGGCTATCCGACAGTACGTCGTGCCCAGCCGCCACTACTTTTCAAGGCGAGCCATCCCTTCCCTTCACAACCAAGTAGGGGACAAAATTAGGTGTGCACTGCGCAACGCCATCTTTGGCAAGGTTCACCTGACTACGGATACGTGGACCAGTAAGCACGGTCAGGGCCGTTATATCTCCATAACAGCACACTGGGTAAATGTAGTGGCGGCTGGGCCTGAGGCGGATAGCAGTTTGGCGAATGTCCTTCCACCACCGAGGATTGCAGGGCGCTTCAGTTTGCCTCCTGTTGCTTCCTCCTCCTACTCTGCTTCCTCATCCTCTACCAGCTCCTCATCCGGTCAGCGTAACACCTTCACCACCAACTTCAGCACAGCCAGGGGTAAACGACAGCAGGGAGTTTTAAAACGTATCTGTTTGGGGGACAAACCCCACACCGTGCAGGAGCTGTGGACGGGCCTTGAACAACAGACCGACGAGTGGTTGGTGCCAGTCAGCCTCAAGCCCGGCCTGGTGGTGTGCGATAATGGGCGAAATCTCGTAGCAGCTCTAGGACTAGCCGGTTTGACGCACATCCCTTGCCTGGCGCATGTGCTGAATTTGGTGGTGCAGAGATTCCTTAAAAATTACCCCGACATGTCAGAGCTGCTGCATAAAGTGCAGGCCGTCTGTGCGCGCTTTCGGCGTTCTCACCCTGCTGCTGCTCGCCTGTCAGCGCTGCAGCATAACTTCGGCCTTCCCGCTCACCGCCTCATATGCGATGTGCCCACAAGGTGGAACTCCACCTTGCACATGCTGGACAGACTGTGCGAGCAGCAGCAGGCGATAGTGGAGTTTCAGCTGCAGCACGCACGGGTCAGTCGCTCGGCAGAACAGCACCACTTCACCACCAATGAGTAGGCCTCCATGCGAGACCTGTGTTCCTTGTTGCGGTGTTTCGAGTACTCCACCAACATGGCCAGTGTCGATAACGCCGTTCACAGCGTTACTATCCCACTTCTATGCCTCCTTGAAAAAACGCTTCTGGCGATGATGGAAGAGGATGTGGCCCAGGAGGAGGAGGAGGAAGAGGGATCATTTCGTAGGGGTTTCCGGCCAGTCATTTCCAAGTGGCTCCGAGGGTGGGTTCCTGCACCCACAAACTCAAGGTACACAATTGCCCAGCCAGGGCACAGTTCTGGAGGATGACGAGGTGGAGGATGAGGAGATGGAGGAGGAGGAACCATGTTCACAGCAGGGTGGCACCCAGAACAGCTCATGGCCATCACTGGTGCGTGGATGGGGGGATACAGAGGACACAGACGATACACCACCCACAGAGGACAGCTTTTCGTTGCCTCTGGGCAGCCTGGCACACATGAGCGATTACATGCTGCAGTGTCTCCGCAACAACCGCCGAGTTGCCCACATTCTATCTTGTGCTGATTACTGGGTGGCCACGCTGCTGGATCCCCGTTACAAGGACAACGTACCGTCCTTAATTCTGTCACTGGAGCGTGATCGTAAGATGCGCGAGTACAAGCGCATGCTGGTAGACGCGCTGCTGGTGGCATTCCCACCTGACAGCGGGGGCACAGTGGAAGCACAAGGCGAAGGCAGTGGAGGAGGAAGAGGTCGCCAACGCAGCTGGGGCACCGCCAGCACCTCAGAAGGCAGGGTTAGCATGGCCGAAATGTGGAAAAGCTTTGTCACCTCGCCACAACAACCAGCACCACCAGCTGATATGGAACGTCTTAGCAGGAGGCAGCATTTCACCAACATGGTGGAGCAGTATGTGTGCACACGCCTACACGTACTGAATGACGGGTCTGCCCCCATCAACTTCTGGGTCTCCAAATTGGGCACATGGCCTGAGCTTGCCCTTTACCCTGCAGCCAGTGTATTATCTGAACGTGTATTTAGCACGGCAGGAAGCGTCGTTACAGACAGACGCAGCCGCCTGTCAACAGCCAACGTGGACAAGCTCACGTTCATTAAAATGAACCAGGCTTGGATCCCACAAGACTCGTCCGTACCTTGTGCACAATAGACATGTATACCGGCACTAAGCAGCCATTGTTATACTGCAGCGCAATTGCTCATGTTTGTATTTTGGATATTTCACACTCTTTTGGAGTGTACCTTAATTTTAAAAAATTCAATTAAAACCAAAAACCTGTGTTGGCTATCTCGTCCTCCTCCACCGCCGCTTCCACCTACTCCGCTACGTCCACCGCCTCCTCAAACTCCTACTTCATATAGAACTCCACCTCATAAATCAATATATATATTTTTTTATGTACGTGTTTTATTTTATATCATTTCACAACTTTGTCATTTACATTTTTGGGTGAAATTCACAAATTTTTGGGTGTATAGTACCACTGCTATACCTAGTAGGCCGGTTAAAAAAAAATTTGTCATTTACATTTTTGGGTGAAATTAATCAATTTTAGGGTTTATAGTACCACTGCTATACCTAGTAGGCCGGTTTAAAAAAATAAAAAATTGTCATTTATATTTTCGGGTAAAATTCACCAATTTTTGGCTGTATAGTACTACTGCTATACCTAGTAGGCTGGTTGACAAAAAAAAAAAAATTGTCAGTTACATTTTCAGTTGAAATTCAACAATTTTTGGGTGTGAAGTACCACTGCAATACCTAGTAGACAGGTTAAACAATAAAAAAATTTGTCTGTTACATTTTATGGTGAAATTCACAAATTTTTGGGTGTAAAGTACCACTGCTATACTTAGTAGACCGGTAAAAAAAAATAAAACCAAAAATTGTCAGTTACATTTTCTGGTGAAATTCAGCAATTTTTTGGTGTGATGTACCACTGCTATACCTATTAGACCGGTAAAAAAAAAATAACATTTGTCATTGACATTTTAGGGTCAAATTCACCAATTTTGGGGCGTTATGTACCCCTCCTCTACCTAGTTAAAAGCTTCAAAAATTTCATTTCAATTTTTATTTTACATTTTCGGGTGACAATAAACAATTGTTTTCTGTCATAGACCCCCTGCTCTACCAAGTAGACAGGTTAATTAATTTCTGTCATTTTTAAGTTACATTTTTGGGTTGACAACTTGACATTATACAATTTTAGACGTGAATAAACCCCTGCTCATTATGCACCCAGCGGCAGAGAGGAGGGCTTGTGCGGCCCCCTGGTCTATAGCCAATCCGTCCCTGCTGTGCCTCCATAACAGGTCTATCATACTGTTCCTCCATTACGGGTTCATCTACATATGGTTCCTACATAGCTATTA
The DNA here is from genome assembly GCF_905171765.1 of Bufo bufo. Lineage (NCBI taxonomy): Eukaryota > Metazoa > Chordata > Amphibia > Anura > Bufonidae > Bufo > Bufo bufo. Next base: position 224,475,072 of record NC_053395.1, on the reverse strand, counting down.
CATCCACATACTATACCTCTATAACAGTTCCATCTACATATTGTGCCACTAAACGGTTCCATCTACATACTGTACCTCCATAAGTATCTCATCCATATATTGTACCTCCATAACAGCTCCATCTACATACTGAACCTCCATAAGTATCTCATCCATATATTGTACCTCCATAACAGCTCCATCTACATTCTGTACCTCCATAAGTATCTCATCCATATATTGTACCTCCATAACAGCTCCATCTACATACTCTACCTCCATAAGTATCTCATCCATATATTGTACCTCCATAACAGCTCCATCTACATACTCTACCTCCATAAGTATCTCATCCATATATTGTACCTCCATAACAGCTCCATCTACATACTCTACCTCCATAAGTATCTCATCCATATATTGTACCTCCATAACAGCTCCATCTACATACTCTACCTCCATAAGTATCTCATCCATATATTATACCTCCATAACAGCTCCATCTACATACTGTACCTCCATAAGTATCTCATCCATATATTGTACCTCCATAGCAGCTCCATCTACATACTCTACCTCCATAAGTATCTCATCCATATATTGTACCTCCATAACAGCTCAATCTACATACTCTACCTCCATAAGTATCTCATCCATATATTGTACCTCCATAACAGCTCCATCTACATACTCTACCTCCATAAGTATCTCATCCATATATTATACCTCCATAACAGCTCCATCTACATACTTTACCTCCATAAGTTTCTCATCCATATATTGTACCTCCATAACAGCTCCATCTACATACTGTACCTCCATAAGTATCTCATCCATATATTGTACCTCCATCCATAACAGCTCCATCTACATACTGTACCTCCATAAGTATCTCATCCATATATTGTGCCTCCATAACAGCTCCATCTACATACTGTACCTCCATAAGTATCTCATCCATATATTGTGCCTCCATAACAGCTCCATCTACATACTGTACCTCCATAAGTATCTCATCCATATATTGTACCTCCATAACAGCTCCATCTACATACTGTACCTCCATAAGTATCTCATCCATATATTGTACCTCCATAACAGCTCCATCTACATACTCTACCTCCATAAGTATCTCATCCATATATTGTACCTCCATAACAGCTCCATCTACATACTGTACCTCCATAAGTATCTCATCCATATATTGTGCCTCCATAACAGCTCCAATCCACAAGTCATGATTAGTGATTTAATTTCACAAATCTGTCAAAGCTAGAGGATAACCTAATGGTGGTCATATTGTTTATCACCCAGCTTTTCGAGAAACAGATGAAACATGCTGTATGGAACTTTCTACAACATGGAGGAAAAAGAGCCTCGTTTTTTAGGACAACCACCACAACGCAGAGATCCCACTAGAGGCTAACAAGAAGGGTTTGATGGGAAATGGACAAGACAGGTGAATCCAAACCAGATGACAGGTATGGAGGAGAATGTAGTAGTCAATATCTATTTATTTCAAAGAGGATTGTCATTCTGGCCTATGCAGAGTTAGAATGAATGGAACAGGAGCTCCAGGGTTTGTACGATTTAGGGACCATGCTCCATCTTGGTTTATATATTGTTAATGGTCAGATATTAAGCTGATTCACATACATCTGCCGGGGTGAGGATGGAGACAAGCTGAGGTTCGCTATCGGCTTGTTGGCAAGAAACAAGCTTTTCTGTACAACCTGTTCCCGCAGCTTCTCCTCTCTCTTCGCCTGATCTTCAGTTCTCCCTAATATCGGGTTCCCGAGCCTTAAATCAGATTACATTTGCTGCAATAGGGATTCAGGAAGGAGCAGGAGAAAATAAGAGATCTCTATGCAAGTGAAACTTTAATCACTGTCTGTTCTGAGAGCGAACTGTATCCCGAAGTCAATGGAACCAGGTGAAACATTGTAACAAAAAATCCCCCGCAACAAAATACAACTAGAGAAAAGATAAAAGAGTGGGAGAAAATGAACTGAGGTCGGAAGGATTTTGTGAAACTTCAGTCTATTATTTCTGCTTCTCCAATGAGGCTTTTATAAAAGGAGAGGCTACAAGGAAGAGGATTTGCAAAATACTCAAGAAGGCAACTTTAATACTTAGGGTTATGCACTGAGAAGGCTCTATGGCAAAACCAAAATAAGCCCCTCTGGTGTTATACACCATACAGTACAGTGGAACCTAGTATTAGTAGTCCGCCCCAGCCTTTGTAAGAGTACGACAGGGCTATGTCCCCTCTTCCTAGCTTTGTAATATTGCTGTGATGGAGAGCCATGAATAGCTTCACAGCTTATAGGAAATGTAGATATGGTAAGCCACAGCTGGGATACCCTCTTCTCATGGGCAGCAAGTTTTGACTGCGATTGCTTACCGATGTTCAGTTTTTATCGCGCAGGTGCAATGCGTTTTGCACGCGTGTGATAAAAAACTGATTGTGGTACCCAGACCCGAACCCAAACTTTTCGGTAGATTTTAATATTTTCCCTTATAACATGGTTATAAGGGAAAATAATAGCATTCTTAATACAGAATGCTTAGTAAACTGTAGATTGAGGTGTTAAAAAAAAAGTACATAGCTGTTCCAATTGATCGCGCAGCCGGCATCCTCTTCTTGCTTCTTCTTTCAGGACCTGCAAAAGGACCTTTGGTGACATCAGCGCATGTTCTCCAGTATGGTGCTCACATGGCTACGCAGTGGGTGTGGAGCCACTGTTTTGACCAAACAGATTTGACTTGGGGCACCTTCTAAGTGCACTATCCTTGCAGGCCCTTGGTATTCACCCTTTAACCCCTGTACAGTGATCTGGGCTTCACTGCAGTGGAACTACCAGGCCACTGCTTCCTGGAATAGTCTATGTATGATTGACAGCTGACCCATGGGGATCAGAGACACCGATGCAGGGCAGCGAGGGATCAGGCAAAATTGTAGCCAGGGACAAGCCAAGGTCAGGGCAGAGAGAGTAAGTGCAGAAAAGTAAATGCTCTGGGGTCAGGGCAGGCAGCTCAGGGTCAGTATGGAGATCAGGCAATAGTCAGGCAGCGAAGGGTCAAATGTGGGAAACAGGCAGAAGTAGGTACATAGGCAGACAAACGTAAACAGCACACCTTATAAGAACAGTAGCAGACTAGAAGATATTGCTCAGGCACCTTCCCTCAGGGGGTGGTGCCTTAAGTACTCTAAGATAGCCAGCCATGGACTGGTGAATATTAGGGTGCATGCATGCTGCCGCCATTCTTAGATCCATGGGAGTGCGCGCATGCCCTACAGGCAGAGCAAGAGAGGTAAGGGGACCACAGCCTGCGTGGAGGAACAGAGCTATCTCGACGTCCAGGGAAGAAGAGAGGAATGGAAGGCAGGTCCGTGCTGCCAGGACAGGTGAGCAGGGCAGTGATGGCTGCGGGCCACTGCTGTAACACATGCTCCAACAGATTCAATATGTCTGCCTACAATGGCATGTTCTACTATCCCAGAGCTTGCTGGTGTATGAATATTAGAGATGAGAGAAATATTCAAAAATGTGATTTTCCTAAAATTAGAAATTTGAGAATCAAGGCCTAATGGAATTGCTTATCTATTAAACAAGGACACTGTTCAATTCGATAACTCTGTGCCCTACACAGGGATTGATGCAAAGTGGGTTGTCTCCTATGGATCCCTTCAGCTTCAGATTATAATACCTGCACTGTCCCTGCAGTCTCCCTATGCCCTCCCTACAGTGTGTAAAAACTCTCCCTACGATCTCCCTACACCAAGCATGTCAAACTCAAAGGCTAACATGGGCCAAAAAAAAAAAAATGTAAGTTTATGTGGGCCGCATCAAAAAAAATTTTTTTTTACAATATAATGCAGACGGATCCGTTCTGAACGGATCCACCGTCTGCATTATATGAGCGGATCCGTCTCAGACGGATCCGCTCTGAACGCAAGTGTGAAAGTAGCCTTAGGGGCGAGAACCTGGGATCTTTCATCCCTTGTCCTATTCAGCTCTATCAGGGTGAATAGGACTTCACACTGTCCCTGCTGCTCTGTGCCTTGTGCACACAGCATCAGGGATGTTACCATGGCAACCAGGGCTTCTGTAGCGTCCTGGCTGCCATGGTAACTGATCGGAGCCCCAGGCTTACACAGCTGGGGCTCCGATCAGAAGCTGCCACTGCACCACCAATGAGGGGGAGGGGAGAGGTCCCTGTGGCCACTGCCACCAATGATTTTAATACTGGGGGGGTTGAGAGGGGCTGGCGCACTGTGCCACCAATGATTTTAATGGGATGGGGGGTTGAGGGGGGGGGGGGCACACTGCACCACCAATGATAAATTACCCCTTTATACAGGAGGCTGGTACTGGCAGATCAGCAGTTAACCCCTCAGGTGCGGCACCTAAGGGGTTAAATGCCTCTGATCGCAGCTCCCTGTCAGCGGCAGGGTGCCGGCAATGCGATTCTGCTGCCGGCACCCGCCTCCTGTATTGTGTTAAAGACTGACTTTCACTATCAGGCCACACAGAGCGGCGCCCAGCGATGTCTCAGCACTCACCATTAGTCCTGGGCGCCGCTCCGTTCGCCCGCAGTGCTCCATTACTGTCTCCTCTCCTGCTCCACATGCTGCTGATTACTATCGGAGCGATGGGAGGAGACATCAGCTTCACTAGTGGGCGTTCCTTCTTCCTGGCTGTAGCGCTGTCCAATCGCAGCGCAGGGAGAAGGAACGCCCACTAGTGAAGCTGATGTCTCCTCCCATCGCTCCGATAGTAATCAGCAGCATGTGGAGCAGGAGAGGAGACAGTTAAGGGGCACTGCGGGCGAACGGAGCAGCGCCCAGGACTAATGGTGAGTGCTGAGACATCGCTGGGCGCCGCTCTGTGTGGGAAATGGGAATAGTCCTCTCATTGGTGGCTCAGTGCGCCCGCCCCTCCTCCGCCCCTCTCATTGGTGGCGCAGTGCGCCCGCCCCTCCTCCCCCCCTCTCTTCTCATTGGTGGCAGCGGCAGCAGCACAGGGGGGAGGGAGGACAGCTTCCTTCTCCCTGTGCTGCTGAGAGAACATGAGCGCGCCGATAGCAGCGCTCATGTTCAGAGATACTAGACTGCCGGGCCGCAAAGATATTCATTGCGGGCCGCATGTTTGACACACTGTCCTTGCATTGTCCCTGCAGTCACCCTATCCAATATTCTACAAGTAAAGGCTTATTGAACACTGTCCCTAGCACTTGCCACATCTCTGCTCAGATCACAGTGAAATGGCGGAGACCAGTCGGGATTAGGCTTTTTATATGGCTGTGACCTCTGCCAATTGGCTGGCGGCATAGCATTATAGGTCATATCCTGTTCCCAGGTTTCTTATTTTCACTTTGTAACATGCGTAGCTGCCATTTTAGTGAAAAACTAATTAGTTACCATGAAGTGCGAGGAAATTCGGATTAATTGTGAAACGAATTTTTCCCAAGCTTCAGATCGAATTCCACTTTGGATGCTTCGATTCACTCAACACTAATGAATATAATTCCAGAATCAACAAACCAGCAGAACTGCTGAGACACTTACCCAGGCTGAATAGGTCAAATGCAAATTTATATAATCTTTAGGGTGTGAGAAAATCTGGGTGCCGCCCCTGAAACTCTGTATCTCTTGTCTACATAGGAGCATGGGAATGGCTGCCTAGAATATTAGGCCTCACATACGATACTAGGAGAGATTATATTATAAAGCTTTTATCCAGGCCTGTAATGTGAATTTCTGCTCAACCATGAAGCTACAAACAAAATAAAACCCCTTTCACACCCTCCTGATGCCTGGATTTCACCATGGACCTCCTGCGTCCATTAGTTAATAGGTATAAAGTGATAGATTTACAGTTGCCCATTTGATAAAGAGATTGGCATCAATGCCCGGTAGTTTTGGACAATGGTTACAAGAGAAGGGCTTATTGTGAACCTGCTGGCACATTTTTTACCTGGTTATTTGATGACTCAGTTGGGAAGTCGCCAGTCACACTTCAAGTCTGCAGAACTCATTACTAAATTGACCAGGAGCCGCCTCACCTTCAGCGCAATTGCTTTTGCACTACCGTCTGGCCGAGATGAAAGTGCCGATTGTACGGTTTGTGCACAACAATAGCATTAATGTAGAATAACAACATTATAGGAAGCGGGTCGTATTGTGGTCTAGTTAGCGGAGCAGATTTATCCATAACGAGGGAGGGGCTAGGCTTTTCCTGTTCATGTCTATTATTGATATTTTGCCCCTTCCTCCAAGTCTTATAATCAAACCTAACGCCTCTTCAGTTTCAGGTCATGGCCACTGCCCTGAAATACTCCTGTAAAATGTTTTCAAAACTCTAAGAATTCATTGTTCCCTCAAGAATCTCAAGGCGTCCAGGTCCTGAGACAGCAAAGCCCCAAACTATGATGCTCCCTCCACCAGTCCCAAACCATGATGCCTGCTACACCAGCTCCCTCCATCAGTCCCAATCCATGACATTCCCTCCACCAGCCCCGAACCATCATGCCTACTCCACCAGTGCCAAACCTTGATTCCCCCTCCACCAGCTTGAAACCATGATGCCACCTATACCAGCACCAGCTCCATCCATAAGCACCAAATCAAGATGTCCCCTCCACTAGCCCCAAACTATGGCCGTCTCAGGTATACTTGAGAAGAACTGTAATATTTTTTTTGGACAGCAGTGGTTTTCTTCGGGGTGTCCTTCCATAAACACCATTCTTGTTCTCTATTTCTTTAATAGGGGACACACAAACCAAAATTTTTGTCACTTCTAGAGGCTTCAGTAGGTCTTTTGCTGTTACCCTTGGGTTATTTCTCACCTCTTTTGGGATTGCCCATTTCGCTCTTGAAAGTGTTGCTACAGTCCTGAATTTTCTCCATTTGTACAGTGGGTGATTTGTCTAACCACAGACTGATGTACGCTCTGGTATTTAGCAATGCTTTCATAGCCTTTTGCACTTTCATGTATTTCTTTATTTTCAAGATATGTTTATTGTTTTAAAAGTAAGAGAAAATACATGGTGTCAGTGCATAAGGTCATCGCTGCAGAATAAAGGCCGAAAATGGTACAAATTGCTACATGAATTACTTGTTACAATGCTCAATTGAAGTAAGCGGAAGTTTCATAGTAACAGGTCTCGACACTGTAGAACCAGTAGAACACTAGAAACATGTAACTAAAGGGAGTAGGGAAGGAAGGGATAAGAGACTTGAGCGGGGGGGGGGGGGGGGATTAGGGGAGGAGACGAGCCCTAGGAAAGTGGATTCATGTATTTCTATAATATACTGTATCTTCTGAAAGTTGTTTGCACCAAGGCATGGTTTAAATGAATGTGCTTTTATATAATAGATGAAGGGGGTTGTTTATTATTCAGAAATACGCCTATATTTTTACCCGCTCATGCCGGGTCTAAAACAGTGGGTGTGGTGTGGGCAGGAAAGGGCCGACAGGTCCGTCTTATTCATTATTTTCTACGTCTGTTTAAGGGCTCGTTCACACGAACGTGTGCGCCCCCCGTTGCCGTATTGCAGACCGCATTTGCGATCTGCAATACACGGGCACCGTTCCATGGCCATTCCGCATCACTGGGTCCGCAAATCCAGAGATGCGGAACGGTGCGGAACGGAAGAACGGAACGGAACACTACAGAAGCACTTTCTGGGGTTCTGTTCCATGCTTCCACACTGCAAAAAGATAGAACTTGCTCTATCTTTTTGCGGAACGGAAGGATCGCGGACCCATTCAAGTTAATGGGTCTGCGATCCCCATGCGCCTGCCCCACAGACGGGGCCTGTGCATTGCGGACCGCAATTTGAGGTCCACAGCACGGGCACGGGCTTGACACGTTCGTGTGAACCAGCCCTTAGGCATAGAAAATAGTCTAAATGTAAGACAGCTCGGAAGCTGTCTTACATTTAGACTGGCGCTGGATGCGCCGAAGTTATGTAGAGTCCAACACCTCTTCATAACTTTGGCGCCACCGCCGCCAGACATAGAGGTTATTAACACCGGCATCTAAGACCCCCCAAAGTACCTGTGAAACTCACACATTTTAGCATTTCATACCGGCACCTTTGGAAAGCATTATAGCTTTTAGTCTGTGTGCATAAAGTCTCTATCACTTTAGAACATGTGGATGTTGCGTTCTTTGCAAAAGTATTCAATCCCTATCGTACTGTGAGGGAGTCCGCCTATTATGACACATGAATGTATATGCTATCTTGTTTTTTTTTTTTTCATTTTGTTTTACAGATTATTCTTTGTCCTCTTCTCAATACCCTTGACAATGAGCTACTTATGAGTCTTCAGACACACCTTGGCAGACAGTCAGCACCTGTGCGGTACAGAAAGGCAGATATTCATGATGTCTGGGTATGATTACCGTCTCAGTTCACTGTGAAGCAAAGATATTAAACCCTGCAAATATTCACATTGTCCTTGTAGTTAAAACTTTGATGTTTTGTAACAAAATTCAAGGATGGAAACAATGTGTCACCTACAGGGACCTTTACTAAAAGAAACAGCCAAGACAATGAATTGGTGCAGTGCAGGTCAGACACAAGGTGGTCGGCATTGCTTTATGGCAAATACTGTTAATAGTTATGATATGTTATCACTTAGTGTCTGTAATCTGAGACTCCCACTGGTGGCTAGAAGAGCGGCAGAAATTCGGGAGCTTTTCATATCTTTAACCAAAGCTGATGGTGATCCCATTCTAATCAGTGGGACACGATTTCTACTTCTAATCATCATAGTACAGAACAAGCTGCAGCTAGAGACATAGATGCAAGGATTGCAGGCGTAGCGCTCACACGTGGGCCCTAGGCAGTGTTGAGCGAAGCATTCAAAGCGGAATTCGGACTGAAGTTTAGGAAAACTTCGATTCGCAATGAAGCCAAATTTTTTTCACGCTTTGTCATAATGAATCAGGTTTTCCTAAAATGGCGGCTGCACGTGTTACAAAGCAAAACTAAGAAGCCCCAGAACGCGAGATCACACATAATGCCGGGCAGCGAGCCAATCCGCAGGTAGCCATCCCCTGTGATGTCACAGCCCTTTAAAACCCTCATCCCGCACAGTCGCCGCCATTTCACTGTGAGCTGAGCATAGGGAGAGACATGGCAATTGCCAAGGGCAGAGTTGCTGAAAACTGTTTTAAAAAGGAATATTGGAGAGGGAGAGTGTATCACATTTTAGTGCATCCACATTCAGTGTAAATCCCTTATTTTAGTGATACAGTTACGTTGCGGCCGTATACCAGGAAGTAGGGCTGCAGTAAATGATTATTTTAGTAATAGAGTATTCTATCGATTATTTTTTACGATTAATCGAGTGATCTAATAAGAAAAAATGAATTAATAGACTGTTTTCCTTTATAAAAACTCATCAGACCGCCTGTCATCAGTCCCCAACACCCTTCGTCCCCCCCTGTGCGATCAGCCCAAGTGCATCAGTTCCCCCCAGTAGAGATGGCCCGAACTATCCGACGGCGAACAGTTCCCGGCGAACATAGCTTGTTCGCGTTCGCCTCTGCCGGGCGAACACATGCGATGTTCGGTCCGCCCCCTATACATCATCATTGAGCAAACTTTGACCCTGTACCTCACAGTCAGCAGACACATTCCAGCCAATCAGCAGCATACCCTCCCTCCCAGACCCTCCCACCTCCTGCACAGCATCCATTTTAGATTCATTCTGAAGCTGCAGTCTTAGTGAGAGGAGGGAGACTGTAACTGCTGCTGATTTAATTGGGAAATCGATAGCTAGGCTAGTGAATTCAGTGTCCACTCCAGTCCTGAAAGACTCATCTGATCTCTGCTGTAAGGACAGCGTCCTGACAGCACCCCAAAAAGCCCTTTTTAGGGCTGCAACATTAGTCTGCTTTTTTTTTTTCCTTTATATACATATTGCAGTTGCCTGGCCTGCCTGTGTGTGAGGAGCTGCAGGCCCACAGACTGTAGTGTGCCCACTGCCAGTGCTCACCCCTGTCATCCCGAGTGGCACAGGACTTTGCTTAAAAAAAGGCACTTAATTTTTACACTTTAATCTAAGGTTAGTTGCCTGCCAGTGTGTGTCAGGCTGACTTCCACTGACTGTAGTGTGCCCACTGCCAGTGCCCACCACTCATACCGGCTGGCACAGGACTTTGCATAAAAAAGGCATTTAATTTTTACACTTTAGTGTAATTTCAGCTGCTTGCCTGCTGCTAGTGTGTGTCAGGCCGACTTCAACTGACTGTAGTGTGCCCACTGCCAGTGCCCACCCCTGTCATCCCGTGTGGCACAGGACTTTGCTTAAAAAAAAGGCACTTCATTTTTACACTTTAATCTAAGGTTAGTTGCCTGCCAGTGTGTGTCAGGCCGACTTCAACTGACTGTAGTGTGCCCACTGCCAGTGCCCACCCCTGTCATCCCGAGTGGCACAGGACTTTGCTTAAAAAATAGGCACTTAATTTTTACACTTTAATCTAAGGTTAGTTGCCTGCCAGTGTGTGTCAGGCTGACTTCCACTGACTGTAGTGTGCCCACTGCCAGTGCCCACCACTCATACCGGCTGGCACAGGACTTTGCTTAAAAAAGGCATTTAATTTTTACACTTTAATGTAATTTCAGCTGCTTGCCTGCTGCTAGTGTGTGTCAGGCCGACTTCAACTGACTGTAGTGTGCCCACTGCCAGTGCCCACCCCTGTCATACCGAGTGGCACAGGACTTTGCTTAAAAAATAGGCACTTAATTTTTACACTTTAATCTAAGGTTAGTTGCCTGCCAGTGTGTGTCAGGCTGACTTCCACTGACTGTAGTGTGCCCACTGCCAGTGCCCACCACTCATACCGGCTGGCACAGGACTTTGCTTAAAAAAGGCATTTAATTTTTACACTTTAATGTAATTTCAGCTGCTTGCCTGCTGCTAGTGTGTGTCAGGCCGACTTCAACTGACTGTAGTGTGCCCACTGCCAGTGCCCACCCCTGTCATACCGAGTGGCACAGGACTTTGCTTAAAAAATAGGCACTTAATTTTTACACTTTAATCTAAGGTTAGTTGCCTGCCAGTGTGTGTCAGGCTGACTTCCACTGACTGTAGTGTGCCCACTGCCAGTGCCCACCACTCATACCGGCTGGCACAGGACTTTGCATAAAAAAGGCATTTAATTTTTACACTTTAGTGTAATTTCAGCTGCTTGCCTGCTGCTAGTGTGTGTCAGGCCGACTTCAACTGACTGTAGTGTGCCCACTGCCAGTGCCCACCCCTGTCATACCGAGTGGCACAGGACTTTGCTTAAAAAATAGGCACTTAATTTTTACACTTTAATCTAAGGTTAGTTGCCTGCCAGTGTGTGTCAGGCTGACTTCCACTGACTGTAGTGTGCCCACTGCCAGTGCCCACCACTCATACCGGCTGGCACAGGACTTTGCTTAAAAAAGGCATTTAATTTTTACACTTTAATGTAATTTCAGCTGCTTGCCTGCTGCTAGTGTGTGTCAGGCCGACTTCAACTGACTGTAGTGTGCCCACTGCCAGTGCCCACCCCTGTCATACCGAGTGGCACAGGACTTTGCTTAAAAAATAGGCACTTAATTTTTACACTTTAATCTAAGGTTAGTTGCCTGCCAGTGTGTGTCAGGCTGACTTCCACTGACTGTAGTGTGCCCACTGCCAGTGCCCACCACTCATACCGGCTGGCACAGGACTTTGCATAAAAAAGGCATTTAATTTTTACACTTTAGTGTAATTTCAGCTGCTTGCCTGCTGCTAGTGTGTGTCAGGCCGACTTCAACTGACTGTAGTGTGCCCACTGCCAGTGCCCACCCCTGTCATACCGAGTGGCACAGGACTTTGCTTAAAAAATAGGCACTTAATTTTTACACTTTAATCTAAGGTTAGTTGCCTGCCAGTGTGTGTCAGGCTGACTTCCACTGACTGTAGTGTGCCCACTGCCAGTGCCCACCACTCATACCGGCTGGCACAGGACTTTGCTTAAAAAAGGCATTTAATTTTTACACTTTAATGTAATTTCAGCTGCTTGCCTGCTGCTAGTGTGTGTCAGGCCGACTTCAACTGACTGTAGTGTGCCCACTGCCAGTGCCCACCCCTGTCATACCGAGTGGCACAGGACTTTGCTTAAAAAATAGGCACTTAATTTTTACACTTTAATCTAAGGTTAGTTGCCTGCCAGTGTGTGTCAGGCTGACTTCCACTGACTGTAGTGTGCCCACTGCCAGTGCCCACCACTCATACCGGCTGGCACAGGACTTTGCATAAAAAAGGCATTTAATTCTTACACTTTAGTGTAATTTCAGCTGCTTGCCTGCTGCTAGTGTGTGTCAGGCCGACTTCAACTGACTGTAGTGTGCCCACTGCCAGTGCCAACCACTGATACCGGGTGGCACAGTAGCTTGCCGATAAATAAGGCATTTAATTTTTAGACAGTAGTCTAAATTCAGTTGCTTGCCTGCTGCCAGTGTGTGTCAGGCCCGCTTCCACTGACTGTAGTGTGCCCACTGCCAGTGCCAACCACTGATACCGGGTGGCACAGTAGCTTGCCGATAAATAAGGCATTTAATTTTTAGACAGTAGTCTAAATTCAGTTGCTTGCCTGCTGCCAGTGTGTGTCAGGCCCTCTTCCACTGACTGTAGTGTGCCCACTGCCAGTGCCAACCACTCATACCGGGTGGCACAGTAGCTTGCCGATAAATAAGGCATTTAATTTTTACACTTTAGTGTAATTTCAGTTGCTTGCCTGCTGCCAGTGTGTGTCAGGCCCGCTTCCACTGACTGTAGTGTGCCCACTGCCAGTGCCAACCACTGATACCGGGTGGCACAGTAGCTTGCCGATAAATAAGGCATTTAATTTTTAGACAGTAGTCTAAATTCAGTTGCTTGCCTGCTGCCAGTCAGTGTGTCAGGCCCTCTTCCACTGACTGTAGTGTGCCCACTGCCAGTGCCAACCACTCATACCGGGTGGCACAGTAGCTTGCCGATAAATAAGGCATTTAATTTTTACACTTTAGTGTAATTTCAGTTGCTTGCCTGCTGCCAGTGTGTGTCAGGCCCGCTTCTACTGACTGTAGTGTGCCCACTGCCAGTGCCAACCACTGATACCGGGTGGCACAGTAGCTTGCCGATAAATAAGGCATTTAATTTTTACACTTTAGTGTAATTTCAGTTGCTTGCCTGCTGCCAGTGTGTGTCAGGCCCGCTTCCACTGACTGTAGTGTGCCCACTGCCAGTGCCAACCACTGATACCGGGTGGCACAGTAGCTTGCCGATAAATAAGGCATTTAATTTTTAGACAGTAGTCTAAATTCAGTTGCTTGCCTGCTGCCAGTCAGTGTGTCAGGCCCTCTTCCACTGACTGTAGTGTGCCCACTGCCAGTGCCAACCACTCATACCGGGTGGCACAGTAGCTTGCCGATAAATAAGGCATTTAATTTTTACACTTTAGTGTAATTTCAGTTGCTTGCCTGCTGCCAGTGTGTGTCAGGCCCGCTTCTACTGACTGTAGTGTGCCCACTGCCAGTGCCAACCACTGATACCGGGTGGCACAGTAGCTTGCCGATAAATAAGGCATTTAATTTTTAGACAGTAGTCTAAATTCAGTTGCTTGCCTGCTGCCAGTGTGTGTCAGGCCCGCTTCCACTGACTGTAGTGTGCCCACTGCCAGTGCCAACCACTGATACCGGGTGGCACAGTAGCTTGTCGATAAATAAGGCATTTAATTTTTACACTTTAGTGTAATTTCAGTTGCTTGCCTGCTGCCAGTGTGTGTCAGGCCCGCTTCCACTGACTGTAGTGTGCCCACTGCCAGTGCCAACCACTGATACCGGGTGGCACAGTAGCTTGCCGATAAATAAGGCATTTAATTTTTAGACAGTAGTCTAAATTCAGTTGCTTGCCTGCTGCCAGTGTGTGTCAGGCCCTCTTCCACTGACTGTAGTGTGCCCACTGCCAGTGCCAACCATTCATACCGGGTGGCACAGTAGCTTGCCGATAAATAAGGCATTTAATTTTTACACTTTAGTGTAATTTCAGTTGCTTGCCTGCTGCCAGTGTGTGTCAGGCCCTCTTCCACTGACTGTAGTGTGCCCACTGCCAGTGCCAACCACTGATACCGGGTGGCACAGTAGCTTGCCGATAAATAAGGCATTTAATTTTTAGACAGTAGTCTAAATTCAGTTGCTTGCCTGCTGCCAGTGTGTGTCAGGCCCACTTCCACAGACTGTAGTGTGCCCACTGCCAGTGCCAACCACTCATACCGGGTGGCACAGTACCTAGCACGCGTAGTACCACTTATCTAAAAAAAAAATGACAGGCAGAGGCAGGCCACCCCGCAGGGGCCGTCGTGGTCGTGGTGCTGTGATTTCCACTGTCCCTGGAATAATGCCCAGTTTTCAGAGGCCACGTACCCTGAACCCGAAAAATTCAGAGGACGTAGTTGACTGGCTTAGACAGGACACCCAATCTTCAACAGCTTCCGCTAAGAACCTTGACGCACCATCCTCCTCCAACTCAGCTTCGGTCACCTGCTCTCAAGTTACCACGCACCCGCCCGTCGCCACTACCACCACAGCCACCACAGCCGCTTCACTTGATCCGTCAGAGGAGTTATTTACACATCAGTTGGATGCAATTAGTGATGCGCAACCATTATTGCCAGATGATGTAGATTACGGGGATATGTCTCAGTCAGGCAGGATTACACACATGGACGTACAGTGTGATGATGATGATGTTGTACCCGCTGCTGCTTCCTTTGCTGAGGTGTCAGATACAAGTGAAGCGGTTGATGATGACGATGTGTCCACGGATGCCACGTGGGTGCCTGCTCGAAGAGAAGAAGAGGGGGAAAGTTCTGAAGGGGAGACAGAGAGAATGAGGAGACGAGTTGGAAGCAGGGGGAGGTCGTCGCAAGGAGTTAGTGGCACAGTCAGACAGCATGTATCGGCACCTGGGGTCAGCCAGACAGCACGCCAGTCAACGCATGCTGTTGCCACCACTAGAATGCCGTCATTGCAAAGCTCAGCAGTGTGGCATTTTTTTTGTGTGTCTGCCTCTGATAAAAGCAATGCCATTTGCAACCTGTGCCAAAAGAAACTGAGTCGTGGGAAGTCCAACACCCACCTTGGTACAACTGCTTTGCGAAGGCACATGATCTCACATCACAAACGCCTATGGGATCAACACATGAGTACAAGCAGCACACAAACTCAAAGCCACCATGCTCCTCCTGGTCCTGCATCTTCAGCCACGTCAACCACTGCTGTCCTCCCTGCCCCCTCTCAACCACCCGCCACTCCATCTCTCACCTTCAGCAGTTCCTGCTCATCTGCCCACAGTCAGGTGTCTGTCAAGGACATGTTTGAGCATAAGAAGCCAATGTCACAAAGTCACCCCCTTGCCCGGCGACTGACAGCTGGCTTGACGGAACTCTTAGCCCGCCAGCTTTTACCATACCAGCTGGTAGAGTCTGAGGCCTTCAAAAAATTTGTCGCTATTGGGACACCACAGTGGAAGGTACCCGGACGAAATTTTTTTTCAAAAAAGGCAATCCCAAACCTCTACCATGTCATTGAAAAGGAAGTCATGGCATCTCTGGCATACAGTGTTGGGGCAAGGGTCCATCTGACCACTGATACCTGGTCTGCAAAGCACGGTCAGGGCAGGTATATCACGTATACTGCGCATTGGGTCAACCTGCTGACGGCTGACAAGCATGGAATGCGTGGCTCTGCAGCGGAGTTGGTGACACCACCACGACTTGCAGGCAGACCTACTGCCACCTCCTCTACTCCTACTCCATCCTCTTTAATTTCCTCCTCGGCTGAGTCCTCTTCTGCTGCGGCGTCTGGCTGCACATCAACTGATTCCCCCCAGCTCCCCAGGGGCTATTCCACATCCCGGATACGACAGTGTAACGCTATCTTGGGGTTGACTTGCCTGAAAGCAGAGAGCCACACAGGACCAGCACTCCTGTCCGCCCTGAACGCACAGGTGGATCAGTGGCTGACCCCGCACCAACTGGAGATCGGCAAAGTGGTGTGTGACAATGGAAGCAATCTGTTGGCGGCATTAAATTTGGGCAAGTTGTCACATGTGCCGTGCATGGCACATGTGTTGAATCTCATCGTACAACGTTTTGTGTCTAAGTACCCAGGCTTACAGGACGTCCTCAAGCAGGCCAGGAAGGTGTGTGGCCATTTCAGGCGTTCCTACACGGCCATGGCGCACTTTTCCGATATTCAGCGGCGAAACAACATGCCAGTGAGGCGCTTGATATGCGACAGCCCGACACGTTGGAATTCAACACTCCTAATGTTCGACCGCCTGCTCCAACAAGAAAAAGCCGTCAACGAGTATTTGTATGACCGGGGTGCTAGGACAGCCTCTGCGGAGCTGGGAATCTTTTTGCCACGTTACTGGACACTCATGCGCAATGCCTGTAGGCTTATGCGTCCTTTTGAGGAGGTGACAAACCTAGTCAGTCGCACCGAAGGCACCATCAGCGACCTCATCCCATTTGTTTTCTTCCTGGAGCGTGCCCTGCGAAGAGTTCTGGATCAGGCTGTAGATGAGCGTGAAGAGGAAGAGGAAGAGTTGTGGTCACCATCACCACCAGAAACAGCCTTGTCATCATCGCTTGCCGGACCTGCAGCAACGCTGGAAGAGGAGTATGAGGAAGAGGAGTCAGAGGAGGAATGTGGCGGCTTTGAGGAGGAGGGAGACCAACCACAGCAGGCACCCCAGGGTGCTCGTTGTTGTCACCTATCTGGGACCCATGGTGTTGTACGTGGCTGGGGGGAAGAACAGACCGTCAATGACATCAGTGAGGACGAGGAACGGGAAATGAGAAGCTCTGCATCCAACCTTGTTCAAATGGGGTCTTTCATGCTGTCATGTCTGTTGAGGGACCCACGTATAAAAAGGATAAAGGAGAACGATCTGTACTGGGTGACCACGCTACTAGACCCCCGGTATAAGCAGAAAGTGGCAGAAATGTTACCAAATTACCGAAAGTCGGAAAGGATGCAGCAGTTCAAAACCAAACTAAAAAATATGCTTTACACAGCTTATAAGGGAGATGTCACAGCACAACGGGAATCTAACAGGGGAAGAGGTGAGTGTAATCCTCCTCCTACCACGGCGGCAAGGACTGGACGATTTACAGATGTGTTGTTGATGGAGGACATGCGGAGCTTTTTCAGTCCTACTCATCGCCACAGCCCTTCGGGATCCAGCCTTAGAGAACGACTCGACCGACAGGTAGCAGACTACCTCGCCTTAACAGCAGATATCGACACTCTGAGGAGCAATGAACCCCTTCACTACTGGGTGTGCAGGCTTGACCTGTGGCCTGAGCTATCCCAGTTTGCGATAGAACTTCTGGCCTGCCCCGCTTCAAGTGTCCTGTCAGAAAGGAGCTTCAGTGCAGCAGGAGGCATTGTCACTGACAAGAGAAGTCGCCTCGGTCAAAAAAGTGTTGATTACCTCACCTTCATAAAGATGAATGAGGCATGGATCCCGAAGGGACTGACAGTGGGGGATACGTTTGACTAACAAAAGGCCTGATTACATGCCTTGGCCTCAAAATGGTCCCCACGCTGCTGTATTTAATGTCTGCATACCGGATGACTTTCGTGAATTCTCCACCACCAACTAGGGTTCAAGCCGTAATGTTTTAGTCACTTTTCTGCCTGGAAAACATAAATTTTTCCGGCCGCTGCTACAATAGCGTCTGCAACAGTGCCATTATTTTTCAGGCATGTGTACATGCCTAATTTTTCTGTCCTATGGTGCAGCACTGTGGCTGCAAAAACAAACCAAAAAAAAAAGGCACATACAAGTGTCAATTCCCCTTCGTGATCGTTACCTTGTTGTGGTGAAGGGGCTTGCGTATCACAATGAAGCAATCATCATCACCTCTATAAAAGTGTGTTGGCAATGTTGCCACACCCCAGATGATAAGGCCGTTGCTTCATTATGGTCAGACCAAAAGCGATCGGGTGGCCACGCTACTAGACCCCCGGTATAAGCAGAAAGTGGCAGAAATGTTACCAAATTACCAAAAGTCGGAAAGGATGCAGCAGTTCAAAACCAAACTAAAAAATATGCTTTACACAGCTTATAAGGGGGATGTCAATGGGGGATTCGACAATGGTTAATCAATTCGACCGGATAGGGTCCGTAACAGGGATTAAACTGATAGCAATAGTACTAGTTAAGACACCACTCATATAGGGTGTCACAGCACATTGCTCTGTGCACGCGCAGTGCCCCAATTTGGGAGTAAGAGGACCGACCAAGCTGCTTTTTCCATCTCCCGGTTCCTGAAATCAATTCAGTTTAGTGTATGAGAGTTTGGTCTGTCACTGTGAAGGCAGTCGAAGGTACCCGGCCTAAATTTTTTTTCATAAAAGGCAATTCCTGATATGGGACGTAACAGGGATTAAACTGATGAGAATAATACTACAGAAAATACCACTCATATCGGTGGAGGGAGCCAGCGTTTTTTTAACCATCTCCCCGTTCAAAAAATCTATTTAATAAATGGCCCCCAGATTGGGGATGTTAGAGGGATTAAACTGATGAGAATAGTACTACAGAAAATACCACTCATATCGGGTGTGACAGTAAATTGCACGGCGCAAATGCAGTCACCGTGGTTTAAAACAGAGTGGAGGGAGCCAGCGTTTTTTTAACCATCTCCCCGTTCGAAAAATCTATTCAATAAATGGCACCCAGATTGGGGACGTTAGAGGGATTAAACTGATGAGAATAGTACTACAGAAAATACCACTCATATCGGGTGTGACAGTAAATTGCACGGCGCAGACGCAGTCACCGTGGTTTAAAACAGAGTGGAGGGAGCCAGGTTTTTTTTAACCATCTCCCCGTTCGAAAAATCTATTCAATAAATGGCACCCAGATTGGGGACGTTAGAGGGATTAAACTGATGAGAATAGTACTACAGAAAATACCACTCATATCGGGTGTGACAGTAAATTGCACGGCGCAGACGCAGTCACCGTGGATTAAAACAGAGTGGAGGGAGCCAGCGTTTTTTTAACCATCTCCCCGTCCGAAAAATCTGTTTAATAAATGGCCCCCAGATTGGGGAGTCGGGGACGTTAGAGGGATTAAACTGATGAGAATAGTACTACAGAAAATACCACTCATATCGGGTGTGACAGTAAATTGCACGGCGCAGACGCAGTCACCGTGGATAAAAACAAAGGGGAGGGAGCCAGCGTTTTTTTAACCATCTCCCCGTTCGAAAAATCAATTCAATTGACCTTTCGGGGACCCTTGGTGTTGTACGTGGCTGGGTGGAGGAAGAAACCTTCAATGACATCACCGGGACGTGGCTAGCTTGGTATCCAACCTTGTGCAAATGGGGAGTTTGCGGTTGTGCAAATGAACTGTTTGCGGTGCATTAAAAGGGGAGTTTGGTCTGTCAATGTCTGTGATGCGGGCGTAACCCTTACACTACCTGATCGATACAACATCATACCTGATCGTATACACACACTGGATGTTTTAAAGCACGTTATTCCAAACAATTTAGGAATGTTAGTTGATTTATGCCCTTTATGGATTAAAACCCGACTCTGCGTCCACTACGTAATTTTCCATGGGAGTTTTGCCATAGATCCCCCTCCGGCATGCCACAGTCCAGGTGTTAGACCCCTTGAAACAACTTTCTCATCACTATTGTGGCCAGAAAGAGTCCCTGTGGGTTTTAAAATTCGCCTGTCTATTGAAGTCTATGGCGGTTCGCCCGGTTCGCCAGTTCGCGAACATTTGCGGAAGTTCGCGTTCGCTGTTCGCGAACTGAAAATTTTATGTTCGCGACATCACTACCCCCCAGTGCCATCAGCTCCACTATCCCCCAGTGCCATCAGCTCCCCCCCACCCCAGTGCCTTCAGCTTCACTCCCCCAGTGCCATCAGCCCCTCCATGCCTTCCATTGCCATGTCCCTAACTGCCCCAGTGCCATCAGATAAGCCCCTCCATGTCCCCCAGTGCCATCAGATCAGCCCCTCCATGTCCCCCAGTGCCATCAGATCAGCCCCTCTCCATGTCCCCCAGTGCCATCAGATCAGCCCCTCTCCATGTCCCTCAGTGCCATCAGATCAGCCCCTCCATGTCCCCCAATGCCATCATATCAGCCTCTCCATGTCCCCCAGTGCCATCAGATAAGCCCCTCCATGTCCCCCAGTGCCATCAGATCAGCCCCTCCATGTCCCCCAGTGCCATCATATCAGCCCCTCCATGTCCCCCAGTGCCATCAGATCAGCCCCTCTATGTCCCCCAGTGCCATCATATCAGCCCCTCCATGTCCTCCAGTGCCATCAGATCAGCCCCTCTCCATGTTCCCCAGTGCCATCAGATCAGCTCCTCCATGTCCCCCAGTGCCATCAGATCAGCCCCTCCATGTCCCCCAGTGCCATCAGATCAGCCCCTCCATGTCCCCCAGTGCCATCAGATCAGCCCCTCCATGTTTCCCAGTGCCATCAGATCAGCCCCTCCATGTTTCCCAGTGCCATATGATCAGCCCCTCCATGTCCCCAAGTGCCATCAGATTAGCCCCTCCATGTTCCCCAGTGCCATCAGATCATCCCCCCCATGTCCCCCAGTGCCATCAGATCATCCCCTCCATGTCCCTCAGTGCCATCAGTCAGAGCCTCCATGTCCCCCAGTGCCATCAGATCAGCCCCTCTATGTCCCCCAGTGCCATCAGATCAGCCTCTCCATGTCCCTCAGTGCCATCAGATCAGCCCCTCTCCATGTCCCCCAGTGCCATTAGATCAGCCCCTCCATGTCCCCCAGTGCCATCAGATCAGCCCCTCCATGTTCCCCAGTGCCATATGATCAGCCCCTCCATGTCCCCCAGTGCCATCAGATCAGCCCCTCTCCATTTTCCCCAGTGCCATCAGATCAGCTCCTCCATGTCCCCCAGTGCCATCAGATCAGCCCCTCCATGTCCCCCAGTGCCATCAGATCAGCCCCTCCATGTCCCTTAGTGCCATCAGGTTAATCCCTCCATGTCCCCCAGTGCCATCAGATCAGCCCCTCTATGTCCCCCAGTGCCATCATATCAGCCCCTCCATGTCCCCCAGTGCCATCATATCAGCCTCTCCATGTCCCCCAGTGCCATCAGATCAGCCCCTCTCCATGTTCTCCAGTGCCATCAGATCAGCTCCTCCATGTCCCCCAGTGCCATCAGATCAGCCCCTCCATGTCCCCCAGTGCCATCAGGTCAATCCCTCCATGTCCCCCAGTGCCTTCAGATCAGCCCCTCTTCATGTCCCCCAGTGCCATCAGATCAGCCCCTCCATGTTCCCCAGTGCCATATGATCAGCCCCTCCATGTCCCCAAGTGCCATCAGATTAGCCCCTCCATGTTCCCCAGTGCCATCAGATCAGCCCCCCCATGTCCCCCAGTGCCATCAGATCATCCCCTCCATGTCCCTCAGTGCCATCAGTCAGAGCCTCCATGTCCCCCAGTGCCATCAGATCAGCCCCTCTATGTCCCCCAGTGCCATCAGATCAGCCTCTCCATGTCCCTCAGTGCCATCAGATCAGCCCCTCTCCATGTCCCCCAGTGCCATTAGATCAGCCCCTCCATGTCCCCCAGTGCCATCAGATCAGCCCCTCCATGTTCCCCAGTGCCATATGATCAGCCCCTCCATGTCCCCCAGTGCCATCAGATCAGCCCCTCCATGTTCCCCAGTGCCATCAGATCAGCCCCTCCATGTCCCCCAGTGCCATCAGATCAGCCCCTCCATGTTCCCCAGTGCCATATGATCAGCCCCTCCATGTTCCCCAGTGCCATCAGATCAGCCCCTCCATGTCCCCCAGTGCCATCAGATCATCCCCTCCATGTCCCTCAGTGCCATCAGTCAGAGCCTCCATGTCCCCCAGTGCCATCAGATCAGCCCCTCGATGTTCCCTAGTGCCATATGATCAGCCCCTCCATGTTCCCCAGTGCCATCAGATCAGCCCCTCCATGTCCCCCAGTGCCATCAGATCATCCCCTCCATGTCCCTCAGTGCCATCAGTCAGAGCCTCCATGTCCCCCAGTGCCATCAGTCAGAGCCTCTATGTCCCCCAGTGCCATCAGTCAGAGCCTCCATGTCCACCACTGCCATCAGTCAGAGCCTCCATGTCCCCCAGTGCCATCAGATCATCCCCTCCATGTCCCTCAGTGCCCCTCCATGCCGTCCATTGCCGGCTGTCCCCCTTCAGTGCCATGTCCCCAGCACCAGTGAAATAAAATACTTACCTTTCCTGTAGGGGCACCGCTCCACAGTTCCTTCCTCTTCTCCGTCACACAGCATCGGGTCATAGTGCGCGCTTACGTGCACTATGACCTGACGATGTGTCAGGATCCAGTGCAGCGCGGTACGGGCCGGCGGGTGACCACAGAGCGGTAAGTAATAGCAAGCTCTTCACTCCTACTCCGTGGTCACATGACACAAACGAATCCTCAATGCCAAAAATTGTCATTGAGGATTTTTTTTGTGTCGAATTGCTCGATTCAATCGAGTAATCGTTTCAGCCCTACCAGGAAAGTGTAATTTTTTGCCCTGTACATGTGTGTGGTAGAGTGAAATTGATTATAGCGAATGCCTTCTGTTAGCTGTCGCGTTACATAATGGCAGTATTAGGACATGGTTAAATACTTCGCCCTGTACATGTGTGCAGTTTAATGAAATTTATCATAGTGAATGCCTTCTGTTAGCTGTTGCATTACATAACGGCAGTATTAGGACATGGTTAAATACTTGCGATGTACATGTGTGTAGTTTAGCGAAATTATTCATAGTGAATGTCTTCTGTTAGCTGCTGCATTACATAGAGTCAGTATGACGCCACGTTAAATATTTCACTCTGTACATGTGTGCATTGAAGCAAAATTGATTAAAGTGATTGCCTTCTGTTAGCTGTTGCATTACATAGTATCAATATTAGGCCACAGTTAAATATTTCACCCTATACATGTGTGAAGTGGAATGAAATTTATAATAGTGAATGCCTTCTGTTGGCGATACAGTTGTTATACACTATGGCCAACAGTTGCCTGGGCAAGTTATAACAGATACACACAGCCAGGAAGGTGAGTTTCAGTGATGATGACCTTTGTGAGGACAGTCAGTAGTTACAGGCCAGAACAGACTTGGAGGAAAGCTCCCTTGCGGACTCCTTTAGGTGTGCAACTACCGATGATGTTAGCATATGTGGGAGCATGCTTTGTAAGAGGTGAAGGATGTGCGCCAAGAGACAGGTGAGGGTGACACAAGAGAAGACCAAACAAATGTAGATGATGTAGACGGCCCTGAGTCAACATATGGAGCGTCACCATTTAGTGTTACAGCCTGATGCAGCAACCGCTGCATCTCCCACTCGCCCGCCCCCCTCTTCAGCAGTCAGGGTTCGCCACCTTCATCAAAAGAAAGCGGTTGTTCCTTCCCATCGACTTCAACGTTGTCTACTGTATAGTTCCTGATGCTCCTCCTCCTTCTCCTCGTCTCTTATTTCGATCACCGAGACGATTGCAAAATGACAACAGTATGAGTGCACTCATCCAGCGGCAGCAGTTTTTTATTTTATTTCCATTACGGCAGTCAGCACACAGGAAATTTTTATTAATATTTTAACAGTTCAGACATTTTTGGATGGCAATATCTAATATGTTTTTTTTTTGTTTATAAAATTTTATGTATAAAAATGGGAAAGGGGGTGATTTAAACTTTTAATATATTTTTTATTTTTATTTTATTTTACACTGACAACTTTTAACCCCCTTAAGGGGCTAGAACCTCGGGTCTTTTGATCTCTTGTCCTATTCACCCCAATACAGATCTATTAGGTTGAATAGCATTTTGAAATGCTCCGATTGGAAGGCAGAGGGAGCCGCATCCCTCTGTCTTACCTCACAGATGCCGTGATTGGTGTTGCTCGTGGCATCTGAGGGGTTAAATGATGAGGTTTGGCGAGATAGCTTTTCCACGTCATTGCAGATGGGTGTCTGCTATATAATACAGCTGGCACCCACCATGTAGGGAGCGGGATTACGGAAACAGCCTATTCCATACATTCCCTCTGCCACCATATGGGTATACCTGATTTATAGCGATTGATGACGAATTAATTCAGAGTGAATCGAATTTCTTGGCTAAGTTTGGCAAATCGGCAGAATCTCTAGCTTTAGGGCCTGAAGGAGCTCAAAAGTCCCTCTGCTACATAAAAAGACCATACTCACCAATTTTTTAGACAATATAGGGGATAATGAGATCCGCACACCCTGTTTTGGTATTGGGTGCCCACGGAGGACGAGGAATCGTCACGTAGCAAAGTGAAGAAATTCGTGGCACACCAGAGTAATTTTGATGCAATTTAATTAATTCATTGATGTTTTACATCATTTCATAATTTCATGTATATATACATAATTGATACATCCGGATAGCAAATTAGGCTTGTATAACGTGTCCCAACGTTTCGGCCATATATCTGGCCTTTGTCAAGGGATCTGTGGTTATAGTAGTGGAGACCTCGACCGGATGACATCCGGTCGAGGTCTCCACTACTATAACCAGAGATCTCTTGACAAAGGCCAGATATATGGCCGAAACGTTGGGACACGTTATACAAGCCTAATTTGCTATCCGGATGTATCAATTATGTATATATACATGAAATGATGTAAAACATCAATGAATTAATTAAATTGCATCAAAATTACTTTGGTGTGCCACGAATTTCTTCAATTTTTTAGACAAGACATCAAGGAGAGTCTGAAAAGGAACATATAAATTTTTGGACTCCTGACCCACGCCCATACATACAGTAGGACACTAGTGTATACGTCCCTCTTCAACACATCTCAAAATGAACACAGACCACCTAATCAAAAATTTATAGAGCGTGGAACAGATACTTCAAACAAATACAGATCCTAGACCAGATTGACAAAATAAGTAGAGACCAGAACCAGACCTTCTAAATGAATGCAGACCCCAGACCAGACTAAATAAATACAGACCCCAGAACAGACCACAAAAAAAAATACAGACCCCCCCAGCCCAGACCCCTAAATGAACACAGACCCCAGATGATACCCCCAAAATAAATACAGAACCCACACCAGACCTCCTTAACAAAGAGAGACTCCA
Organism: Bufo bufo; assembly: GCF_905171765.1. Lineage (NCBI taxonomy): Eukaryota > Metazoa > Chordata > Amphibia > Anura > Bufonidae > Bufo > Bufo bufo. Next base: position 224,449,887 of record NC_053395.1, on the reverse strand, counting down.
GTCCAAACCTCAATGCAGACCCGACTAATTTCCTAAATCAATATAGAAGCCAGACCCCTTAAATACAGTGCATTCAGAAAGTCTTCCGACTCTTTCACTTTTTGTACATTTTGTTATGTTGCTCCTTATACTAAAATTAAAAAAATCTAGTTTTTCCCATCAATCTGCACTTAATATCCCTTAATAAGAAAGTGAAAATAGTATTTTTGTTTAATAATTTTTGCAAATGTATTAAAAAGCAAAGGCTAAACTTTCACATGGACATAAGTAATTAGACCCTTTCCTATGATACTTGACATTTTCTGTTGACCATCTGTGAGATGTTTCTACACCTTGATAGGAGTCACATGTGGTAAATTCCGTGGATTGGACATGATTTGGAAAGACCCTGTTATTATAGGATCTCACAGGTCACAATGCCTCTGAGCAAAAACCAAGCCATGAGGATGAAAGAACTGCCTGTAGAGCTCAGAAACAGGATTGCGTGGAGGCAGAGATCTGTAGAAGGGGGCATAAAATGTCTGCTGTACTGAAAGCTCCCAAGAGCACAGTGGTCTCCATCATTCTTACATGGAAGAAGTTTGGAACAAACATGATTCTTCCTAAAGCTGGCCACATCACCAAACCAAACCAAAAGTAATCAGGGTAGAAGGGCCATGGTAAGAGGGGTGATCAAGAACCCAATGGTCACTCTGGCTGAACTCCAAAGATCCTGTGTGCAGATTGGAGAAACTTCCAGAAGGTCGACCATCACTGCAGCCTCCACCAATCCGGGCTTTATGACAGAGCGGCCAGAAAGCCTTTCCTCCAGTAACAGACACATGAAAGCTGCCTGAAGTTTATAAAAAATAAAAAATCAACTAAAGGACCCTCAGAGCGTGAGAAACAAGATTCTCTGGTCATAATAAACCAAGAGTGAACCTTTGGCCTTAATTCTAAGTGTCTTGTCTGGAGGAAACCAAGCGCCGCTCATCACCTGCCCAATACCATCCCTACAGTGAAGCAATGGTGGTGGCAGCATCATGCTGGGGGACAGGGAGACTGGTCAAGGTGGAGGGAAAGCTAAATGGCGCAAAGTACAGAGATGTTCTTAATGAAAACCTGATCCAGAGCTCTGGACCTCAGACTGGGCCAAAGATTCTATTTCCAACAAGACAATGGCCCTAATAATCACACGGCCAGGACACCACAGGAGCGGCTTAGGGAAAACTCTGGAAATTTCCTCGAGGGGCCCAGCCAGAGCCCAGAACCCAATGAAACATCTCTGGAGAGACCTGAAAATGGCTGTCTACCGACGATCCCATCCGTCCAGACAGAGTTGGAGAGGATCTGCAGAGAAGAATGGGCTTAGGGCTCTTTCACACCTGCGTTCTTTTCTTCCGGCATAGAGTTCCGTCGTCGGGGCTCTATGCCGGAAGAATCCTGATCAGTTTTATCCTAATGCATTCTGAATGGAGAGAAATCCGTTCAGGATGCATCAGGATGTCTTCAGTTCCGGAACGGAACGTTTTTTGGCCGGAGAAAATACCGCAGCATGCTGCGCTTTTTGCTCCGGCCAAAAATCCGGAACACTTGCTGCAAGGCCGGATCCGGAATTAATGCCCATTGAAAGGTATTAATCCGGATCCGGCCTTAAGCTAAATGTCGTTTCGGCGCATTGCCGGACCCGACATTTAGCTTTTTCAGAGTGGTTACCATGGCTGCCGGGACGCTAAAGTCCTGTCAGCCATGGTAAAGTGTAGCGGGGAGCGGGGGAGCAGCATACTTACCGTCCGTGCGGCTCCCCGGGTGCTCCAGAGTGACGTCAGGGCGCCCCAAGCGCATGGATCACGTGATCACATGTATCACGTCATCCATGCGCATGGGGCGCTCTGACGTCATTCTGGAGCGCCCCGGGAGCCGCACGGACTGCAAGTATACCGCTCCACCGCTCCCCGCTCCTACTATGGCAACCAGGACCTTAATAGCGTCCTGGGTGCCATAGTAACACTGAAAGCATTTTGAAGACGGCTCCGTCTTCAAATGCTTTCAGTACACTTGCGTTTTTCCGGATCCGGCGGGCACCTCCGGCAACGGAAGTGCACGCCGGATCCCAACAACGCAAGTGTGAAAGAGCCCTAAAATCCCCAAATCCAGGTGTGGAAACCTTGTGGCATCATCTCCAAGAAGACTGGGGCCGTAATCACTGCCAAAGGGGCTTCAACTAAGTCCTGAGTAAAGGGACTGAATACTTATGTCCTGATTAAAGGGTCTAAATACTTATGTCCTGATTAAAGGGTCTAAATACTTATGTCCGGACTAAACACTATGCACTATCAAGTGGGAATTCTATGCGACTGTCACGTCGCAGTCGCATCTTGCAGTGCAACACCATTGACTATCATTAGAAAAAATGTTGCGCTACATTGGTGTGACTTGATTGTTGCGCAACACATGTCGCCGTGTAGCCCTAGCCTAAATAAAAACTTCAGGACACTCCTTTAGTGACAGACTGCTGCCTCCTAGGTGCACGAAGGAACGTTATCGTAGGTCCTTCCTCCCAGCAGCGGTTAGGATTTATAACCACCACTGTCCTCAAAAACCCAGTAGTGAATTTTTTAAGTAAATTCTGTGTTATGTTTTTCTTGTATTTTACTCTTTAATTTATAATTACTGTTGTTTTGCTCCTGTTGTGAATGTGATTGCTGCTGTTATGCCACAATTTCCCCACTGAGGGACAATAAAGGGATTTTCTTCTTCTTCTTCTTCTTCTTCAAATAGAGACCACACATCAGACTCCTCCTAAATAGAAACCACACATCAGACTCCCCCTAAATAGAGACCACACATCAGACTCCCCCTAAATAGAGACCACACATCAGACTCCCCCTAAATAGAGACCACACATCAGACTCCCCCTAAATAGAGACCACACATCAGACTCCCCCTAAATAGAGACCACACATCAGACTCCTCCTAAATAGAGACCACACATCAGACTCACCCTAAATAGAGACCACACATCAGACTCCTCCTAAATAGAGACCACACATCAGACTCCCCCTAAATAGAGACCACACATCAGACTCCCCCTAAATAGAGACCACACATCAGACTCCCCCTAAATAGAGACCACACATCAGACTCACCCTAAATAGAGACCACACATCAGACTCACCCTAAATAGAGACCACACATCAGACTCCTCCTAAATAGAGACCACACATCAGACTCTCCCTAAATATAGACCACGCATCAGACTCCTCCTAAATAGAGACCACACATCAGAATCCTCCTAAATATAGACCACGCATCAGACTCCTCCTAAATAGAGACCACACATCAGAATCCTCCTAAATAGAGACCACACACATCAGACTGCCCCTAAATAGAGATCCCAGATCTGGTGTTACTGGGGAGTCTCTATCTGCGGATGGCACCAAAATTGTCTGAATCTCTAAACAAATATCTCCTGCCTGACCTCCTATGAGAGGGCAGATTATTGATGTAGATGAAAAGGGAACCGGTCATCTCTTACACACTCTCCTATGTGTGTGCAGGAGGAGCTGAGCAGATACAGAGCAGGAGGAGCTGAGCAGATGTAGAGCAGGAGGAGCTGAGCAGATATAAGGCAGGAGGAGCTGAGCAGATACAGAGCAGGAGGAGCTGAGCAGATGTAGAGCAGGAGGAGCTGAGCAGATATAAGGCAGGAGGAGCTGAGCAGATATAGAGCAGGAGGAGCTGAGCATATATATATAGAGCAGGAGGAGCTGAGCAGATATAGAGCAGGAGGAGCTGAGCATATATATATAGAGCAGGAGGAGCTAAGCAGACATAGAGCAGGAGGAGATGAGCAGATATAGAGCAGGAGGAGCTGAGCAGATATAGAGCAGGAGGAGCTGAGCAGATATAAGGCAGGAGGAGCTGAGCAGATATACACTGCGTGCAGAATTATTAGGCAAATGAGTATTTTGACCACATCATCCTCTTTATGCATGTTGTCTTACTCCAAGCTGTATAGGCTCGAAAGCCTACTACCAATTAAGCATATTAGGTGATGTGCATCTCTGTAATGAGAAGGGGTGTGGTCTAATGACATCAACACCCTATATTAGGTGTGCATAATTATTAGGCAATTTCCTTTCCTTTGGCAAAATGGGTCAAAAGAAGGACTTGACAGGCTCAGAAAAGTCAAAAATAGTGAGATATCTTGCAGAGGGATGCAGCACTCTTAAAATTGCAAAGCTTCTGAAGCGTGATCATCGAACAATCAAGCGTTTCATTCAAAATAGTCAACAGGGTCGCAAGAAGCGTGTGGAAAAACCAAGGCGCAAAATAACTGCCCATGAACTGAGAAAAGTCAAGCGTGCAGCTGCCAAGATGCCACTTGCCACCAGTTTGGCCATATTTCAGAGCTGCAACATCACTGGAGTGCCCAAAAGCACAAGGTGTGCAATACTCAGAGACATGGCCAAGGTAAGAAAGGCTGAAAGACGACCACCACTGAACAAGACACACAAGCTGAAACGTCAAGACTGGGCCAAGAAATATCTCAAGACTGATTTTTCTAAGGTTTTATGGACTGATGAAATGAGAGTGAGTCTTGATGGGCCAGATGGATGGGCTCGTGGCTGGATTGGTAAAGGGCAGAGAGCTCCAGTCCGACTCAGACGCCAGCAAGGTGGAGGTGGAGTACTGGTTTGGGCTGGTATCATCAAAGATGAGCTTGTGGGGCCTTTTCGGGTTGAGGATGGAGTCAAGCTCAACTCCCAGTCCTACTGCCAGTTTCTGGAAGACACCTTCTTCAAGCAGTGGTACAGGAAGAAGTCTGCATCCTTCAAGAAAAACATGATTTTCATGCAGGACAATGCTCCATCACACGCGTCCAAGTACTCCACAGCGTGGCTGGCAAGAAAGGGTATAAAAGAAGAAAATCTAATGACATGGCCTCCTCGTTCACCTGATCTGAACCCCATTGAGAACCTGTGGTCCATCATCAAATGTGAGATTTACAAGGAGGGAAAACAGTACACCTCTCTGAACAGTGTCTGGGAGGCTGTGGTTGCTGCTGCACGCAATGTTGATGGTGAACAGATCAAAACACTGACAGAATCCATGGATGGCAGGCTTTTGAGTGTCCTTGCAAAGAAAGGTGGTTATATTGGTCACTAATTTGTTTTTGTTTTGTTTTTGAATGTCAGAAATGTATATTTGTGAATGTTGAGATGTTATATTGGTTTCACTGGTAAAAATAAATAATTGAAATGGGTATATATTTGTTTTTTGTTAAGTTGCCTAATAATTATGCACAGTAATAGTCACCTGCACACACAGATATCCCCCTAAAATAGCTAAAACTCAAAACAAACTAAAAACTACTTCCAAAAATATTCAGCTTTGATATTAATGAGTTTTTTGGGTTCATTGAGAACATGGTTGTTGTTCAATAATAAAATTAATCCTCAAAAATACAACTTGCCTAATAATTCTGCACTCCCTGTAGAGCAGGAGGAGCTGAGCAGATATAGAGCAGGAGGAGCGGAGCAGATTGATATATAGCTTTGTGGGTAAAGACTCAGTATAACTTGTATGCAGTTTAATCCCTCCGCATTCTATACTTAGGAGTCCAGCAGGCGGTCCTATCTGTGATTGACCTTTCTTTGTATGCACTGGAAGTCTGTCTGTAATTAAGTAGGACCGCCCACTGGACTCCTAAGTATAGAATGTGCAGGGGCTAAACTGCATACAATACAAGTTATACTGAGCTATATGTCAATCTGCTCTGCTCCTTCTGCTCTGTACTAGTGTTAAGTGAAGCGAACCATCCAAAGTGGAATTCAGTCTGAATTTTAGGAAAAATTAGATTCTGAATTAAGCTGAATTTCCTCTTGCTTCGTGGTAACGAATCGGTTTTTGTTTTCTGGAAAAAAAATATAAATTCATCCACGCAGCCTGCTCCTCTTTTGATTGAAATAAACCTGTTGAAGGACCTGCGCTAAGCCTGATGACATCACCGCGCTGAGTGTAATCCCGTGAGCACGTGGTGACATCATCACGCTCTGAACAGGTCCTTCAGCAGGTCTTTTTCAATCAAGAGAGGAGCGGACTGCCTCTGCGCAACCATGTGGATGAGGGGAGTGATTTAAAAAATAAATAAAAAAAAGGACACATTGCACTAGCGGATTACCATTTTTAACGAACATTAGATGGGTGCACTTCTGTCTAAGCGGACGTTAAAAATGGTCCCATTGATTGATAGTCTGAATGGGGTTTTAACATAGCGATTTGTAATTATTCAATTAGTAAGAAATACAATTTCTTGTCAAACTTCGGCGAAGCGAATTTTTCAAAACTTCGCTCATCTCTACCCTGTACCAAGCTGCCTGGAGATCAGAAACCAAGGGACAGGTTCTCTTTAAACAATGCTAATACAATTAAGTCAAGACTAAAAAAGATGCAGGAATAGCAGTGCTGGGTTTGTCATTGGGCACAGCTCCATGGGAGCGCTACATCTATTCAAGCTCCTATGTGAGGCCACAAATGTCCCCTTTAGTCTGCCAAGTGACAAAGTCTAAACTACTAAGGCCTCTTGCATAGAGATGTCGTGAACATAAAATTTTCAGTTGGCGAACGCGAATATCCGCAAATGTTCACGAACAGGCGAACCGGGCGAACCGCCATAGACTTCAATAGGCAGGCGAATTTTAAAACCCACAGGGACTCTTTCTGGCCACAATAGTGATGGAAAAGTTGTTTCAAGGGGACTAACACCTGGACTGTGGCATGCCAGAGGGGGATCCATGGCAAAACTCCCATGGAAAATTACGTAGTTGACGCAGAGTCGGGTTTTAATCCATAAAGGGCATAAATCACCTAACATTCCTAAATTGTTTGGAATAACGTGCTTTAAAACATCCAGTGTGTGTATACGATCAGGTATGATGTTGTATCGATCAAGTAGTGTAAGGGTTACGCCCGCTTCACAGTGACAGACCAAACTCCCAGTTTAATGCACCGCAAACAACCGCAAACAGTCCATTTGCACAACCGCAAACTCCCCATTTGCACAATGTTGGATACCAAACTAGCCATGTCCCGTTCCTTGTCCTCACTGACGTCATTGAAGGTCTCTTCCTCCACCCAGCCACGTACAACACCAAGGGTCCCCGAAAGGTGACAACAAGCCCCCTGGGACGCCTGCTGTGGTTGGTCTTCCAGCTCCTCAAAGCCACCTTCCTCCTCTGACTCCTCTTCTTCAGAATCCTCTCTCTGCGTTGCCGCAGGTCCAGCAATCGACGACGACAAGGCTGCCTCTGGTGGTGATGGTGACCACAACTCTTCCTCTTCATGCTCATCTACGGCCTGATCCAGCACTCTTCGCAGGGCACGCTCCAGAAAAAACGCATATGGGATGAGGTCGATGATTTTGCCTTGGGTTTGACTGACCAGGTTTGTCACCTCCACAAAAGGACGCATGAGCCTACAGCCATTGTGCATGAGCGTTCAGTAACGCGGCCAAAAAATACCCAGCTCCGCAGAGGCTGTCCTCTTTTTTTTTTTTATTAAAAAAATCTGTTCTTACCAGTTTAATCTCTGTTTTGTCCCCTATCAGCTGCCGGTGTATGGAATAGATTTTAGGAACCCGGAGATGGAAAAAGATGCTTGGTCGGTCCTCGAACTTCCAATTTGGGGCACTGCGCGTGCAATGTACTGTGCCACCAGATATGAGTGGTGTGTTAAGTAGTACTATTCCTATCAGTTCAATCCCTGTTACATCCCCTATCAGGAGACATGTATGGAATAGAGTTTAGACAACCGCAAAGAGTTGTCAATAGTTGACACACTCATGACATAATTTTATTCCTCTATGCGTCAATCTTGGTGTAGTGATGACTGTGCTCGTGCGCACGTTTGGGAGATTGCAGTCGATGGCGGTTTTTCAAAGCCTATGGTCGTGCTGAGGTAGTTCAGTGACAGTTAAGTGACCCAGAAAACAATGATTCTGCAGTGTGGGCCCATTGTTGGCCTAGTAGGCTTTAATGATCACCTTAGATGATCACAAAGAAAATTAATGTTTTTTCTATGCAAAATTATCCAGCCGATCGCTTTTGGTCTGTTCACAATGAAGCAACGACCTTATCATCTGGGGTGTGCCAACATTGCCAACACACTCATAGAAGTGATCGCTTCATTGTGATACGCAAGCCCCTTCACCACAACAAGGTAACGATCACAAAGGGGAATTGACACATGTATGTGCCTTTTCTTTTTGTTTTGTTTTTGCAGCCACAGTGCAGCACCAGAGGCCAGAAAAATTAGGCATGTACACATGCCTGAAAAACAAGGTATTGTTGCAGCTGCTGCTGTAGCAGCGGCCAGAAAAATTGATGTTTCCCAGGCAGAAAGTGCCCTAAAACATTGCGGCTTGAACTCTAGTTGGTGGCGGATAACGCAAGTCATCCGGCATTCAGAGATAAAATACAGCAGTGTGTGGACCATTTTTAGCCCAAGGCATCTCATCAGGCCTTTTTTAGTCGAATGCATCCCCCACTGTCAGTCCCTTCGGTATCCACGCCTCATTCATCTTAATAAAGGTGAGGTAATCTAGACTTTTTTGACCGAGGCGACTTCTCTTCTCAGTGTCAATACCTCCTGCTGAGCTGAAGGTCCTTTCTGACAGGACACTTGAAGCGGGGCAGGCCAGAAGTTCTATCGCAAATTGGGATAGCTCAGGCCACAGGTCAAGCCTGCACACCCAGTAGTCAAGGGGTTCATCGCTCCTCAGAGTGTCGATATCTGCAGTTAAGGCGAGGTAGTCTGCTACCTGTTGGTCGAGGGTGGACCCAGAAGGGCTGTGGCGATGCGTAGGACTTAAAAAGCTCTGCATGTCCTCGATCAACAACACATCTGTAAAGCGTCCTGTCCTTGCCGGCGTGGTCGTGGTAGGAGGAGGATTACTTTCACCTCTTCCCCTGTTAGATTCCCATTGTGCTGTGACATCACCCTTATACGCTGTGTAAAGCATACTTTTTAACTTGTTTTATAACTTCTGCTTCCTTTCCAACTTCCGGTAATTCGGTAACATTTCAACCACTTTCTGCTTATACCGGGGGTCTAGTAGCGTGGCCACCCAGTACAGGTCGTTCTCCTTCAGCCTTTTTATATGAGGGTCCCTCAACAGGCATGACAGCATGAAAGACCCTATTTGCACAAGGTTGGATGCCGAGCTACTCATGTCCCGTTCCTCGTCCTCACTGATCTCACTGAAGGTATGTTCTCCTCCCCAGCCACGTACAACACCACGGGTACCAGATAGGTGACAACGAGCACCCTGGGATGCCTGCTGTGGTTGGTCTTCCTCCTTCTCAAAGCCACATTCCTCCTCTGACTCCTCTTCCTCAGACTCTTCTTCCAGCGTTGCCGCAGGTCCAGCAAGCGATGCTGATAAGGCTGTTTCTGGTGGTGATGGTGACCACAACTCTTCCTCTTCACGCTCATCTACAGCCTGATCCAGCACTCTTCGCAGGGCACGCTCCAGGAAGAAAACAAATGGGATGATGTCGCTGATGGTGCCTTCGGTGCGACTGACTAGGTTTGTCACCTCCTCAAAAGGACGCATGAGCCTACAGGCATTGCGCATGAGCGTCCAGTAACGTGGCAAAAAAATACCCAGCTCTGCAGAGGCTGTCCTAGCACCCCGGTCATACAAATACTCGTTGACGGCTTTGTCTTGTTGGAGCAGGCAGTCAAACATTAGGAGTGTTGAATTCCAACGTGTCGGGCTGTCGCAAATCAAGCGCCTCACTGGCATGTTGTTTCGCCGATGAATATCGGAAAAGTGTGCCATGGCCGTGTAGGAACGCCTGAAATGGCCACACACCTTCCTGGCCTGCTTGAGGACGTCCTGTAAGCCTGGGTACTTATGCACAAAGCGTTGTACGATCAGATTCAACACATGTGCCACTGATCCACCTGTGCGTACAGGGCGGACAGGAGTGCTGGTCCGGTGTGACTATCTGCTTTCAGGCAAGTCAACCCCAAGACGGTGTCACACTGTCATATCCGGGATGTGGAATATCCCCTGGGGAGCTGGGGGGTGCAGTTGATGTGGAACAAGACGCAGCAGCAGAAGAGGACTCAGCCGAGGAGGTTATGGCAGCAGGCCTGCCTGCAAGTCGTGGCGGTGTCACCAACTCTTCTGCAGAGCCACGCATTCCATGCTTGGCAGCCGTCAGCAGGTTTACCCAATGCGCAGTGTTCGTGATATACCTGCCCTGACCGTGCTTTGCAGACCAGGTATCAGTGGTCAGATGGACCCTTGCCCCAACACTGTGTGCCAGACATGCCATGACTTCCTTTTCCACAATAGAGTACAGGTTGGGGATTGCCTTTTGTGAAAAAAAAATTTGGCCGGGTACCTTCCACTGCGGTGTCCCAATAGCTACAAATTCTTTGAAGGCCTCAGACTCCACCAGCTTGTATGGTAAAAGCTGGCGGGCTAAGAGTTCCGACAAGCCAGCTGTCAGACGCCGGGCAAGGGGGTGACTCTGTGACATTGGCTTCTTTGTGTGCTGCTTGTACTCATCATGTGTTGATCCCATAGGCGTTTGTGATTTGAGATCATGTGCCTTCGTAAAGCAGTTGTACCTAGGTGGGTGTTGGACTTCCCACGACTCCATTTCTTTTGGCACATTTTGCAAATGGCATCGCTGTTATCAGAGGCAGACACACAAAACAAATGCCACACTGCTGAGCTCTGCAATGACGGCATTCTGGTGGTGGCAACAGAATGCGTTGGCGTGCTGTCTGGCTGACCCCGGGTGCCGATACATGCTGTCTGACTGTGCCACTAGCTCCTTGCGACCACCTCCCCCTGCTTCTAACTCGTCTCCTCCTCCTCTCTGTCTCCCCATCTGAACTTTCCCCCTGTTCTTCTTCTCTTCGAGCGGGCACCCACGTGACATCCACGGACACATCGTCATCATCAACCGCTTCACTTGTATCTGACAACTCAGCCAAGGAAGCAGCAGCGGGTACATCATCATCATCATCACACCGTACGTCCATGTGTGTAATGCTGCCTGACTGAGACATATCCCTGTTATCTACATCCTCTGGCAATAATGGTTGCGCATCACTCATTTCTTCCAACTGATGTGTAAATAATTCCTCTGACAGATCAAGTGAAGTGGCTGTGGCGCTAGTGTTGGTGGTGGCGGCAGGCGGGCGAGTGGTAACTTGAGAGGTGCCCGAAGCTGAGCTGGAGGAGGATGGTGCGTCAAGGTTCCAAGCGGAAGCTGTAGAAGATTGGGTGTCCTGTGTTAGGCAGTCAACTATGTCCTCAGAACTTTTCGAGTTCAGGGTACGTGGCCTCTGAACACTGGGCATTATTCTAGGGCCAAAGGGAATCACAGCACCACGACCACGACGGCCCCTGCGGGGTGGCCTGCCTCTGCCTGTCAATTTTTTTTCAGATTAGTTGTACTATGCGTGCAAGGTGCTGTGACACCAGATATGAGTGGTGGCACTGGGCACTGGAAGTAGTGGGCACAGTACACGCTGTGGGCCTGACACACACGCTGGCAGGCAACTGCAATTATATTACAGTGAAAAAATTGTTTTACTGTTTTAAATGCAAGCTACTGTGACACCAGATATGAGTGGTGGCAATGGCAGTAGTGGGCACAGTACACGCTGTGGGCCTGAAACACATGCTTGCAGGCAACTGCAATTATATTACAGTGAATTTTTTTTTTACTGTTTTAAATGCAAGCTACTGTGACACCAGATATGAGTGGTGGCACTGGGCACTGGCAGTAGTGGGCACAGTACACGCTTTGGGCCTGACACACACGCTGGCAGACAACTGCAATTATATTACAGAGAAAAAGAAAAAAAAGCAGACTGATGTTCTAGCCCTAAAAAGGGCTTTTTGGGGTGCTGTCCTTACAGCAGAAATCAGATGAGTCTTTCAGGACTGGAGTGGACACAGAACACTGGCCTAGCTATCGATTTCCCTATTAAATCATCAGCAGCAGCAGCAGCACTCTCCCTCCTCTCACTAACACTGCAGCTTCCGAATGAATCTAAGATGGATGCTGTCCAGGAGGTGGGAGGGTCTGGGAGGGAGGGTCTGCTGCTGATTGGCTGGAATGTGTCTGCTGACTGTGAGGTACAGGGTCAAAGTTTGCTCAATGATGATGTATAGGGGGCGGACCGAACATCGCATATGTTCACCCGCCGCGGCGAACGCAAACAAGCGATGTTCGGCGGGAACTGTTCACCGGCGAATAGTTCGGGACATCTCTACTCTTGCACACAAACGTATTTTCTTTCCGTGTCTGTTAAGTTTTTTTTGCTGACTGTATGCGGAACCATTCACTTCAATGGGTCCGCAAAAAAAACAGAAGTTACTCCGTGTGCATTCCGCTTCCGTATGTCCGTATTTCCATTCCGCGAAAAAATAGAACATGTCCTGTTATTGTCCGCATTATAGACAAGGATGGTACTGTTCTATTAGGGGCCAGCTGTTCCGTTACGCAAAATATGGAATGCACACAAATATCATCCGTATTTTTTGCGGATCCGCTTGTTGCGGACCACAAAATACATACGGTTGTGTGCAAGAGGCCTAAATCTTACATTCCCAAATCTCCTAAATCTTACATACTCAATTCTGCTACATCTCCATCTGTTGTAGTCTTATTTATTAGCTTAGGAAGTGGAGGACGTCCCTTGTGTGGTGAGTACTGAGTGAACTCCGGTCCCTGCGCTCGCTGTACACGGAGACGGCAGCTGCTCGCTGAATTATCTCTCAGATTTCACCTGTTTTCGCTCTAGTAAATCTCCCAATCTCTTCACGGATTAATAAAACCATAAATTTTACAAATGACCGTACAGTGTCCCTCGGCCTGGAAACACGAGTGGACCTAGGGGAGGCTACATGACACTGGTGGAGATAGTGGGAGCTTCTGTTCGCTCCGATCGAGCAGTAACTGGGTTCATCAAGTCGTCACAGACATAATTACCCCAATACGTTAGAGGGATTATCCCGGCTGTCAGAATGTAAATGAGTCATTCCTCTATCCCCAAGTGTCCAAATATACATAACACAGCTGTATGGATACCATACACACAGGAGCGCCAGCGGACACCAGAAGAAGAGCCTTGCAGTATATATACAACCTATGTATGATCTGGAGTTACATCCTGTATTATACTCCAGAGCTGCACTCACTATTCTGCTGGTGCAGTCACTGTGTACATACATTACTTATCCTGTACTGATCCTGAGTTACATCCTATATTATACTCCAGAGCTGCACTCACTATTCTGCTGGTGCAGTCACTGTGTACATACATTACATTACTTATCCTGTACTGATCCTGAGTTACATCCTGTATTATACTCCAGAGCTGTACTCACTATTCTGCTGGCGCAGTCACTGTGTACATACATTACTTATCCTGTACTGATCCTGAGTTACATCCTGTATGATACTCCAGAGCTGCACTCACTATTCTGCTGGTGCAGTCACTGTGTACATACATTACTTATCCTGTACTGATCCTGAGTTACATCCTGTATGATACTCCAGAGCTGCACTCACTATTCTGCTGGTGCAGTCACTGTGTACACACATTACTTATCCTGTACCGATCCTGAGTTTTACAGCAAGACACGGAGGCTCCTATTGCTATCCCTTTCTTTACTGTCTACCAATAGCAAGAAATTTACATAAAGAACAATGTAACCATAGTAACACAATGTCCCTCCCCAGACAGCCCCTATAACAGGCCGCTCCTCCTCTGGACCTTCCTCTTTCTTGGCTGCTGCCACCAGATAAGTACTCCTCTATACTGTTTCTGTTGGTTATCTAGCTGTATATTTCATTATTGTCATTTTATTTGGGTTATTCCATTTGGTTACCCTTCTACACTGTTCGGGTGTTCTGTTCCCCTCTTTATTACTTGCATCGTCGCCCCTCATACCAGCACCCCCCAACCCGCCGCGCCCCAACCGCGGCCGCCAACATTGGCCTCCACATTGGTTTTGTCCATTCTCTGTGTCTCCATTAGTGCCCAACTCCTTTTCTTACCCCCTGTGCCTTCAGTCTCTCACTTGGCGCTCTGCGCGGCCCGCGCTCCATTCCTCACTTCCCCGGCAGTCGCGAGATCTCGGCGGCCATCTTGGTTTTGCATCCTCGCGCTATTATCGCGCGATTTCGGCCACCATCTTCACTCTCTACAGCGCGGCTCGTCTGGTCGGACTCGCGGTCTCCCGCTCCTGCTCGGTTCGTCATTGGGGTGATTAACCCCTTGCCTGCTCCCCCCCTTAGTTTTCGGGCTCAGTAGTTTCTATTTGTTGTTTTTTCCCGGGTTTACGTTCCTCCCTATAGTTTACTGTGGTCATCACCTGCCAGCATGTCTAGTGCAGACCAGCCACCCACTCATGCTATCCACCCATACTCCCCTGAGGATTCTAGGCTTATAGGAGAAGATGCTCAGGCGCTGGCACTGCAGCGTTCTGTATCCAACGCCACTATGGCAGCTATGGGCTCAATGTCTTCCATCCTGTCCCAGAACATCTCACAGGCCTTGACTGCCCACCCTCCTAGAGAGGCCCTGCAGACAGCCCCATTGAATAATCTGCAGGCTACCAACTTAGATCCTCCTGTCTCACAGGAGACTGTGACTGGTGTGCATACTGCCACCCATGAAAGCGCGCTGAGATCACGCAAAAGAGCCTTGCCGCGCCAGGCAGAACGGGCGCGTATTTGGAAATGTACTAGAGCACAACCTTGTAGTGATTCTGACTTTGAAAGGGGTTCAGACGAGGAGGCTTTTGCGGAAGCTAGTTTTCATTCTGAGACGGATGCCCCTGATCAGGTGTCAGACCCCATTTTCCCCACTCCTTCGACTTCTTTGGTCAAAGACTCCTCATCCTCCGCTACTAACTTATCCACTTCCCTGGTGGACCCTTCGGGCGAACCCATGTTCGACCCAGATGCCCTCCACCATCTGAGAACGGCAGAGTGGCTTCCGGCGGATCACGTGGGTAAATACCTCGAGCACTGGGTTTGTCACCCCCTCAGTAAGGAGGCATGCAACAAGCTCAGAGCTGAGTGCCCCACGCTTCTGGTCCTCAACACAGTTTGCGACACTCCTGTTGTCGATCCGAAGATGACACAATTTCAGTCTAAAACTGGCTGGAACCCCAGTAAAGGGTTGGATTCCGCTTTGAGGAGCTGCCAGGACAAGCTCCCTGATGTATTCGGCCCTTTGGCCAAACTGTTCAAGATGGCCGAGATGGCCAGAGCAGAGGGCTCTCCGGTAGATCCAGAGGAACTGCGAGGCTGGGTCCAGAGAGCGATATGTATCGCAGGGAATGCCAATACGTCCCTGGCTATAGAACGGCGTAAGGCCATTCTTTTCAAAATCGACCCCAAGTTGGCCAACCTTGCCTTTACCGAGGCAGGTAAGGATGCACAGGGTCTCTTATTCGGTGACTCGTTTATCAAGGACCTGAGTCGCTTTGTGGGGGCATTTACGGCCTTAGACAAGGCCAGTGGCCGTGCTGCTGATGGTGCACGCAAGGGCCGTGGCCTTGGGCGCGGTGAAACTGTGCCTGCTGCCAGAGCACAAGAAACACACTCATCCACGACACCTAGCTTCATGTCCCAGTTTGCAGGGTGGCGCAAGACAACGCTCTCGAAGTCAGACCAGTGCGACCAGGTGGTCGGTTGGATTGCAGCAGATAATGCTTCCAGTCGGTTAAGCACCACCCTGTCTTCCACAAAGTCCAGTCTCAGTAGCCAAGAGTCTGGTCAACACAATCCTCACCCTGATACTCCTTCCTCCCTCCATGGAGATTCTTGGCAAACAAGTGATCTTTCGAGGAGCTCTTTTCAGCGCCATTCATTGATTTGTGCCTCTCGCCAAGCCCGCTTGAAGAGGGACATGAGATCTTGTGCACTGATTCCCAAACTCTTGAGCATCCACAGTCAGAAGAAGAAGACGGTGGGGAACGGCAATTAGTGTTTCACAAGGTGTATGATGATGATGAGACACAGTTGCCAATAAGTCAACGACAATTAGTGTCTCAAGAGGTTGATGATGAGGATGAGACACAGTTGTCAATAAGGCTACTTTCACACTGGCGTTTTGGTTTCTGTTTGTGAGATCCGTTCAGGGATCTCACAAGCGGTCCAAAACGGATCAGTTTTGCCTTTAATGCATTCTGAATCGATAAGGATCCACTCAGAATGGATTAGTTTCACTCCGTTCCGCCTCCATTCCGCTTTGGCGTTTTGGTATCTGTCTGACGAAACTGAGCCAAAGGGTTCCGTCCTGACACACAATGTAAGTCAATAGGGACGGTCAGTTTTCACTGACACAATATGACACAATATCCATGTTAAAGATAATACAAACGGATCCGTTCTGAACAGATGCATGCGGTTGTATTATCTGAACGGATGCGTTTGTGCAGATCCATGACTGATCCGCACCAAACGCGAGTGTGAAAGTAGCCCAAGTGAGGTTCTTGTTAGGTCAACAAGGAGGATGACCAGAGGATGACCAGAGTGAGAAAGTGGAAGAGGAGGTGGTGGACGATGAAATCACTGACCCAACCTGGGAAGGTGGCAAGCCGAGCGAGGACAACAGTACAGAGGGGGAGGTATCCGCAGCACCGCAACAGGCTGGAAGAGGCAGTGGGGTGGCAAAAGGGAGAAGGAGGGCCACACCAAACAGGCCCGCAACTGTTCCCCGGAGCACCCCCTTGCAGCAATCTCCCTTGCCAAGGGTTATGTGTTCTGCAGTCTGGCGCTTTTTTGAGGAAAGTCCGGCCGATAAAAGAATTGTCATTTGCAGCCTATGCTGTACCAAAATGAGCAGGAGCGTGAACACTAGCAACCTCATCACCACCAGCATGATTCGCCACATGGCATCAAAGCACCCAAATAGGTGGGCCGAACGCCTGGGTCCACAATCTGTGTCTGCGGGTCACACCACTGCCTCCTCTTCCCCTGTGTTATGTGCTGGCCAATCCCCTGTCCAAGACGCAGGCCTGGATGCCTCCCGCCATGCACCTGGACCTTCGCAAGCACATCCACTTCTGTGTCCCAGTGCAGCGTACAGATGTCCATACCCCAGGCCACCCACCCACAGACCATAGCATTAAATGCGAACCTTTCAAAATTGCTGGCCCTGGAAATGTTTCCATTTAGGCTTGTGGACACTGAGGTTTTTGGCAGCCATCCCTTGTTACTCAGTCCCCAGCCGCCACTATTTTTCCCGCTGTGCCGTCCCCGCCTTACACCAGCATGTGTCCCGTAACATCACCCGTGCCCTGACCAACGCAGTTATTGGGAAGCTCCACTTAACGACTGACACATGGACAAGTGCTTTTGCCCAGGGACCCTACATTTTCCTGACGGCACACTGGGTGAACATTGTGGAGGCCGGGAGCGAGTCGTACCCTGGGATGGCAAAGGTGCTACTGACGCCAGGGATTGCGGGCCCTACTTCTTTTAGGATTTCCGCCACCACCTACATTAGTGGCTGCAACCCCCCATCTCCTCTTCCTCCTCCACCTCCTCCTCCACTTTCACCTCTGAATTCTCATCTTGCAGCACCAGTCAGCCATCAGTCAGTAGCTGGAAGCAGTGTAGCACTGCAGTGGGGAAGCGGCAACAGGCCGTGCTTAAACTAATTTGCTTAGTTGACAAACAGCACACCGCCGCAGAGCTGTGGCAGGGGATAAGAGACCAGACTGAGCTGTGGCTCTCGCCACTCAACTTGCAGCCAGGCAAGGTTGTGTCTGATAATAACCGTAACTTGGTGGCAGCTTTGGAGCTCGGCAAGCTCACACACATCCCATGCCTAGCCCACGTGTTGAACTTAGTCGTTCAGCGGTTTCGCAAAACCTACTCCAATTTGCCTAAGCTACTGGTAAATGTGTGCCACGTGTGCCCATTTCCAAAAGTCATCTACAGCTTCAGCCGGTCTGGCAACGCTGCAGAAGCGCTTGCAATTGCCAGCTCACGACTGTTGTGCAATGTGAGCACGTGCTGGAACTCCACGTTTCACATGTTGGCCAGGCTTTGTGAGCAGCAGAGGGCAGAAGTGGAATACCAGCTGCAACATGGTCGTCGCCTTTCCAGTCAGCTTCCGCTCTTCACAAGCGACGAGTGGGCATTGATGTCTGACCTCTGTGAGGTTTTATGCAACTTTGAGGAATCAACACAGATGGTGAGCGGCGATGCCGCTATTATCAGCGTAACCATCCCGCTTCTGTGTCTACTCAAACGCTCGTCGCTCACAATGAAGGCGGACGATTTGCATGTGGAAGAGGTGGAAATGGGGGAAGAAGACAGTACACAGGGTGATAGCCAGACAACCCTCCGTTCGTCTTCTCAGCGCAAATTGGATGATGAGGAGGAGGAGCAGGAGACGGTTGCCTCCGCTACAGAGGGTAGTTCCCATAGCAGGTTTATTCCATCTGTTCAGCGTGGATGGGCCGAAGAGGCGGAAGAGAATGAGGAGACTGAGAGTCATCCTCCTGATGAGGACAGCAAAGTCTTGTCTGTTGGGACTCTGGCACACATGGCTGACTTCATGTTAGGCTGCCTTTCCAGTAACCCTCACATTATACGCATTTTGGCCAACACCGATTACTGGTTGTTCACCCTTCTCGACCCCCGCTACAAAGAGAACTTCTCATCTCTCATTCCTGTGGTGGAGAGGACGAGCAAAATGGTGTAATACCAGAAGGTTCTTGTGGAAAAATTGTTTAAAAAATTTCCAGCGGACAACGCTGGCGGCAGAGTCCGTAGTTCCTTGGCCAACCAAGGAGGGGAGACGAGGGGAACGCACAGCAGTTCCAACAGAGGCAGGGCAAGACTCTCCTAGGCCTGGGACAGTTTTATTACAGCCCCCCAGCACCCTCACCCTGATGCACGGCCTAGTGTCACAAAGAGGGAAAAGTTTTGGAAGATGGTGAAGGAGTATGTAGCCGACCGTCTCAGCGTCCTCAATGATGCCTCTGTGCCTTACAACTACTGGGTGTCCAAGCTGGACACTTGGCACGAACTGCGCTCTACGCCTTGGAGGTGCTGGCCTGCCCTGCCGCCAGCGTTTTGTCAGAGCGGGTATTTAGTGCTGCTGGTGGCATAATAACTGATAAGCGCATCCGCCTGTCAACTGAAAATGCTGACAGGTTGACTCTTATCAAAATGAACAAGGCCTGGATTGCCCCTGACTGCTCTGCTCCACCAGAGGAAAGCGGCTGAACATGAAGGCACTTTACATGTGGCTTTTATGGTGTACTGAATACACTGTATTCCCATGCACCCCTTCCACCACAAAAAAGGGTATATGGTTCAATCTCCCTTCTCTCATCCTCCTCTTCCATCATATCAACATGCTTATTAGGCTGCCCTCGCCCTGGCTTTATGAGTGTAGTAGTCCCACTACCTGAACAATTGTACCACAATGTGATTGAGGCCCTCTTTTATATGATATACAGGTTGTGTCGGAGTGCCTCTTCCTTGTAATTTTTGGCAGCACATGCACTTTCTATACAAGTAAATATACAGGAAAGAATGTTTCCTAACAATTTTTCCTCTAAAATAGATTTTATCTACGGTTTTGTGCTTATTATTGTCAGTCTGATAAAGTGGCCTACTACTCGGACAACATGGTTCCCAGCAGCGACCTGGGAGTCCAAGATGCATCCAGACATCCTCCCCATGCTGCTCCCGAACCATTTCGGTGGTGTTTCCATCAATTTCTGACCTTTTTCCTATGAACCTAGACACCCTCCCTGTAACGGACCGTTTCAGCAGACAAGGGGTTAAAATCCGTTTAGGCGATAAGCCCCTTTCTGAGAGACAGGCACAGCTACTGCAGGATACACCAAACTCCCGAACTGGATACAAAGTAGCACTCCAAACTGGAACCTCACGAATAGCTGCTAGCAGACGAACAGGAATCAGCTTACACTTCTGGCAATCGGTCCTCTAACAGCATACAGCGGATCCCCCCAATAACGAGACAAGGCTCCGTGTTGAGGGTCAAGCAGTGGTCTGACTGTACTTCACGTACAGCCTCTTTTATTCATAAACCACAAACATAGTACTGCCCACAGGGGTTTGAAATACAACCAATCAGTAATTTACAACACATACAATGTAACTACAGCAACCAATCGTTCACACCCCCAGAGGACCAGAATGAAGACTGTGACATAGGACAAATACAACATATCCCCACAATGCATCATGGCCTCCTCCTCTCTGTCCCGGAGACAACCTGAGGAGCAATCCAATTATCTCTGAGGACAAAGGGAGATCGCCAATACACATGTGAGGACAACAGAACAGACATCACCATTTAAACACACAATGGGACAATGGCACAATAGAAACACACCCAGCATTTCCCTCCCAAGCTGACAAGTTACACTTATTATAAATTGTTACAACTTTGTGAGTTTACATTGGCTATACATATAACTTACATCAATTTAAACAGTATAACTTGGGGACGAACCTATCCAAAATTCACTTGAATAGGTTCAGGGGTTTAAAAGTTAGTATATGGCCCATAATCCTGGGGCAAGAGGCGGATAAACAGGCCTCTCCAAAACACCGTGGCGAGGTTGGTTTCGCCACACATCTCCCCCCCTCCAGGGAAGACTAACCAGATACCTGACCTCACGCCGGTCGGTACCTGAGTTAATCTGGCAGCCCACCCACAACCCAATACTGGACCTGTTGCATTTGGTAGCCTGTCTCTGTCCAGTGAGTCCACCAAGGTTATGTTGGAAGCTGGTACTCCCGGTCTCTGTGTTGCTCCCTGGCTTAGAGTCTGGCTGTTGGAGGGGGAGACCAACTGTCTCTACCCCCTGTGCCGTAGGTGCAGAGACCACGGTCCCATCTGCACTGTTGTGGGGGTTACTGTCTCCCCCTGGTGCGTTAAGCTGCCGCTGGGGAGAGGGGGTAACGAGCTCCTTTCCCATACATACTTCCAGCCGCTGGGGAGGGCGACCGACCGTCTCCGCTCCCAATACAGTGTCCTGCTGCTGGGGAAAGGAGACTGGGCTCTCTATTCCCTGCTGGACACTCTGCCGCTGGGGAATGGAGACTGGGCTCCCAATTCCCAAAAAATCACTCTGCTGCTGGGGGGCAGGAACAACTACCTCTGCCCCCTGTAACTCAGCCTGCCGCTGAGGAGGGAGGACGCTGCTCTCCTCTCCCTGCATTTCACACTGCCTTCCCGGCATATCACTCTGCTGCTGGGGGGCAGGAACAACTACCTCTGCCCCCTGTAACTCAGCCTGCCGCTGGGGAGGGAGGACGCTGCTCTCCTCTCCCTGCACTTCACACTGCCGCTGGGGAATGGAGACTGGGTTTGTCACCTTACTGTCGTGCTGAGCCTTCTCACTGGCGTGGAACAGCTGCTGGTAGCCCTGTTCCAGCTCCATCTCCCGGGTCACCAGGTGGCCCAGGTCCTGCTCAATCTCATGAGTGTCGTCCCAGTCATACCTGCTCTCCCTCCATTCCAAGAGATCATGGAACCGGGCTTGTGTAGGGCTCCCAAACTCCAGCTCTGAAAAAGTCTCCCATAACAAGCCAGGACCATCAAACTCCTCTCCCTCCGGCTTGTCATGCTCAGCTGTCCTGGGTAGGTACTGTGCCCCATACCACCAGAGCGCCTGGTAGGCATCTTCCAGCCACAGCTCCCACCATGCTAGGAGTTCCAATTCCTTTACCCATTCCTCCCGGGGCTGCTCTCCCAGGAAGGGCATCCGCAGGGCTACTCGCTTCTGCAACCGCTGGTCTTCCGTGGGGAGTCTCTCGTCCTGCATATACTCCACAATACCCAGTACCTGGTACCAGATGCCTTTGCGGACTGCATCTCGGTCATCCATGACACCCTCATCGTACTCCACTGCTGTTTCCATTCTGGTGCTGTCAGGGTCGCTGTACTGGGACATGCGTTGCCCTCAAATTGTAATTCCAGGGAATGATGTTTCTTTGTAGCTGTCCTTCTGGGCTGTGGGAACGATCCCGCTGCTTGCCACCAATGTAACGGACCGTTTCAGCAGACAAGGGGTTAAAATCCGTTTAGGCGATAAGCCCCTTTCTGAGAGACAGGCACAGCTACTGCAGGATACACCAAACTCCCAAACTGGATACAAAGTAGCACTCCAAACTGGAACCTCACGAATAGCTGCTAGCAGACGAACAGGAATCAGCTTACACTTCTGGCAATCGGTCCTCTAACAGCATACAGCGGATCCCCCCAATAACGAGACAAGGCTCCGTGTTGAGGGTCAAGCAGTGGTCTGACTGTACTTCAAGTACAGCCTCTTTTATTCATAAACCACAAACATAGTACTGCCCACAGGGGTTTGAAATACAACCAATCAGTAATTTACAACACATACAATGTAACTACAGCAACCAATCGTTCACACCCCCAGAGGACCAGAATGAAGACTGTGACATAGGACAAATACAACATATCCCCACAATGCATCATGGTCTCCTCCTCTCTGTCCCGGAGACAACCTGAGGAGCAATCCAATTATCTCTGAGGACAAAGGGAGATCGCCAATACACATGTGAGGACAACAGAACAGACATCACCATTTAAACACACAATGGGACAATGGCACAATAGAAACACACCCAGAATTTTCCTCCCAAGCTAACAAGTTACACTTATTATAAATTGTTACAACTTTGTGAGTTTACATTGGCCATACATATAACTTACATCAATTTAAACAGTATAACTTGGGGACAAACCTATCCAAAATTCACTTGAATAGGTTCAGGGGTTTAAAACTTAGTATATGGCCCATAATCCTGGGGCAAGAGGCGGATAAACAGGCCTCTCCAAAACACTGTGGCGAGATTGGTTTCGCCACACTCCCCTCTTCAGAGCAGGGGGTACCTGGTTTAATGCTCGGGTTCTTCCATTTACTTCCATTGTGCTCTGGTGAAAGCACCCGAGTATCCCGAGGTGTTCTACTCGAGCATCCGAGTACTTTGAAATGAAATTGCTCGCTTAATTGAATGCAATTAGACAGGTTTATTTCTGCAAATTTACTTGTGGGTTCAGCCACCCGCATAGAAGCAGCAAGAGTTCATCTGTGAAATGCTATATAGAAATATATATACATACTATACCTATCACTATGCAATATACTCCAGTTACATCCAGAGCTGCAATCAAACTTCTGCTTTAACCTCCTAGAATTCCCTGTCTGCATTCACACTTCTATAAATTTCTGGACTCAAATCTCATCTAATTTCCTGCTTGTTCAATGTCTGCATAAAGCTTGGTGATTTTCATTGGGCATAGCAGCGTCCTCAGTACAGCATGCACTAAGTAATCTGATGCATGAGAAACTACGGGGCCCAACTATAGACAGAGCTTGAAATTACCAGGCCACTAGATATTCCTGCATAGTCAAATCGCCTGGACCTGCCAAACAGAGACAGAGGGGCTGGAAGAGGAAGCGGGGGTGGGGATGCACAGATTGTCTTGACTCCGCCCCACTTATCAGCATAAAGGCCTCTCCCCCAACTTAACAACCAATCGGTTCCCTTATTCTCATGATTTGCTCTTAGAGCACAGTGTCATTATAGTGTCACATAGCAGCGCCATCTGGAAACTGCCAACAGGCAGGCGTACTGCTGCTAATTAACCACCTGTGGAGCTGCACAGAGAATGGGAATGGATGAAAATACATTCATTATATAAAATTATAAAAGTTATATAAAAATTGCAAAAAAGTATGTCTAACTTTAAGGGCTGAATTATCATCCCCATTTGGTTAGTTTATTTTCTGTGCAAGTGGGAGATCAGGGACGCGGATGCTGTCAGGAGTGGTAGAAGAGGATTGGGCAGGGAGGTTACCTGTGTGCTGCCAGAAGTGGTAGAGGAGGGTGAGGCAGGGAGGTTACCTGTGCGCTGCCAGGAGTTGCAGTGGAGAGTGAGGCAGGGAGGTTACCTGTGCGCTGCCAGGGGTAGTAGAGGAGGGTGAGGCAGGGAGGTTACCTGTGTGCTGCCAGGAGTTGTAGTGGAGGGTGAGGCAGGGAGGTTACCTGTGTGCTGCCAGGGGCAGTAGTGGAGGGTAAGTCAGGGAGGTTACCTGTGCGCTGCCAGGAGTAGTAGAGGAGGATGAGGCAGGGAGGTTACCTGTGTGCTGCCAGAAGTGGTAGTGGAGGGTGAGGCAGGGAGGTTACCTGTGCACTGCCAGGAGTAGTAGAGGAGGATGAGGCAGGGAGGTTACCTGTGCGCTGCCAGAAGTAGTAGAGGAGGATGAGGCAGGGAGGTTACCTGTGCGCTGCCAGAAGTGGTAGAGGAGGATGAGGCAGGGAGGTTACCTGTGCACTGCCAGAAGTGGTAGAGGAGGGTGAGGCAGGGAGGTTACCTGTGCGCTGCCAGGAGTTGTAGTGGAGGGTAAGGCAGGGAGGTTACCTGTGCGCTGCCAGAAGTAGTAGAGGAGGATGAGGCAGGGAGGTTACCTGTGCGCTGCCAGAAGTGGTAGAGGAGGGTGAGGCAGGGAGGTTACCTGTGCGCTGCCAGGAGTTGTAGTGGAGGGTGAGGCAGGGAGGTTACCTGTGCACTGCCAGGAGTTGTAGTGGGGGGTGAGGCAGGGAGGTTACCTGTGCACTGCCAGGAGTAGTAGAGGAGGATGAGGCAGGGAGGTTACCTGTGCACTGCCAGGAGTAGAGTAGAGGAGGGTGAGGCAGGGAGATTACCTGTGTGCTGCCAGAAGTGGTAGAGGAGGGTGAGGCAGGGAGGTTACCTGTGCGCTGCCAGTTGTTGTAGTGGAGGGTGAGGCAGGGAAGTTACCTGTGCACTGCCAGGAGTTGTAGTGGAGGGTGAGGCAGGGAGGTTACCTGTGCGCTGCCAGAAGTGGTAGTGGAGGGTGAGGCAGGGAGGTTACCTGTGCGCTGCCAGTTGTTGTAGTGGAGGGTGAGGCAGGGAGGTTACCTGTGTGCTGCCAGGAGTTGTAGTGGAGGGTGAGGCAGGGAAGTTACCTGTGCACTGCCAGGAGTTGTAGTGGAGGGTGAGGCAGGGAGGTTACCTGTGCGCTGCCAGAATTGGTAGTGGAGGGTGAGGCAGGGAGGTTACCTGTGCACTGCCAGAAGTGGTAGAGGAGGGTGAGGCAGGGAGGTTACCTGTGCGCTGCCAGGAGTTGTAGTGGAGGGTGAGGCAGGGAGGTTACCTGTGCGCTGCCAGGAGTGGTAGAGGAGGGTGAGGCAGGGAGGTTACCTGTGCGCTGCCAGGAGTGGTAGAGGAGGATGAGGCAGGGAGGTTACCTGTGTGCTGCCAGGAGTGGTAGAGGAGGATCCCTATTCTTAATGTATACAGACCAGCAAAACAGCACACAGCTCTGTACTGTGGCTACAATATAGCATTTAGATGGAAGAGATCAGTAAAGAGCCGGTAAGTGAGTACCAGAGGCAGTAAACTTGTGATCTAAGTGTGCACCTTACAAGAAATGTAGGCCCAGCCTCCAACCCTGCCCTAGTGCCTAAAGGGGCTCAAAGGTTTCTCCAACACATGAAAAGACCCCAGTGTTTTAATTGAAACACATTAGGTGAAGGCCATAGAGCTTCAAGGCGAGCTTCAAGGCGAGCTGCTGCTGCGACGATCGAGCCACAGGGGTGTAGTGGTTTAGTGAGTGGACTAGTGATGAGGTGCACGGATAGTAGTACTCACAGTTCCATTGTCCCCTGGGGCCGGCGGTGCAGTGGATGGGAAAACAGCACTAAATCCTCCGGGGCACTCTCTATTGCAGGAAACACCAGCCAGATGGAAGTTGATGTGCCCTTGATGGTAATGGGTGTTTAAGGTGCTTTTGCAACTGGGCCCCTGATTCGTGACGCCAGCACCGTAAGGTGCAAATGTTGAGTGTAGTAGTGGGAATGATGAGGAGTCAGTTGTTATCAAACAGTTGAACATTTACTAAATCAATCGTCTTCAGGCAGATGTTACAGTCCATCAATAAAGTGCATTCATATGGCACCAGTAATGGTTCAGATGTTAAGGTAATTGTAATCCTTTTATCAGGTTTAGGCAATTGTCAATAGAGGGATTTTCTAATGTGTTACTTGACAGGCAAAGACTGAGTATATTTACTTTAAGTCCCAACTATAGCTCTCTGGTACTAAAAATGCTGTTTTCTACTTATCTTGAGCTATCCAATAAGGGCGCTCTCCCTCGTGGCAGGCATCAGTCTTCTGCTACATTATTTGCAGGATGCTCTCCTGAAGTAATCAGGTTTTTAGGTTTCCACAGTTCCACTATATCTTGGAAGGCTTCTAGTGAATAAGGACAATTCTGCGCTCTAATCATCCATTTGTGTCCCGGCATTTGGCAAGTTGTTCTCAGCCTCAGGCACTTGTGCTGATGAGGTCCATAGGCTAGATTCAGCTGTAACCCTCACTAGACTTGCTTCATATTTAGACATAGACTCACTGTATTGTGCTTGGCTGCAGTAACTACTCTTGGTTTGTCCTCTCCATGATTGATCAGGTCCTGGAGGAAAGAAATTGCAGCTACATCTCTCTCCTTCTACATTCTGCTCTAAGCTAGACACATCCAAAGCTATATATAGTGTGGTGCCAGCACCACCTAGGGGCAAATGGGTGGAATGACAATGCCAGACTGATAATGTGAAATACCATACATTAGATAAATACATAAATAAGCAGATGTTTAAAGTGTCCCATTTACACCCATATGTGGGACGCCGCCCTGTTATGATATGTGAGGACATTTCTGGAGGTTCTCAGCACTGCAGACATTTTTACAACGCAGTTGTCATGGGGGCAGAGCAGTTCTTGATGTCCAGGGGTCATTTATCTAATTGAAGAACGAATATATGGAATTTCACAGGCTGATAACAGGGAACAATTCAGTGTACAGCTCAGAAGATCAGATGGCAGAGAGATGTGAATGGACCATGCAAGTAATACATGAAGACACATCTCCTGCAACATTGTATCCATGTCACTGACACCGGCCACAACTTCACTGAAGAAGATTTGATTTTCTACAATAAATTTCCATTTGAGATTTTCCAGCAGAAGTATCTGAAGCCCCGGTGACAGGGCAGCTGCTGAAACGGGAGAAGGAGAAAAGCTTCAGGATCACGAAACAGTCATTTATTTTACACCTGCTGAGACAGACGTGAGACCCTGAGAAGAAGGCAGCGCTGAACGCAGATAATATCCGAGCCTCCTCCGGACGCACAGTGGATCCATATACAAGGTGGTTGGGGGGGGGCACAAAGTAACCGCACCCAGATGGAGGTACTGGAATGAAATGTTCTTTCTGCGACTGTTAGAGATTTTCCAATATTTAGTTCATTTCATATTCGCCAAATTCTTCAAAAAGTACAGTTCGGGTCCGAATCTATTCATTCTGAACCAAAGTTTCTCCAATTGCTATAAAATTGGTATGTAACCCCCTCTAATCCTCTAAAACACAGATTTTTTTTATGAAGAGCTTCTATCTCATTTCATTAATTTTTTTACAAAGTTTTACATTTTCCCTCGCCCGTCCCTCGGTCTGATATAGTGTCAGGTGTAACTGTATCTACTTTTATTGTTGTCGTCGCAAACTGTGCTTATTACCTGGCCACAATTACCTCCTGCCTGGTGGTGACAGAACACTATTGATTGCTTATGCGCCGGGCACTGTTTTACAAGATTCGTCCAAATCGAAACAGAATAGATTCGGGTTCGATTTGGTGCCTAAAAAAAATCTGAGCTTCGAAATGAATCTCTGACTCTGTGAATAGATTCACTCCTCTTCAGTGACTGTAATGATAAATGTGATTCCAATATTACAGGAAAGGAGAAAATTATTAGAGAAAACTGCACAATGGAAAGGAGGCTCTAGGACCCTGTGGGCTGTCTCTAGCCTAGGCACAAGATGAGATACGGCCTGTAGCCTGGATACAAGATGAGATACAGTCTCTAGCCTGGATACAAGATGAGATACAGCCTATAGCCTTGAAACAAGATGAGATACCGCCTCTAGCCTGGATACAAGAATAGATATGGCCTCTAGCCTGGATACAAGTTGATGAGATATGGACACTAGTCTGAATACAAGATGAGATACAGCCTTAATATAAGATGAGATACAGCCACTAGCCTGGATTCAAGATGAGATACAGCCTCTAGCCTGGATACCAGATGAGATACAGTCTCTAGCCTGGATACAAGATGAGATACTGCCTCTAGCCTGGATACAAGATGATATACTGCCTATAGTCTGCATACAAGATGAGATACAGCCACTAACCTGGATATAAGATGAAATACAGCCTTGATACAAGATTAGATACAGCCACTAGCTTGGATACAAGATTAGATACGGCCTCAAGCCTGGATACCAGATGAGATACAGTCTCTAGCCTGGATACAAGATGAGATACTGCCTATAGTCTGCATACAAGATGAGATACAGCCACTAACCTGGATATAAGATGAAATACAGCCTTGATACAAGATTAGATACAGCCACTAGCTTGGATACAAGATTAGATACGGCCTCAAGCCTGGATACCAGATGAGATACAGTCTCTAGCAGGATTACAAGATGAGATACTGCCTCTATCCTGCATACAAGATGAGATACTGCCTCTATCCTGGATACAAGAGGAGATACAGCCTTGATACAAGACGAGATACAGCCACCAGCTTGTATACAAGATGAGATACAGCCTCTAGCCTGGATACCGTAATAGATGCGGCCTGTAGCCAGGATACCAGATGAGATACGGTCTCTAGCTTGGATGCAAGATGAGATACAGCCTCTAGCCTGAATATAGGATGAGATACGGTTGGGCATGGAGGCAGACAGGTTCTTTATGGTATCCTGTGGCACATTTGCCCAAAGATGATGCAGCTTGGCCTGTAGATCCTGCATACTTAAAGGTTGCTGAAGCTGGTAGCCGCGCTGGTCCCATAATTGATTGACTGGTGATGAATCTGTCTGCCTGTTATTCTATCCTCTTTACATAATGTTACTTTCTTAAATCCCGGCAATTCTGCCCCCATCTTCCATTCTTGTCATGATGCTGTAAAGGATTTCATTATGACTGGAGAAGACAATTATGATGGAAATGTTGTGATGAGTTCCAAAAATAGCAGTGGAGTGGAGGAAATGGGTGTCATACATCCAGGCTGATAATCGGCAGGACATTGGTCAACTCCCTTCAGGTGAGATACAATGTATACATTGTCTGCACCCTGATATCCTTCATCGCTATGTATATCACTGCCCATACATGCCGGCCCGGGGCTCTCTGGACTCCTGCTACACCCAGATCCTTTAGGTCAAGAAAGAAAAACAAGGGCCTTAACTTTCCCAGCCTAGGTGGATCTCTTCTCCCGGACTCCCGCTCTCCATCCCTTCCTCTCACTGACACAGATAAGTTATCAAGAGAATTTCCCACAACAAACCACCGTGGGATCTGCTGATGAAGAATAAACCAGCTCAGAAAGATGCAATATCTGTCCGTCTGTCTTTATCTTTTTCTTCTTTTTGTTGAACTGTGTTTTGCACAGTTGCAAAAAACAAAACTAAAAGTATGCATACCCTTTAATGCATAGATTTAATGTTCCAATTGCTGCACAATGTTACAAATTAGAGCTAGATCTGGATAAATTAAAAAAAAAAAAAAAAAAACAATTGCCACTCACAAGGTTATATTTACAAATGAAACCATTTTTAATTGCTTCAATGCATCTAAAATGAAACAATGTTGCAAAACAATTCCATTACAACTCTCCAAGTGTTTTGTGTATACAGACTGCAAACATAAATGAAATATCAGACAACACAGACTAAAAACATGACTGCAAGATCAGACTACACAGCTTTTGTAGTCTGTAACCATGGAGACACATACTGTACTGCAGGTCTATACTAACTGGAGCTGTATACAGAAAACGGTTGGAGATTTTTTAGCAAATATTATTTGCAAAGTTGCTTTATTTATTTTTTTAAGTTAGCTGTATTAGTTGAATGTAGATTTATCCTTTAATGAAATGTTTTTTATGGTAACTGCCCCGTGTCGATCCCTCGATATACAGCTCAAATGACCATTTCCTTTATTTCCTCTGAGCAATTGCGATGAGTTGGAAACTTTCTGGAATTTTAACATTTTGGTTTCCCTTTCCCCCAGAGGCTGATCTCTTCCTCCAATTGGCTTAATTAGCAGTAGCAGAAAGTAAAGGGTTTGGGCAGCAGCCAGGTTAGAGGTCAGGCCCATTATAAAAACCAGTTTTCCAGCTGGGGAATAGTCCGTAGACAGGCTGCGGTCTTATCCATTGCTGACGACAGCTGCTGAACAACTGTGCACTAGGATTATGTGAATCTAGATAGATATGGAGCCAGGCAGATGTAGAAGAGCTGAGTTTGTCAACTAAAATATAATGCAGTGTAATCCAGGCCTGAGCCTGGTGGCGGCCCTATGGGAAAGGGCGGCTACTCCTCAGGGCCTGGGCTCATGCAGTGGGAGCTACGACAGTAGAATTAATTCACCAATGTTGTGCTATTTATTTGCATAAGGGGCCTGCTTTTGGATGATGCATGAAATAATGTGCCTAATGTCTCCTGAGATCCCACAACGACTTTGAGATCTTACAGGATTTGTGGTTTTCTGTTGGACTGAAAGCTAATAAAGTGAGTTATCTCAGCTTTGCTACATCTATAAACTAACGTATTAGGTCAGTTACTGCCATGATTGGAGAGGATGTCCCCTGTCTCCTGTATTCTTGCCGTACTGGCATTGTCTTGGTCACAGAGGGTTGTCGGACCACCTCCTTTGTCTTCAGGACCAGCTCCGGATCATATTGGGGCATTTGATGACAGATTTAAATGAGGAGCCTAAAGTCAGGGAGTAATGGAATTTGCCCAGATTTCCCTGGCTAAGACTTTACATTTCTGAGCGGGGGTGACAACAAGTTGAAGATAAGGTTCATCCCAGAACTAAGAACATGAGGCATGATGGGAGGGAAATCTAGAGTAGAATTAGAGTGTTTGTCAATGTTTCGCCATTTCCTTGTCCTGGATTAGACAAAAAAAATCCTGATTTCATCCAAAAACAGCACCACATCTGTCCACAGGTTGTGTGTGGCATTGCAACTCATCCCCATTCATTTCAGAGGAGCTGAGCTGCAATACCATCAGCAACCCATGGTCAGGTGTGGTGCTGTTTTTGCAAGAAAGAAGTTATGTTTTTCTAAGCAATTCCCATCAGAAATAGATCAGCTCTAGGGAAGTGAATGGTGGCAAACTGCAGTACAACCTGTGGGCAGGTGTGGCGCTGTTTCTGATAGAAATCAGCAGCATTCTTCAGATCCTGCACAAACCCTTTTATTTGGTTTCTTTCAGTTTTTTTGTAAATTCTCATCCATTGTCCTAGAAAATGACCCCAACATTTTCAGAAATGCCCATTTCAATGCAGATGTCTAAAAACTTCACTACTTTGTGGTCTGGTCCTTCAAACAGTCCTGTTGGCAGGTATGGTCTTGTCATACTGGAAACTGGAATTTACTGGAAATGCATTACATAGTGATTGGGTCACCAGTAGATGAACTGGTCAGCGTTGACCACAGGGGGCTGTAGATGGAAGGGACGCTCCATACAGTGAAGTCACCATAGAAGTGAAGGGGGATAACATCGAGGAGCAGAATTCCAGGAAGGGGATCTGTATATATGATTCATCCCATCTTGATGCACTTTTGACATTTCTGGTTAATATACCCCTAGGAGCAGAATAACATGAAGGTGTGAAGGAAGGGGAGGGGGATCCCTTCTGAAAACTGCTGGCAGTTCCTGAACAAATGAGCTCAGACAAGAGACTGCACCTGAATATACAGCACTGGATATTGTGAATCTGGTTGACATCACTGCAGATGGTGGAAATTTAGGAAGGAGAGAAAATGCACAAAATTATCTAGTAGGAACCTTAGTAAGACCTGCACAGCCCTAAACGACATCTGCTTGTATTTACAGGGTTGTAGCAGGTGCAGATGAGACGGGACCTACTGGAAGCATCACTCTAGATATGATGCACTGCCAGAGTATGCTCCCAAAATGCTCCAGTTACTTACTACAAGCATTTGGCATGGACTTAATAGTGTATATGCAGTGAGTTTCAAAGTGCCCCCTAGAGGTAGAAGCAGGTAGACACAATTTTACCTTTTAAAGGGTTGCATATTATAAAAGTCATTATTTAGCACGAACGGCGGCAGGCAGGGAAAATATAAGTCATGCAGTTATGTTCTGCTGAGATTAGCACATCGCTAATGTCAGGCTAGTCAGCCTGCTACATAACGATTTATCTGATGACAGAAACCCTTTAACAACCCACTTGCACTGATCTTTTTTGTTGATTTGCTTCCTAAATGCAGTGATACAACTTTCCTATTATTCTGCTTCTACAGAGTTTGTGTAAGTCCTTCGCTTAGCTGCTGATGCTGCTGAATCTGTCCATCAGAGCTCTGCTCCTGTTTCTGACAGCTCTCTCTGAGCTTTCCAAACCTTCTCTCAGTGTCACGCCGTATTCACACGTCAGTTATTTCCATCAGTGATTGTTAGCCAGAATCAGGAGTGGAGCCTCCGCAGACATAGGCCTCTTTCACACGGGCGTTGCGGGAAAAGGTGCGGGTGCGTTGCGGGAACATGCGCGATTTTTCCACGCGAGTGCAAAACATTGTAATGCGTTTTGCACTCGCGTGAGAAAAATCGGCATGTTTGGTACCCAAACCCGAACTTCTTCACAGAAGTTCGGGTTTGGGTTAGGTGCTGGGTAGATTGTATTATTTTCCACTTTTGCATTGCGTGAAAATCGCAGCATGCTCTATATTGTGCGTTTTCCACGCAACGCATGCCCCCTAGAAGTGAATGGGGCTGAGTGAAAATCGCAAGCATCCGCAAGCAAGTGCGGATGCGGTGCGATTTTCACGCACGGTTGCTAGGAGACGATCGGGATGGAGACCCGATCATTATTATTTTCCCTTATAACATGGTTATAAGGGAAAATAATAGCATTCTAAATACAGAATGCATAGTAAAATAGCGCTGGAGGGGTTAAAAAAATATGAATTTTTTTTTAACTCTCCTTAATCCACTTGCTCGCGCAGCCGGCATCTCTTCTGTCTTCATCTTAGCTGTGTGCAGGAAAAGGACCTGTGGTGACGTCACTCCGGTCATCACATGGTCCGTCACATGATCTTTTACCATTGTGACGTCACCACAGGTCCTTTTCCTGTACACAGCTAAGATGAAGACAGAAGAGACGCCGGCTGCGCGAGCAAGTGGATTAAGGTGAGTTAAATTATTTTTTTATTTTTTTTAACCCCTCCAACGCTATTGTACTATGCAGTCTGTATTCAGAATGCTATTATTTTCCCTTATAACCATGTTATAAGGGGAAATAATAATGATCGGGTCTCCATCCCGATCGTCTCCTAGCAACCGTGCGTGAAAATCGCACCGCATCCGCACTTGCTTGCGGATGCTTGCGATTTTCACTTAGCCCCATTCACTTCTAGGGGGCCTGCGTTGCGTGGAAAACGCACAATATAGAGCATGCGATTTTCACTCAATGCAAAAGTGGTGCGTGAAAATCACAGCTCGTGTGCACAGCCCCATAGAAATGAATGGGTCGGGATTCAGTGCGGGTGCAATGCGTTCAACTCACGCATCGCATTCGCGCGGAATACTCGCCCGTGTGAAAGGGACCATAAGGTATAAGGGAGAGATCTGCACCTGTTCTGTGTTTAGAGACGCTCCTGGTTTTGGCTCAAAATTACTGATGGAAATCACTGACCGAACACTGACTGTGTGAATGAGGCCTTAGAATAAGGCAATCTGTACAATTTCAGAGTCAAACATACATGGTGATAGCCAACAAAGATGATGTTGAGTAGATGATGATACACCGCTCAGCCACTGATGTTGTGATGGAGTCGGTCACTCAAAGAAAGTGGCCTGCAAGCTAGAACCTTGTAAGTGGAATGCTGTAGGACCCCGAAAGTGATGACAGTCAAAAATGCAGTAGAAGAACAATCCTTGGATCCAGCGCTTCCCTGTGAGTTGATAATGGATTATTTATTATGAGTTAAATAAAATAAATCAAATCAAATAAAAATAGAATGTAACAACAGTCAAAAAATCTATCTTTCAGGGTTAGAGATATCAGTAGGGAGGGGGTGGAGGTTAGAGATGGCCTTGCGGTTTGCCCGGCAGTCGTTTCGCGGGGAACTATGCTCGTTCGCGCTTCGCCGAATGGGCGAACATATGGCAATGTCCGCCGGCGCCATATTCTTTTACATTGTGAAGAACTGTGACCCATGACACATCCATCAGGTGGTACAGGACAGCCAATTGAGACGTTTCAGCACATGGACACCCCCACCCTATAAATAAACCTGATCTGGCCGCCATTTTACATTCAGTCTGTCAACGCATAAGTCGCGGTAAGCCCAACACTCACCTAAGGACGACCGCTTAAGAAGGCACCTGGTCTCCCATCACCGAGCCCAGTGGGAGCAACACCGTCAGATCCCACAAAGCCACACTCCCGGCGCTCCACGTCCTGCCTCTTCTGGTAGACTCAGAGGTCTTTAGAAAATTTGTGGCCATTGGCACTCCGCAATGGAAGGTCCCAGAAGGAAATATTTCTCCCAGAAGGGCATCATAGAGCTATATGGCCACGTTCAGCAGCAAGTGAATAAATCTCTGGCACACAGTGTCGGTGCCAAGATACATCCGACCACAGACACGTGGTCTAGCAAACACGGGCAGGGAAGGTACATAACTTTTACTGCCCACTGGGTGAACCTTCTGACGGTCGTCAAGCATGTGTTACGCCACGGATTGCATGCAGGCCTGCCTCTTCTTCTCCTCCTCCTCCTACTCCATCCTCTGTCTCCTCCTCGGCTGACTCCTCCTTTTCCATTGCTACCGCCTCTTCCGCTGTGAATCGCAAGCTCCCAAGAACCTATTTGACGTGCCAGGTGAGATGTTGCCATGCTGTGCTGTGACTGTTGTGCCTGGAAGCCAAGAGCCACACCGGTCCTGCACTGCTTTCAGCTTTGCGGTCACAGGCCGATCAGTGGCTAACCCCGCTCAATTTGACAATTGGTGAAGTGGTGTGCGACAACGATGCCAATCTGCTGAGCGCGCTGAAACAGGGCAAAATGACACACGTGCCGTGCATGGCACATGTCCTGAACTTAGTCTTGCAGTGATTTGTTGCCAAATACCCCGGGGTCCAGGACATCCTGCGGCAGGCCAGGAAAATCTCTGGCCATTTTAGAAGATCTTACATGGCCATGGCTCGCCTTGCTGATGTTCAGCGGTGACACCACCTGCCCGTCAGACATTTGATTTTTGACTGCCCGACGCGATGGAACTCCACCTTGTTTATGGTTGATAGGCTGCTCCAGCAGAAACGTGCAGTTAACGACTACCTGTACGAACTCTGCGGCAGGACAGGTTCTGGGGAGCTTGTTTTTTTTTCACCGCTCCAGTGTCTGCTCATGCGCGACGCATTCAGACTTCTGCAGCCATTTGATGAGATTACCAAACTGGTCAGTCGCAGCCAGGGTGCCATCAGTGACATCGTATCTTACGCCTTTTTTCTGGAGCGTGCATTGCGTTGTGTCATTGATCAAGCCGTTGAGGAGAAGGAGGATGAGGAAGTCGCAATGCTGGATGAATTCCCAGAGGGGGCTACTCCATCTGAGACAAGTCAACAGGAGTCTG
Organism: Bufo bufo; assembly: GCF_905171765.1. Lineage (NCBI taxonomy): Eukaryota > Metazoa > Chordata > Amphibia > Anura > Bufonidae > Bufo > Bufo bufo. The sequence goes on along the minus strand of NC_053395.1, from coordinate 224,414,079 downwards.
AAGATGAGTCAGAGGAGGATGGTGCCAGGCGGAGGAGGAGCAAGAAGAGCATGCTTTAAACTTTTCTGGGATCCCTGGTGTTGTCCGTGGTTGGGGGGAGTAGACCGAGGACAACATTATCCTGGGCGATGAGCAGGATTCAGACCACTCCACCGCTTCCAGCTTAGTGCAAATTGTGGCTTTCATGCTCCAGTGTTTGAAAAAGGGCCCCCGTATAAAAAGCATAAAGGGCAAGGACCAATACTGGGTGGCAACGTACTTACACCTCCGGTACAAAAACAAAATGGCGGACATGTTACCAGCATCACAGAGGGCTGTGAGAATGCAGCACTTACAGGCCTTGCTTTGAGAAATGGTGCATTCTGCTTTTGCGGGTAAATACAGCGGCATAAAAGGCTTTTTCTGTCCGTTGAATGCCTATTGTTTTGGGCCTCGGAGGAATTTAACACCTGTGAGGACCACGTGTTTCTACTATTATCATTAGGGATTTTTTCAAGAGGGGGGATTTCGTTAGCCATGTTTTTAATCCAATTTAATATTTTTTGTTCTTTTAAACATATGTATTTGCCTTCTATTTGTACTGGCCTTCAGTAAAATTGATATCCAATGACCATCTAATAAACCTCAAGCCATATACGTACTTGTTCTTTTATGTACGCTGAATGCATAATTTTTGGTGCCTGTAGTACACTGGCCTGCTGTAAAATTGATATCCAATGTCTGTGTAATCTACCTCCAGCCACATACTTACTTGTTCTTTTATACACGCTGAAGGCATAATTTTTGGGGCCTGAAGTCCACTGGCCTGCTGGAAAATTGATATCCAATGACCGTGTAATCTACCTCCAGCCACATACTTACTTGTTCTTTTATGTACGCTGAATGCATAATTTTTGGGGCCTGTATTCCACTGGCCTGCTGTAAAATTAATATCCAATGACCGTGTAATCTACCTCCAGCCACATACTTACTTGTTCTTTTCTGTACGGTGAATGAATAATTGTTGGGGCCTTGGAGGAATTCAACACCAGTGACGACCACATGTTATCGAATTTCAACTATCATCATTAGGGTTTTTTTCAAGAGGGAGGATTTCGTTAGCCATGTTTTTAATCCAATTTTATATTTTTAGTTCTTTTAAACATATGTATTTGACCTGTATTTGTACTAGCATGCAGTAAAATTGATATCCAATGACCATCTAATAGACCTCTAGCCACATACGTACTTGTTCTTTTATGTACGCTGAATGCATAATTTTTGGTGCCTGTAGTACACTGGCCTGCTGTAAAATTGATATCCAATTACCGTGTAATATACATACGGCCACATAATCTCTTGATCTTTTCTGTCTGTTGAATGCCTAATGTTTGGAGCCTGTAGTCCAGTGGCCTACAGTAAATTTGTTATCTTTTGACCGCATAATGTGCCTCGAGCCACATAATCAGAATTTCTTTTATGTCCGGTGAATGCCTAATATTTAAGGCCCGTACTCCCGTGGCCTAAAATTAAAATTTTCTAGGCCCCAGCAGGGCACATTTCAGAGAATTTCCCTTTAAGACGCATAAAAATGTCCCCTGATTAAGATACATATTTTTTGTTGGAATCTTTGGCATTGATCCCCCTCTAGTATGTCACTGTCCATGTTGTGGGACTATTTGTTCACTTCTACTAAGTATCTGGTGGCTGCAAATATGAGCTGAAGGTTTTTCAGGTTCACCTGCTATTAAAGTGAATGGGGCCAGCCACGAACTTGCGGTTCGCAAAGATTTGATCACATTTGCGCGGGTGTGTTCGCGAACCCTCCCGGCCGATGTTCGTCCATCACTAGTGGAGGTTGAACATGGCAGTTCAGAGAGTGGAGAGGTGGGATATGGGGTAAAGAGGACAGATTTCACATACTGTAGATAGGAAGGAAAGCACACACAAGGCAGTCTGCAGGGGGAAGGAAGCAGCATCCTAGATGCACAGATATGGAGTGTGTTAATGGGAGAGACACACAATTCCATCATTATTCGGTTCAGAAAAAGTCTGAAACTAAGAGCAGGTGTAAAGTTAATATCAGGGGTGTGAAAATAAGTGAAGGAATGAAAATTGCAGCCTGAAGCGAAATGCATCTTTTTACTCATGGCAACCACTAACCTAACTAAAAATCCCTTTCTCCATAGATTTCAATGGTATTGGGTTTTAGGAAAACCAAACTCAGAGACCCTATAAGGTTATATCATCGAATCAGCACACAATTTTGCATCTAGTAACATTAAAATATAGGAGGTCCAACAAGCTCATAATAGGTGTAATGGTGATGGGTGCACATGCTTCTAGTTTGCACAAGAAAAGTAATCTCCAAGGATAGTGTCATTCTTCATATTGTCAGCTCCAGCAGTAAAGGGGGGAAAGGAAAGCCGAAAACCTTTCACCTGGAGCATTCAGAAACAAAGTTGCATTTTGTTTCTTTTCATGTAACTTTTTCCATTTGAAGTTTGAGAAGTAATTAATTTTCTTTGTTTAAAAGTGAATGAAAAGAAGAGAGAAGACTCAGCACATGATCTAATTGAAGCCATTCCCATCCATGAAGGGTGTGACCCTGGCACAGAGCCCTGACCACCAGGCTGGATGCATTAGATTACAGAACTTCTAGTAGATGCCCGAAGGGTTACAAGAAACGGTGACTGTGTCCATGAGAGAAATTCTCCTGCTGCTTCATTTTAAACATATTCCAAATTAGTCACATTGGGCAGAAAATTTAGATTTAAAAAGGCATCTCATGGTTTAGAAAAATACATTTTTAGTAATTTCTGAGTTATAGAGGTGTGTCCTCTGCTTATGACCCTCATCTACTAGCCAAAATGGAGAGCAGGCACCAAGGGAATTTCTCACACTGGAGGACCACCACATCTATGCATTACATGGGCAACACTTTTACAGGGTATACGATAAATTTCCAGTAGATGCCGGTCCCACCTCTGGGACCCACATCTACGTGAAACAGAGAACCTCTAAACTCCCCCATCCAGGGTGATAAGATATGTAACAGTGGCCATGCATGTCCATGACTTTTCATTCACTTCTGTGGGGGTCATAGAATCAGCTCAGTAGCCAATTCCATATTGTACACCTGATAGAAGTGAATAGAGAGAGCCACACACATGCAAGGCCGCCTCTCTACTCTAGTCTTCCTGGATAGGGTTAAATGAGGTTAGGAGACCCCCACTTTCCAAATATTACAAAGTCCCATTGGTGCAACCCAAATCTTTCAGACATTTATGGCACCTGCTCTGGAAATGTGTAATGTTTTGTTTTTCCTGTGGCGGCGCTGAAGGGGGATTGGACACTTGCTGCCAGGTTTACCTGTGATTGCTGAAGGACGCATCATCAGGACACCCTGTCATCGGGATCAGAACTCCTTAAAGTTGCCCATACACTGTAGATCAAGAACAGCAGGATCTGTCACCAATATGGTTAGGATAATACTAGTCCGGATAGGCTCCATCAAACTTATCATGGTTGGAGTATGCTGTGGGATATTTAGTGCACCTTTCTCTTCTTGAAGCCACCTTTAGCCTGCTTTTGTGGCAAAATAATGGTTCACACTAGAGATGAGCGAAGAATTGAAAAGTTCGATTCGGCTGATTCGCCGAATTTTACAAGCGAGGGTGCATTTATTTGTAAGTAGCGGGTGCAATGACAGGAAGCTGCGATAGCGCCGATTCCGTCATTGTACCCCTCAGATGCCGCGTTTATACATGATCTCGGCATCTGAGTGTAAAACTGTGTAAAATTAACAATATATATTTTTTTTTATCAAACTTACCGCCTCCATTTGCTTGCGACAGGCCGGCCGCTGCCATCTGGAGCGAAATCTCGCGCTGTGCAAAATTATGTTACCACGCACGGGGTTTCGGCCGAGATCTTCAATCAAGATGGAGGCTGGCGGCCCATCGAGAGCAAATTTCACACTAAATTGATTCACTGACACGAAGCACACACTCTCTCAGGACCCCTGCATGCCAAAATCCCCAAAAGACCTTATCTTGAGAGCCATTATTCATATTTCAGCACAACTATTTTATGTTCAATGACACCTTCTACAGTCGTGGCCAAAAGTTTTGAGAATGACATAAATATTGGAAATTGGAAAAGTTGCTGCTTAAGTTTTTATAATAGCAATTTGCATATACTCCAGAATGTTATGAAGAGTGATCAGATGAATTGCATAGTCCTTCTTTGCCATGAAAATTAACTTAATCCCCAAAAAACCTTTCCACTGCATTTCATTGCTGTCATTAAAGGACCTGCTGAGATCATTTCAGTAATCGTCTTGTTAACTCAGGTGAGAATGTTGACGAGCACAAGGCTGGAGATCATTATGTCAGGCTGATTGTGTTAAAATGGCAGACTTGACATGTTAAAAGGAGGGTGATGCTTGAAATCATTGTTCTTCCATTGTTAACCATGGTGACCTGCAAAGAAACGCGTGCAGCCATCATAATGGCTTCACAGGCAAGGATATTGTGGCTACTAAGATTGCACCTCAATCAACAATTTATAGGATCATCAAGAACTTCAAGGAAAGAGGTTCAATTCTTGTTAAGAAGGCTTCAGGGCGTCCAAGAAAGTCCAGCAAGCGCCAGAATCGTCTCCTAAAGAGGATTCAGCTGCGGGATCGGAGTGCCACCAGTGCAGAGCTTGCTCAGGAATGGCAGCAGGCAGGTGTGAGCGCATCTGCACGCACAGTGAGGCCAAGACTTTTGGAAGATGGCCTGGTGTCAAGAAGGCCAGCAAAGAAGCCACTTCTCTCCAAAAAAAACATCAGGGACAGATTGATCTTCTGCAGAAAGTATGGTGAATGGACTGCTGAGGACTGGGGCAAAGTCATATTCTCTGATGAAGCCTCTTTCCGATTGTTTGGGGCATCTGGAAAAAGGCTTGTCCGGAGAAGAAAAGGTGAGCGCTACCATCAGTCCTGTGTCATGCCAACAGTAAAGCATCCTGAGACCATTTATGTGTGGGGTTGCTTCTCATCCAAGGGAGTGGGCTCACTCACAATTTTGCCCAAAAACATGAATAAAGAATGGTACCAAAACACCCTCCAACAGCAACTTCTTCCAACAATCCAACAACAGTTTGGTGAAGAACAATGCATTTTCCAGCACGATGGAGCACCGTGCCATAAGGCAAAAGTGATAACTAAGTGGCTCGGGGACCAAAACTTTAACATTTTGGGTCCACGGCCTGGAAACTCCCCAGATCTTAATCCCATTGAGAACTTGTGGTCAATCCTCAAGAGGCGGGTGGACAAACAAAAACCCACTAATTCTGACAAACTCCAAGAAGTGATTATGAAAGAATGGGTTGCTATCAGTCAGGAATTGGCCCAGAAGTTGATTGAGAGCATGCCCAGTCGAATTGCAGAGGTCCTGAAAAAGAAGGGCCAACACTGCAAATACTGACTCTTTGCATAAATGTCATGTAATTGTCGATAAAAGCCTTTGAAACGTATGAAGTGCGTGTAATTATATTTCACTACATCACAGAAACAACTGAAACAAAGATCTAAAAGCAGTTTAGCAGCAAACTTTGTGAAAACTAATATTTGTGTCATTCTCAAAACTTTTGGCCACGACTGTACATTCAGGTCCAGGGGATGGCGATGGGCAACGAATTTGCGCCATCTTATGCAAATCTTTTCATGGGGGCCTTTGAACATAGATTTTTCATGGGGGCCTTTGAAGATAGATTTGTTCTGCTGTCACATCCCACAGTTAAGTTTTATCGTAGATTCATTGACGATATTATCTTCGTCTGGCAGGGAGAAGCTGATGAATTATGTCAGTTCATCAAGGCGATCAATTTGAATGACTGGAATTTGTCATTCACCCTCAAGTCTGATCCCACAGAGGTAGTCTTTTTGGATTTACATCTCACCATCGAGAATAGAAAGATAGTCACCAAGACTTACTTTAAGAGCATGGATGCCAACAGTTACTTAGATTATAAGAGTTGTCACCACCCTAAGTGGAAACAAAGTATCTCCTTTAGTCAAATGAAGAGGATTAGGAGGAATTGTTCTGATGACCGAACCATGAAAAATCTAATAGATTTACTTAAAAACAGGTTTAGAGAAAAGGGGTATCCAAAGAGACTATTGGAGGATTCAATTAGGAGAATCTCCAAAGTTTCCCAAAAAGAAAGTCTACTACCTAAAACTAAAATGCCAATTGAAGAGAATAGGAATGAAATCCACCACTTCAGTGTGGTCACTAGATTTAACCCCCAGCATACCTTGATCAGAAAAACCTTGACAAAAAATTGGTTGATTCTAATGAAAGACCCCATCCTAGGCAAAATAATCCCTCCAGCCCCTAATGCCATCTATCCTATATGAAAAATTTGCCCTGATCCTGAATAAAAGTAGTCAATATAATGATGGTAGGGGTGCATATTCTATACACTCCTCTCCGATCGTAATAGAATACAGGCACATATTTTATATATTATATTACACTAATTTTATTATATTATGCTATATTATAATACACCAGATGTCATTTCTATTTTTATATTATTTTTAGTCTTTATTTCTATTTTTAGTTTTAGATATATGTATCTCTTAGTCTTATTGTATATTTATAGGCCGTTCCGGTATTATTTGTAAATCATTTGCTTTGTGTGGGACCCTGATAGCCAGCTTCTTGCCCTATACATCTATATAACAGGACAACTCTGTGATATATGTCATTTTATTTCAATTTTGCCTTGAGTGGGTTATGTATGTGCGTGTGTGTATGTGCCCATATATGCACATGTACACTGACACATACATACATATATATACAGTTGCAAGAAAAAGTATGTGAACCCTTTGGAGTGATATGGATTTCTGCACAAATTGGTCATAAAATGTGATCTGATCTTCATCTAAGTCACAATAGACAATCAAGGTCTGCTTAAACTAATAACACACAAAGAATTAAATGTTACCATGTTTTTATTGAACACACCATGTAAACATTCACAGTGCGGGTGGAAAAAGTATGTGAACCCCTAGACTAATGACATCTCCAAGAGCTAATTGGAGTGAGGTGTCAGCCAACTGGAGTCCAATCAATGAGATGAGATTGGAGGTGTTGGTTACAGCTGCCCTGCCCTATAAAAAACACACACCAGTTCTGGGTTTGCTTTTCACAAGAAGCATTGCCTGATGTGAATGATGCCTCGCACAAAAGAGCTCTCAGAAGACCTACGATTAAGAATTGTTGACTTGCATAATGCTGGAAAGGGTTATAAAAGTATCTCCAAAAGCCTTGCTGTTCATCAGTCCACGGTAAGACAAATTGTCTATAAATGGGGAAAGTTCAGCACTGCTGCTACTCTCCCTAGGAGTGGCCGTCCTGTAAAGATGACTGCAAGAGCACAGCGCAGACTGCTCAATGAGGTGAAGAAGAATCCTAGAGTGTCATCTAAAGACTTACAAAAGTCTCTGGCATATGCTAACATCCCTGTTAGCGAATCTACGATATGTAAAACACTAAACAAGAATGGATTTCATGGGAGGATGCCACAGAGGAAGCCACTGCTGTCCAAAAAAAACATTGCTGCACGTTTACAGTTTGCACAAGAGCAGCTGGATGTTCCACAGCAGTACTGGCAAAATATTCTGTGGACAGATGAAAACAAAGTGGAGTTGTTTGGAAGAAACACACAACACTATGTGTGGAGAAAAAGAGGCACAGCACACCAACATTAAAACCTCATCCCAACTGTGAAGTATGGTGGTGGGGGCATCATGGTTTGGGGCTGCTTTGCTGCATCAGGGCCTGGACGGATTGCTATCATCGAAGGAAAAATGAATTTCCAAGTTTATCAAGACATTTTGCAGGAGAACTTAAGGCCATCAGTCCACCAGCTGAAGCTCAACAGAAGATGGATGTTGCAACAGGACAACGACCCAAAGCATAGAAGTAAATCAACAACAGAATGGCTTAAACAGAAGAAAATACGCCTTCTGGAGTGGCCCAGTCAGAGTCCTGACCTCAACTCGATTGAGATGCTGTGGCATGACCTCAAGAAAGCGATTCACACCAGACATCCCAAGAATATTGCTGAACTGAAACAGTTCTGTAAAGAGGAATGGTCAAGAATTACTCCTGACCGTTGTGCACGTCTGATCTGCAACTACAGGAAACGTTTGGTTGAAGTTATTGCTGCCAAAGGAGGTTGAACCAGTTATTAAATCCAAGGGTTCACATACTTTTTCCACCTGCATTGTGAATGTTTACATGGTGTGTTCAATAAAAACATGGTAACATTTAATTCTTTGTGTGTTATTAGTTTAAGCAGACTGTGATTGTCTATTGTTGTGACTTAGATGAAGATCAGATCACATTTTATGACCAATTTGTGCGGAAATCCATATCATTCCAAAGGTTTCACATACTTTTTCTTGCAACTGTATATGGTCAGTTTCTTATCTTGTGCTTACAAAAAGACAGGGCATCCCTGATATACCTTTGATTTAAGTGGATCTTGCAGATTTATATGATATACAGTACAGACCAAAAGTTTGGACACACCTTCTCATTCAAAGAGTTTTCTTTATTTTCATGACTATGAAAATTGTAGATTCACACTGAAGGCATCAAAACTATGAATTAACACATGTGGAATTATATACACAACAAACAAGTGTGAAACAACTGAAAATATGTAATATTCTAGGATCTTCAAAGTAGCCACCTTTTGCTTTGATTACTGCTTTGCACACTCTTGGCATTCTCTTGATGAGCTTCAAGAGGTAGTCCCCTGAAATTGTTTTCACTTCACAGGTGTGCCTTGTCAGGTTTAATAAGTGGGATTTCTTGCCTTATAAATGGGGTTGGGACCATCAGGTGCATTGAGGAGAAGTCAGGTGGATACACAGCTGATAGTCCTACTGAATAGACTGTTAGAATTTGTATTATGGCAAGAAAAAAGCAGCTAAGTAAAGAAAAACGAGTAGCCATCATTACTTTAAGAAATGAAGGTCAGTCAGTCAGCCGAAAAATTGGGAAAACTTTGAAAGTAAGGGCTATTTGACCATGAAGGAAAGTGATGGGGTGCTGCGCCAGATGACCTGGCCTCCACAGTCACCGGACCTGAACCCAATCGAGATGGTTTGGGGTGAGCTGGACCGCAGAGTGAAGGCAAAAGGGCCAACAAGTGCTAAGCATCTCTGGGAACTCCTTCAAGACTGTTGGAAGACCATTTCAGGGGACTACCTCTTGAAGCTCATCAAGAGAATGCCAAGAGTGTGCAAAGCAGTAATCAAAGAAAAAGGTGGCTACTTTGAAGAACCTAGAATATGACATATTTTCAGTTGTTTCACACTTGTTTGTTATGTATATAATTCCATATGTGTTAATTCATAGTTTTGATGCCTTCATAGTCATGAAAATAAAGAAAACTCTTTGAATGAGAAGGTGTGTCCAAACTTTTGGTCTGTACTGTATACTCCTTTAAACTTATCCTCGTTATGAGTATATTTTATATGTGTATATGTCACATGGTATATATATGCTCTGCAAAAGTCCTATTTTTATATTGGAGTTTATTTTTATTCTGTATATATTCTCTTTTGCAAGTTTTATAAGTTTTATTTCTATATGTTTACTAATTTATACCTCTTTGGTTGTCCGCGACATCACATACACTCTATTGTAGAACGCGGATGTTACTACCTTTAGCTCTTATTGTAATCTTTCCTCATTACATTTTGATATTATTCACAATTAGTCGATATCAATACCCCCCTTCTCTGCCATACCCCTCCCCTCCCCTGGTTCTTACTACTAGAACAAACAGAAGACGGTCTTTAGGGGCGGAGCATTAGGCAGGAGAAAGGTAATGGTGGAATGCACCGCCAGACCACAGGAAGGGGATATGAGTGAATGAGTGTGAGGGCGGCGCGTTCCTTAGTGGAACGCTCAACGCGAGCGCAGGAAGTATATGGCCGTGCGTTCCACGGTGGAATGCACCGCCTAAAAAGGGACCCATGATTTTGGGACCCCTGGGGGCAATGTCTTCACCAGTACACATGCCTGGGGGTATAGCTTCTTTCCCCCTTATTCTCATTTAATATTTGATTAATAACATTTATTCTTTTAGTAAAGCGTTCCATCCTAGGACAAAAAAACGGAAGTGAGGTTTAACTTCCGGTACCAGACACCCCACACTTTTTACATGTGTTCCTTAGTCCTGTGGACACATATAAAAAGGTACCCGAAGTGCTATGTGATCTTGGGACCATTTGTATCTATTGGTCTTTACATACCATGTATTACTCCTGAAGGTAGGTTTCCTGCGTTTTTTACATGTGTATTTTAAACCCTATGGCCTCATGTTTAAGGGTTATGCTATTTTAAGATTATTTTAAAATTATCTTTATGTACTAATCTTTGTATTATTCCTGAAGAAGGGGGGCATCCAGACCCCCGAAACGCGTCGAGCCATATATTATTTGTTGAATTAAAGTGATTGATCAGAAGCCTTCAGACGTGGGCTGCCATCAATTTCCAACATTTCTACGTGTGATCCTGGCCAGGGGGGTTCAAAGTCTCAGGTGTCTTGAGTTTATCCTGCTGACTCCCCCCCCCCCCCAGTGAAGTGAGTTTATACAGATTTCATTTTATTTTATTTTAACTCATTCTATTAATTACTTTTACTGACGCTAGCTCTGGATTGATCTATCCTACCATATACGTATACCATCCTATATTGGTATTCCAACCACTTTTTGACACTAGGGAGTGGCGCCTTATTGTGTTTTTTTTGCCCGCCTGTACCATTTGGGTGTGTTTTGTTTTTTTTCCCAGTACCATTAACACCTGTGCTGCCTTCCCACTACAGTAATTTGCACACCTGCATTAATTTGCTTACCTATCCCTCTCTCTTTCCACTCCATCCTCCTGGCGCCCAATATCCTTAGGTACTTTTCTCTATTCTGGGCTGACCACCCTTGACTAGTATCTTGTACCATAATCCTCTCTTTTTTATTTTCATTTTTTTTCATCTACATGGCATGTATGCCAGCTTTTTGGAGAAGTAAGTAAGTCTGCAGTCTGCAGTCAAGGAAAAAGGTTGTGCTGGAGTTTAGCACGCCAGGTCCGTTGATCATGGATAAGCAGAGTCAGATGTGCCTGTCAGATGCTTATCCTTGAAACAAGCACCTCTGGCCAAGGGTTTTAGTTGCAGGACAAGCGGCCAGTGGAGGTCCTGACAGATAAGTAGAGGAGTCAGGAGTGGATTGGTAAGCTTAGGCTACAATGGATGGGCGTTGGTGGGTTTGTTAGTCCTTGGAGGAGGTCCTATAGTCTTGGTACATAGACTGTATGTTCAGGACATGCACTAGCCTTTTCTACACTGCAACATCTGCCACGGGACATTAATGTCACAGTAACGTTGCGGGACATATTTTATAATGTTGGTCTATGGTGTCGCACTGCCGCATGCTGCAACTGCAACACAACAGTCGCAAAAAACACACCCACACATCACAGTGCGACACCATAGACCAACATTACTGTGACATGAATGTCCCGTGACACATGTTGCAGTGTAGTTGTACCCTATATGTTGTGTGACTTATTGTCCCGTGACACATGTGGCCATGTATCCCTAGCCTTATAGGTAGGGAAGGATCAGATATGAGTATAGCCTGGAGAATAGGACAGCATCCCCAGCAAAAATGCATACAATGGAGGATGCCCGCAGCGGACCACAAAGACATCCTGCACAGGATAGCCAAATGTGTGGATGTGATTGGCTAAATAAAACAGAAATTTACTAAAAAATCGGTGCACTACAATGGTAAATGTAATTGACAATATATGGCTAAATCCTCACACTGATATTAAAATGAGACTTTCGCCAATATATTCTTATATCAAGAACATACCGTAGCCCGTGCCCCCCTTCAAGGTATCTCGAAGTGGCACGGGACCGAACGCTAACCTACCTGTGCCGTATGGGCAATTACAGTGGCCTTTTAAGACCACTTTATTCTGTTATTTAAATTTTGTATCAAATAGAAACAACACTGTAGTCAGTAAACAGCCGCCTTCGCCTTGCATTAGCTCTCATACCTTATGAGTTTTATGATGGATTACAGCACTGGAAAGAAAACACACCTAGATAGGCGAATCATCTCAGGCATCTGGTTATCTAGCTGCAGGTTAATAAACGCTCTGATGTGGATTAATCACCCTGTCACTTATTACCTGCTCCAACGACCTGCCTGAAGTTGCATCATAGAAATGTTATTGCAACAAGTAAGACTTTTTATGACTGTAATCAAAGGGCTAAACCCTTATAAAAATATAATATTAATGAAAAGTTCTGCAGCTCTTTTATACTATGTGATTTAAATGTAATAAACCGGCACTCTTCACCTGGTTAACCACACAGAGAGCAATATACATGAAATATACATTTATTTGAACATCAGTCATAAGAATTATAAAAATTGTATAATAAAATCACTTTAAGAAATGTCCCTTTAAAAAATATATCACTTGAAGGAAAGGGGAAGGGGGGGTTGTTATCCTTTCATAAAATGGTACAAATAGACTGATAAAAGTAAGCATATAGTCAATACATAATAAGATTGTAAAATTGCATGAATTAATACATGGTGAGATTATAAAGTGCATATATTGTAAAGAGCATATATTGACTTCACCCTTTTTTGATGGGGTTGGGAGGTTCCCCGTATTTGTGGTACCGCGTCAGCAAAAAAATATAGATTTCCTCAGTAATATAATCAGGCTTGGAATAGTTTTTTATGAATGGTCACAGATGTAGAGATGTGCGAATATATGGGTGGCAGATCCTGCACCGATCATCTCCACCATATATTGCTATAAATGAATCCCCCAATAGGTGATTCAATCAATAATGTCTTTCTGTAATCTCTAAAGTGTGAATCCTTTGATAAATCCCAGATGACTTTCAATATAATGAGTTCCTTGGTTGGAAAATTTATAGTATGTTTGAATTATTGCCTTATTTTAAGTTATATGCCAGTCATTGTTATTAGGGTACATAGAATTGATCTATCAGTCGGTTGTTGTTCCTAGTGTGGCGTCCCACACAATATTTAGGCTCGCAACCTGACTGTAAATACCTTCTCTGGTGATTCCGCTGGTTACAGTTGCCGATGCGCCTTTCAGGGCTTTGTACTGTAAATTTTCTCCTTCGGCGTCCCACGTGTATCTGACGTCACTTTTCTATCTGGCGTCCCACGTGTCTCGGATCGGTCGGAGTTCACTGTGTTAGCGGTCTTTGGGGAAGGTTGTAATTATCACCAAAAAATGAAACTGACTTTCGTATATATGAAAATCCAAAAGGCTTTATTGTAAATACATATAAACAATACATACATGTATAATAAAAGGGGCAGCACAAGGCGGGACACACAGATGAGGAGCAGGACCCAAGGAGAGGCCGGGAGATCAGTGCACAAAATAACAGGGAAGAAAGAATGCTAGCTGAAAGAGCATACCTCAGAACCTCATAGCAGCAACGCCCCAAACAAAGTGCAAAGGAGGCAATTGTGGAGATTGAGGTTGAAATGAAAAGGACAAAATATAGACATACCCTGAATAGTGCAAAGATCTCTCGACCGACTCCTGACCCAACGCCGTTTCGCCAGTAAACCTGGCTGGCTTCTTCCGGGGATAGGAGCGTTCCACTCCCTCCCCTGTCCCCCCTCTCATTCCTCCTTCCTATTCCTCCTTCCATAAATAATATAAGAGATGGAAGCAGTAATTCCTATATACCAATAAGGCAGCAAGAACTGTGATATATACGTATATATACAGTAAATAGAAAATAATATAATAATAATAATTGTGTGGCTATCATGGCCCATAACAGGTAGGAACTAGTGTTAGGGACCACTCATAGAGGCGACCTTGACGTGGTGAGTGGCTTATTACGCTTTGGCCAAAATGTACACCAATGCCTCATTCAACATCCAGCATAGAGGCAGGGCAGAGTGCTGGTTGCAGAGTGCTGGTTGCAGAGTGCTATTGCATTTGTGTTTTTGCGTTTGTATGTGTATTTCGCCATAACGATGTGCACCTGCATACAGGGTTGTGCTGACTGAACCCCCCACATTTTTTTCTTTGTAGTATATATTTGAGGCGTGGCGATCTCCATGCAGTCATGCACACCTGACCAGTTAGTCTGCCCTGGAGGATGGTTTTAAAGTCAGTATAAAACTGAGTCTGCTTTTACAGCGCCTACCAGTAGCCATTTGGCTCCAGGAGAAGTATATTGTGGGCTCAGCATGCATGTTGGTACTTGCATCCCTGGATCCGATGAAAGCTGTCACGGCACCGGACGGGTTTGAAAGCAGAGTGTGCCTGGCGTGCATGCTGTGCCTGCGCTCCCTGGACTTTGTGTGGCTATCATGGCCCATAAACAGGTAGGAACTAGTGTTAGGGACCACTCATAGAGGCGACCTTGACGTGGTGAGTGGCTTATTACGCCTTGGCCAAAATGTACACCAATGCCTCATTCAACATCCAGCATAGAGGCAGGGCAGAGTGCTGGTTGCAGAGTGCTATTGCATTTGTGTTTTTGCGTTTGTATGTGTATTTCGCCATAGCGATGTGCACCTGCATACAGGGTTGTGCTGACTGAACCCCTGACATTTTTTTCTTAGAAAATAATATAAGTACCAAGACTGAGCAGGCCCGCATCACTGATAGTTTTAAAGAGTCTATAGAACATTAGTTGATATAAGTGAAAATAAAGGATAACTTGTATTAAAAAACTAAATAAAAGTGAAGTTTTTTTTTAAAAACAGTACTTGATCCAAAAACGTAAATAGGTCCACCAGTTAGTAATCTAATTACAACCTTCCCCAAAGACCGCTAACACAGTGAACGCCGACCGATCCGAGACACGTGGGACCCCAGATAGAAAAGTGACGTCACATACACGTGGGACGCCGAAGGAGAAAATATACAGTACAAAGCCCTAAAAGCAGGGCCGGCTCTATCACAAGGCAGCCCAAGCAGCCCGGCCGCCATGGGGAGGGGGGGGGAGGGGGGCTATTGGTGCCATGATACTGGCACATGGAGGGGGGAGGAGAGAGGCACTTGATACTGGCACATTAGGGGGCAGGGGGAGAGGATGGCACTATGATATTAGCACATGGGGGGGCAAGAAATGGACATGAATCATGAGGGGCAGAAATGTGAATGATGGGGGGAGGCAAGAAATGGACATGAATCATGAGGGGCAGAAATATGAATGATGGGGGGAGGCAAGAAATGGACATGAATCATGAGGGGCAGAAATGTGAAATGATGGGTGGGGGGCAAGAAATGGAAATGAATCATGAGGGGCAGAAATGTGAAGTGTTGGGGGGGGGGGGGGGGGCGCCAAAATGTAGATTCGCTTGTGTTGATAAAAATCCTTGCACCGGCCCTGCCTGAAAGGCGCATCGGCAACTGTAACCAGCGGAATCACCAGAGAAGGTATTTACAGTCAGGTTGCGATATTGTGTGGGACGCCACACTAGGCACAACAACCGACTGATAGATCAATTCTATGTACCCTAATAACAATGACTGGCATATAACTTAAAATAAGGCAATAATTCAAACATACTATAAATTTTCCAACCAAGGAACTCATTATATTGAAAGTCATCTGGGATTTATCAACGGATTCACACTTTAGAGATTACAGAAAGACATTTATGATTGAATCACCTATTGGGGGATTCATTTATAGCAATATATGGTGGAGATGATCGGTGCATGATCTGCCACCCATATATTCGCACATCTCTACATCTGTGACCATTCATAAAAAACTATTCCAAGCCTGATTATATTACTGAGGAAATCTATATTTTTTTGCTGACGCGGTACCACAAATACGGGGAACCTCCCAACCCCATCAAAAAAAGGGTGAAGTCAATATATGCTCTTTACAATATATGCACTTTATAATCTCACCATGTATTAATTCATGCAATTTTACAATCTTATTATGTATTGACTATATGCTTACTTTTATCAGTCTATTTGTACCATTTTATGGAAGGATAACAAACCACCCCCCCTCCCCTTTCCTTCAAGTGATATATTTTTTAAAGGGACATTTCTTAAAGTGATTTTATTATAATTTTTTTTAATACTTTTTATGATTGATGTTCAAATAAATGTATATTTCATGTATATTGCTCTCTGTGTGGTTAACCAGGTGAAGAGTGCCGGTTTATTACATTTAAATCTCATATCAAACCTCTTCTGATCGGGTGAATCAGCTAAACCTGAGCACCTACACATCGTATTGGTTGGGTGAGCCACCAGTAATCCACATTTCTTTTATACTATGTGTTCCAGTTCCTCTACATTAATCAGATCTCTGCTTGCTGTTGGTGAATTGGAACATTGTTGTTCACATTGCATAATAGCTGTAGATACATGTAGCCACCTCCAGAGGGAGCTTAAGGGCTTACTGCATCCTGTTTAAGTTCAATGAATAACTTGGATGCTGTAAGCTCCCCCTAGTGGTGGTAGCAGACAGACAATTGTGTAACTTATCTCTCCTGTATTTCAGTTTCCTTTATTTTTCTTGTTGGCGTTTATCTTTCCAGATTGATAGGTGCTGATAGAATGTACAGTATAATTAGCCATATAGAACCATGAAAATGGGAAACCTAAGCAAAAGTGGAGGCTTTTGAGCCCATTGTGTGGGCTTTTGAACTTGATATCCTTGGGGGGTATTTATGAACCTAGACAGCATTACAAGCTCGAAGGCAGATCAGAAGACCACCCTACAGTTGGGAATTAATATTTCCTGGCAAGTCCCTACCTGTAGTATTTTACCTCTATGTATCCCTCTGAAATTGAATGTGAAAGCAGTACAAAATGTCTTCAGAATTTACCCCTCCCCCATCAGTGCTTATAGTTCAGCATGATAGCTGTCGAAAGGACAATCAATTATAAAATGTTGTCCTCTACTTCAATCTCCACCACACATCTGTATGCAGGCTCAGCTAGCCACCCTTTCCTTGCCACATAAAGTCTGTGTGACTGGTGCCACCCATTACCAACACAGAAAATGAATATGGACCCACATACTCACCACACGCAACATTATAGAAAGCTCAGACACAGAGTCCAAATGAATGCAAATTCCAGATCATTATTTTTAGGTATATAATCCGTAAAGTGTCCCTCCCCTGCTTACTCCAGCTAACCCTTTACCCTCCCCTGCTTACTCCAGCTAACCCTTTCCCCTCCCCTGCTTACTCCAGCTAACCCTTTCCCCTCCCCTGCTTACTCCAGCTAACCCTTTCTCCTCCCCTGCTTACTCCAGCTAACCCTTTCCCCTCCCCTGCTTACTCCAGCTAACCCTTGTTTCACCCGCTTACTCCAGATAACACTTGCCCCTTCCTTGTTTAGATTATGTTCCCCTATTCCCCTAGTATGTGGAATTTTTTATTTTTTTTTCATTTTATTCTTAAGAACATTAAACTGTGGCAAAACATAAAGGGGACAGGCGCTGATAGGGTGATATGTATAATAAATTGGGATTTAAACAAGATGATTGTGCTCACCTTTAGGTGTTGTGCAACCATAGGCACAACACTATTAAAGATATGTAAATGTAACAAGTCGGTGCTGCCGGTGTCATCAGGTCCTTAACTCAAGGGATATCTAACGCCCCAGAGGAAAGTGAATAGTATAGTCGTAATGGTGAGGACTGTCAATGCTCTGCAATGTTCTGACTCCTCGTGGTGCAAAACATGACCTCAATAGAGTGGAAGAGAAATTTTTCTTTATTGGTATCCTTGAGTTTAAAACTCCTTTATCAAGTCTTTGAGGTGAACAAAAAAGAGTCACAGCGGAGCTCAAAGCAGGGCCTCCTGGCCAAGACTGTAATGCTTCTTCCCGGCAATCACCTGCTCGTTAGTGGAGGAGACCGCTGCTATTATATGCAGCAATCTCCTCCTCAGTATGGGGACTAGCGAATGCTACTGCCATCGTTCATTCTCATACTGAATCACTGTTTGCCGGCAGCAGATCACGACAGCACGAACCACTGCTGACAAACAAGGATTTGTAAGCCTGCTAAAAGATTTCAATTACCTGCTGATGAACCAGCGTTTAGTCGTTCATCGGGTAATCGGAGGCAGTATTACACTGTCAGATTATCACTAACAAGCATTCCTACAAACGTTTGGTATCGATGATCTTCACGATTATCTTCAGGTGTAATAGGGCTTTTAGGGCTCATGCACATGGCCGTTGCCCCGCCATGGCCGTATTGAGGCCCGCATACTTGAATAGGTCCGCAAACCCGGAGATACGGTGCGGAAGCACGGATCGGAACCCCACGGAAGCACTACGGAGTGCTTCCGTGGTGTTTCTGGCTGTGCCTTTGCACCGCAAATAAGTAGTGCGTGCAAGTGAATGGGTCCGTGATCTGCATGCGGCTCCCCCGCGGTCGGTGCCCGTGCATTGCAGACTGTAATTTGCGGTCTACAGCACAGGCCCGGCCAGCACACGGTCGTGTGAGCCCTTAAGAACATTGTGATACTGGACAATAACATCTAGTAATTTTGTATCTTATAGGAGTCCAACACCACTTTTGGCTCTTTGAAGTTATAATGTCCTTGGTACATTTCCATTTTTCCATTTCATAATTCAATAACCAATAAATGTTTCCAAAAATTCACACCATTTTATGGGATCATACACCACAGAGATCTGCATATTCTAAGTAACAATATGTAAGATTTGGGAGAATGTTAAACAATTTAGGGATTAAGGCAGGTGTAGTCTGCTGAAATTAACATTCCAGAGACCAGTTAGGAGATCTTTTATGTTACAGTATAGGACCAAGTCCCAAAAATCTGGGAGTCCCTCCAAAAACATACTGGAGTCCAGGACACAAACTTAAGCCTCTCTTTATTCCAGCCAAGGAATGAGGGATGCAAAAGAAAAAAAATGGTGAAAAAGCTTCTGAGGAGACTTAATAATTCCATTCTGGTTCAGTGCCCAGTTCTTTAACATGGCAGCTAGATGAAAGCAACAATTCTGATTCATTTCTTGGGAAAATGAGGGAGAAAGGGCACAGGGTGGAGATTCCCTGATTTTTGACCAGCTCATTTGTCCTCATGCAGTAGAACTCTTTCATGGTCCAGCTTGGAGCTGATCCTGAACATTCTAGCTGCGCAAACTAAGGAACAGTTTTCCAACCTCCCGGCCAAGTAGGTTCTGAGTCACCTCGCTAGTGCTCAATGTCTCCCTTGATTAGAGATGAAATAATATATGAAGTTGTGAAATGTGGGAGAAGATGGGAAAATGCTAACAGCAGCAAGATCACCTAAGAAGAAGCCGGAGGAGAAAAAGTAACGCTAACACCCGATGGTTCCACCTTCATCGGCGGAGACTCAAACCTTTCATCTTTAGCCATATACATAATTTGCTTCATAGCTATAAATACAAAGGTTGATGAAAAGATAAAGGTCCATTAAAGGGGTTATCCACCACTAAACTTTTTTTTAACAGACTCCTCTAGAGTTTCTGGACCTATGGTGGGGTTCATACTTCGCTGCTGTATTGTGGCTGATTTTCTCCATGGACTCTACAGTTCCTGGGTCTCTGGGAATCAACTTTCGGTTGACAGGCATCACATGACCATTGCAGCCAATCACTGACTGCATCGTTGACCTTGAAAAAGACTATGTTGTAGTCAAAACGTTGCACTATTTTTCACACTTTTTCATTTTTATGGACCCATTTTGAATAAAGAATCCTTGGAGGACATGCTGCCGTCTATTTCATCTGGCGCATCGGTGACCTGTCACCTGTGACCCAAACATTTTTTAGAGGTCTGTTAAAAAAGTTTAGTGTTTGATAAATACTTTAAGTTTCGTCATTCCATCCATTAGAAAAAGAAGAATAAATGGACCTAATCCCTGGGCAATTGTGGCCAATATACCTTCATAAATGATATCAATAAGATGATTTTATTTATTAGACTCATGAATTGCCCCTCCCATGCTTACACCAGATAATTCTTGTCTCGCCCCTGCTTAAATGGTTTCCTTATCTCGTCTTGCCTGATTTTTCTCCTCTTACCCCTCTTTCTTTTCCTTCTTTATTTGCCAGAGAAAATGGGAAAATGCTTTTCATAATTTGCATTTTGCGTCAATTTGCCTCTGGCTGGAGTTGCTGTTAAAGGTGGAGTCTATTTTTATAAAACCCATGGTCCTATACCCCATTAAGGAATGAAGTTAAAGTGGGGGGGGGGGGGTCCTCTGTTTAGGATCCTCATCTCTTGGACAGTGTTTATAAAGAGCTTCTCTCACCCTGGAGGGCCTGTCCTGCCCTGCATTACACAAGCATCCCATTGATTTTAATGGGTCCTGTGTAATACTTCTTTTCTCCTGTGATGGCGCTGCAGGGTACACTAGATCCCAGTTTTACCCACTGATTAAAGCTAAATGCTGGGTGTTCTTGCAGGGGGACACTTTTGTAATCACCTAATTGTCTGGGGGCTCTTCTAAGAAGTAGACCAATTTGAGCCTACTATCCAATTTGGGTCTTGATCTCCATTCCTGTTGCTGGTTCATGGCAACGTGGCCTGAAACTTGAGAAAGTAACACTTTAATAGACCAACTAAGCCTTTAAAGGAAGACTAAGAAAAGAGGATAGCACCCCCTGAGTCAGGACTGTTGCACAATATAGACAAGATGAAGAGACATGTCCACATTGATTGACATCTACTACATTCATGCAGGCCAAAGATCTATTAGAAACCAAAAATATACAAAAGACAACAAATTTTATAGAAGGACAAAAAATTAATAAACATGGCAAATTGGACATCCTACAGAATGGCTGCCTCTGGTATGTGTTATCGATGTACCGCAACTATTCTGATAATCATCAATGTGTATGGAAGTTAACAACTTTTTGTTCAATTTTTTTTTGTTCGCTCCATGAGACTTTTTTATTCTGTTCTCTCGAAATATTCACTTCAGTTATACACATCATCAATCAAGTCCGAAGTTGCCTAACAGATATGCAAATGAGCGAGATTACATAAGCGTGCAGCTGCTGTAGAGATTGTCTTCTGCCAAAACAATCAGTGTGAGACCCTTCATGAAGGTTTCAGCTTGTACTTGCATCTGGCTGGTTACTGACTTCTTTGGCATCCTCTACATGGCCGGCAGGGGTTGTCGACCCAAAGGTCTACCTTTCTTTTACCTTCTAATGTACGTATTACGGAGAGTGCGGGGGCAGGTTCTAACCCCTTAGAGATGAATCATTTACGTAAATCAAGCTTGACCAAACAAGGAGACATTGTTTCGCTTCTTTTTGTTGGAGCTGCTACCTTTTCCTTTGGTTGAGTCATCAGGGCTAGGTCATATCAGCTGTTTTTCTAACCTCGTTCAGTAGAAGGCAAATCAAGCTGACAAAGCTGATGTTCCAGTGAACAATTATCTACAATCCCTCCCGCAAGCCTAATACGCCTTAAACTACCATTGGTCGAACCCACCATTTTCAGAAAATCTGGCTGGCAACCTAACATGTATGAGGAGGTTCTGACTCATGTGTGGGCATCATCTGTTGGGAGACAGACATCCTCCTTTTGTTCTCTAGAGTTTTCTCTTCTCTATTCTTAGAAAATACATAGGTGCTTGGCTAAGACAAGCATATAGAGGTATGGTTGAGTTGGTAGAGATACCTGTCGGAGTTGGTGTTTAGGCACTTGTAGGACAACGTTGTCAATGGAAGGCCTGGATTTATTGAATGTCCGAACCTACCAATTGTGATGGTGGAGAAGTACTGCCTCCAATTACAAGTTTATTACTCTGCAAGCTTAATTAAATGGTTTCAAAAACCCATTTTCATATTTAGAAACTTCAGAGTTCATGTAGACAAGTCCTCTGTACAGGACCCTCATCGCTTGACCAGGGTAGAGATCATCTCTTGCTCTGGAGGACCTGTCCTGTCCTGCTGTACATGGACAACCCATACATTCAAATGGACTCTAGGTGACGCTTTGACTGCCCTGTGGTGGCGCTGCAGGGAACCTGATCACTTGCTGACAGGTTTCCCCCACAGATTATAGCTAGTCACTGAGGATTCCAGTTGAGGAAGGGGGGGGGGGGGGCACATTATAATCAGCTTAATGTCAAAGGGCCTTGCTAGCAAATATGGATGATATAAATCCTTCAATACAAACATAATGCCTCTAATAACACAGAATCTGATCTGACTTAATTTCTAGGTCCTTATCAGATTTTCTCATGTATGAGATTTAAGTTCTTCTAGATTGCAGTAGTCCAATTATTCCAGGCATCGTTATGTCAATTATCACAGTTGCTCAAAGCTTCATTGAAAAGGTAGCACTTTGGACACAAGAAAACCAGATGTTTATAAATCTTCAGTGAAATTTTGAAGGGATATTCAATGTAACAATGTAGAGGAGGACAATCGCAGAAATGGTGAGCAGCACAGCGACAAACCTAAGTCTTGGAAAATGTGCTTAGAAAGGAGTTCAGGAACCGTATTTCCTCCATAAAAGACAATGGAGGATCTTCAGGAGGATGAGTTGCACCTAAGTCACATGACCAATGTACAGTGATGTCACTGGCCGTGACCCAGCTGATCGGCAGATCTGATACTGGCGACCTATCCTGAGGATGGCATAATTATATTTTCCTGGATTAAACTTCACAGTCTTCCCTTTCCAGTACACAAGGTGCTGCTCATCCTACTCTATATTCTGCTTTCCTGCCTCTAATGGGATGGGCCTAAAACAAGTCTGTGCAGCGCTGAGAGGCAGTCTCATGTACTGCAGATCCAGCTTTCTGTGGATGCTTCTGTGCATGGGGCTACCTGTACCGGAATAGTGATTAGTCAGACACTAGATACGTAATCTGTCTGATCAAGGGTGCAGTTATAGCGGATGCAGCAGTAGCAGTCACATATGGGCCCTGCTGCCTGAGGGGGCCCGAAAGCCATTCTGCCACATAACAGTATTATAAATAGCACACGGTAGAGATTTTTTTCCTTTGGACCCAGGAGCTTCAAGTTACATTTCTGGTTCTTGGTGCAAGGTCATTAACTTTCTTTTTTCTATGTAAGTAATAATTAAAGCTGCCTGCAATAAAAACATAGGGGGTCATCTATTAAGGCTAAGTCTAAACCGCCGGTTATAATAAGCCACTGCGCTGGTGGTGGATCTGCCGGAGTTATGGAGACGCGCTGGCCTCTCCATCCACCGCTGCCTAAAACGGGTGTAGAAAAGGGTAACTGAGACGGGACCTTTGTGCCGTAATCTGTGCCAAAAATACTACTAATTTAGGCGTATTTCTGTTTAATAAATGACCCCTAATTGATATTTCATGCTGAAATGTGGAATCTGTGTTCTTCCAGGAACTGCTGCTGCCACTGTGAGTTCAGCCAGAGTGAGAAATCCTCAGCTGTTTACCCATTTCTGTCCGAAAAATCATGAATCCTGACAAGGCAGAATTCTTCCTGACTTGCACACAGCCCTGATGCAGCAATTGCATAAAGGATGCTTAAAGGGGTTGTCATGTAAGATCAGATTTTGGCGCCGATTTTTGAAGCTACAAAAAAAACCAGCTGATTACCACTCAATATAGCTAAATTGTTATCAAACTGATAAAAATATATGGCTTTTAGGCCTGGTTCACACCTGAGCGTTTTACAGCGCATTCCTACGCGCTGTAAAACGCTCAACAGGCGAAAACCCATGTTTCCCTATGGGCATGGTTCTCACCTGCGCGTTTTACAGCGCGTACGAACGCGCTGTAAAACG
This sequence comes from Bufo bufo, assembly GCF_905171765.1. Taxonomy (NCBI): domain Eukaryota; kingdom Metazoa; phylum Chordata; class Amphibia; order Anura; family Bufonidae; genus Bufo; species Bufo bufo. Next base: position 224,390,211 of record NC_053395.1, on the reverse strand, counting down.
CCCTACGCCCAAAGAAGTACAGGAGCTTATTTGGGGCGTATTGTCACGCGTTCTGTACATAAACACCTCTGTTTTTTCATTCTACGCCTCTGTGGTCAATCGCAAAAACGCGCGTACGACGCGCGTTTCCTATTTCCAAAAACACGCTGTATAAACGCCCCAAAAACGTCCGACAAAAACGCGCGTAACAACGAGCGTATGAAATACGCTCAGGTGTGAACCAGGCCTAAGTGTTTATGAGGTCAGATGACTCATAAGCCGTCAGATGACTGGATTGAAAGAAAACAGAAAGTAACAGCTTACTAACAGACTGATTTTTAACCCCTGTTTCTCAGAAACTGCTAAACATTTTTAAAAAAGAGTGAAGATCAATTAGAAAAAGCGTGATTTTGCAACTTTTTGAAGCCAGAATTCTGGTGTGAAGAAAGGATAAAATCAGGGCCAAAGTGCGCACAAGTATGACTCTGTGTGCACGGGGTAAGCGTGGGCGTATACCGATTTTCTGCAGGGGTGGGGCTTGTTGGATCACATTTGATTCCAAGAGTTATAAACTGACACTAGTCATAACACATAGTGAATTCAAATATGTATAAATCTCCTGAGGAATGTATTTTCCAGTTATGGTTCCAGCCACAGATCATGTTAATAGACACCGCATCCTTGGATGGCTACCTACTGACTACTTCCATTATTCAGGGGCAAATTCTTCACCAGGAGAAACCTGATGGACATGACAAGCAGTTGGTGCAGAGAGAAGCCTTTACTGTCTTAAAGGTCACCAAGTCCAACCATATGTTTAGACTCGATATGTATCAATCACAGCACAGCAACTTCACCTCCTGGATAGTTATAGTTACATTGTTACCACTGGCCCATCGATGTGACAATCAAGATGACCTAAAGATCTGCTACCCCATATAAGTCTTTGAGCTTTGTAGTTTTTGCTTTGTGCACAGAGCACATGGTGGGAACATTCAGACCAGCAAACACTAAAATGCAAAGTAGCAATCTCATCATCTCCTGTACTATGGTTGACAGTCCGGAGGGGCTAGCCAGATGAATACCAAACCTGGTGAAACCTCGTGTCTATCTCTGTTCCCTGTACTGTTACCACCCTGTGAGTTTTATGAGATATTTTCCTCTTTTTCTCTGGTTTTCCTTCTGTTATATCTAACTACGGACTAGTAAAAATCACTTGGCCGAGATGTTTAAGTTGTTTTCCTTGGACACGACGCGGGTCTGCTGCGCTCACTGCTTTGGATACAATTGTTTCTAGAAAGTAGCTCAGGGCTGTATCCCCGGACAACAAAAAATAAACTCATCTGAAGATGCTATGAATCCGTGGTTAAAGAACATACATAAATACTGCACATACCGTCAGATGTAGTAGAGCTGGGGGTGTCAGATGAAGCAGTGCTGAGTAGAGATGAGCGAACCGGTTGAGATTCGTTTCGGTTCCTCAAATTTTTTGGACCAGAATCGGTTCAGGCAGAACCATAGTTTCTCCAATTGCCCTGAAAGTTGGTATATAACCCCCTCTGGCCTCATAGGACTCAGAATTTAAATTTTTTATGATTTTTTTTCCCCTCCCCAAACTCTGGAACACAATGAGAGCAATAGTAAAGGGTGTCTGAGTGACAGTGACATACACAGCTGTGGGGAAACGCACATTTGATGGTGTTATCATATAAAAAGCACACCGCGCCGGCATATGTCTCAAGCTTCAAAAAATTGGCCATTATCGGGGGTTGATGATGTTCGGTGTTATGAGATTTTAAAAAAAGGGACTTAGGACAACGCCATCGTTAGTAAGTGACATTAGTAGCATGATGCAGGCCGCAGCAGCAGCCGTACAGAACGTGAGAACAGGCAGACAGCAACAGGGGCAGGATGGGGCACTGCCAGCAAGGCAAGGTAGGCGAGGTCTATACTTCGGCCTCAGCCAGAGGAGTGTGAAGATCCTCCTGAATCCAGCCTTGGTTCATTTTGACAAAAATAATTGTTTGGACACTGGCAGAGGACAACTTGGTCTATCCCCCGCAGCGCTGAAAATTCCTTCCAAGGTGACACCGGAGGATGGGTAAAAAGAAGTTAGAAAGCGTGCTGTGCCAGTCCGGGCCATTGTTCCAGTCTGCCTGACCAGATGTCCATGGCGTCAGGGAACTGGGTAGGTGACAGAGACTGGCCAGAGTTTAGGTAGAGCTGAACCTGGGCGTTGAGGTGGGAGCTGTCGGCTTGCTGACTGGCCTCAGCCGGGCGCTGAGCATGGAAAAACTGCTCCATCATGTTGAGGAGACTGAAATGGCTGCTGTTGCACCTTCTGCAGTTCATTGTGGCGGGAAGGGGGTGACTCTGTAAAGGGGCGGAGGGGTATCTCCTTTTCAGGCACGCTGGTGGCAGGCGGCTGCTCGCCGTAAGCTGCTGCAAGCTGCATACACAGTGTTTCCTGGTAGTAACGTAATTTGTCCTCCCTTTCTGCCAGAGGAAAATATTCCCCTATTTTGCCTTGGTAGCAAATAAAAAAAATTTAAATGTGTCCATGTGGAAACTGAAAATACGTGAATGGACGATTGAGGCATGACGCTCAATTTCTACTTAACACACACGCACATAGATTGCTGTCACACCGTGGGTATTGCTGCAGTAATCACGTATGTGCAGAAAATAGCCGAGAGAGCACAGCAAGCATGTGCGGCCATCACTCCATTCACCTCTATGGGACTGCTGGAAATAGCCAGACCAACACTGAGCTATTTTCGGAAGAGATGAATAGAGGGCGGCTCTTCTCCATTTATTTCAAGGGTCCTGTTCTGACGATAGGAGCGAGTCCCAGAGGTGGGACCTGCACCTGTCTGACATTGGTGGCATGTCCTAGCAATATGCTACGAATGTCTGAGCTGAGACAATCCCTTTAAGAATAAATCATTCATTTGTCAGTGTCAGAAAAAAATAAATCAGAATATGAATATTTAGCAGAAAATTAGCCAAAACTGCCATTGTCATTATTATAGTAAATCTATCATTTCTCCACTTTTTACTTTGGTGTGCCCTTCTGCTACTTCAACAGTTCTTTTTTTTGCATACTTCTTTAAAATCCTATCTATAAAATATTTTTACATTTTTAGATACTAGTTGAATGTCTTTGCTCATTATCCACAAATAAAGATGAATTTCCTTGTGTGGCTCCTGCCTTCCTCCTATAGGTGGTATAAGGCTTTTGCTCACCAATAATCTTTGTCCCTTTTGCAGGAGGCTGGAGTTTTCTGGCTGCCTGTGACATGCTGCATGCTGCTGCACAGGCGGACAGCCTCCAGCCTTTCCTGTGCCTTCTGCAACTTTGTCTCTTCTGTATCTTGCTCATCATTTTAAATGATTTGCAGGATTAAATCTTCCGATATATATGACTGTCTGAACTTCCCATTTGATTACCCATCCAGTGTTTTCTTATTTTGATGCCATCTTAAATAAAATGTAAAAATTATACAAAATAAATTCTACATTTTTGACTTGAGTCTGCATTTTGATTCACACTGTACATATACATCTGATGCACCAATTGCCAGCTCAAGATTTATGCTGAGACAGTCCTAATGTCATATGTGCCAACAGCCTCATTACCAGGACTGCCCAGGGAGTTGGACCACAAAAAGAAGGGTTTTATGAAAAATTGCATCAAAGGGACATTTCTGACAGCTTGAGCGGTTGAGGGGGGGGGGGGGTATTCCAAGTAAGGATGGGTCGCGGCTTTCATATGTTCCTGTACCACCCCATTCAGCAAAATAATGAGTATAAGTAAATTAGTAAAATATTAAAAATCATTAAAAAAAAAACAAATCAGACAAGATGTTGAGAGGATGAAGTACGGTAGTTCTGCATGAAGAATTGTGGTTGCCTGGTAATAAAGCGTTTTATTGCTGTGGTTGCACATGTACTGTACGTTGCTTTCAACATCTGCCTTCTTGGTATTTCTTTATGAAATTCTTTATTGCGGCGTCATTTTTCCAAGAAACCATTGTCTCCTCTTCTAATTGTAATTAAAAACACTAATTGTCACATTGCACTGAGATGCATCATGGAAAGATTGCACATCGAGTCGCTGCTCTGCTAGTCCTCGGCTTTACAACTGAAAATGTAAAGGGCAGAAACCAAAAATATTGCAATTGACTTTATTTATTTTTTATAAATATCATTGTAGATTCAAAATTAATATACAGAGAGTACAGCTATAACCTCCCCCCTCCCCCCCCCCCCATTTGCTGTCGTCAGAGCAGCTCTATCAAATATACCCACAATTACAGTATTAATTATAGCTAAACAGTCATAGGTGCCGCTCTCCGTTTCCTTTCCATATCCTCAAACATTCTAATTTGTTGAAGGTACAGGATCCATTCATTTAGCGAGGGCGGGGAGACAGAGCCCCAGTGTTTAATTAGGATAACTTTTGCCGCCATCAAAGCCCTCATCCAGATCTGTCTGACCCGGACCGGCGTTACCATTTCTGGAGCAAAGTATCCCAATATCACTGTCAGCATCGCAGGATTATATATCATAGAGGACTCCTTTTGTAGGGTTACAAAGACCTGTTCCCAGTACTTTTTTAGTTTACTACAATTCCAAAGTAGGTGGCCGTAATCCGCATTCACATATCCACATTTAGGGCAGCAGCAATCTCGTCCTTCGCTAGCATTTTTGGCGTATAATACAATCGGTGCAAGATCTTAAATTGAATTAATCTATGAGCATTGGAAATTGTAGCCTTTCTTACATTTCTGTAAATGGTGGTCCACTGTAGTGGAGGGCAATGCAACTCTTGCTCCCACTTACTTGGGCTTTTAAAAAGTGTTACAGTTGCCAATGCCATTCGGAGTTTGCAGTATAATCTAGATATCTTCACCTTCTCATCTTTCTGGGCATAACAATAATCAAAGAATAAATTCTCTCGTGGAAAAATGTAGCCTTTATTCCTAGAGGCCTCATGTATGTGTTTTAAGCGTGAATACATGAACAGATCTAAGGGTCCATTCACACGTCCGTTGTTTCTTTCCTGATCTGTTCCGTTTTTTGCTGAACAGATCTGGACCAGATCTGGACCCATTCATTTTCAATGGGTCCTGAAAAAAAATCAGACATTGAGCTGTCCGTTTTTTTTCAGGACCCATTGAAAATGAATGGGTCCAGATCTGGTCCAGATCTGTTCAGCAAAAAACGGAACAGATCAGGAAAGAAACAACGGACGTGTGAATAAGGCCTAATGATGAACTATCAGTGCAATTAAATTCCAAAAACGATTTAAAATGTCCCGAAGAAAAAAAAGGTGACACACATTGACAACTCCCTTACGTAACCAGTAAACAAAGTCTGTGATTTTGAAGAATTCCACCAGACTCCTGTTCTCCCACAGAGGGGTGAAAGCAAAAGAACAGGAAACTTTTAGAATCTCCTTAAGTTTATTCCAAACCCTCTGTAGGGTCCACGGGATCAGTAGGGACTTCCTCAATCCCATATACCCAGACTCCAAACATGTGAAGATATTCTCTATTGGTTTATCCATAACCTTAATCAAATATCGTGCAAGTGAATTCTCTTTAAAGTTACAACATCGCTGAATCTCTGCACATAAATAATACCCTTGAAAAAAGGAAATGATTGATAACCCGCCCTCTGACTCTTTATACGCACCCTCTTCCTTCCCCAAATTAGATAGTCAATAAGAGTCTCCAATCTATGGGAAAAGATATCATCGATCCAAACAGGGGAAGCACACATCGGGTACATCACAATAGGCAAGATAATCATTTTAACCAATTCTATTCGATCCGTCTGCGCCAATATCAATTTCTACCAAGAGCATATTTTAGACTTAACTTTATTCAAAGCCGGGGGCCAAATTAAGCTCATAAAACCTATTTATGGGAACCCCAATCTTAACCCCCAAGTAGTCCAAAGTATCATTAGGAGCAAGAATGCGGACTCCACTCCCCTCATCTACGGCCTTACGGTTCAGCGGGAGGAGCGATGACTTAGTCCGGTTAATCAAATAACCCGATAATTTACCAAAATCCTCTATTGCTTCTATCACATAAGGAAGGATTTTCCATCCCTGATCCAGGAACAGAATCTGCATAGAGGCTTATTTTATCGCTCACTCCCGCCACCCCGAAGCCGTCTATACGGTTATCTAAACGGATCTTACAGGCCAACGGTTCAATAAATAGGGCAAAAAGAAGAGGAGAAAGGGGGCATCCCTGTCTCATCCCTCGCCGCAGCATAACGGGAGAAGAACTAATACCATTGATATTGATACATGCTAACGGCTGTTCATATAGCATTTGAGTCATTTCCATAAATAAATTCCCCATACCAAATTGAGACATAGTAGCCAACAGAAAAGACCACTCCATCCTGTCAAACGCCTTTGAATGACTTTGATGAAAACGCCATAATTTGGAATATGTAAAGGCTTGTCAATGTATATGCAGTACCGCAGTGCAAATGGTTTATGAGGTTGATGTCATGTAATGCTATGTAATGTACCCAGCATGGCCTGGTATGGTTGGCAGGGAAAGCATTAACAATCCTGTACCCCCCCCCCCCCCCCTCCCAGGATGGGCAGGGGTGGGCTGGTGATACTTCTTGACTAAAGAGTGTAAACTAGAGTGTGTGCAGAGGGAGGAAGAAAGTCCATGTGTAACTTCTTTTTAGACCTCAGGATACAGAGACTAACTGATCTCTGTGAAAGTTACTGCTTCTGCTACAGCAAGAAAGAAAGAAGGAAAGACAAAAGCTCAGAATCTATGATGAAGCATAGGAGTCAGCAAGGTAACCTGCTACTACAGCTAACTAGACTTTGCTGCTTGTGAGGGATTATAGTTAAGACACCCGTCACACTAAGTTAGTCACATCCTGGCCAGATATGCATCTAAAGTCACACTACAGATAGAGAGAGGTTCTAGTGAGAGAGACTTTAGCAAGATAGTGCCATTATTTACCACTTTCCAAACAATTTGCTAAATGGAGCACTTTTACCACTTTGGCAAATGGAGCACATGCCGTGCAATCTTGGTGTGCACTACTTAAAGGGGTTGTCTCACTTCAGTAAGTGGCATTTATCATGTAGAGAAAGTTAATACAAGGCACTTACTAATGTATTATTATTATCCATATTGATGCCTTTGCTGGTTGCATTCATCTTTCCATCACATTATACATTGCTCCTTTCCATGGTTACGACCACCATGCGATCCATCAGTGGTGGTCGTGCTTGCACACTATAGGACAAAGCATCAATCTTTCTGGTGGCTGGGACCATGGGAGCGGACATAGGCTAGTGCTTTTTCCTAGATTGTGTAAGCTGGTGGATTGCAGGGTGGTCTGTAACCATGGAAACAAGCGGTGTATTTTGTGATGGAAAAATGAATCCAGCCAGCAAAGGGAGCAATATGGATAATAATAATACATTAGTAAGTGGCTTGTAATAACTTTTTCTACATGATAAATACTATTTGGTGAAGTGAGAGGACCCCTTTAAGGCTACTTTCACATCTGTGTTTTCCTTTACGGTTTTTAAATCTGGCAGAGGATCTCAAAACCAGAAAAAAACACTTCAGTTTTGGCCCCATTCATTGTCAATGGGGACAAAAGTGAACAAACCAGAACAGAGTGCGCCAGAATGCATTCCTTTCCGTTTTGTTGCTTTCCCATGCCGGACACTTGCAGTGTTTTTGTGTGTGGGATGGGAAACTGAACATCTAAAACCATGTAAATCAATGGTGCCGGATCCTATTTTTTATGCCATTAATGTCCCAGTTGGGCCAACCCCTTTAAGTTTTATCTAATCAAAATCCCAGTTAATGTACCTAGGAAGCTGTAGATGTACAGTATAATATATGTACATTAGCCCCGAAATGTTGAATGTAGCCTACAAATTGCATAGTTTTCCTCCCCTGTACTGTAAATGCAAATGTTTCTCTCTCCATACTTCCCTATTGGTTGGCTTTGAGCCAATCAGATGTCTTCTCCTGCAGATAGCCTGTTAGGGATCCTCCCTCTCGCAGCGCACACACTGATGGAGCGATACTGCAGCTGCATCCCCTTCCTCCCTGCCTTTTATAAACTGTTTCAATCCAGATGGATTTTTGGGTGACTGAGGAGGATTCTGGAAATTTAGGCATAAAAATAGGACGATGAGATAGAGGGACGATGTGGAAAAGACCATTATATCCGTATGAGATATGTGCAAAGTGTCATTCATTTACCTGTGCCACTAATTTATGAATAAACATCAATAAGATATGCTCAAGGACCATGTCCCATTGAAAAGGGGTGACGTGTCAAAGAATATATGGGCAGATATGCCGGTCAGGATTTTAGAAAAGCTGGATGAGAACTAAATTGGAAGATATTACAGCTTCCATAGTTGTAATAGCCAATAGAGCAATGTAGAATAATGATAGTGATGAGTGCGGCACCAAACAGCGAGGCAGAGCAGGAGTCAGTCCGGAGTTGGGTGGGAATCGATGTGTCGTTATCACCACTCATGATATCACACAGCAGATTGTCATTCAGGAATCTGGAAAAGGCTGCAGAGCCACCCAGCGTTCCCAGGAACAGATATTAAAGAAATGGCTTCCTAAGGGGATGACTTGAGATTTTATATTTACTGTGGAGAAAGTTTAACCAGAATCTGCAGGAGACGAGGCACAAAGATGATTTACAATCGTATTCCAGGCAGCGCGGTGGAGAGCCAACAGTGCTGGACGGGCAGGAGCGGGAGCTGTAGTCATGGACACGAAACATTTACAAGTGAAACACGCAGCAAACAACTACGATACGGCTGATGGCGGCCGGACCAGACCGGGGGGAAGGGGGGGGGGAGGTAACGGGCGGATTACAGCTAATGAGCGAAACAGAAACTACAATGAAAAGGCTCTCCGAGTCCATCACCGTATAAAAGAATGGATGGATAGATGGATGATAGATAGATAGATAGATAGATAGATAGATAGATAGATGATAGATAGATAGATGATAGATAGATAGATAGATAGATAGATAGATAGATAGATAGATAGTTAGATAGATAGATAGATAGATAGATA